>NC_092708.1:219299549-219932882 GCF_047496885.1 Scyliorhinus torazame | reverse complement strand
GACAAGGGGGGTAGGTACATAATGGTGAGAGGGAAGCTGGAGGGAGTGCGGGTGGAACTCGTGAACATATATGCTCCGAATTGGGACCATGTGGAATTTATGAGGCGGGTGTTAGGTAAGATCCCAGACAGAGTCACATTACCTGATGAGGGGAGGAGATTTTAACAGTCATTGATCTGGATTTGGGCCGGTCAAAATCCAGGACAGGGAGGAGGCCGGCCGCCGCAAAGGAATTGAAGGGGTTTATGGAACAGATGGGGGGACTAGACCCATGGAGGTTTGCACGGCCAAGGGCGAAGGTGTTTTCCTTTTTCTCCCATGTCCACAAGGTATACTCTCGCATCGACTTCTTTGTTCTGAGCAGGGCGCAATACCGGGGGTGGTGGATACAAAGTACTTGGCAATCGCAGTGTCAGATCATGCCCCACATTGGGTGGATCTACGGGTTAGTGTGGAGAGAGGGCAACGCCCGCTGTGGAGACTGGATGTGGGGTTGCTAGTGGACGAAGCGATCTGTGGGCGGGTTAACAAGTCCATCCAGAACTACCTGGAAACAAATGATACAGGGGAGGTCTCTGCAACGACGGTTTGGGAAGCTTTGAAGGCAGTGGTCAGAGGGGAATTAATCTCGATATGAGCCCACAGAGAAAAAGCGGAACGGGCTGAGAGGGACAGAACGCACCAGTTCAGGAAAAGGGAGGAGGCCAGGGAGATAGGGAAAGTAAAGAGTCGAAGCAGAAATACTGTCCTGGACCCAGTGGGAGTGAATGAGGTGTTTAAGGACTTTTATAGTAAATTATATGAGTCGGAACCCCTGGCTGGGTTGTGGGGATGAGGCAGTTTTTGGATCAGTTGAGGTTTCCGAATGTAGATGAGGATCTGGTGGAAGGGCTGGGAGCCCCAATTGAGATTGAGGGCATAATCGAGGAGCTGGAGGGCATGCAGTCGGGCAAGGCCCCGGAGCCTGACGGCTACCCGGTGGAATTCTATAAGACGTTTTCAGAGATAGTGAGCCCACTGCTGGTGAGGACATTTAATGAAGCAAGAGAAAAGGGAGTCCTCCCCCCAACAATGTCGCAGGCCTCGATTTCATTGATCCTGAAACGGGAGAAGGATCCGGAGAAATGCGGGTAATACAGGCCAATTTCTCTACTGAATGTGGACGCCAAACTGCTGGCTAAGATACTGGCCACAAGGATAGAGGATTGTGTCCCGGGGGTGATAGGGGAAGACCAGACGGGATTTGAAAAGGGCAGGCAACTCAAGGCCAATGTTCAAAGGCTTTTAAATGTTATTGTGATGCCCTCAGAAGGAGAGGAGGTGGAGGTGGTGGTAGCGATGGATGCGGAGAAGGCTTTTGATCGGGTGGAGTGGAATTACCTGTGGAAGGCACTGGAAGGTTTGGGTTTGGCGAGGGCTTTAGTGACTGGGTGCGGTTGCTCATCAGGCACCAGTAGCGAGTGTGCATACGAACCGGCTGAAGTTGGGTATTTTAAACTACACCGAAGGATGAGGCAAGGGTGCCCCTCTCCCTGTTACTGTTTGCTTTGGCCATAGAGCCATTGGCCATGGCGTTAAGAGCCTCTAGGAACTGGAAAGGGCTGATTTGGGAGGGGATGGGGGGGGGGGGGGGGGGGGCTTGGAGCATCGGGTCTCGCTTTACGCAGATGACCTGCTCTTGTATATTTCAGACCCGTTGGAGGGGATGGGGGAAGTAATGCGAATCCTGGGGAATTTGGCAATTTTTTGGAGTATAAATTGAACATGGGGAAAAGCGAGATGTTCGCAATCCAGGCAAGAGGACAGGAAAAGAGACTGGGAGAGCTGCAGCTTAGGATGGTAGGAAAGCGCTTTCGGTATCTGGGAATTCAGGTGGCCCGAGAATGGGAAGCACTGCACAAGTTAAACCTTTCCCGGTTGGTAGAACAAATGAAAGGAGACTTTAAGAGATGGGACATGCTCCCGCTATCACTGGCGGGGAGGGTACAGACCGTGAAAATGACGGTCCGCCCCAGATTTCTGTTTGTCTTTCAGTGCCTCCCATCTTCATCCCAAAGGCCTTTTTACAGTGGGTGAATAAGGTTATTTTGGGCTTTGTGTGGGCGGGTAAAACCCCACGAGTGAAGAAAGTGTTGCTGGAGCGCAGTCGGGGTGAGGGTGGTTGGTGCTGCCGAACTTCTGCAATTACTACTGGGCGGCTAATATAGCCATGATTAGGAAGTGGGTAGTGGGGGAGTCGGTGTGGGAGCGGATGGAGGCGGCGTCATGCAAAGACACCAGTTTAGGAGCACTGATAACGGCACCTCTTCCATTCTCGCCGGCCCGATACTCCACAAGTCCGGTGGTGGTGGCGGCTCTGAGAATCTAGGGCAATGGAGGAGATATAAGAGAGTGGAGGGAGCATCGGTTTGGACCCCGATTTATAATAATCATCGGTTTGTATCGGGTAGGCTGGATGGTGGGTTCCAGAGATGGCAAAGGGCAGGAATTAGAAGGATGGGGGATCTATTTATAGACGGGAGCTTCCCCAGCTTGAAAGCCTTGGAGGATAAATTTGAATTGCCAACAGGGAATGGGTTCAGGTATTTGCAGGTGCGAGACTTCCTGAGGAAACAGGTGCCGGCCTTTCCGCTGCTGCCGCCACGGGGGATACAGGATAGAGTAGTCTCCAGTACCTGGGTGGGAGAGGGGAAGGTTTCAGATATTTACCAGGAGCTTTCGGAGGCGGAGGAAACTTCGGTGGAGGAGCTTAAGGGCAAGTGGGAGGACGAGCTAGGAGGAGAGATTGAGGCAGGTCTGTGGGCGGATGCCCTAAGCAAGGTTAATACATCCTCATCATGTGCCAGGCTTAGCCTGATACAATTCAAGGTAATCCACGTGGCACACATGACAGTGGCTAGGATGAGCAAGTTTTTTGGGGTAGAGGACAGGTGTGCGAGAAGCCCAGCAAATCATGTCCACATGTTTTGGGCATGCCCGAAGCTTAGAGGGTTTTGGCAGGGTTTTGCTCAGGCTATGTCCACGGTACTAAAAACACGGGTGGTGCCGAGTCCGGAGGTGGCGATCTTTGGAGTGTCGGAAGAGCCAAGAGTTCAGGGGGCGAAAGAGGCCGACGTCTTGGCCTTTGCCTCCCTGGTAGCCCGGAGAGAGATCTTGTTAATATGGAGGAACCCGAAGCCCCCGAGTGTAGAGACCTGGATTAGTGACATATCTGGGTTTCTCAGTCTCGAGACAATAAAGTTCGCCTTAAGAGGGTCAATGGTTGGGTTCACCCGGAGGTGGCAGCGTCGCCGACTTTCTCAGGGAAAATGAAAATGTCAGCAGCTGCAGTATTCCAAGGGGTGGGGGGGGGGGGGAGAGGGCCGGATTGTTGTTTTCTGGTTGGGGTTTGTGAAGATTGGGATGGGGTTGGAAATGTTTATTATACTATGTTTATGTCATTGTTATTATTATAAAAACTTTCAAATACCTTAATAAAATTATTATTTTAAAAAGGTTTGCTAATTATGGGTCCATCATATTACAATGAGGCAGAGTAGGAAGAACCCAAGAGCTCTCAGCCATTACAGGGATAAAACACCAACACCACACTCTCACCAGATGAACTAACTATTTAACAGCCTTCAGCAATGCCATTAGTTGTCAGTGGCTTCTCTGCACTTCCACCTGACCCAGAATACCCACTGGCCCACTTGTCCGCTTCACGGTGCCTCAAAACCCGCCCACCTGTTCTCAAGCCACGCCCATCGGCGAGAGCCCCGCCCCTTTCCGCAGGCCACACCCATCTTCCAAAGGTCCCTGAGCAGAAGCAGCGTCCCCACACGTTCGTCCCGTCTCAGAAGCCCCGCCCACCTCCTAGCAAACCCCGCCCACCCCCACACAAACCCGCCCACATACATACAAACCCCGCCCACCTACACACAAAACCCCGCCCACCCCCACACAAACGCCGACCGTCCCCGCAGAGACCCCGCCCACACCAGCTGGCCCCTCTCTCGAGCCGGTCCTGCCTGAGCTGTGGTCGTGCGGTTTGTGTAAGATGGCCACTTTGCGGTTGCTGTGCAGCGGGTACCTGAGGAAGCCGGGCCTGAGACTGAGCCGAGCGGTTGTCTCAAGGTGAGAGAGGCGGGCGGGGCTCGCTGGATAACTGTAGTTAGACTCAGTGACTGGGCTGAATCTGTCCTGGGGTCCGGACCCGCTCCTGTGTTAAAGGCAGACTGCCACTGCAAACTCAGTGCAGGCCACAACCTACAGCTGCTGAATTGGGAATCATAGAAACCATGGGCTTCAGTCCGGTGCTCTTTCCAAGAGCCGGTGTAGATTCGATGGGCCGAATGGCCTCCTTCTGCGCTGTAAATTCTATTCTATATTTCTAAAGATGTGGAGATGCCGGCGTTGGACTGGGGTGAGCACAGTACGAAGTCTTACAACACCAGGTTAAAGTCCAACAGGTTTGTTTCGATGTCACTATGCCGAAAGCTAGTGACATCGAAACAAACCTGTTGGACTTTAACCTGGTGTTGTAAGACTTCGTACCATGATTCTAAAGGGCTGAGAGACTGAGCTTTGCGAAAGGAATTGCAGAACCTGGGTCTCGGTCACATTCCGTGTGGAGTCTGCACGTTCTCCCCGGGTCTGCGTGTGTTTCCTTCGGGTGCTCCGGTTTCCTCCCACAAGTCTCGAATGACGTGCTGTTAAGTAATTTGGCATTCTGAATTCTCCCCGTGTACCCGAACAGGTGTCGGAATGTGGCAACTGGGGGCTTTTCATAGTAACTTCATTGCAGTGTTAATGTAAGCCTACTTATGGCAGTAAAGATTAATAAAAAATTTAAAAGTGGGTTCAGAATTGGAGGATTGTGGAGTTGGCTGCAGCCGATTAACATAAATAGGGAGGGGTGAAGCTGTGGAGGGATCAAAGATAAGAATTTTAAAGTAGAGGTTTTGCAGAACTGGGTGCCAAAGTAGGATCAATGTAGGTGAATTGCATTTGATGAAAGTTTGAATATCGCTCCTTCATGGCGCTCTGAAAGCTAGTGATTCCAAATAAACCTGTTGGACTTTAATCTGGTGTTATAAGACTGCTTCCTGTGCCCACCCCAGTCCAAGGCCAGCATCTCCACATCACCGTTTGAATATAGGCAAATACGTTTTGTAAGTGTTGTGAATTGAGCTGTCTGTTTTTTCAAGACACCACGCAGACATGGGGAGAATGTGCAGACTCTGCACAGTGACCCTTGAGGTTCTGCAGCTCCATGGACTGAGAGTGGGTGATCATCCCAGAGGTTGGAGTCCCACTTGGGCAGAATGCATCGGAGAGCCACTTTGTAAAGATGTGGTAGTAAAGTAGCAAGGGTGCTCTGTGCTGCAGGTGCTCTGGGGCAGCATGTAGCTGTTGTAACTCTGCGTCATTGTTCCTTGTTTCAATTAAATTCTGTTTGTTCACACCAAGAGTGTCTGTCTCATCAATGCCAAATCACCACTGGAAGATCTCACTTTCAGACATAAAACAGACAGGAAGCTCAACAGATCATTACAGAAGATACATTTTTAAAAAAATGAAAGTACCCAATTCTTTTTTTCCCAATTAAGGGGCAATTTAGTGTGGCCAGTCCACCTAGCCTGCATAACTTTGGGTTGTGGGGGTTGAGATCCACTCAGACAAGGGGAGAGTGTGCAAACTCCACACGGACAGTGACCCGGAGCCGGGATCAACCCCGGGTCCTCAGCACGGTGAGGCAGCAGTGTGCAAAACAGATACTTTACTTGAAATTTGCATCATTCTATATCCATACTTTGAGCTGGGGCCAGGAACAGACTGAAGCTGAAAAGTTAGTTGTACCGGTATTGATCTAACCACAAGTTCAGCAGGAGACTGTTCTTTAAACATTGCTGTGGGGGGAAGCAGTTGACTAACGAGATACATATATATTGCAAGACAAAGACCAAATTTAGGTCTTACTGTTGTTATGGGCCTGGGCTCAGAAACTCCAAAGCTTATTATAAAGTTCACCTGACCTGCAACCTTTATGTTGAATTTGTCCAGGATGAGTACAAAAGCCTTCACTGCAGATGTGATTCATCAGACTTCCTAGATACTTTAATCAAAACAAGGCTTATTCTAAGAATGTAATTAACATATATATTGTTATGGGCCAGGGTTTAGAGAACCCCAAAGTGTATCATGGACTTCACCTGACCCACAACTTTCAATAGATTGTGGTATGGGAGCACATGGCCCACTCTACAGGTGTGGTAGAGCAGAAATGGAAAAGTATTTTTTAAAGCAACACTGTTTATTCTATGAACTCAAGTTAATCTTTTTAAAACATAGTGAACATTTTAGCAACCATCAATTCAAATACAATCCCCAAAAAATACAACACTAAGTAATCCTTACTAACTTCCCAAACAACATCCAGAGACAAAAGAAACACCTTTTAACAGAAGCACATTAGGTTTACATTCACTACTGAGAACATTTATAATTCTGAATTCACCTTATAATTCTGAATTCACCAAATGATCAAGAGATAGTCTTTTGATGGCAGGGAGATCAACAGTTCACCTGCTCTGTCTGGCTTCAGCTCCAACACTGAAAACAAAACTAAAACACACCTGCAGCAAACTGCCTAAAATGAAAGTAAAAAAACTGACAGACAGCCCAGCTCCACCCACTCTCTGACATCACTGCAGTAGTAAACACCCATTTCTTAAAAGTACTCTCACTACAGATATTTATATACACACCCATTTATAAACACCCATTTCTTAAAGGTACACGCACATGACTATATATGTTCTCTCACTGGAACGAAGGAGGTTGAGGGGCGACCTGATAGAGGTATACAAAATTATGAGGGGCATAGACAGAGTGGATAGTCAGAGGCTTTTCCCCAGGGTAGAGGGGTCAATTACTAGGGGGCATAGGTTTAAGGTGAGAGGGGCAAGGTTTAGAGTAGATGTACGAGGCAAGTTTTTTACGCAGAGGGTAGTGGGTGCCTGGAACTCACTACCGGAGGAGGTAGTGGAAGCAGGGACGATAGGGACATTTAAGGGGCATCTTGACAAATATATGAATAGGATGGGAATAGAAGGATACGGACCCAGGAAGTGTAGAAGATTGTAGTTTAGTCGGGCAGTATGGTCGGCACGGGCTTGGAGGGCCGAAGGGCCTGTTCCTGTGCTGTACATTTCTTTGTTCTATATATATATATATATAAAAACACAAGAATTTTTATTGATTACAAACAGAAAGACTCCACACAGCTACAGTAATCTATGTATAACACTTAATGAATTCCCCCTTAGCTGTTCCAATTCAATAACAAAATCCAATTAAACCCAAACCCCTTTCCAAGGGCATGGCCCTGCACACTATATTCTCACTTGACTGCGACTGGTCCTGTCCCTGAGATCCTGATCCAGTTTCAACCAGCAGCTTCAAACTCCTTCCGGAAAACAACTTTATCTTTCAAGTTGCCAAGGCAGTTAGCCACAACAACTATGCTTTTACTGGAACAGCGTTTAAAATTAAAAAGAGAAAAATAGAGAAAACACGTCTTTCTCCTTCTGCAATCCAAAGCAGTCAAACTGAAACCTCCTCTCGTCCCACAGCCCACGTCCCACAGTCACAGCCCAATGTGCTAAAAGCCACATGATAAGAGACTAAACCTTTCTTAAAGGCTTTTTACGCAGAGGGTGGGGAGTGCCTGGAACGCGTTGCCAAGGGAAATTGTGGAAGCAGATACATTCATGGCGTTCAAAAGGCATCTTGACAAACACAAGGATAGGATGGGTATAGAGGGATACGGCACAAGGAAGTGCTGAGGGTTTTGGCAAAGGTTGGTATCATGACCGGCACTGGCTTGGAGGGCTTAATGAAAAATGAAAATCGCTTATTGTCACAAGTAGGCTTCAAATGAAGTTACTGTGAAAAAACCCTAGTCGCCACATTCCGGCTCCTGTTCGGGGAGGCTGTTACGGGAATTGAACCGTGCTGCTGGCCTGCCTTGGTCTGCTTTCAAAGCCAGCGATTTAGCCATGTGCTAAACAGCCCCGAGGGCCTGTTCCTGTACTGTTTTGTTCATAAATGGACACTCGCATGACACTGTGCAGCCAGTTTTGTCTGGAGCAGAAAACATCTCATGAAGTCAAGAGGAGTCCAGGAATTTGACATCAAATTTGAAAGATGATGTAGCTCAAAGTTTTTCCACAAGTTCAGGTCAAGAAAGAAGAAAAACATAGCAGCAGGTTTTGGACAGAAGCAGGGTTTTTCTTTTTCCAATACAGTCCGATGCAGAAATGTGGCCTAGATGTCCAGTGAAGTCCAGAAATTTGAAGCCAGATTTGAGAGAAAAATCCTTGGTCAGGCCTTTTCCTTATCTTTAACAGAGCTAACAGATCTATGTACAGACTGTGATAATGCCTCTCAATAGAGCCTGGCCTGCAGTTGTCTCAGTAAACCCTTACATTGGACCAAGGCACCACTCTGCTGAGACAGTGTGGTATTGGCATGCAACAGCTACACCCCATTTAAAAAATAATGCACAGGCATCTTTCTGTTGTCCAAATGAACGTCAGAACCCTCATGGACCATGCCAGCAGGTGCAGACCTGAGTGCTGCACTACTGCTATCATTGCTCGAGAACTCAGCCACCTCGACATTGGCTTTGCTGCCCTTGGTGAGACACAACATTCAGGAGAAGGTCAGCTGGTGGAACAGAGTGACAGGTGCACATTTTCTGGAAGAGTTCTTTCTGTAGAAGAACAATGCCTCGGTAGCGTGGTCTTTGCCATCAAAAATGAGCTTGTCTCTTACCACGGTGAGTCCTGTGGGATAAGCAGGCATATCATGTCTGCTTGGCTCACCCTAACAGAATCAGTTCTCCACCTCCTCATTACCCAGATCATATGGGCATGGTTCGCCGGTCCCCTCCCACACCTCTCGCACCCATCCTCTACCTCCAGAAAAAAAACACACATCCGGGCCCGGGTCATGAGGACCCTGTGCACCACTTTAAATTGTATAAGACTCATTCTTGCGCAGGAGGAGGTAAAGTTCACAAGGCTCATTACTTCGCACCATTTTCCCTTCCTGTGGGCAGCATGGTAGCACAGTGGTTAACACAGTTATTTTTCACTGAGGCCATGCCCTGCTCTCCCAACCACTCGTATATATCCCCAATTCTACCATCGCCCCCCTCCCCTCATATGGAAGCAACAGTTTCTCCAAAAGTATATACTCTGGTACCCACCCAACCATTTTGGAATTAATTCAGCTCCTTGTGCGCAAAATCCCACACCTGCCAATATCTAAACTCACTCCCCCTTCTTGGCACAAATCTTTCCTGCAGCTCCCCTAGCCCAGCAAACTCTCCCTCTGCAAACATGTCCATGACCCGCTCTAACACTTCCTATACATCCTATCCACCACACACACACGCACACACACACACACCCTCCCCACCAGCATTGTAAACCTGTGATTCTCACACAGTGGAGTCATCACTGACATGTGACCCAGTTTAAAGTGCCTCTCGGCTAGTTCCAAATTTTTCCAGCCGACTCCACCACCGGATTCCTTGTATACATCCTCGGGACGAATGTCAGCGGGGCCGCCACCAGAGCTTTCAGGCTCGTATTCTACACCAACCTTGAACAACCCCTACCTCTGATCCCAGTAGGCGCTAAACTGATCCTCCTTGGAGATTTCAGTACTAGAATCAAGAAGAAGACACATCTCTGGAAGGTGCAATAGGCAATGAAGTAGAAAGGAAAGCAAACTCTAACAGAGAACTCTAGACAACCTACAACAGGCACCTCAAAGCACTGGAGAAGTACCATCAGTGGTACCTTCACAAGATCATCCAATCAGGTAGGAGGAAAGGTGGTCCAACAGCAGCGTCCTCTCCACAGCCAACCTGCTCACATTCGAGGAGCTATTCACTCAAAGCCAGCTCCGCTGGGCAGGACATGTCACTCGTACGCTTGACAGCAGACTCCTGAAGCAGCTGCCCTATTTGGAAACTCACCATGGCAGGAGAACCCCAGGAGAACGGTAGAAATGATTTGGGGGGGGGTCTAGAAAACATTCCTGAGAAACACATGGGAATAACCTGACTTGCGACTGACCAAATTGAAGCATTTGGGAATGCACCAAACAAGCCAAGAGACCTCATTGGGAAGATGAAGAGGTGAAGTCAAGGTGTCAGAGGGAACCACCCAATTAGGATTTACCAAGACATGAGTGCAGATCTGGCAAGGAAGTGAGCAGCATTTAACAACATCGAGTCTACGCTCTACAAGAAAGGAATAAGTTTCCTGTTGATTCACCCCGCCCGTCTCCACGTCATACCTATTGGAGGAGATCACTTTGACACTCCTGACGAGGCAGATTCTTTCCTTCAGTAATGCATGCTAAATACCTGACTGGATAACGATTTGTTGCCTCGGTTGATGCTTTGAAGTTAATGACTGGTAATTATGCTTTTTCAATACCTGGTCATTGCTACCTACACCCGGGGGTCACTAAAGATGAACCTGTTGAATGTGGATCATACTCCGGCTGTGGGAAAGACAGCATTAGATTCTTAGGATCTATATTTTCATGGCAATTTCATGTCTCCATCCCCATGAGGAGATTGTGGCTGATTCTTTCAGTTTGGGTCAGGATATTAGGCTACCCTGAGTTAAGTTGAGATGTTAGGTATAACCTCATTTAATTACTGAGCTAGCCAATAGGTCAACAAGTCTTGGTGTTGTTCTACAAAGAACAAAGAAATGTACAGCACAGGAACAGGCCCTTCGGCCCTCCAAGCCCGTGCCGACCATGCTGCCCGACTAAACTACAATCTTCTACACTTCCTGGGTCTGTATCCCTCTATTCCCATCCTATTCATGTATTTGTCAAGATGCCCCTTAAATGTCACTATCATCCCTGCTTCCACAACCTCCTCCGGTAGCGAGTTCCAGGCACCCACTATCCTCTGCGTAAAAAACTTGTCTCGTACATCTACTCTAAACCTTGCCCCTCTCACCTTAAACCTATGCCCCCTAGTAATTGACCCCTCTACCCTGGGGAAAAGCCTCTGACTATCCACTCTGTCTATGCCCCTCATAATTTTGTATACCTCTATCAGGTCTCCCCTCAACCTCCTTCGTTCCAGTGAGAACAAACCGAGTTTATTCAACCGCTCCTCATAACTAATGCCCTCCATACCAGGCAACATTCTGGTAAATCTCTTCTGCACCCTCTCTAAAGCCTCCACATCCTTCTGGTAGTGTGGCGACCAGAATTGAACACTATACTCCAAGTGTGGCTTAACTAAGGTTCTATACAGCTGCAACATGACTTGCCAATTCTTATACTCAGTGCCCCGGCCAATGAAGGCCAGCATGCCGTATGCCTTCTTGACTACCTTCTCCACCTGTGTTGCCCCTTTCTGGGCTTCAACGCCTGTATTGGCCTCTTAATACTCTGAAAACTAAGTGTTTGTTTGACTGATGGAATACATTTGAGCTTTTTCTATGTGGCTATAATAAGCAACTTTTACAAATATATATATATTTTTTTCAAGGAATTTTCAAATTACTTACAGCACGCAAATAACCATATCCACAAGCCATAGTCCTAATGCAAAACTCCTTTAGAGTCCCAACCCGATCCACTTTGCATTTATAATAATAACAAAAAACACAAAATTAACACACAACAATAGTAAAACAGCCCCCCCCCCCCCCCCACAATCTGACGTTTACCATTCCTTAAAGCGATGAACATCTCCACCTCAAAGAACCCCTCATCTGACCCACTAATGGCAAGTTTTATCTTTTCCAGACTCACCCAACCCTCCACTTTTGGTGGCTCCGAATCCTGCCACCCCAACAAGATCCACCTCCGGGCTATCGGGGAGGCAAAGGCCAACATGTTAGCCTCTCTCTCCACATGCACTCCCGGATCTTACGACACCCCAAATATCGCCACCCATGGGCTCGGAGCCACCCTCACCCCCAGAATCTCTGGCATAGTCCCCATAAAAGATCCCCAGAACTCCTCCAACTTCGGGCTGGCCCAGAACATATGAGCCATGATTAGCCGGTCCCCTTAAGCATCGCCCGCATGTATACCCGACCCCCGGAAAAAAGCGACTCATCCGCTTCACTGTTATGTGCGCTCTGTGCACCACTTTAAGCTGAATGAGGATCAGTCTTGTACACGAGTAGGTCGAATTTACCCTTCGCAAGGCCTCACTCTATAACCTTACCTTAAATACCTCCTCCAGCTCCTCCCCTCGCTTCCGCTTTTTATCCTCCACCAAGGACTTCTCCCTTTCCATCAATTACCCGTACATGTCCGACATCCTACGCTCCCCTATCTCATCCTCAGGCAGAATTCTTTCCTGCAATGATGAGGGTGGCAACCTCTGGAATGTGGCCAACTCCTTCCACACAAAATCCCTGACTTGCAAGTACCGAAACCCATTACCTCTCGATAACTGGAACTCCTCCTCCAACTCTCCCAACTCCGCAAACCTATCCCCCATGAACAGGTCCCTAAAACACTCTATTCCCGCCTGCTCCCACATCCTGAACGTAGAATCTAACCCTGCCGGGATAAATCTATAATTGCCACAGATTGGCGTCCACAATGATATATTCACCATCTTAAAATGTTGCTCGCACTGATTCCACACTCTGAGCGATGAAACCATCATTGGCCTCATGGAGGACCTAGCTGGTGAGGACAGAAGAGACGCCAGTAACAGCACCCCAAACTGCACCTTGTCCCTGAATAGGGCCGCCTTGACCCTATTAAACCTAGCCTGCCGCTTAGCCAGCTCTGCTCCCAAGTCCTGGTAGATACGGACCATATGGCCTTCCCAGATGCACTCGCGTGTCTCCTTTGCCCACCTCAAAATGATCTCCTTGTCCAAGTACAGATCCAGCCTCACGATGATTGCCTTCGGCAGCTCTCCCGATTTTGGCTTCCTCCTCAACGACCTGTGCGCCAGTCGAAGACCCCCTCCCCAACCAAGTTCTCAAACATCTTAGCCACATACTACTTGGCCTGCGGTCCCTCAATACCTTCAGGCAGCCCACAATCCTCCGGTTCAGTCTTCTCGAATGGTTCTCCAGGTCATCTGCCTTCTCCCTCAACTTTTCATGATCCTCTGCCATAATCAACATTTCTGCCTCATGGCCAACCACCATCTCCTCCACCTTCTAGATTGGCGTATTCTGCACATCCAGCCTCTGTTCCACTCTCTCCAGGGCAACCCGAATCGGCTCTCCCAACTTAGCCAGATCCTCGGAAGCTACCTTTGCTGCTTAAACTCGGCCGCCAGGAATTCCACCAACTGCGACCCAACTAAACAAATTGGCACAATTGGTGGAGGGAATGAAGGCGAATTTCAAGAGGTGGGATGTGTTGCCGCTGTCACTGGCTGGTCACGTGCAGATGGTGAAAATGGCGGTGCTGGCCAGGTTTCTGTTCGTGTTCCAGAACATCCTTATCTTTGTCCCCAAGTCCAATTCACGAAGGTTACCGGGATGATTTGGGGGTTTGTGTGTTGGGGAAGGGGGGGAAGACCTCACCGTGAGGCAGATGTTCACGGAGAGCAAGCGGTGGGGTGGGGCGGGGGGGAAAGTTGAATATTGCAATGGCGAGGAAATGGACTGTGGAAGAGAGGTTGGTTTGGGAGCGGATGGAGGTGGCGTCGTGTAGGGTAATGAGTTTGAGTGCTCTTGTCGTTGGCACCTATTCCGTTCTCGCCGGTCAGGTACTCCATGAGCCCAGTGGTGGTTTCAGCGTTACGGGTGTGGAACCAGTGTAGGCAACGTTTTGGGTTGGAGGGCATGTCATTGCTGGCGGCGATATGCGACAACCATAGGGTTTTGCTGGCGGAGCTGGATGTGAGGTTAGTGGGGTGGCGGCAGGTGGGGATCGAGTATTTTAGGGATTTGTTTCTCGGAGGCAAATTCGCAGGGCTGGAGGAGTTGGAAGAATTGTACGAGTTGCCAAAAGGGAATGGTTTGCAAGTGAGGGATTTTGGGAGGAGAGAGAGGTACCATCCTTCCCGGGGCTGCCGCCTCCAGTATTGCAGGACAAATTGCTGTTGGGTCGGAGGACGAAATAGGGGAGGGGAGGGTGGCAGATAGATACAAGGAATAGATGGAGAGAGAGCGTGCTTCAGTGGAGGAGATTAAGTGCAAGTGAAAAGAGGAGCTGGGAGGTGCGGTCCGGGACATGGACGGAGGCCTTATGGAGGGTGAATGTGTCCTCATCGTGTACGAGGTTAAGCCTCATCTAATTAAAAATGGTGAACAAGGCCCACGTGACGGTGGCGAGGGTGAGCAGGTTCTTTACGGGGGTGGAAGACAGATGTGGGCGGTGTGTGTGTGTGGGGGCGGGGGGTCTGTGAATCACGTTCTCATGTTCTGGATGTGCCCAAGACTGAGGTGGTTCTGGCAGGGGTTTCGGACGTTCTGACTGAGGTTTTTGGTGTTGGAGTGGCCCGAGTCCGGAGGTGGTGATATTTGGTGTGTTGGAAGATCTGGTGTCCAGGGGGGAAGAGACGCTGATGTTTTGGCCTTTGCCTCCCTGATAGCCCGGAGACAGATTTTGTTGTGTCGGAGGGGCTCAGAGCCGTCAAAGACAGAGGTTTGGGTGAGCGACCTGGCAAAATTCCTGAGGTTGGAGAAAATCAAGTTCGCTCTGCGGGGGTCAGTAGAGGGGTTTCACATGGAGGTGGAAACTGTTCATCGATTTGTTCACGGAGGATTGAGGGGTTAGCAACCTCCTAAACATCGACTCAAAAGTATTCAGTCAGCCTTGAACCCTCTATCCCCTCAGGCAGCCCCACGATCCTAAGGTTCTGCTGCCTCAACCTATTCTCTAGGTCGTCGACCTTCGCTCCCAAGCCCTTATTTATTTCCTCCACCCTCCGCAGCTCAGCATCTCGTGAGGCCAACTGATTGCTGTGTCACAACAGGGTCTCCTTCATCCCTTCAACACCTTGCCATGCACCCGCACTGCCTCCTGATGTATTTTCCTTTTTAAAAAAAAATGTTTTTATTAAGGATTTTCATTTTATATGATGCAAAATAAACAACCAGACCAGATACAGTTTGCAAAAGCCCAACATTGGAAATAACCCCCAAACCACAACTCCCGAAGGGTGTCTATGCTGATTACACTGGACATGTTATTTTCCTCTATGTGGCCCCCCCCCCTCTGGTGCCCCCTTCCCTCAATTCAGGGCTCTTTCCTGTGCAGTGGGTAATCTTATTTACAAATGGGTGGCACCCTCCTTTCCCCCCCCCCCATCCCCTTTTGTTGTTGCCCCCACTCCCGGTTTTCGGCCTTCGCTTGGGGGTTCCCTTTCCTGTGCTCTTGTTGTAGGTTCTCTGGCCTCTGTGTCGCTTGTTTTCTGGCCTCCGTCTCCTTTTCCCAGTAGCTCTCCCACTTCCCCCCTCTCCATTTCCTGTCTACTCCATGTAGTCCCATTGGCACCTGTGTGCCCCCTTCCCCCTTTCTGTTGGTTGTTGGCTTCAAACACGTCCTTGGAACCAGTTGGTGAATGACCTCCACGCCTTGTGGAAGCCTTCCTCTGACCCTCGGACGGTGAATGTAATCTTCTCCAGGAGAAGAAATTCGGATTGGTCTGCCAGCCAGTCTGCAGCTGTGGGTGGTGCTGCTGATTGCCACTCTTGGGCACGGCTCCACCTTCAGCCCCCACAACCGTGGACATTGCCTCAAAGAAGGCTGTCCAGAACCAGACAAGTCTGGGGCATGCCCAGAACATGTGGGCGTGGTTGGCCGGGCCTCCCAGGCACCGTTCACATTTATCCTCCACCTTCGTGAAGAACCTGTTCATTCTGGTTCTTGTCAGGTTCCTTCTGTGCACCACTGTCAGCTGCATGAGGCTTAGCCTTGCACATGAGGAGGTGGAGTTGGCCCTACATAGTGCTTCGGTCCCCACCCTATTTCCATCCCTAGCTTTTCCTCCCATTTGTCCTGAGTTTCATCCAGTGGGGAGCGTGTCCTTTCTAAAAGTCGTCTGCACAAGCCCCACAGTTTTCCCTCCCCAGACTGTCTGCGTCCAGTAATTCATCTAGCATTGTGCTCTTTGGGGTTCTTGGGAATGTAGCCGTCTCCTTGTAGAGAAAGTTTCTGACCTGTAAATGCCGGAGTTCGTTCCCGTTTGGTAGCTCCCTCCGTCAGCTCCTTTAAGGTCGCTAGACAGTCACCCGTGTAAAAGTCCCTAACCGTCAGTGTACCCCCAGTCCCGTTTCCACCTCTGGTAGTGTGGTGACCAGAATTGTACATGATATTCCATCTCACACTCAAAAAAGACACCCTGCAGAAAGTGGCTCATAACCAGTCTATCTCTCTATTAATTGTGGGCGTTAAGGTGTTGGCATGCCTTGTATTTTTGGTATAATATCTGATGACCAAACTAGCTTTGTGAAGGAGCGCCAAGATAAATGATTGTGAAGCAGAACTTGGACTTGACCTTGCGGGCGACTGGTGGGAGGAGGCCCTTCTTAAAGTCAACTTCACATCTTCTTGTGCTCAGTTAGGTTTTATTTCAATTTAAAGATTTGCACAGAATTCACTTCACCAAGGCAGAGTTTTTTTCCTATGCAAACAACCAATGTGACAGGTGTTTACTTGCTCCTGTGAACCATACCCACATGTCCTTGTCGTGCTCAAAGCTGGCTGGTTTTTGGTCATCAGTCTTTGACACTTGAAAGTTTTAGATATTTATTTGCAGCTTTGTCCTTTGATAGGGATTCAGGAGTCCCACCTAGTTTTGCTAAGGTTAAGTCAGGCGTCATTGCATTTGCTTCATTAATAGCCCAATGTCCTCCAAATTACCCACTGCTTCATCCTGGTTGGAAAACTTAATGTCTTTACTTCATTTGGCAAAGATTGAATATACCATATGGTATATTCATATTCAAAAAATTCCCATGGCCTGATAAATTTTATCATAGATGCCAGCTTTTTGTTTCTTTAATCAGTTAAATACTGTCAATTTAATATAAATTGCTTTTATACAGAGGATGTTTGCTTGTTTGTTTACTTTGGGGCGAACTTGCATCAGTATATTGTATTGTACTTTGTCTGCTCCTTGGCTCTGTTTGAAAACCAATAAAAATAATTTTTAAAAAGATGGAGAGTGATGTGGTTGGTTCTGAGACTAGGGTCCTGAATCTAAATAAAGGAAACTACGATGCTATGAGGTGCAAGTTGGTTATGATGGATTGAGGAAAGTTACTTAAAGGGATGACCGTGAATAGGCAATGGCAAATATTCAAAGAGCGCATGGGTGAACTGCAACAATTGTTCTTTCCTGTCTGGTGCAAAAATAAAGCTGGAAAAAATGGCCAAACCATGGCTTACCAGGGGAATTAGAGATAGTGTGAGATCCAAAGAAGAGGCATACAAATTGGCCAGTAAAAACAGAAGACCTGAGGATTGGGAGCAGTTTAGAATTCAGCAAAGGAAGACAAAGGATTGATCAAGACGGGGAAAATGCAGTTGCAATGTAAGCTTGTGGGGAATATAAAAACTGTAAAAGCGGTGTGTGAAAAGATTGGTAAAGATAAATGTAGGTCCCTCACAGTCAGAAATAGGGGATTTTATAATGGGGGAATAAAGAAATGACTGACCAACGAAATTAATACTTTGGTCCTGCCTTTACAAAGGAGAACACAAGTAACGTACAAGAAATGTTGGGGTACACAGGGTTTGGTGAGAGGGAGGAATTGAAGGAAATCAGTATGGGTAGGGAAACGGTGTAGGGGAAATTGATAGGATTGAAGGCCAAAAGATCTCCATGGCCTGACCATATACATCCCAGAGTGTAAAGGAAGTGGCCCTAGAAATAGTGGATGCGTTGGTGGTCATCTTCCAAGGTTCTATAGACTCTGGCACAGTTCCTACAGATTGGAGGGTAACTAATGTAACTCCACTATTTTAAAAGGGAGGTAGAGAGAAAACAGGGAATTATAGACCAGTCAGTCTGACGTTCGTAGTGGAAAAAATGCTTGAGTCCATTATAAAAGATTTAATAACAAGAGTGTGGTAAACCACTGTTGCATTGCGTTGTGTTGTACATGCCTGGGCTTGTCCAGGCTGGCTCCGCCTGTGGCTCCTCCCCTCGGGCTCATGTATAAAGGTGGCAAATCTCCACCTCTGACCCAGTTCGGGACCAGAGGCCAGGAGGCTTGCTGTTTAGTGTATTAAAGCCCCAGTTACGTTCATCGCTCGTCGTGTGTTTGTTGATGGCATATAACAGAGTACTTGCGAAACTGTCAGGATTGGACAGAGTCAGCATGGATTTACAAAACGGAAATCATGCTTGACAATCATAAAATCCCTACAGTCCAGAAGAAGGCCATTGAGTCTGCACCGACACTTGAAAAGACCACCCTCACCCTAAACTTTAACTCTAAATCTAACCCTAACTCTAAAACCTAACCCTGCAATCATAAAATCCATACAGTGCAGAAGGAGGCTATTTGGCCCATTGAGTCTGCACCGACCCTTGAAAAGACCGCCCTATCAAGTCCAATTCATGTAACCCCACCTAACCTTTGGACACTTGGGGCCAATCCATTCAACCTGCACATCTTTGGACTGCGGGAGGAAACCCATGAAGACACGGGGAGCATGTGCAAACTCCACATAGACAGTCACTTGAGGTCGGAAACAAACCCGGGTCCCTGGCGCTGTGAGACAGCAGTGCTAACCACTGGAATCTGTTTGATGACGTAACTAGTAGAGTTTATGAGGGGGCGACAGTAGATATGGTTTATTTGGTCTTTTAGAAGGCTTTCGACAAGGTCCAACATAAGAGATAAGCGCGTAAAATTAAAACAAATGGGATTAGGTGTAGTGTATTGAGATGGACGGAAAACTGGTTGGCACACAGCAAACAAAGAGTAGGAATAAATGAATCTTTTTCCAAGTGGCAGGCAGTGACCAATGGGCAGTGTACAACGGATCAGTGCTAGCTATTCATAATGTATATTGTTTAGATGAGGGAGCTGAATGTAATATCTCCAAATTTGCAGATAACACACATCTGGGTGGGAGGGTGGTGAAGAAGGCCAATGGTATGTTGGCGTTGATAGCGAGAGAATTCGAGTACAGGAGCAGGGATGTCTTGCTGCAATTCTACAGGGCATTGGTATATTGTGTGCAGTTTTGGTCTCTATTGGAAAAAGGAAGTCCTTGCTCTCGAGGGAATGCAACAAAGGTTTCCCACACTGATTCCTGGGATGGCAAGATGGACATATGAGAAGATATTGCGTTGGTTAGGATTATATTCGCTGGAGTTTAGAAGAACCTCATTGGAACCTATAAGATTTGAACATGACTAGACAGGGTGGATGCAGGAAGGATGTTCCTGAAGGTGGGGGGGGGGGGGGGGTCCAGAACGAAGCCGGGAATTGAACCTGGGACCCTGGAGCTGTGAAGCAACAATGCTAACCACTGTGCTACCATGTCTCCCAGGGTTCATTCATAAAAAAAAAAAAATTTTGAGTACCCAATTAATATTTTTTTCCAAATAAGGGGCAATTTAGGGTGGCCAATCCACCTAACCTGCACATGTTTGGGTTGTGGGGGTGAAACCCACGCAGACATGGAGAGGGTGTGCAAACTTCACACGGACAGTGATCCAGGGCCAGGATTCGAACCCAGGTCCTCAGCGCTGCAGTCCCAGTGCTAACCACTGCGCCACATGCCGCCCCACTGGGTTCATTGATTGTCCCAGCTTCCGCCAGATTCTTGGGCAAAAAGTTCCTGGCCATTCCTACTCATCGTAAAAACAAATTTTCATTCTCCCTGCATCACTTGCCAGAACCTTAAATCTGTGTCCCTTTGCCCTTGATCCATCAGCTAAAAGGAACAACTTTTTTTTTTCTACTTTATCTAAACCGGTCATAATCTTATACACTTCTATCAAATCTCCCCTCAATCTCCCTGCCCCAAAGAGTACAACTCTAGCTTCTCCAACTAAACCTTGTCTTGAAAATCTAATCAGCCCTGGAATCTCATCAGTTCTCCCTCAAGGAGAGACCAGGAATTAACACACTGCTCTGGTAGTGGCCTAACCAGAGCTTTATAAAAATTCTGCTGAACTTCCATACTTTTGCACTCAATAGGTAGCTCTATTTGAAGTCCAGAATCCCATATTCCATAGAACCCTTACAGTGCAGAAGAAGGCCATTCGGCCCATCGAGTCTGCACTGACACTCCAAAAGAACAGTCCACCTTGGCCCATTCCCCGTCCTATCCTCATAACCCCACACATTGAATAAAGCCAATCCACCTAACCTGCACCTGGAGGAAACCCACGCAGACAAGAGAAGAATGTGCAAAATCTACACAGACTCAAGGCCAGAATCAAACCTGGGTTCCTGGCGATGTGAGGCAGCAGTGCTAACCACTATGCCACCTTATAAACTATGCTGACTGCAAATCGAACCCGGGTCAAATGCTTGGAAAGCTGCTATGCTCAACCACCACCCCACCATCGTTGATATGCTTTGCTAATTATCCTCTCATTATATCCTGCCACCTTCAAAGATATCTGTGCATTAATGTAGGTCTATCTGTCCCTAAAGCTTACCATTAAGTTATATTTCCTCTCCCAATCCCTTCTGTGTTGCTTCACAGCGCCAGGCTCCCAGGTTCGATTCCCGGCTTGGGTCACTGTCTATGTGGAGTCTGCACGTTCTCCCCGTGCCTGCGTGGATTTCCTCCAGGTGCTCCGGTTTCCTCCCACAAGTCCTGAAAGACGTGCTGTTAGGTGAATTGGACATTCTGAATTCTCCCTCTGTGTACCCGAACAGGCGTCGGAATGTGGCGACCAGGGGCTTTTCACAGTAACTTCATTGCAGTGTTAATGTAAGCCTACTTGTGATAATAAAGATTATTATTATTATTCTGCCAAAATGCCATCATCTTTCACTTGTCTGTGTTAAATTTCACCTGCCACTTATCTGCCCATTCTGCGAGCCCCTCTCTGCCCTGTTGCAGCTGACTGGTATCATCCTCACTGTTTGCTGCACTTCCAAGTTTGGTATCTTTGGGAAATTATGAAATGTTACCATGTATTCCAATATCCAAGTCACAAAAATGCATCAAAAAAGCTGGTCCTAGCTTCAACTTTTGAGGAACACCACTTGCATAATATTTTTAAAACACTTTTTGAAACAATATTCAGCTGTTATCTGATGCACAACAAGGCCCTTTGAGTGATTGACTTCCTGAAGACAGTCAGCAGTCACATCATTGTTCAACATTGGCAATGTGGGAAGAAATTATCTTTTTTTTTAAGTAACTCAATGTTTTTAGTTTCAAAAATGATCTACTGCCAAATAAGTGGGAACCCTAATAAAACTAGGCAATATTTCGAAACCTCAAACGAATGTCAGCACGGAAATCTGACGTCAACCTAATGTGGAAATGGTTGAAGCTTATTGTGAAAATTCTGATAGTGAAAACCGTTTGCAGGCGCTGGTCATTAGAATTATATAAATCTCTTCACACGTGATGCGGTGAAGAGAATTGACAAAATGGACCAAAATAAATTGTTATGAAAGGGTTTAACCCCAAAGCACATAAATGAAGAATGGAGAAGAGAGTAGCAAGATGCACAGTCAGACAGAAGCTTATGCCAACACACTCACTGCATTTCAACAGGAATTCATTGGGATGTCCTGAGGAGGTGAAAGTGCAATATAGGGGTGGCACGGTGGCGCATTGCCTCGCACTGCTGCCTCACAGCGCTGGGTCACTGTCTGTGTGGAGTTTGCACATTCTGCCCGTGTCTGCGTGGGCCCCACCCCCACAACCCAAAGATGTACAGGGTAGGGGATTGGCCATGCTAAATTGCCTCTTAATTGGAGAAAAAAAAGAGAGTGCAATAAAGAAGTTATTTTTATTTTTGCTCAAAGCATTGAAGAAGTGAAAAAGGGTATTGAGGAGCTGTGGAATAATGTACTTCTACAGCAGGCATCAAGCATTTTGCTGAGGAGATGGGTGAGGAGGGCGTACTGCATCCCAAGACTATTGCTTGAAAATTCTAGTGGGCTCACGATTGGCAAATTGGAGGATATGTTGTGCAGTGACAGTTAAACCAAAAAGTTTCAATGTTTTTGGTAAGCTGGCACGAACCTTGGGTACCAAGGGAACCTTGGGCAGCACGGTAGCATTGTGGTTAGCACAATTGCTTCACAGCTCCAGGGTCCCAGGTTCGATTCTCGGCTTGGGTCACTGTCTCTGTGGAGTCTGCACATTCTCCCCGTGTGTGCGTGGGTTTCCTCCGGGTGCTCCGGTTTCCTCCCATAGTCCAAAGATGTGCAGGTTAGGTGGATTGGCCACACTAAATTGCCCTTAGTGTCCAAAATTGCTCTTAGTGTTGGGTGGGGTTACTGGGTTATGGGGGTAGGGTGAAGGTGTGGGCTTGGGTAGGGTGCTCTTTCCAAGAGCCGGCTCAGACTCGATGGGCCGAATGGCCTCCTCCTGCACTGTAAATTCTATGATTCAATGATACAACTGGCTATTTTGATAGTAAATCTGAATCCCACCCTGGATCTTGGAGTCATATCGAGCCTGTGAAGGTTTACTGACTGTAGTTATAAAGGGTCTAGACATTGAATTCTAAATGCCTATTTACCTTGGCAATACCCATGTTTACATGAACCTTACTTCTACAGCAGTAACTTGTTCGGTTCAGTGACCTGTGCTTGATTTTAGAACTCCTCGCTGCTTCAGACACTGTTTACAATGTAGTTAATATGTCAACAATTTTACCTGAGAACAACATTTTAAAAACACCATAATCAGAACTCTGGTCACAGTTCATTTACCATGTGCTATAATAATAATCACTTATTGTCACAAGTAGGCTTCAGTGAAGTTACTGTGAAAAGCCCCCAGTTACTTCATTATGTAATTTTCTTTCCTCTCCTCTTTACATTTACTGATTCCAATAGGATGTGTCACCACTCCCTGTTTGAGCTGGCTGGTAAGCTTCCAGGTCTCTGTTAAGCTGCAGTTACTCCCGATATTGAGGACTGATTGAGGCTCATTGTTGATGTGTCCTATTTTTCTGTTCCCTTTGGGGATGTCTGATCTTCCCAATTTCCCCTGATAAACTGAGGATCATGAGAGAAGGAGATAATGCAATGCACCAGCAGCACTCTGAAGGAGCATGAGGCAATGATCGATTATTCCTCATTAACTTCTAGTACAATCACATGGGGACACAGTTTTAAAGTTTTGGACAAGAGATACAAGGACAATGTGAGACAAGCCTTTATACACAGTGAGTGATAATGTCCTGGAACTCGCAGCTAACAAAGGTGGTGGAAGTGGACGGATCAATGATTTCAAAAGAAAATTGGATAGGCACTTGTGAAAAAGAACTCTCAAGATGTGAATGACTCTATGATGCCAAAAGTACTTAATTCGCTGTGACGCCTTTAGACATCCTGGGCGAAATTCTCCCCCAACGGCGGGATGTCCGCCGACTGGCGCCAAAGCCGGCGCCAATCAGACGGGCATCGCGCCGGTCCAAAGGTGCGGAAGGCTCCGCATCCTTGGCGGCCTAGCCCCAACATTGAGGGGCTAGGCCGACGCCGGAGGGATTTCCGCCCCGCCAGCTGGCGGAAATGGCGTTTGTTTCCCTTCCAGCTGGCGCGGAAATGCGGCGCATGCGCGGGAGCGTCAGCGGGCGCTGTCAGTTTCCCAGCGCATGCGCGGGAGCGTCAGCGGCCGCTGTCAGTTTCCCGCGCATGCGCAGTGGGGAGAGTCTCTTCCGCCTCCGCCATGGTGGAGGCCGTAGCGGAGGCGGAAGGGAAAGAGTGCCCCCACGGCACAAGCCCGCCCGCGGATCGGTGGGCCCCGATCGCGGGCCAGGCCACCGTGGGGGCACCCCCCGGGATCAGATCGCCCCGCGCCCCCCCCCCCCCCCAGGACCCCGGAACCCGCCCACGCCGCCTGGTCCCGCCGGTAAATACCAGGTTTGATTTACGTCGGCGGGACAGGCAATTCCTGGGCGGGACTTCGGGCCATCCGGGCCGGAGAATCCAGCGGGGGGTCCCGCCAACCGGCGAGGCCGGATTCCCGCCCCCGCCCAATCTCCGGGAGCGGAGACTTCGGTGGGGGCGGGATTCACGGCGGCCAATGGCCATTCTCCGACCCGGCGGGGGGTCGGAGAATGACGCCCCATGAAGTCATGAAATGTACTATATAAATGCAAATTTGTCCTTTTCTCCCATTAACACCCTCTTAAATCGCAAGGATCTATAAGATTGCAGGTGTGTTGTTGCTAACTTTTGCCTTAGTTTAATTGCTCTGTTTTATCACCTTTGCTCTTGAGTCGCCAGGTATCTTTCTGATACCGCCACGTGGTTCAAGTCCGAGTAATGATCAATAATCCAATACACCGCTTAGTATGATTTAAATCAAAGCACATTTATTATACACAGTAATCACTACTCATGCATAAATTCTACGTCTAAGCTACTTCTACGATTAACAGGCCAATACTTACTTGGAACTGGCCCACCAGGTCAGGGAAACGAATGGCCTTTCGTTCAGGTTCTGAGCCTGCGGAATTCGAAGTTGGTACAGATTGGTAGCTAGGAGCGCCTATCTCGTAGCGAGCGTTGAAGTAAGACTTACTCGATTTCAGCGATGGCTGGACCGGTCACTGTCAAGGGTTGGTTTGCGTTGCTGAGTGACCCGGTCCAGAAGGGAAGCAGAGGGCAGAGGAGCAGAGGGTGCAGAAGGGTCGATTTGAACTTGGACTCTATTCTTATAGTCCCCAGGGGCTTCCTGCCTTTCGGGCGGACCCTGTACCTGGTTCCAAGTGATTGGACTTTGTCCCAATCACTTGGTTCGATATTCTCCAATGCTGGAGCAATTCCTTGATCGATGTGCGGTCTTGAGGTGATCGTTCACCTCCCTTTGTGTAGGCTTCTGCTGGCGCCGAGGGGTCTGGGTTGGCTTTGTGTGTCTAAAATGTTGCACATTTTTCCCGGGGATTGCTCATTAGTATGCAGATGGTTGGTGTTGTGCTGATGGTTACTGGTATTAATCTTGTCTGGCCTTCCCAGAGGTGAATACACAGTTTACCTGCAGCTGCTTGTTTTAGTCCTGTTGGCTGATTTTCCCATCAGACTTTGCCATTCGCCATTTTAAATCGGGGTTAGCCATTCTAAATCGGGAGTTAGCCATTTTAACTGGCTACAGTGTCAACCTGATTTATTTAATTGCTGATTGATCTATTTTTCAGAATCTCTCATTTGTAAACCAAAATAACAGGTCTCATCCTTTCCTAGCTTTGGAGCATTACTGACTTATGAATTTGAATAAATTGAAGCCCCCCCAATTAGTGAGCTACCTTAGATTGTGACAAATCTGTCTTACATCAGGGTCTTTCCATATGGCAGCCCAAAGCTTAGACATGTAGTGATATGTAATTGTGTCCACATAAAGATCCATTTAGAGACCCAGGTAATATTATGGCAGAAACGGAGGTATAGTGGTTGTTACTAATCTGGAGGTATGGATTAATGATCCAGACACATGGGGCGGGATTCACCGCCGTGCCGAAATCCAAAACGCGATCGGCCAGAGAATCGGCTCCGACGCTTTGACGTCGGTTTCGCGGCGATTTCTGATTCTCTGGAAAACCCAACACGACGGAATCACGGCACTCGCCGAGCGGCCCGGAGAATCGCATTAGGTGCCCCGACGACTGATTCTCTGGGGCCTGAGCGATTCTGCGGCCCGCATGGGCCCAAGTCCTGACGGCGTGGTTCTAACCACGTATAAAAAATCGTGAAGCTGGCGTGCTGGCTGATGCGGCGGCCGGGGGGTAGGAGTTGGCGTGGGGGGGGGGGGGAGGAGTTGGCGTGGGGGGGGGGGAACGGGACCACAGGCCCCCACAACGGACACCGGCCTTGCTTCCTGTGGGGGGGGGGGGAGGGGGGCGAGCCCTACTAGGGTCGGGGAGGGGGGGGTGGGGCCTGCCAGGGTCGGTGGGGGGACGACTGGCCGAGCAGTTGAGGAGCTCCCGATAGGATAGGGCGGTGGCCATGCACGCGCAGGGTTAACGGTTGTATGAGTGGGTGCCCCCACCCCCCCGCATCCCGGCCACCTCATCTGCCTGGCGACACCCACCGGGGGGAACACCCAGGGCCACACTACGGCAGCCCCCAGTGAGGGCAATGCCATCAAACGGTGGCCATGGCAGCAGGGGCGGGAGCCAGGAGTGGGGGCACCGGGGCATGCCTGGCTGGGGCGCGCAGTGCCAACCGGGGGGACCATGTAGCCGATGGTACCTGGTTGTGCACGGGTCCATGCGCCATGTTAACATGCCCCCACTCACCCCCTGCAGATCATAATGTTTGGGAACCACCCAGCGATCCTGGCCGCCGTGGCAGGTGCCGCTGCCCTGCATGCAGGCCTGTGGCAGGGTGAGCGCATGCAGCTCAGAGAGGAGGCGGAGGCTGCAGCAGAGGAGCGGGCCGCAGAGGGGCAGGTGACAGCCGCTCAAGCTGGAGGGCCGCCTGCCCGACATGCCGAGGAGGAGGAGGTGGTGGTGGTGGTGCGAAGGAGGCGCCTGATGAGGCCCCGCGTGTAGCGGCACCGCATGTCCTTCGATGACCTCCCGGACCGAGCATGAAGGAGGAGACTCTGGATGAGCCGAGAAACCGTCGTTCACATCTACCACATGATGGCCTACCTGGCACCGCGTGGGACTGGGGGGAACACCCGCTACTGGTGGGCATCAAGGTGACGGTCGCCCTGAACTTCTACGCCACAGGGTCATTCCAGTCGTCGAATGGGGACCTGTCCGGCATATCGCAGGCATCGGTGCACGGGTGCATCTGTGCCGTGATGGACGCCCTGTATGCCCTTGCGGACCGGTACATACAGTTCCCTGTGGACGTGCCCACCAGGGTGCCCTGGCAGCAGGGTTCGTTGCCATCGCCAGGATGCCCATGGTCCAGGGGGTCATCGATGGGGTGCACGTATCGGCGAATAACAGGCCAATGTTCATGAACAGGAAGGGTTACCATTCCATGATCGCACAGTGGTCTGTGGCCACCAGTTGAAGACCCTGCACGTCTGCGCCCAGTACCCCGGCAGTGTGCATGACTCGTTCACCTTGGCACAATCATTCATCCCCGGCATGTTCGAAGGACCCCCATCCCCGGCTGCGGGGCTGGTTACTGGGAGACAGGGGTTACCCGTTGTGGTCGTAGCTGATGCCGCCTATATGGAGATCATAGAGCAACACAGAGAACCACTACAATGATGCCCATTGTGCGACCAGGGGTGTGGTGGAGGGGTGCTGGGGATGCGCTTCAGGTGCCTGGACCGCTCTGGAGGGGCGTTCCATTATGAGTCCAGGAGGGTCGGAGCTTATGGTGAAGGAACCCTTGGGGAGCAGTGACCATAATATGATAGAATTTACCTTGCAGTTTGAGAGCAAGAAGCTGCAATCAGATGTAACGGTATTACAATTCACTAAGGGTAACTACAAAGACATGAGGGAGGAGTTGGCCAGAGTTGATTGGAAGGGGAGTCGAGCAGGGAAGACAGTGGAACAGCAATGGCAGGAGTTTTTGGGGGTATTCGGGAGGCACAATAGAATGGGGAGGACAAGGCAACCATGGCTGATGAGGGAAGTCAAGGACAGCATAAAAGCCAAAGAAAAAGCACACAAAGTGGCGAGGATTAGTGGGAAGCCAGAGGATTGGAAAACCTTTAAAAGCGAGCAGAGGAGAACTAAAAAAGCAGTAAGGGGGGAGAAGATGAAGTATGAGTCAAAGCATCGCTAGTAATATAAAGGAAGATGGGAAGAGTTTTTTTCAATATATAAAAGGCAAGAGAGGCAGAAATAGACATTGGACCACTGTAAAATGTGGCTGGAGAAATAATAATAGGAAACAAAGAAATGGCAGACGAACTAAATAGTTACTTTGCATCAGTCTTCACGGTAGAAGACACCAGTGGGATGCCAGAGCTCCAGGAGAATCAGGGAGCAGAGGTGAGTACAGTGACCATTATTAAGGAGAAGGTTCTGGGGAAACTGAAAGGTCTGAAGCTGGATAAGTCACCTGGTCCGGATGGACTACATCCCAGGGTTCTAAAAGAGATAGCTGAGGAGATTGTGGAGGCATTGGTGATGATCTTTCAGGAATCACTGGAGGCAGGAAGGGTCCCAGAGGACTGGAAAGTGGCTAATGTAACACCATTGTTTAAGAAGGGAGGGAGGCAGAAGACGGGAAATTATTGGCCGGTTAGCCTGACTTCGGTCATTGATAGGATTTTAGAGTCCATTATTACAGATGAGATCGCAGAGTACTTGGAAGTGCATGATAAAATAGGACTGAGTCAACACGGCTTCGTCAAGGGGAGGTCATGTCTGACAAATCTGTTAAGTTCTTTGAGGAAGTAACAAGGAAGTTAGACAAAGGAGAACCAGTGGACGTGATTTATTTAGATTTCCAGCAGGCCTTTGACAAGGTGCCGCATAGGGGACAGTTAAATAAGTTAAGAGCCCATGGTGTTCAGGGTAAGATCCTGGCATGGATAGATGATTGGCTGACTGGCAGAAAGCAGAGAGTGGGGATAAAGGGGTCTTTTTCAGGATGGCAGCCGGTGACTAGTGGTGTACCTCAGGGGTCGCTGCTGGGACCACAACTTTTCACAATATGCATTAATGATCTGGAAGAAGGAACTGAAGGCAGGGTTGCTAAGTTTGCAAATGATACAAAAATCTGTAGAGGGGCAGGCAATATTGAGGAAGCAAGGGGGCTGCAGAAGGACTTGGACAGGCTTGGAGAGTGGACAGGCAAAGAAGTGGCAGATGGAATACAATGTGGAAAAGTGTGAGGTTATGCACTTTTGGAAGGAGAGATAGAGGCATAGACTATTTTCTAAATGGGGAAATGCTTAGGACATCAGAAGCACAAAGGGACTTGGGAGTCCTTGTTCACAATTCTCTTAAGGTTAACGTGCAGGTTCAGTCGGCAGTTAGGAAGGTAAATACAATGTTAGCATTCACGTTGAGAGGGCTAGAGTACAAGAGCAGGGATGTACTTCTGAGGCCAAATAAGGCTATGGTCAGACCCCATTTGGAGTGACCCCTGCCCTGTGACTAGGGTCCCCGTTGGCGCATGTATCCTGGGGCGGCCTGGCCTGGATGGGCCAGGCTGCTCCTCGGGCGATTGGCCAGTGTGATGCTGCCCTGTTCTGCCTGCTGCCCACCTGATGCACCAGGGATAGGAGGGGGGAGTCCGAGGTGCTGCGGTGTTCTGGCACCTCCCCTGCAGGAGTCACCGGCACGGGCCCCAGCACCACCACCTCCCTCGGGTTGCCCGATGGCCCACCACGGACGCCGCCCGTGCGGTTTCGGCCTGAGTGGCACGCATGACCGGCACCACTCCCTGCCCCTGCAGGTGGTTGGACTCCTCCACCTGCGTCTGCAGGTGCTGGAAGCCGGCCATCATCCCCTTCTCTGGTCCCTGGGTTGCTGACTGCTCCTGATCTATGGGTGGGAGTGGATATTCCTGGAACTCGGGACCCGTTTGGGTCGCGCTGGTTGCTGGGGCTGGGCTGTCATCCGACCGTCCGACCCCTCGGCTGCTCCTACCTCCACCTGCTGTACCGGAGCAACTGTGTGGTGCGCACCGGTAAGTGTCCCAGAAGCCTCCTCACTAAAGAGCCCAGCTGATAGTTTCTGAGAAGCAGTGATGGAAAGTCTATGCCATCATAGGACCCAAAGTCCCGGGTCTCCTGTGTCTCGTTGTACTGTGTGTCTGTCCTCTGTGTTTCCGTCCCCAGAGACACTGCTGGGTACTCACCCGGGCTGCCCAGAGGAGGTCGTGCAGTTTCCTCCGATGCTGGTCTGCGGTCCTGGCTACCAGCCCGACGGCGCTGACGGACTCGGCCATCTTCGCCCAGGTACGCCAAACGATGGTGCTCCTGTCCTGCGGTCTGGCCCGGGGTACAGAACCAGCCTCCTCTCCTCCAAGACGTCCAGGAGGGTGTCCAATTCGCCGTCCCGGAATCTTGGGCTGCTCATCTGGTGGCCACCTTGGGTGCGACGGCTGTGTGTTGGGTGAGAATGCTTTTCAGCAGCTGCGGCATCGCCTCAGTGGCGCAACCCATGCATCGGCGATCGATCAGTGGCCACTCCCATGGGCGTTTCATGTTGCGCCCGTGCTAGCCCCTTGTGGCCGTTGAATAGCTGCGCTTGGGGGCCCGATGACGCCCTCGTGAAACTCCACGGTCAACACTTAGCCCCATTATCGGAGAATCCAGCCCATGAGCTCAAATACCACGACTGCTCGTGAATTTGAATTCATTAAATTAAATAAATCTAGAATGGAAAAAGTCTTGTCAGTAATGGTGACCATCAAAACTGCTAATGTGTTGTAAAAACGTCCGGTTCACTAACGTCCTTTAGTGAAGCAAACACAGGAAGGCAGATTATTAATAAAAGCAAATTACTGCGGATGCTGAAATCTGAAACCAAAGAGAAAATGCTGGAAAATCTCAGCAGGTCTGACAGCATCTGTAGGGAGAGAAAAGAGCTAACGTTTTGAGTCCAGATGGCCCTTTGGACTCGAAACGTTAGCTCTTTTCTCTCCCTACAGATGCTGCCAGACCTGCTGAGATTTTCCAGCATTTTCTCTTTGGAAGGCAGATTATTATCTGAATGGTGGCAGTTTAGGAAAAGGGGAAGTGCAACGAGACCTGGGTGTCATGGTGAAACAGTCACTGAAGGTTGGCATACAGGTGCAGCAGGTGGTGAGGAAAGCTAATGGCTTGCTGGCCTTCAAAGCAAGCGGATTTGAATATAGGAGTAGGGATGCCTTGCTGCAGTTATGCAGGGCCTTGGTGAGGCCACACCTTGAGTATTTGTGCAGTTTTGGTCTCCTAGTTTGAGGAAGGACATTCTTGCTGTTGAGGGTGTCCAGCGAAGGTTCGCCAGACTAATTTCCAGGATGGCAGGACTGACATATGAAGAAACACTGGTCGACTGGCCTTGTACTCGCTGGAGTTTAGAAGAATGAGAGGGGATCTCACAGAAACATATAAAATCCTGATGGAACGGGACAGGCTAGGTGCGGGAAGAATGTTCCCGAAGATGGTGTCCAGAACTTGGGGTCACAGCCTGAGAATAAGGAGTAAGCCATTCAGGACTGAGATGAGGAAGAACCTCTTCTCTCAGACAGTTGTGAACTAGTGGAATCCTCTACCACTGAAAGCTGTTAGGGCCAGTTCGTTGGATATATTCAAGAGGGAACTGGATGTGGCCCTTGTGGCTAAAGGGATCAAGAGGCACAGAGAGAAAGCGAGAGTGAGATACTGAATTGCATGATATTGAACCGTGGTGTAGACTCGAAGGGCCAAATGGCCTACTCCTGTACTTATTTTCTATTTTTCTATGTTTGAGAGGGTTGACCTATGATAGGCTGATTAAAATTGGCCTATACTCTTTGGAGTTTAGAAGAATGAGAGTTAATCCCGTTTGACAAGAAGGGGCTTGGCAGGGTGGATATTGAGAGGTTGTTTTCTTGGAGAATCTAGAACAGGAGTTTTCAAAATCAGGGTCGTGATCTGTGGGTGGGTCATGGATAGGTTTTGGGAGGGTCATGGTGCGATCAGACGCGGCGTTCCCAATCGCGGGAGGATCGGCCAACGGCCGCGACCTGCTTTTAAAAATGCCGGCCGCGATGGACTTGTAAAATTGCTGACCATCCCATGCATGTGTGCTGGATCACGCAATGTGCAGGCCCAGAGCCCAGTGGGGTGGACTGCCTCCACCTGATGTCAGTGCGCTATCCAGGGCCAGTTTTTTGTTTATCAAACGACAGAGTCCTCCCACCAGAAGCGGCAAAAGAGAGATTCTTCCATTCTGCAGCAGCCAGCCGTGCTAGTGTGAACTCCAGGGCCTCTGGTGAACAACCCATGAAGAATAAGCTGACAACAGGAACAAAGCAGCATAAAGATGACTACTTGAGGTATGAGTTATTAATTGTGCCACTGCAAATCAGGATTCAAAGCTCATATGTTTTATATGCAAGGAAGCATTGGCAAATGAAAGTTTAAAACGCTCAAAACTTCAAAGACATTTGAAGACTACACATGTCGAGTTCAAGTCAAATCTCTTTATTTTTTTCAACGGATGCAGTGAGATCTTAAATCATCAGCTGAAGTCATTATTTGTAACTGAATACAAAGCCAGTGAGATCGTGAGGATGAAGCAGACTCACCTGTCACATTAAAGGTAAGTGAAAATGGTGGGTCGCGAAGGTCGGTTGGCGTGGGTCACAAAGGTCAGCCAGCATGAGTGGCTTCCTGCCTCCCCTCCCTTTCCCCCTTTTCCCCCCATGTTTCTCTCTGTGACACCCTTGGGTTCCCTCCTCATCTCCTCTTCCCCCCCCATCCCCCTTTGTATCTCCTCGTTGTATGCGTTCTTGTCTGCTCTCCCCCGTCTTCCCCTCTTTTCCTAGTTGCTGTTAGCCTCGAGCAGGTCTTGGAGCAGGTCGACGAATGGCCCCCACACTTTGTGGAAGCCCTTGTCCAACCCTCGGATGGTGTACTTAATCTTCTCCAGGTCTGCCAGCCAGTCTGCAGCTGTGGGTGGTGCTGCTGATTGCCAACCGAGCAGGATTCTCCGGCTTGCAATTAAGGAAGCAAAAGCAAGGGCTGTACTCAAGAAAGACAAAGACCCAACAGATTGCGGGTCCTACAGACCCATTTCGCTGCTAAATGTGGACGTGAAAATACTGGCCAAGATCCGAGACTGGAGGACTGAGTACCAGAGATGATAGCAGAAACCAAACGGGGGTCAGAAGAGGGCTCCCACAAAACATGGCAATCATTCACCAGTTGTTCGAAGACCTGTTTGTAGCCAACAGCCAATAAGCCAGAGGAAGGAAAAGGAAAGCCACGGTACAACAACAAACGCAAACAAATTGGGGGGGGTGGGGAATAAAGAGGCATGGAGCCCAACCATGCCCATCAAATAACATAATTCACGACATCACGCCAACCAAGCAGGGACAGGATACAAGAGCTGATGAGGGAAGCGGGCATGCCAGACGACCAGAAGGGGTGGATGGTCAGAAAGAGAAGGGGGAGAGGGAGGCAGGGGACCCAGCTAGAAATAAACGCCTACTGGAGAAAATAAAAGAAGAAGCTGGATCCATTGTAAATAACAAAAGACAACTGATGTAAATAATGGAAGACGACCGATGTATCTATATTTTTGTTCTCGATGTATTTTCACGCTTACCTTTGTTCTGTGTGATATGAAAAATCCTTCATAAAAATATTTTTATAAAAATGATTGTCAGTGTCTCCATGTTGCTGACCTCGCAGGCAATTACCATGTTCCCTGTGAAAATCAAGGATGTAATGTTTGGGTCCTAGTTTATTTATTGACCACGACCTGTGAATATTTTGTGGCATTGCAAAGAATTTGGTTTTCTACTGAATGAAATGAAATGAAAATTGCTTATTGTCACAAGTAGGCTTCAATGAAGTTACTGTGAAAAGCCCCTAGTCACCATATTCCGGCGCCTGTTCGGGGAGGCTGGTACGGGAATTGAACCGTGCTGCTGGCCTGCTTGGTCTGCTTTAAAAGCCAGCTAAACGAGCTAAATGAATCATTTAGAGACTGCCTTTGACTCTTCCCAGAGCTCCTGGTTTTTAAAATTCAAGCTTTCAGATTCAAGTATCACATTATGAACAAAAACTATAGATTACGAAGACTTGTCCAATCAGCAATGAAGGCAATGTGAGGAAAATCTTTTTCACATAACGTGTGGTTAGGGTCTGGAATGTAATGCCTGAGAATGGGTGGGTCGGGTCCAATAAAGGCATTCAAAATGGAATTTGATTTATCTGAAAAGGAGGATTGTGCAGAGTTATCGAGAGAAGGTAGGGAAATGACAGTAGGTGAACTGCTCTTTCGACCACCAGCATAGATGCAATGGGCCAAATGGCTTCGTATTCTAACAATTCTATGATTATAAATAAGTACTTGAACTTTTATCCAACCTCTTATTTGTTTTTCTCTTAGATTGCATAGCACACAAACAAATTGTGAAACCCACAAAGTTTCTCGCCCAGAAACCTCCTTCACCAAGAATCTAATGGATATTGGTACTCGTCGAATCTTTTCTGAAGAGCATGATATATTGAGACAAAGTGTGAGAAGATTCTTTGAAGCCGAGGTGGTTCCATATCACACACAGTATGTAGCCCGCTCAACTTTTGAGTAAAATTATTGTAAAAAATCGAACTAGTAAGATTAATTGTAATTCCCAGCTGCTATTCTCACCTAGCAGACATACCAACTCCATCCTTTCATACATCAGGAGACAATCTATTTCAAGAAATTTTAAAATAAAATTGTGTTGCTATCTATTTCAAACCTAAACCAACGTGGATTGGAATTTGGTCTATAATCTCATTAGTTGCTTATCTAATCTAATCTTTGATTAAAATTTGGTTAGTTAATATTTATCTGCAATAATGTCTTGTTAATAGTAATCATAAAACTACTGGATTATTAAATGCCTTGGTTCATGAATGCCCTTCAGGGGAGAAATCTTTCCTGACTGGCCTAACCTTTAGTGACTCTGTACTCACAGTGATGTGATTGACTGTTAACTGCTCTCCAAAATGGCCTAGCAAACTACTACAAAAAATTGACTAAGAAGACAGATCATCGAGCATCAACCTAGGCACCAGAAGAAGCAAAGTGCACGCACCCTGTCCAGATCCTCTTGCAAAACTTTCCTCACTAACATCTGTAGACTTGTGCCAAAATTTGGAGAGCAGTTCCACAGATTAGTCAAGTAGCAGCCTGATTGAGTCATACTCAAATCATACCTTGTAGCCAATGTCCCAGACATCCTCCATCACCATCCTTGGAAAGTACAGATCCACCAGAGGTGACAGCACAGTGATGTACAGTCAGGAGGGAGTGAACCTGGAAATTCTCAGCATTGATTCTGGACCCCATCAAATCTCATAACATCAGGCCAAACATGGGTAAGCAAACCTCTTGCTGCTTATCACTTGCCAACCTCTCTCAGTTGATGGAATCAGTACTCCTCCATGTTACACACATCTTGAAAGAAGAGGCACTGAGGGTGGCATGGGCACAGAATGTACCCCTGGGTAGGGTTACAGTGTCCATTACAAAGACTGGCTCGGTAGCAGCACAACTCACCAAGCTGACTGAGCCTTGAAGGACATAGCTGTTAGACTGGGCCTGTGAAAAGTGGTGAGAGTACCAACAAGAGGGAAACATCTGCCTCATTTCACCACATTGCTTGTTGCATGTGACAAGTCCATGACATTATTGGTAGTGTTAGAATCATATCTCTCAAGACTGAATATTTATTTTACCAAATGGAAGGACATGACATGACGTGGACATTTGGATGTTGACCTAGGACTGTTTTAAAAAAGGTCATAAATTCACCTAGGGGACTTCTGACGGTGACCATGGAGTGAACGGTCGCACATTTGGCAGCTCCCGCTCAGACCTGGATTCATATTGACTGCTTATGGAGGGAGATTCCAACACAGTCCTGGATCCGAGGCTGGATCGGTTGAGTTTCAGGTCTGGGAAGGTATCAGCTATGGCAAAGGAGCTTTGGGGGTTCATGGAGCACATGTGGGGGGTGGATCCGTGGAGATTTCGGAGGCCGAGGAGTAAGGAGTTTTCATTCTACTCCCATGTACGCAGGGTATATTCCCGGATAGATTTCTTTGTGTTGGATTAAACGCTGCTGGCTGAGGTGGTGGATGCTGAATATTCATCAATTGTGGTGCCAGACCACGCCCCGCACTGGGTAGACCTGCAAGCCAACAAAAGAAAGGCCCAGCGGCTGCAATGGTAGTTGGACGTTGGAGGTGTGCGAGCGGGTGAGGGAGGCCATTCGGGGTATATAAACATCAATGACACAAGTGAGGTTTCGGCGGGGGTGGTGTGGGAGGCATCGAAGGCGGTTATTAGGGGGAAGACATCTCAATTCGGGCACATAAGGAGAAGGCTGAGTGGGCGGAGTTGGACAGGCTGGTAGGTGAAATGTTACAGATGGACAGGAGGTACGCAGTGTCTCCGGATGACGGGCTTTTGAAGGAGCGTCAGAGACTGCAGCTGGAATTTGGGCTCCTGTCCACAGGTAAGGCGGAGGGACAGCTGAGGTGAAGGGGGCGATGTATGAATATGGGGAAAAAGCCAGCGTGATGTTGGCACACCAGCTGAGGAACCAGGAGGCGGCGAGAGAGATTGGGAAAGTAAAAGATACAGGGTGGAAGTTGGTTTTGGATCCGGCGGGGGTGAACGATGTGTTTCGGGAGTTTTACAGTAGATTGTATAAATCGGAACCCCCAGCCGGGGAGGAGGGTATGAAGCGATTCCTTGGGTGTGGGGGGGGGGGGGCTGGAGTTCCCGAGGATAGATGAGTTGGTGGAGGGTTTGGGAGCCCCAATTGGGCTTGGGGAGGTTATCGACGGGTTGGGGGAGATGCAATCGGGTAAGGTCCCGGGACCTGATGGATACCCGGTTGATTTTTATAAAAAGATTTCCGGTTTGCTAGGGCCGCTCCTGGTAAAGGCTTTCAATGAGTCCAAGGAGCTGGGAGTGCTTCCCCCAACATTATCGCAGGCATCAATTTCCCTTATTTTGAAACGGGATAAGGATCCGGAGAGTTGTGGGTCTTTTAGACCGATCTCCCTGTTGAACGTGGATATAAAGTTGCTGGTAAAAATCTTGGCCATGCGCATAGAGGATTAAGTCCCGGAGGTAATAGGGGAGGACCAGACAGGATTTGTGAAGGAATGATACCTGATGTCCAATATTAGACAGCTCCTAAATGTGATAATGATGCCTGTAGAGGGGCGCGAGGTCGAGGTGATGGTGGCCATGGATGCAGAGAAGGCCTTTGATCGGGTGGAGTGGAGGTACCTGTGGGATGTCCTGGGAAGGTTCGGGTTCGGGCAGGGATTTGTGGATTGGGTCTGGTTGCTATATCAGGCACCAGTGGTGAATGTAAGGACCAACCGGCTCCGGTCAGAGTATTTTAGTTTGTGCAGGGGGACAAGGCAGGGGTGCCCACTCTCCCCACTACTATTTGCCCTGGCCATAGAGCCTTTGGCAATGGCGCTGAGGGCATTGAATATTTGACGGGGGATGGTGAGGGGGGGGTGGAGCATAGGGTCTCGCTCTATGCGGACGATTTGCTCCTGTATATAACAGACCCGTTGGGGGGATTGCAGGAATTATGGGAATACTGGTGGAATTTGGCCGGTTCTCAGGCTACAAACTAAAGATGAGCAAGAACGAGGTCTTCAAGGGGAGAGGAGAGGAGACAGAGGGAGATGCCGTTCAAAGTGGTGGGAAGGAGTTTGGGGATCTGGCGATTCCGGTGGCAAGGGACTGGGGTCAGTTTCATAAACTAAATTTGGGCACAGTGATTGAGCAAATGAAAGGGGACCCCTGGAAGTGGGATGTGCTCCCGCTGTCATTGGCGGAGAGGATACAGATTGTGAAAATGGCAGTCCTCCCGAGATTGCTGTTTGTGTTTCAGTGTCTCCCAATCTTTATCCCCAAGCATTTCTCAGGAAAATGAACGCGGCGATCTCGGGAGGACTGAGGGTGAAGAAGGTCCTTCTGGAGTAGGGCCGCTGGGAGGGAGGCTTGACCCTTCCGAACTTTATTAATTGCAGCTGGGCGGCTAATATTTCGATTGTTAGGAAGTGGGTAGTGGGGGTGGGGGCGGGTAGAGCGGCATCTTGTAAGGCACGAGTCTGGAGGCTCTGTTAACGGCACCTCTGCTGTTCTCACCGGCTCGGTACTCCACAAGCCCAGTGGTAGTGGCAGCCCTGAAAGTGTGGGGGCAATGGACGCAGCATATGAGACTGGAGGGGCGTCAGTGTGGTCACCAATCTGTGACAATCACTGGTCCGCTCCAGGTGGGGGGGGGGGGGGGGGGGGGGCAGGATGGGGGCTTTAGGAGGTGGCAGCGGGCAGGGATTGAGAGATTTGGGGATCTCTTCATTGAGGAGGGTTTCCCGTGCCTGGAGGAGCTAGAGGAAGAGTTTGAGTTCCGGGTGGGAATGGATTTCGGTACCTGCAACTACGGGACTTTGTCCGGAGGCAGGTCCCAAGCTTCCCTCGCCTCCCTCTAAGGGGACTACACGATAAGGTGATGTCAAAAACAGGGGTTGAGAAGGGGAGGATCTCGGAAATATATAAGGAATTGATGGAATGGGAAGGGGTCCCAATCGGGGAGGTGGTGAGGAAGTGGGAAGACAGGTTGGGGGGGAGGGGGAGGGGGGGTGGGGCTTAGCCTGATCCAGTTCAAGGTGGTTCATAGGGCTCATATGACTTGTGGCCCGGATGAGTAGGTTTTTTGAGAAGGTGGAGGGCAGGTGTGGGAGGTGCGGGGAAAGTCCGGAGAATCATGTACATATGTTTTGGACGTGTCTGAAGCTGAGGGATTTTGGCAGTATTGGGAGATCCGGGGGCCAGGGGGAGAGAAAGGCCGCCGTTTTGGCTTGTGCCTCCCTGGTGGCCCGGAGACGGATTTTGCTGGGATGGAGGGACTCGGAGCCTCCAAAGTCGGGGGTGTGAGTCAGTGATATGGCAGAGTTTCTCAGGTTAGAGAAGATGTTGAGATCTATCATGCGGATCTAGTGGCACTTGGGATCACTAAACCTCAGTAGAAATTTGAGTTAACAGTTCGCAGGTGCAAATAAGAATCGTTTTATCTGTCTCTATCGATTATAATTGAGAAATATTTAAATCTTATTCTCTAATAAGTCCAACTAGCAAAAGGACTCAAAGAGAAGCAATTTTGTAGACAATTCAACGTTCAAATAATACAGAAATGATTTTCTTGCTTGCGGCAAACAGCTTGCAATAACTTCAAGAGTCAGAGTTAGGAAGTGAAATATGAAAGACAGAGAGACAGTGAATAGTTAATCAAAGTATAGATTGAGTCTGGAAAGGAATATGGCCGTACGAACAATCACGGTTATACTAAATCATATCAGACTTTAGCCATCTAGCTATACCCTGATGTAATCCTAATTGGTTTGGGTTAACATCAAATAAGTTTGATTCGATGTTTTAGCTGTCATTTAATATGCAACATTAACTTAAATGTATTCTTGTATGAGCCATGGAATGGGATTCGGCTTCCTTATCGCATACAGCTTGAACCAGTTTCTTGCTGACTTGCTTGTTAGGACAATGGCCCCTATGCTGTTGCCATGGAGCTTGCCTTGTCCTTGGATTACTTTATCTTGTTTGCTGCATAGGAATGTCGTTTTTAATCTATAATGCTGTGTTCTGTTGAAACGATGTTTTGCATGCTGAATGTGTTTTGAAATGACCTGAGGTTATGAGTGAGTTTTAAAATGGTATTTAATATACTAGGGGCTTACTGCTAAATAGCTATCTTTTACCTATCACTTTTACCTATAGAAAATAGCTGGCATCGACTTCCGGTTGCGGCGATGCCTTGCTAGCCGCATGTTTCGGCGGCTCCAGCTCCGACGGACCTTCGGGCTCTTTTAAGAGCCCCAACGGGGAATTTTTTGACGACGCAACCCGGTGTGGGGTGTGTGAGAAGGGAGTCCCCCCCCCAACGAAGGAGGAAAAAACCGGCGGCGGCGGCTGCAGCGCGAGGAATCGTCGACCAAAGGGTCAGAAAGAGAGAAGCACAAGATGGCGGCGGAGAAAGCGCAGGCGACATGGGGGCCTGAGCAGGATGACATTTTGAGACGGTGCGTGGAGCTGCTGAAGAGGGAGATGCTGACCCCGATGCTACAGGCAATTGAGGGGCTCAAGGAGACACTAAAGACCCAGGAGGCAGAGCTCCGCGTGGTGGAGCAGAAGGTGACAGATAATGAGGACGAGATCCTGGGCCTGGCGGTTAAGACACAGACGCACGAGGCACTTCATAAAAAGTGTACTGAAAGGATCGAGGCCCTAGAAAACGGAGCACGAAGGAAGAACCTTCGGATACTGGGTCTCCCTGAGGGTGTGGAAGGAGTGGACTGTGGAGCTTATGCAAGTACGATGCTGAGCTCACTGATGGGTGCTGAGGCCCCTACGGGCCCCTTGGAGGTGGAGTGGGCACATCGGATCCCGGCGAGTAGACCAAAAGCGGGAGAACCACCCAGGGCGATAATCGTGCGATTTCACCGCCTTAAGGATAGAGTAGAGGTCCTGAGATGGGCTAAAAAGGTGCGGAGTAGCAGATGGGAGAAAGCAGTGGTACGGGTGTACCAGGATTGGAGTGCGGAGGTGGCGAGAAGGAGGGTGAGCTTTAACCGAGCCAAAGAGGTGTTGCATAAAAGGAAGGTGAAGTTCGGGATGCTGCAGCCGGCAAGACTATGGGTCACGTATCAGGAGAGACACCATTATTTCGAGACGGCGGAGGAAGCATGGACCTTTATCAAAGAAGAGAAATTGGATCGGAACTGAGGGACTGATGCTGCAGGAAATGTTATTGTTAATGTTATGGTTGAAGTTAATTGAGAAGTAAATTGGGAAGGGGGGGAGACATGGGGAAATGTGGGCGCCGGTGAGGGGGGAAAGACGGGACATAGTTGGAGAATGGGGAAGGGGAGGGGGAGGGGAAAGGGAGCTGCGCCATAAGAGGCGGGTCAGGTAAAGGGATGTTCCCGCGCCAGAAAGAATAAGGCGGGAAGACAGGCGCAAGGCGGATGGGAATTCCCCACACGGGGGGTCGAGGAGTGAGCAGGAGTAGCCGGGGTCAGTTGAAGTCAGCTGACTTACGGAAGTAATATGGGGGGAGCAATCACGCTAGAAAGAGATCTAGCGGGGGGACAACTGGGTTGCTGCTGCGGAAATCCAAAAGGAAATGGCTAAAGAGTGGGTGGACGGGGATGGTGTGCGACGCTGGGAGAGCGAGTGGGAGCGCGGAGGCGGGAAATGGGACTGGCCTAGAGAAGGTAATGGCTAGTCGACACGGGAGGGGGGCAGGTAGCCCCCTAGTGAGGCTGATCACGTGGAACGTGAGAGGCCTGAACGGACCGATAAAAAGGGCCCGAGTGCTCGCGCATTTGAAAGGACTAAGGGCAGGCGTGGTTATGCTCCAAGAGACGCACCTAAAGGTGGCGGACCAAGTTAGGTTAAGGAAAGGATGGGTGGGACAGGTGTTCCACTCAGGACTAGATGCAAGGAACAGAGGGGTGGCCATTTTGGTGGGGAAACGGCTAGCATTTGAAGCAAAGAACATCGTAGCAGATAGCGGAGGTAGATATGTAATGGTGAGTGGCAGGCTGGAGGGAATGGAGGTCGTGTTGGTTAATGTGTATGCCCCAAACTGGGACGATGCGGGATTTATGAGACGGATGTTGGGGCGTATACCGGACCTGGAGGTAGCAAACTTGATTTTAGGAGGGGACTTTAATACGGTGCTGGACCCGGGCCTAGATAGATCCAGCTCAAGGACCGGAAGAAGGCCGGCAGCGGCCAAGGTACTTAAGGGGTTTATGGACCAAATGGGGGGAGTGGATCCATGGCGATTTCTTAGACCTAGGGCTAGGGAGTTCTCCTTCTTCTCCCATGTCCATAAAGTGTACTCCCGGATAGATTTTTTTGTTTTGGGAAGGTCGTTGATCTCTAGGGTGGAAGAAGCTGAGTACTCAGCCATAGCGGTTTCGGACCATGCCCCACATTGGGTGGACCTGGAATTAGGAGAGGAAAGGGAGCAGAGAACACTCTGGCGATTAGATGTGGGATTGATGGCGGATGATGGAGTGTGTGCAAGAGTGCGGGGGTGTATTGAGAGATACCTGGAGGTCAATGACGACGGCGAGGTCCCTGTGGGAGTGGTATGGGAAGCACTAAAAGCGGTGGTCAGAGGAGAGCTGATCTCCATTGGGGCCCACAAAAGGAAAAAAGAGGCCAAGGAAAGGGAAAGATTACTGGGGGAGATTTTAAGGGTGGATAGGGAATTTGCAGAGACCCCGGAGGAGGAACTGTACAGGGAGAGGAGACGACTCCAGACGGAGTTTGACCTTCTGACCACCAGAAAGGCGGAGGTACTGTGGAGGAAGGCACAGGGGAGGAGGTATGAATATGGGGAAAAGGCTAGTCGCCTGTTGGCTCATCAATTGCGAAAGAGGACAGCAGGAGGAATTAGAGACGAAAGGGGAGACACGGTGCGAAGGGCAGGAAAGATAAATGAGGTGTTCAAGACCTTTTATGAGGGACTGTATAGGTCTCAAACCCCAGAGGGAGAGGAGGGGATGCGGCAGTTCCTGGACCAATTGAGGTTCCCGAAAGTGGAGGAGCAGGAGGTGGTAGGCCTGGGGGCACCGATTGGGGTGGACGAGGTTATTAAGGGACTGGGAAGCATGCAAGCAGGGAAGGCCCCGGGACCAGACGGGTTCCCGGTGGAATATTACAGAAAATATGTGGACTTGTTGGCCCCGTTGATGGTGAGGACGTTCAATGAGGCCAGGGAAGGGGGGACTCTACCCCCGACGATGTCGGAGGCGACGATATCGCTAATTTTGAAGAGGGATAAAGATCCGTTGCAGTGCGGGTCCTATAGACCTATTTCATTATTGAACGTGGACGCCAAATTGTTGGCAAAGGTACTGGCATCGAGGATAGAGGACTGTGTCCCGGGGGTGGTGCACGAAGACCAGACAGGGTTCGTAAAAGGGAGACAACTGAATGTTAACGTGCGACGACTATTAGGGGTGATAATGATGCCCCCAGTGGAGGGGGAGGCAGAGATAGTGGCAGCAATGGATGCAGAGAAGGCATTTGATAGGGTGGAGTGGGAGTATTTATGGGAAGTGTTAAGGAGGTTTGGGTTCGGGAACGGGTTTATTAGCTGGGTTAGACTTCTTTATGGGGCTCCAACGGCAAGTGTAGTTACGGGTCGACAAAGATCGGAGTATTTCCGACTATATAGGGGAACAAGACAGGGATGCCCGCTGTCTCCATTGTTGTTCGCGTTGGCAATTGAACCTCTGGCCATGGCGTTGAGAGACTCCAGGAAATGGAGAGGGGTGATTAGAGGGGGAGAAGAACACCGAGTCTCGTTATACGCAGTTGACCTATTGTTATACGTGTCGGACCCAGCGGGGGGGGGATGATAGAGGTTATGCGAATGTTGAGGGAGTTCGGGGATTTCTCAGGGTATAGGCTAAACATGGGGAAGAGTGAATTATTTGTGATACATCCAGGGGACCAGAGTAGAGAGATAGAAGGCTTGCCTCTAAGGAAAGTTGAAAGAAACTTCCGATACCTGGGGATTCAGATCGCTAGGAGCTGGGGAACCTTGCACAGACTTAATCTGACACGCTGGTAGAACAAATGGAGGAGGACTTCAAGAGGTGGGACATGCAGCCTCTGTCGCTGGCGGCCAGGGTGCAAGCAATTAAGATGATGGTCCTCCCGAGGCTCGTATTTGTATTTCAATGTCTCCTATACTAATCACTAAGACTTTTCTTAATAAAATAGACAGGAGCATAACGAGCTTCGTCTGGGCAGGGAAAGTTCCGAGAGTAAGGAGGGGGTTCCTTCAGCGTAGTAGGGACAGAGGAGGATTGGCACTACCGAACTTGGGCGATTACTATTGGGCCGCCAATGTGGCAATGATACGTAAATGGATGATGGAGGGTGAGGGAGCGGCGTGGAAAAGACTGGAGAGAAAGTCCTGTAAAGGGACGAGTTTAGAGGCGCTGGTGACGGCGCCGCTACCGTTCTCACCTAAAATGTTTACCACGAACCCGGTGGTGGCGGCAACATTGAATATCTGGGGACAGTGGAGGCGACAGAGAGGGGTGCGGGGAGCCCTGGTGGGGTCCCCAATCAGGAATAACCATAGGTTCGCCCCAGGAAGAATGGATGGAGGATTTCAGAGCTGGCACCAGTTGGGAATTAGGAGGGTGGGAGATTTATTTATAGATGGGACTTTTGCGAGCTTGGGAGCATTGGAGGAAAAGTATAAGTTGCCCCGGGGAAATTTCTTGAGATATATGCAGGTGAGGGCGTTTACTAGACAACAGGTGAGGGAATTTCCGTTGCCCCCGACACAGGGGTTCAGGACAGAGTGCTTTCAGGGGTGTGTGTCGGAGAGGGCAAGGTGTCAGAGATATACCGAGAGATGAGGGAAGAGGGGGAGGAGTCGGTGGGCGAACTAAAAGGAAAGTGGGAAGAAGAACTAGGGGAGGAGATAGAGGAGGGTATGTGGGCTGATGCCCTAAGCAGGGTAAATTCCTCTTCCTCATGCGCCAGGCTTAGCCTGATTCAATTTAAGGTGCTACATAGAGCACACATAACGGGAGCAAGATTGAGCAGGTTCTTTGGAGTGGAGGACAGATGTGGGAGGTGTGGCGGGAGCCCGGCAAACCACGCACATATGTTTTGGGCGTGCCCGGCACTGGAAGGGTATTGGAAGGGAGTGACGGGAGTGATTTCGAAGGTGGTGAAGGCCCGGGTCAAACCAGGCTGGGGGTTAGCTCTATTTGGAGTTGCGGATGAGCCGGGAGTGCAGGAGGCGAAAGAGGCCGACGTTGTGGCCTTTGCGTCCCTAGTAGCCCGGCGCAGGATCCTACTCATGTGGAAGGAGGCGAAACCCCCCGGACTGGAGGCCTGGGTAAATGATATGGCGGGGTTCATTAAATTGGAGCAGATAAAGTTTGCCCTGAGAGGGTCGGCTCAAGGGTTCACCAGGCGGTGGCAGCCATTTCTCGACTACCTAGAGGAACGTTAGAGGGAAGACAGATGACCAGCAGCAGCAACCCAGGGGGGAGGGGGGGGAGGGGGAGGGGGTGGTGGTTTAGTTTAGTTTATGTCAAAAGATAATGGGGTTTTGTTATTTGTGTATTGTTAAAAATTTATTTATTGTTACGTTTGCTTTGTAAGAGGGGAAAAATAGTTGTCTGGAAAAAAATTTCAATAAAATATATTAAAAAAAAAGAAAATAGCTGGCATCTACAGTCGGCCCTTTTGATAAATGGAAAGAATAAATGAGATATTATCACAATAAGATAAAAGACACTATTAATGCAATAGGATAGGTAAAATCGCAAAGAATAACTCATTCATATTGTCATTGCTGTTTTAAACAATAGAGTGAATAAGCATTGCATTACAAGCATTTCAGCAATAATTATTATAATTCTTAAAGAATTATCATAAAATAATCAATAAATTCATCAAATTTGATTCTACTGATTCAGTATTAATATATATATTAATTTAAAAAAAATAATACAGTCAAATAATTGATTGCTCAGTAACATTTCAACAATAATAATGCATTTCTATTTCATCTAATGGTGGTGCAGTTAGGTTAGTTTGAATTATTCTGATATTTGGTCCCCTGTGTTTAGCGACTAGTTCTTTGATGCACTTGATACATTGGCATGTTATGTAAATGATGAATCCAACTACACAGGCGAATAAGATTATTCTTATTGTGGACATTCCAGTGTGTCCCAGCCACCCGCAAAGTTTATCCCAGAGAGGGATAACTCGGGATGGATCAAGTTTCTTGATTTCTTTTTGTCAGATCTTTAACTTTTTTTGAGTTATCTGGAATGAAAGTGCAACACTCCACACCAATCAGGGCGCAGGTGCCACCTTTTTTGGCAAGCACATAGTCAAGTGGCATTCGATTTTATAATGCCATGGTTCGAATTGCTTTCATTTCGTCAGATTTTACCGAGGGCAGTGGCGGTGTAATCGGCTACGTTTTGTATGATGGTTGTTATTTTATTCAGTTCATTGTCCATCCTTATTTCCCAATAGAAAGGAATGATTCTAGCATAAATTGCATCTCTTAAAGTAATGGAACGTTTATTTCTTTGAGCAGCTGGTTCTGAAACATAAGGGAGATGAGGAAGATGACGGATAGCAGGTGCTAGGTATCCTAAATAGCAAGATCCTGGCCAGTATTTTGGGAGCCAGGGATATGCTCTATTATTACAAAAGAATAAGTCCCATTATAAGCAGAGTATAAGTAAATATCTTCTAAGTACCAATGATCTGAGAATGTTTTATTATTTGTGAGGTTGTGTATGCCTGTTATTGTTGAGGACAGTTTAATTATTTGTAATTGTTATGGGCAGGGTTAGAGAACCCCCAAGTGTATCATGAAGTTCACCTGACCGACAACTTTTAATAGATTGTGGTATGGGGAGCACACGGCCCACTCTACAGGTGAGCTACAGCAGAAATGGAAAAATATTTTTTAAAGCAAACCAATGTTTATTCTATGAACTCAAGTTAATCATTTTAAAACATACAGTGAACATCTTAGCAACCATTAATTCAAATGCAACCCCCAAAGAATACAACACTAAGTAATCCTTAATAACTTCCCAAACAATATCCAGAAGACAGAAGAAACACCTTTTAACAGAAGCACATTAAGGTTTACATTCACTCCTGAGAACATTTATAATTCTGAATTCACCAAATGATCAAGAGATAGTCTTTTGATGGCAGAGAGAACAGCAGTACATCTGCTTGATCTGACTTCAGCTCCAACACTGAAAATGAAACTAAAGCACACCCTGCAGCAAACAGCCTAAAATGAAAGTAAAAAGCTGACTGACAGCCCAGCTCCACCCACACTCTGACATCACTGATAAACACCCATTTCTTAAAGGTACATTTCTTAAACACTCATTTCTTAAAGGTACTCTCACATGACAGTAATATATCTTGAGTACTGACATCTGTGTTGACATCTAAATAATTAGTACAAACACTATTGCCCATTTTCATCCCTTTAGAGTGATTACTAATGAGGCATATTGATCCTTTTTGTTTAATATTAGTTTGGAGGTTAATATATTGAGGATTTTTGTTCGGGTTATATTTAAGTTGGTGCCATCCTGAAAAGGTGTTTAGTGGATAGCCTGCAGATTTCCAGAAGTTAATAAGTTTCTGTAATGTACCTTCCTTTTTCACATTAATATGCTCCAGAACAGACCACTACAGAGCGAGGGACGCTTTGATTGATGGACCATTCTGCTGTTTCTGAAGCATTAAAGGGAATAATTAAGAAGGGAATACCCTCTTCTGAGTTAGTAGGGGTAGCAATGCATACCCAACAATTGGAAATATTGAAACTTTTAGCATATATCTTAGATGTGTAAAGGAATGTGTTCTTATTCAGTTCTGGTACAACATTTACAAAGCCAATCAAATAACTGAAAATGAGTATTATGGGAAACATTTTACAGATCTTAATATTTATACGCGCACTTCACATGTGATGCGTGAATCCAACTTTTCTTTCCTTAGTATTGCTTAAAACATTGATATACTGATTAAAAAATTGATATCATGATTACATAATTCAGTAATAAACAATTAATAATTTCATGTCTACAAATAAAATGATTATACAGTAAAACATTGAGTGCATGATTTAGTAATAAATGGTAAAATGATTATCAAAGTTGATTGTGATTTAGTAATAAATGATCAATAATTCATTAATAAATGAATAATAATGCAGTAAATAATAGTTCAACAAAAACTTTCCATTTTGATGTTATTGGCTAGTGGTGCATATGAATAAATATGAACCATGTGGATTGGTGGGGCACTATGGGTAGGCATGCATTAGCCAAAGTATCTTATCAGCAACATTAGTACGTAAATGATAAGTCCTAATATGCAAAATAGGAAATGTCCCTTAATGATAATTCCTGTGCCACCCAACCAATTGGAAAGCCAACCCCAAAGAGTTGGTCAAGTTTTTTTTAAACTTTGTATTGGATGTGAATTGCCAAGTCTTTGACATCTTCTGGATTATACACAAAAGCCTGTTGAAAGGGTTAATTTTCTTGCAGAGTCAAAAAGGGCGTATAGTGGGTGGATAACTTTGAATGATGCCATTTGCATCTCTACATGTTTTTCAGATATGTCATTCAAATGGACTGGGAGTAAAAATTGGATCGCTGAAAAATTCATTAGTGTCTCAGAAAGATGTGTTCTCTTGGAATATAGATTTGCTTTTAATCAGAGTTTGTGTGTTTTTTTTTAAACCAGCTTCCACATTGTCAGAAGTTTTAATTTCCAGGCTAATTTTAAACATTTATTTTAAAATATCAAACACAATAACTTATTGAATATATGACTGAACCAATCTTGCGTTGAATCTTGGTTTTCTGTAGATAAACTCGCCGGCTGTTAAAGGAAGCACAGCTAACAAGATATGTTAATTTCTTAAAATTAATAAAGCAACATTCAAAATAATGACAGTTTTCTCAAGTTAACAGTTCTTGGCAACTTTTTAGCGATACGTGACTTAGGACTTCTCCCTGTAGCCAGGAGGCTGGCCTTCATCGTAGACCAGCCTGCAACCTGAAATCTGAAACTCGCAAAATGGCCATCCTCAAAACGAGAAAGGAATCTCGTGTCTCTTCTGGACAGATTTGCCGTTAACGGAGGAGGAGAGGCAACAATTGACATGCCTTTTTTAGCAGTTGAGGTTTCGGACTGAGGTCTGGGTAGGATCAAGTTTAAAGCTGCAGACAGTTCTGGTTTTAAACCAGTGACAAAATGGGATTTTGATAAATCTTTTAAATGGTTAAAAATCCAGGCTGTTGTCTTTATCACTTCAACTCCAAGCTGTTTGATGCTTAATGGGTTAAGTTGTATTACACTTTGTTTGCCATTAGGCTCGTCGCTTAACCGAACAGGCTTTTCTTGTTTAAAAATCTCTCAGTCTATTAAAGCTGCCATGAGAGGCTTTTGGATCGGGGCCAGCAGCATTTCGTGGTCGGTCTCAGAGTAAGATAACGGTTTGTTCTGGGGTAAAAGTGTCCTTGACAGATAGTTCATTTGGCCATACTCCCCCTGTGGAACCTCAATCAGTGTATTCATTGTTTTCATGTCAGTAGCAGCTTGCAATAATGTAGGATTTGTTTTAGATATAGCTGGTATATCTTGGGCCTTAGTTAAAATCATTTCAACTCTTCCCATTGGTGGCGCTGTTTGCTTTGGAGAGTTCAGCTGATTTTTTAAAGACAGATTTTAAAGCTTTTTTGCTGTTAATTTGTCTGTCAGTAATTTGTTATGACTTTTCATGGTGTCCATGTCACTTTCCAAAATACATTTTTCCTCAAGTAACTGGCAATTTTGACTTTTAAGACCATAATTTTTTGATATTAACTGTTGACATTTGGATTCTGAGTCAGTGTTTTTCTTTTGGAGTTCATCAATTTGAAATGCTTGTTGTTGAACTTTAAAGGTTTCATTTTCCAATAATGTTTTAATCTGATCACATTGTTCAAGTTTAGATTTTGCATCTCGTAATTCTTCAACAACTGCTGCTAGTTGGTCTGTAGTGGACTTAAGGTCATGATCAAATTTAGTTTTTGCAATTGTCTCTTGATGTTTTTGGAGCTGTGCCATTACTGAAAAAGACCATTTCATAATTTTTCCACAGTTTAAGCATGTGGATTTTCCTCATGCCTTCTTGATATTATCAAGGGACCACTGTCCTTTGGGGAGATCATATTTTGACTCAATTTTGTGGCAACTTCAGACAGTCCAAATTGTCTACAAATCAAAGATCTAAGATCATCCAATATATCGTCAATAGAGACATCCGGTACATCAGCAAATATCCCCACATCTGTCCTTCTGTTGGAAGGAAGGTCATTGATGAAGCAGCTGAAGGTGGTTGGGCCTAGGACACTATCCTGAGGAGCTCCTGCAGTGATGTCCTGGGACTGAGATGACTGACCTTCAACAACCACAAGCATCTTCCTTTGTGGCTGGTATGACTCCAACCAGTGAAGAGTTTTACCCATGGTTCCCATTGACTCCAGTTTTTCTAGGGCTCCTTGATGCCATGGTCTATCAGATGCTGCCTTGATGTCAAGGGCAGTCACTTACCTAACCTCTGGAGTTCAGCTCTTTTGTCCATGCTTGAACCTAGGCTGTAATGTGGTCAGGAGCTGAGTGACCCTGGTGGAACCCCAAACTGAGCGTCAGTGAGCAGGCATTGCTACGTAAGTGCCGCTTGATGGCCCTTTCCATCACTTTACTGATTATTGACAATAGACTGAAAGGGCGGTATTTGGCTGGGATTAGTCCAGCTTTTTGTGTTGTTATGACACCCTGGGCTAGCGCACAATCAATTCCAGCCCCATGGGCCCCGGAGTCACAACACCAGTGAATTAACCAATAATTCTTATAAAAATACCCAAAGTCTTTGGCCCTTGGCTATCCAACGATTACAGTCATCAGATTTGTAAGTTTAAGCACGATTACTTTTTATAACAAGAAATGAAATAAGATATGCAGTAAATACAACTGGCTAACTAATATTTAACTCCTGACTCTCACTTTGAACTGCTCCCACCCTCTACCCACATGCACAAGACAGGCAAACACCGAGGGGGGAAAAATAATAAGGATGAAAGTCAAATGGTGGTTTCTTAGCAGCCTTGCTTCAATCTGGCCTCCAGGTCAAGGTTGTGGATTAATTCAGGTATCTGTGGTTTCAGAATGCTATTTTCACAACGTTGAGGAGTTTTCTGGAGAGAGTTATATTGCTCACAGCATTACCTGGAGCGGCATCTTATTTCACATCAAAGTTTGCTTTCAGTTCATTGTTTATCTTCAGGCCTCGGTAGTTCCAGGAGAGAGCACCCAGAGACTTTCTGTAGAGTGAGTCAGCCTTCACAGTGGCCTTCTGGAGTATGTTAACTGGATCTTCCTGGAGAGAGTTAGCTGGAACCCTTCACCGGGCTGCCAGAATCAAAACTGAAACCAAACTCGTACTTTGGAGTCGAGAAAAAAAATTCCAGTGGGATCAGATCCAATCACCACCTGTTACCGGCAGAGCACAGCCTTTTGGGTCAATCCATTGGCCACCAGCCAGTCAATCAACCCAACTCCCAACCCATCTCTGTCACTGATCCCGGCCAGTCTGCAGCTTCTGTTTAAACCAGCACACCCTTCCAGATTCTTCCTGTTTGAATTAAAGATGGAGGCTTCTCATACAATCTGCATGCCTTAAAGTGAGATATCCATTAATCATCAATGGATCAAAATGTAACGTCAAAAATAAAAGAATAGGGAAATAAGGGAAAAAACGGGAAGGACCCTTGCATACCTCTTCTCTGTTCCCCCCCCCCTTTCAGGACACGGACATTTTTCTGAGGTACGCAAATCACAAGCACGTTTCTGTCCAATCCACCCCCATTATACAAGTTCCCTTCCTAGTCTCTACATTGGTAACTAGTCAGCCCTTAAATCGTGTCAAAGCATCCGCAATCACATTATCCTTTCCAGCAATGCGTACAATTTTAACATTAACTGTTGCAATAATAAACTCCTAACAGAATAATCTGGCATTCCAGGTTTTGAACTTCTTTATAAACGCAAATGATTATGATCTGTGTAAACAAAGCTTTGTTTATGCCGGACATAAACGTCAAATTGCTGAAAGGCTAGTAGCAAGGCTAAGGCTTCCTTTTCAATGGTAGAATGACAATAATCCAACTATGTTTTCAAAAAAAAATATCCCAGCGGACTCTCTCTTCTTGCTCCGTCGTCTTGTAGTAGCATTGCCCTACCCCCAGGTCACTGACATCTGTAGCCATTTTAAATGATATGGAAAAGTCCGAGGTGGCCAGCACCGGTTTGACCTATAACATGGACTTCCATCTCCCAAACGCTACTTGCCGTTCTATGGACCACAGCACTTTTGCTTGTTTCTGCAACATGTCCAACATGCATTGCATCTCAGTCTCTAACTGAGCCAGTCGGATGTGGCTTTAGTGGTTAGTTTCCTATGTCTACACCATGATTAATTAATGGAGTGCCACCCGGTGTTTCCCTTCAACTTTGTCTATACTCTTTCAGTATCTTTATTATCTCTGTCTCTTTCCCTCTGGTGTAATACAGTCAGTCTTTTCTGATCATCCAATGAATATTTATCCAAATTATGAGGATCTTCTACAGTCAAACTACAAGTAGTATTGTCAATGTTGAGGGAAATATTTGGTTCACTTTTAATTACTAAACATTCTTCAACCTCTCCAGCTTTACATTCTCTCTTTGTCTTCATATAATTACTTTCAGTGACAAGTAAAGCTGAGGGTTCAGTCCTCTTGAGTTGATTGGCTGTATATGTGTTTTGCAGCTTTTACCTCTTTAAAAAAAAATTTAGAGTACCCAATTTTTTTTCCAATGAAGGGGCACTATAGTGTGGCCAATTCACCTACTCTGCACATCCTTTTGGGCTGTGGGAGTGAGACCTACGCAGAGACGGGGAGAATGTGCAAGCTGAGAGTGGCACAGTGGTTAGCACTGCTGCCTCACGGCGCCGAGGTCCCAGGTTCGATCCCGGCTCTGGGTCACTGTCCGTGTGGAGTTTGCACATTCTCCCCGTGTTTGGGTGGGTTTTGCCCCCACAACCCAAAGATGTGCAGGGTAGGTGGATTGGCCACATGCAATTGCCTCTTAATTGGAAAAAATGAATTGGGTACTGTAATTTATAAACAAAAAAAAAGAGAAAGTGCAAACTTCACACGGACAGTGACCCGGGGCTGGTATTGAACCCGAGTCCTCAGCGCTGTGATGCAGCAGTGCTAACCACTGCACCACCATGCCGCCCAGGCTTTTACCTCATTGGAGTTTTCATAATCACATCCTATATCTCCATTTAGTAAAATGCACTGACACAATTTGCGCTTTCCAGATTTCAACTGTTTCTTACATACAGAATCAGAGGTTGGTACGCTATTGGCTCCATGAATAGCGTGATATTAGCGTGCCGATTAGTGCAGTTATTCTCAAATGGACTTGCAGACCCCAATGAATCCACAGAGACTTTCCAGGGTGTCTGAAGAAAATATAAAAGTGCATTCGTGGGCAGCCAGAGGCTGGGAAGCGGATGCAAAATACGCCTCTCACATGTGCAGTTTTGGAGTGGGCTGACCCTCTTATGTAAGAGGGGAGTGTGTGGAGGAACATGAAGGTGAAAGTAAATTGTCACTTCATTGAGAAAGTCCTGGAAATACCTGTCTCTGGACTTGCTGTTAATTGAAATGAACTGCCCATTTTATGAATTCTGTATGACCTCTGTTAATTGTCTCTAAAATTAAATGAGAAGATTTACTGTGGAAATACATAAGTCGACGAGTCTTTCTTTCATGTTCTTTTACAGATGGCAAAATAAGGGATGAAGAGTCAAAAGATACTTAATTTTTCATTGTGTGGTATTCCAAAATTGTAACTGGCTGTGGGTTTGTGCATTCTTTGGAGCTTAGATTAAAAATGTGTTTGGAATGCTTGAGCCAACCTGTAAAGGAGTTCAAACTGTTCTGTTTCCAGTTCTGTCCTGTTGATTGCAACAGATCTCTGTGGGAGTGTTATAAAGTTCAGAGCATGGTGGTCTGTCTGCACTGGAAATGGAGAGAAGATTATGAAATGTCAAATATCTTTGCCATTAAATAGGAAACATATTTATTATAAAATATGTTCAAATATGGACATTCAGAGGTATGCTTTCTGCTGCTACCTCCCAAGAAGGCTGCTATTAAAGCGGGTGGAAACTGGAATCAATAGTGCCACCAGCAGCAGCTAACAGTTAGAACATAGAACAATACAGCGCAGTACAGGCCCTTCGGCCCACGATGTTGCACCGAAACAAAAGCCATCTAACCTACACTATGCCATTATCATCCATATGTTTATCCAATAAACTTTTAAATGCCCTCAATGTTGGCGAGTTCACTACTGTAGCAGGTAGGGCATTCCACGGCCTCACTACTCTTTGCGTAAAGAACCTACCTCTGACCTCTGTCCTATATCTATTACCCCTCAGTTTAAAGTTATGTCCCCTCGTGCCAGCCATTTCCATCCGCGGGAGAAGGCTCACACTGTCCACCCTATCCAACCCCCTGATCATTTTGTATGCCTCTATTAAGTCTCCTCTTAACCTTCTTCTCTCCAACGAAAACAACCTCAAGTCCATCAGCCTTTCCTCATAAGATTTTCCCTCCATACCAGGCAACATCCTGGTAAATCTCCTCTGCACCCGCTCCAAAGCCTCCACGTCCTTTCTATAATGCGGTGACCAGAACCGTACGCAATACTCCAAATGCGGCCGTACCAGAGTTCTGTACAGCTGCAACATGACCTCCCGACTCCGGAACTCAATCCCTCTACCAATAAAGGCCAACACTCCATAGGCCTTCTTCACAACCCTATCAACCTGGGTGGCAACTTTCAGGGATCTATGTACATGGACACCTAGATCCCTCTGCTCATCCACACTTTCAAGAACTTTCCCATTAGCCAAATATTCCGCATTCCTGTTATGCCTTCCAAAGTGAATCACCTCACACTTCTCTACATTAAACTCCATTTGCCACCTCTCAGCCCAGCTCTGCAGCTTATCTATATCCCTCTGTAACCTGCTACATCCTTCCACACTATCGACAACACCACCGACTTTAGTATCGTCTGCAAATTTACTCACCCACCCTTCTGCGCCTTCCTCTAGGTCATTGATAAAAATGACAAACAGCAACGGCCCCAGAACAGATCCTTGTGGTACTCCACTTGTGACAGAACTCCATTCTGAACATTTCCCATCAACCACCACCCTCTGTCTTCTTTCAGCTAGCCAATTTCTGATCCACATCTCTAAATCACCCTCAATCCCCAGCCTCCGTATTTTCTGCAATAGCCTACCGTGGGGAACCTTATCAAACGCTTTGCTGAAATCCATATACACCACATCAACTGCTCTACCCTCATCTACCTGTTCAGTCACCTTCTCAAAGAACTCAATAAGGTTTGTGAGGCATGACCTACCCTTCACAAAGCCATGCTGACTATCCCTGATCATATTATTCCTATCCAGATGATTATAAATCTTGTCTCTTATAATCCCCTCCAAGACTTTACCCACTACAGACGTGAGGCTCACCGGTCTATAGCTGCCGGGGTTGTCTCTGCTCCCCTTTTTGAACAAAGGGACCACATTTGCTGTCCTCCAGTCCTCTGGCACTATTCCTGTAGCCAATGATGACATAACAATCAAAGCCAAAGGTCCAGCAATCTCTTCCCTGGCCTCCCAGAGAATCCTAGGATAAATCCCATCAGGTCCCGGGGACTTATCTATTTTAAGCCTGTCCAGAATTGCCAACACCTCTTCCCTACTTACCTCAATGCCATCTATTCTATTAGCCTGGGGCTCAGCATTCTCCTCCACAACATTATCTTTTTCCTGAGTGAATACTGACGAAAAATATTCATTTAGTATCTCGCCTATCTCTTCAGACTCCACACACAATTTCCCATCCCTGTCCTTGACTGGTCCTACTCTTTCCCTAGTCATTCGCTTATTCCTGACATACCTATAGAAAGCTTTTGGGTTTTCCTTGATCCTACCTGCCAAATACTTCTCATGTCCCCTCCTTGCTCGTCTTAGCTCTCTCTTTAGATCCTTCCTCGCTACCTTGTAACTATCCATCGCCCCAACTGAAACTTCACACCTCATCTTCACATAGGCCTCCTTCTTCCTCTTAACAAGAGATTCCACTTCCTTGGTAAACCACGGTTCCCTCGCTCGACGCCTTCCTCCCTGCCTGACCGGTACATACTTATCAAGAACACGCAGTAGCTGATCCTTGAACAAGCCCCACTTATCCAGTGTGCCCAACACTTGCAGCCTACTTCTCCACCTTATCCCCCCCAAGTCACGTCTAATGGCATCATAATTGCCCTTCCCCCAGCTATAACTCTTGCCCTGCGGTGTATACTTATCCCTTTCCATCATTAACGTAAAGTTTGGGTGCTTTTCTGAGCATTTCAATCTGTGGAAAGAATTTTCATTATGGTCTTGTTTTTATTAATACCGATGAACTATTTTTGCCGTGTTCCTGGTTTTGACTTGAGGTGGTACTTAGTGGATCTCTGGGCTAGGCATGCGATTGCAGTATATATTTAATTGCATTACTGCGGGAGAGCAAACCGAGCAAGGCACTCAAACTTCGCAGTGCGCTGTGATTTGCAGCTTTGGGGACTTCAAGCTGAAAAGAAGCTATTGGTTGTCTCGGGTTGTCATGGAAAGTAGATGGCTTTGAACCACTTGCTGAATAAATGGTGACTAAGAAGTGGCGGTTCTCGTTTACTAGCAGCTGGTATCTTCCTTGCTCTCAGTGCAAGTAGGGATGAGTTACTATTGGTCCTTGGAGCCCTATTTGGCCATGTCTAGTTATTGACCTTGGTTTGTGGAAACACTTACTTCTGAATATGGAGGCGATGTGTTCAAGGCACAATCTACAGATCAGGGTATCTAATATGAGCTGGCATTCATGGAGTACTGAGGGAGGGCTTCACTGTTGGATGTGGCACTTTGGAATGAGACATTAAACTTCAGTGTTGGATGGGCACAAAAGATCAGATGGTACTATTTGAAGAAGAGCTGGGAAATTCTCCCAGTGTCCTGTCCAATATCTATCCCTTGCCCCACACCATGAAAATAAAAGTTAGTTAGCCATCTATCTCATTGCTGTCTGTTGGACTTTTCTGTAGTTCCCTATATTGCAACAATCACAGCATTTTTTCTTTTTTTTTAATTTAAAGTGCCCAATTCTTTTTTTTTTAAGGGGATATTTAGCGTGGCCATTCCACCTACCCTGCACTTCTTTTGGGTTGTGGAGTTGTTGCGTTCTGTTGTCTTGACCTTGCAATGATTCATACAGAACTGCTGATTACTCACTTAGAATGTTCTATTAGTTGACATGTGGAAGGATAACATACAGAATGCTATACAGACTAGGTTGCTCGACCTGATGTGCGACTGTCCTTGTGTACGCCTTACTACCAACTGCCGATAGCCGGGACTTCCGGTTGTGACCATGGAGTGAGTGGTCACAGACAGGGCTGTTCCTGTTTAAAGTCACAGAAAAGGGCTCTTTTCACACAGATCCGGGGGGAATTTTGATGAAAAAGCGTAGGTGAATGTTAGAGGAGTAGTTTACCCCTGGAATGATATGTCTTCTGATCTCCAGAACCGGCAGAAAACAGTGAGAGGTTTGGCTGGAAAGTTGAAATAGTGTTGTGCTTCACAGACAGTCTCTTCCAGCATGCAGGCAGGGGAGGGGCAAGCTGTAAGGCCCCAGATACAGGAACTGCGGACTTTTATCAAGGCGGAATTCCATAAGCAGAGGAAAGAAATGCGTGAGGATCATGCAAAGGCCATTGCAGAAGCTGTGGCACCCCTGAAGAGTACTTTGGAGCGGATGGAGAGATGTTTGGAGGTGCAGGGGTCGCAGATTCGGGAGATCGAAGGTGTGATCTTGGACCACAGCGATCGTGTGGGGTGGCTCTGGAGGCGGAGATGGGGCTCCTAGGTGACCTTTATAAAACGTTGAAGGCAAAGGTTGAGGAGCAGGAGAATACCTCGAGAAGACAGAACCTGCGAATAGTGGGCCTGCCTGAAGAAGTTGAAGGTGTGAGAGCCACGAGGTACGTCTCGAAGATGCTGGCTGGGCTGGGCTGGTGGCAGAAGGGGTGCTGGATAAGGCACCTGAAGTGGACCGAGCGCATAGGTCTCTGAGGCAGAAGCCAAGAGCTGGGGAGCCGGCGCGGGCGGTGATCGTGAGACTCCATAAATTTGTGGAGAAAGAGAAAATTCTACGGTGGGCCAGGGAGAAGCATAGCTGCGACTGGGAGGGAAATAACGTCCGGATTTATCAGGACATCGGCGCCGAGTTGGCAAAACAGCGGGCAGGTTTCAACAAGACCAAGGCGGTGCTGTACCGGCGGCAGATCAAGCGGCCAAAGACTTAATTAAGGAGCATAAACTGCGGGATAACTGAGCGGATAATGCTTGGGAACCGGGGAGCTTGCACTATGTACTGGTCGGGAGCATGTTTGAAGTGGGTGTAGGGATTGGGGGATTTTCGCCTTTTTTTTTGTGGGAGGTGGTTTCTGTTCAATGTTGAGATTGTAAGGAGTTGTAGGGGTGAAAAGTTTATGTGGAGATGGATGTTCCCATCCCCCCTCCTGTTTTATGGGACTGTTTGTGTTTAACATCTGTTTGTTTGCTTTTGGAGAAGGCTACCTGGAGTTCAGGAGAAGTCCTTGTTTGGGTGGGGGAGGGTAAGACCAGCAGGAGGCCTTCTTCTTGGAGCTGAGGAGTTGGGGGGTGGGGGGGGGGGGTAGAGGGAGGGGGAGGTCATTAGGATGTGCCTTTGGGCAGGGGCAGCCGCGCTAGCAGGTTATGCTGGTGAACAGAAGTGAGGTGGTGGGGTAGAAGTCCAAGAGGGGTGGCCGGGGGGAGGGGGGGAAAGAGGAAGTGGGGGGGTGGGAAGAAGGGGAAAAGCGGGGGGAGGGGGGGGTGTTCTGCGATGCGGCAGGAGGTGAGCGATGACATGGTCAAAAGTGAAGGAAGGGGCCACCTGGGATGGGCTAGGTACAGAGTGGAACTAAAGGGGCAGGAGTTAAGTGGGGAAGATGACGGACGGTAGAGGGGATTGGAGGCGCAGGCCTCTGGTAAGGTTGGTAACGTGGAACGTCCGAGGTTTGAATGGGCCGGTTAAAAGGTCGCGGGTGTTTGCGCACCTCAGGAGCCTGAAAGCGGGGGTGGTCTTTTTGCAGTAGACACACCTCCGTGTGAAGGACCAGGTTAGGTTAAGGAAGGGGTGGGTTGGGCAGGTTTTTCCACTCGGGTTTGATTCGAAATAGAGGGGTGTGGCGATTTTAATGAGCAATAAAATGGGATTTGTGAGTGCGAAGGAGGTGAGGGATCCAGGTGGGAGATATGATTGTGAGTGGGGTATTGGAAGGGGCACCGGTAGTCTTGGTAAATGTGTATGCCCCAAATTGGGATGATGTGGGTTTTATGAGGGGGTTGCTGGCAGCAATCCCGGATTTGGCCACGCAGCAGTTGATCATGGGAGGAGATTTTAACTGTGTCCTGGAGCCGAGGGTGGATAGATCGAGTCCCAGGTCGATGGGTAGGGTACGAATGGCAAGGGTGCTGGGGGTGGGGGGGGGGGGGTTATGGAGAGAATGGGTATGGTGGATCCATGGCGCTTTCAGAACCCAGGGGGAAGGGAGTATTCCTTCTTTTCACACATCTATAAGGTGTATTCGAGGACTGATTACTTTGTAGTGAGTCGGGAGATTTTGGTTGGGGTGGAGGGGGCAGAGTATGCGGGGATAGTTATCTCGAACCATGCGCACCACTGGCTGGATATTCGGTTCATTACGGGACGAGAGCAGAGGCCGGGGTGGAGGTTTGACTCTGGGTTGTTGGTGGATGGAGGTTTTTGTGATGAGGTGCGGTTGGCGATTAGGGATTATGTGGATTTCAATCAGAATGAGGAGGTGTCGGCGGGCATTTTTGGGAAGCACTGAAGGCAGTGGTCTGGGGAGAAATTATCTCATTTATGGTTCGTGCGAATAAGGAAAGGAGGGTGGAACATGACCGTTTAGTGAGCGAGATAGTGGAGGTGGACAGGGAATATTCGAGGGTGCCCACCATGGAGGGATTGGTGACGAGGAAAAAGTTGCAGGGGCAATTTGATAGCCTGATAACGGGGAGGGCAGTAGGGCAACTGCGTAGGGCAAGAGGGGTGCAGTATGAGTATGGGGAGAAGGCGAGTCGCATGCTGGCGCACCAGCTGCGGAGGCAGGCTGCGTCCAGGGAAATATTGAAGATCTGGACTGGGGATGTGGTGTCAGAGCCAGGGAAGATAAATGAGGCATTTAGAGAGTATTACGAGGGACTTTGTGAGGCAGACCCAGGAGGAGAGGGGGGGAGACATGGGGCGGTTTCTGGACGAGCTGGAATTTCCCCAGGTGGGGGAAGAAAAGAGACCGGCATTGGAGGAGCCCCTGGGGTTGAGGGAGGTGCTGGAAAGTATCAGGAGTATGAAGTCGGGGAAGGCCCCTGGGCCGGATGGGTACCATGCAGAATTTTATAAGGAATTTGCAGTGGACCTGGCACCACATCTGTTGGGGGTGTTTAATGAAGCACTGGAGAAGGGGGAGTTGCCGGAGACGATGAAGCAGGCGGTAATCACACTAATCCCCCAAAAAGGGAAGGATCCGGTGGAATGTGGGTCGTATAGACCCATATCACTATTGAACACGGATGTGAAAGTATTGGCCAAGTTGTTGGCGGGGAGGATGGAGGATTGTGGCCCGGGGGTGGTTACAGAAGATCAAACAGGTTTTGTGAAGGGCAGGCAGCTTGCGAGTACTATAAGACGGCTGTTGAATGTTGTGATGAATCCATCGAGAGCTCTGGTACCGGAGGTGGTGGTGTCCATGGACGCGGAGAAAACATTTGACCGGGTGGAGTGGCGTTACTTGTTCGAAGTTTTGGGAAGGTTTGGGTTTGGGCTGAGATTTGTGGCATGGGTGCGGTTGCTGTATGTGGCGCCAAGAGCGAGGGTGAGGACAAATGATATGAGCTCACAAAGCTTTGACTTACACAGGGGTACGAAGCAGGGGTGCCCGCTGTCGCCGCTGGTCTTTGCGCTGGCCATAGAGCCATTGGCGATGGCTCTCAGGGGGTCGGCAGAGTGGCAGGGGATAATAAGCGGACAGAGGGAGCATCGGGTGTCGCTCTATGCCGATGACCTCTTGCTGTATCTTTCGGATCTGTTGGAGAGTATGGGAAAGTTTATGGGCCTGTTGGGGAGGTTTGTAGGGTTCTCGGGATACAAGCTAAATGTAGGGAAAAGCGAGGTATTCACGGTGAATGTGCTGGCACAGCGGGCTAATTTAGGGGGGATGCCATTTACGGTAGCGAGGGATAGGTTTAGGTACTTGGGGATTGAGGTAGCGAGGGAATGGACGGGGCTCCAAAAGTGGAACTTAACAAAGCTGGTGGAGGAGGCCAGGGAGGATCTTCAGAGGTGGGATACACTGCACTTAACGTTGGCGGGGAGGGTCCAAGTGGTGAAAATTAATATTCTGCCGAGGTTCTTGTTTATCTTTCAGGCTCTCCCGATCTTTATACCAAAGGCCTTTTTTCGGAAAGTGGACACAATCATCTCTTACTTTGTATGGGCGGGGAAGGTGCCGAGGGTGGGGAGGACCCTGCTACAGAGGCAGAGGCAGCAGGGGGAGTTGGCGTTGCCAAACTTGCTTCATTATTATTGGGTGGCGAATGTGGACAAGGTGCAGCGGTGGTGGAAAAGAGCAGGGATAGAGTGGGTTAGGATGGAGGAGGAATCTTGTAAGGGGTCTAGTTTGAGGGCTGTGGTGATGGCAGCATTGCCAATGGCTCCTAGTAGGTATTCAGGGAGCCCAGTGGTGCAGTCCACGATGAAGATATGGAATCAGCTGAGGAGGCATTTTAGGGTGGAAGGGATGTCGGTGCTAACGCTGCTTTGCGAAAATCATGGGTTTGAGCCGGGGGAGGATCATGGGTTTGAGCCGGGTGGGATGGATAGTGTATACAGGAGATGGAGGGAAGTGGGGCTGGTCAAGGTGAGGGATTTGTATTTGGAGGAAGGGTTCGCCAGTCTGGAGGAGCCAAGGGGGAGAGTAGAGCTGCCGACGGGTAGTGAGTTCAGGTATCTACAGGTTAGGGACTTTGCACAAAAGGTCTGGAAGGGGTTCCCTAGATTGCCGGGATACACCCTGCTGGAGCGACTGCTGCTTCCGGATGTGGAAGGGGAGGGAAGAATTGGGGATATATGTAAGTGGCTGGGGGAGCAGGGAGGCGAGCGGGTGGTGAAGATCGAGGAGAGTTGGGAATGGAGATCAATTGGGGAGTTTGGAGTGAGGCACTGCGAAGGGTAAATGGGACCTCCTCTTGTGCAAGAATGAGCCTGATACAGTTTAAGGTGGTGCACAGGGTGTATATGACTCGGGCAAGAATGAGTGGGTTCTTTCAGGGGGTAGCAGATGAGTGTGAGAGGTGTGGCCGGGGGCCAGCAAATCATGCGCACATGTTTTGGGGTTGTGAAAAATTGGGACGTTTAAGGGCGGGAGTGTTCGCGGTCTTAGCCAGGACAGTGGAGGAGGAGGAGGATCCGGACCCTTTGGTGGCGATATTTGCGGTTTCAGAGAAGCCAGAGCTCATGGAGAGGAGGAAGGCCGATGTCATGGCCTTCGCCTCTCTGATTGCACGGTGACGAATTTTGCTGGAGTGGCGGTCGGCATCGCCACCGGGGGTAGCGGCTTGGTTGGGTGACCTGTGCGACTTCCTGCGGTTAGAGAAGATAAAGTATGAATTAAGGGGCTCAGCAGGGGAGTTTGAGAAAAGGTGGGGGATGTTTGTGACCGTGTTTGAGGAGCTGTTCGTCGAAAGAGGGGGGGGGTGAAAAAGGAGGAAAATCTGTACAAACTGTATAGTTGATTGTTGGGAAGAATGTTTCCCGGGGTGTTTATTTGCTGTAACCTACTTTGATACAAGTTTGAATAAAATGCGTTAAAAAAAAAAACAACTGCCGATAGCTGGACGTCACATGACTGATGTCTGCGCCGCCTGCTGATGGGAGGTCGCATTGCTGACTGTATGCAATATTATTCACAGGCATATCACCACAGAGGTGAGACCCACGGAGAATGTGCAAACTCCACACGGACAGGGCCTTGATCGAACCTGGGCCCTAGCAATGCTGACCACTGCGCCACTGTGCTGCCCGCATCAATGACAACATTTTAAAAGTAATTCATTGATCGTGAAAGGAATTGAGATCTTCAGAAGTTGTGAAAGATGTATAGATACAAATTCATTCTTCCAGTTTCTAAAAGAACACCAAATCCCTCTACTGTCTAGTCAAAAGCAGCCTTGATATTATGTTTGTGTTTTTTGCAGCACAGAAGAAGGCTATTCTGCCCATCATGCCCGCACCAGCTACCCAGCTTGTCCGATTCTCTAGCCCTATCTTCGTAGCTCTCTAAACTAATCACTTTCAAATATAAATCCAGCTCTCTTTTGAAACCTCTTATGGAATCCACCTTCATCGCTCTCAGGCAATGCATTCCAAATCCCAACAACTCTCTGAGTAAAGACATTTCTCCTCATCTCACTCCTAGCTCTCTTGCTGACCATCTTGATATTGTGACCCCTAGTTACTGACATACCAACTAGTGGAAACAGAATAACCTTCTTTATCCTGTCAAAATTGTTCATAATTTTGAACACCTCAATAAGGTAATCTATTAATCTTTTATGCTCCAAGGAGAACAATTCATCCCTAACCTAGCCGCACTGCTTAGTTCCCTCCACCAATTGTGAAAAAAAAGGACACCAGTGGGAATGGGGCACCCCGCACCAGACGATATTCCAAGAGGTCAAGCGGCGGTTGTCAACTGAGAAGCTGCTGACAATCCTCGACCCAGAAAAAACACTTCCCTTAACATGCATCGCTTCTTATGGCGTGGGCGTGTTCTCACACACCGGATGCCCGACGGGTTGCAGCGGCCAACAGCTTTCGCGTCTCGCGCACGCGCCGATGCTGAGTGGAACTATGCCCAAATCGAAAAGGAGGGCCTGGCTCTCATGATCGGCATGCAGAAGTTCCGCCAGAACGTCCACGACCATGAATTCATGGTCTTTACGGACCACGGGCGAAATTCTCCGTTATCGGCGGAAAGTCCACCGATCGGCGCAAAAAACGGCGCAAATCCCACTTGCGTCACGTCATAAAAATGGGACGATAGTCTCCGACCCGAAATGGGCTAGCAGCGACGTGACGGGATCCGCGCTTGCGTAGTGGTTCACGCCGTGCAGCGTCATACGCGCTGCACGGCGTGACGGCTCATAAGGCCGCGCAGCTCCCCCCCACCCGACCAGATCACCCGACCGCAACACCCGACTGGATGGCTGGCCGTCGCTCAGCCCCGAGGTTCGAGTTCCCCCATATCCCCCATATCCCCCCTCCCCCATATCCCCCATATCCCCCCTCCCCCATATCCCCCATATCCCCCCTCCCCCATATCCCCCATATCCCCCCTCCCCCATATTCCCCCTCCCCCATATCCCCCCTCCCCCATATCCCCCTCCCCATATCCCCCCTCCCCCATATCCCCCCTCCCCCATATCCCCCCTCCCCCATATCCCCCATATCCCCCCTCCCCCATATCCCCCATATCCCCCCTCCCCCATATCCCCCCTCCCCCATATCCCCCCCTCCCCCATATCCCCCCTCCTCCATATCCCCCATATCCCCCCTCCCCCATATCCCCCTTCCCCCATATCCCCCCTCCCCATATCCCCCATATCCCCCCTCCCCCATATCCCCCCTCCCCCATATCCCCCCTCCCCCATATCCCCCATATCCCCCCTCCCCCATATCCCCCCTCCCCCATATCCCCCCTCCCCCATATCCCCAAGTGAATCCAGCCCTAACCTTAACCTCTGCAATGCACGCGCAACCGATGGCGTGCATTCATATACCTGCCTAACACTGTTGCCTTTTACCCCTGCCACCACCACCCCCCCCCCCACAGGAGAAGCGCGCACACAACAATAGGGAGCATGTGAGGACTGGAGGAGGCCCCGCTGATGAGAGGCCACTGACCGTACACGAGGAAAGGGCCCTGGAACTGGCTGGCGGACCTGAGGACCGGGAGGTTGCTGATGCAGAGGTCGGGGGCCCACGAGCAAGTGAGCCACCAACAGCCCGTCCCCATATCCCCCCTCCCCTATATCCCCCTCCCCCCGTATCACCTGATCACTGCCTGATGTCTAACCATGCATGCTTCATTGTGTATCGCAGGACCAAACGTCCAGGCACCCATCCCCGCAGATGCACACCGCCCGCAGGATGCCCCTCGGAGACCACAGGAGACGGAGCGACCCGCACCCTCCAGCATGCGACGCCCGCAGGATGCCCCTCGGAGACCACAGGAGACGGAGAGACCCGCACCCTCCAGCATGCGACGCCCGCAGGATGCCCCTCGGAGACCACGGGAGACGGAGAGACCCGGACCCTCCAGCATGCGACGCCCGCAGGATGCCCCTCGGAGACCACGGGAGACGGAGAGACCCGGACCCTCCAGCATGCGACGCCCGCAGGATGCCCCTCGGAGACCACGGGAGACGGAGAGACCCGGACCCTCCAGCATGCGACGCCCGCAGGATGCCCCTCGCACACCACGGGAGATGGAGAGACCTGGAGCAACAGGGAGACGACACCCCCGTCACGTGCGGGAGCGACCACCCAGCGATGAGGGGGGCAGCCACAGGCCCCCGTCACATCCGAGCCAGGACACCACTACCCAGGACACCCCTACCCGGGACACCACTACCCGGGACAGCACTACCCAGGACACCCCTACCCGGGACAGCACTACCCAGGACAGCACTACCCGGGACAGCACTACCCGGGACAGCACTACCCAGGACACCCCTACCCGGGACAGCACTACCCGGGACAGCACTACCCAGGACACCCCTACCCGGGAAGACGAAATACCGGACAGTGACTCAGAGTGGATGGGTGGAGACGAACCCCCACCCCAAAGTGCCATGGAGTCAGAGTGGGATGAAGAGCACGACACAACGCCACTGCTGTCACCAACACCCTCCACCATCGCAGAAACACTCACCACGGTTGGGCACTTTAGTGATGAGGCGTCTGGTACACTCACTGGTGCGCACAACACAGCCGTCCCGGTACAGCAGGTGGAGGTAGGAGCAGCAGAGGGACCGGGCGGTCGGAGGGCAGCCCAGGCCAAGCGAACATCTGCCGCCCAGATGGATCCCGGGTTCCTGCAGTTACCACACCCACACATAGATCCGATGCAACCACCGACACGGAGACGAGCGAATAGGGTGACGGGTGGCTTGCGGCGGCTGCGGTCGCAGGTGGAGGAGTCCACCCGCGTCCAGGAGCTGGGAGTGGTCCCGGTCATGCGTGCCACCCAGGCTGACACCGCACGGGTGGCGTCCGCGGTGGAGGCACTGGGTGCGACGGTGTCAGACATGGGGAACGGTTTGCGAGGCCTGGGGCCTTCCGTGCAGGCGGCGTCTGTGGCCCAGGAAATGGCTGCCCTCTCACAGGAGGCCATGAGCCAGTGCCAGCGCCAGATGGCAGAGGCGCTCAACGCCATAGCCCAGTCTCAGCAGGCCATGGCCCAGTCTCTGCAGGCCATGGCCCAGTCTCTGCAGGCCATGGCCCAGTCTCTGCAGGCCATGGCCCAGTCTCAGCAGGCCATGGCCCAGTCTCAGCAGGCCATCGCTGAGGGCATCGGCGCCAGTGGCCATGTGCGAGCCGGCGTCGCACTGTCACAGACAGGGTTTGACAACCCCCTGGGCTCCATGGCTGCAAACCTGCAGACCCCTGTCGATACCAGCACGGGCCTCCAGGACTGGCAGGGCCAGATGTCGGGGGCGCGTCGGATGGCCAGTCCGTTCGCATCCCCCACCCATGTAGAGGCCTGGGGGCCATCGGGCACCCCGAGGGAGGAGGAGGTGGTGTGGTCCGTCCCGGCTCCCTCTGTAGGGGAGGTCCCGGTACACCGCGACACCTCGGACTCCCCCCTTCCGTCCCAGGTGCATCGGGTGGGCAACGGGCAGGACAGGCTGGCAGCTCGCCATCCCAGTCGCCTGGGCCGCAGCCTGGCCCATCTAGGCCAGGACGCCCCAGGAAACGGCCGCCAAAGGGATCCAGTGTCAGAGGGCAGGAATCACAGGAGTCCACCTCTAGTTCTGCTGTACCGTCTGGGGAACCACGTAGACGTAGTCAAAGGGCCCGTAAGGCCAAACAATTAGACACTGAGTAAGTTGGCACGGGTGCAGGGCACAGATGGGTTTTAGGGGCTAGGGCACGTGCATGAACTCCTTTGGTTATTAAAGTCAATGTTACACCTACCGAAGCAGCCTTTGTGCTCTGTCCAAAGCGTGCGGGCGTGTCATGTACGTTGAGCGCAAGTGTGTGTGTGACGGATGGTCTTACCTCAGCCCCAGGTGAGTCTGCCCCCTTCTCCCTGGGCCGCCATCAACATCCCCCGGGCAGAGGACGGGACCGTGCGCTGCAGTGTCACAGCCGCATGCAGGGATGGTCCGGGTGGATGGTGGTACTGTGGCCATGGGTCAGACATAGTCCAACGATGTAGAGCCAGGAGCTCATCGCAGGGCGGGTTGTCATCATCCTCCATGGCCTGCGATAGACACGCGTCCACCCGCAACTGGGTGAGCCCGGCCCGTTGTGCCGCCGGTGGATCGGCAATTGGGGGGGGTGGTGGTGTGCATGCGGGTGGGGTGTGTGGGGTTGGGGAGGGGGGTGAGGGTGCTGGGTGGGTGGATGGGTGGGGGGTGTGGGTGGTCGGCTGTTGCCATGGTGTGCGGTCTGTGGCCATACTACCCGATTCCCACGCCCATCTAGTCAGTGAAGCGGGCGGCTATCAGTCTGTCCCGTGCCGGCTGGCCCAGCCGGTAACGGTGGACAGCCACCCGCCTGTGTCTACCCCGTCTGCCCTGACCATTGCCCCCATCCCCCTCATCTGGGAGGACTGGGCCTCTTCCTGCTGCTCCTCCACTCCGCCCTCCTCTGCCTGCGGCACATCGCCCCTCTGCTGGGCTATGTTGTGCAGGACGCAGCACACCACAATGATGCGGCCGACCCTATCTGACCGATACTGGAGGGCGCCCCCAGAGAGGTCCAGGCACCTGAAACGCATCTTCAGCACGCCAAAGCACCTCTCTATCACTCCCCTTGTCGCTACATGGGCATCATTGTAGCGGTTCTCCGCCTCATTGCGTGGCCTCCGTATAGGCGTCATCAGCCACGATCGCAATGGGTAGCCCCTGTCGCCCAGCAACCAGCACCTCAGCCGGGGATGGCGTCCCTCGTACATGCCGGGGATGGATGACCGCGACAACACGAATGAGTCGTGTACACTGCCTGGGTGACGGGCGCAGACGTGCAGGATCATCATGCGGTGGTCGCAGACCACCTGTACGTTCATCGAATAGGTCCCCTTCCTATTAGTGAATACGGCCCTGTTATCTGCAGGTGGCCGCACGGCGACGTGCATCCCATCGATCGCGCCCTGGACCATGGGGAACCCGGCAACGGCAGAGAAGCCCACGGCCCGGGCATCTTGGCTGGCCCGGTCCACGGGGAAGCGGATGTAGCGGTGCGCCATGGCATAAAGGGCATCTGTCACTGCCCGGATGCACCGATGCACCGATGTCTGCGATATGCCGGACAGGTCCCCACTCGGTGCCTGGAATGACCCCGTTGCATAAAAGTTCAGGGCCACCGTAACCTTGACGGACACGGGGAGAGGGTGTCCCCCGCCAGTGCCACGCGGTGACAGGTGTGCCAGCAGGTGGCAGATGTGTGCCACGGTTTCCCGGCTCATCCGGAGTCTCCTCCTGCATTCCCGGTCCGTGAGGTCCTGGTATGACTGCCGGGGCCGGTACACACGGGGCGCCCTCGGGTGCCTCCGTTGCCGTGGGGCCGCGACGTCCTCCTCCCCCTCCTCGTCCTGTCGGTCAGGTGTGCCTCCAGCCTGGGCGGCTGCCGCCTGCCCCTCTGCGGCAGCCTGCGCCGCCTCTCTGGCACGCTCCTCCTCCTCCTCCTCGTCCTCATCCAGGGCAACATAGACATGAGCGGCTGCCACCACGGCGGCCAACATCGCTGGATGGTCTGAAAACATGACGGCCTGGTGGGGGGGAGGGGAACAACGACATGTCATCATTGCCCATATCCCCTCCTCCCCCCAGCCAGGTGGCATGGACTGCATGGGTCCAACAGTTGGAGGCTGGCACCTGGCCAGGTGGACCAACTCATTTGCCCTCCCATCACCCTCCTCGGCACGGACCCCCTCCCCAACCTCCGCCCCAGCACGGACCCCCCCCCCAACCCCCAACCTCCACCCCGGCACGGACCCCCTCCCCAACCTCCACCCCAGCACTGACCCCCCCCCCCAACCCCCAACCTCCACCCCGGCACGGACCCCCTCCCCAACCTCCACCCCAGCACGGACCAACCCCCAACCTCCACCCCAGCACGGACCCCCCCCCCAACCTCCACCCCAGCACGGACCCCCCCCCCCCCAACCTCCACCCCGGCACGGACCCCCTCCCCAATCTCCACCCCAGCACGGACCCCCCAACCCCCAACCTCCACCCCGGCACGGACCCCCTCCCCAACCTCCACCCCAGCACGGACCCCCCCCCAACCTCCACCCCGGCACGGACCCCCTCCACAACGTCCACCCCAGCACGGACCCCCCCCAACCCCCAACCTCCACCCCAGCACGGACCCCCCCCAACCCCCAACCTCGACCCCAGCACGGACCCCAACCCTCAACCTCCACCCCGGCACGGACCCCCTCCCCAACCTCCACCCCAGCACGGACCCCCCCCAACCCCCAACCTCCACCCCGGCACGGACCCCCTCCCCAACCTCCACCCCAGCACGGACCCCCCCCCCCAACCCCCAACCTCCACCCCGGCACGGACCCCCTCCCCAACCTCCACCCCAGCACGGACCCCCCCCCAACCCCCAACCTCCACCCCAGCATGGACCCCCTCCCGGCACTCCCCCGGAGCCCAGCCTACTCTAACCACCCCCCCCCCCCCCCCCCGCCGCACACACACACACACAAGCCGAGACACACCTCTCCTCACGCAATCAGTCTGCGGCCACGCCATTTCATGCCCAGAGCCAACCCCCCAGGCCGTCACTCATCTCCTCGCTGGTCGGCGTGAGCCTGGAGCACCGGGTCACGCCGATGAAAAGGAGGTTTGATTCACGTCGACGTGAACGGTCATCACGTCGACGGGACTTCGGCCCATCCGGGAGGGAGAATATCGGCAGGCCGAAAATCGGCTGCCTTGCGCAGACCCGTGACATTCTCCGCGGCAGCGGCGCCATTATCGCCCCGCCGACTTTTCTCCCTTTGGAGACTTCGGCGGGGGCGGGATTCACGGCGGCCAACGGCCATTCTCCGACCCGGCGGGGGGTCGGAGAATGACGCCCCACATGCCTCTGCTTGAGCTGTACAAAGAGGATTGAGTGATTCCCCCGATCGGGTCCGCCAGGGTGGGGTGGGGTGGGGTTACTGGGTTACAGGAATTGGATGGGAGGTGTGGGCTTGGGTAGGGCGCTCTTTCCAAGAGCCGGTGCAGACTCGATGGGCGAATGGCCTCCTTCTGCACTGTAAATTCTACGAAAATCTTTTTGCACACTAAGACCAATTTATCATGGCCAATCCACCTAACCTGCACATCTTGGGACTGTGGGAGGAAACCGGAGCACCCGGAGAAAACCCACGCACACACAGGGAGAACATGCAGACGCCACAAAGACAGTGACCCAAGCCGGGAATCGAACCTGGGAACCGGGAGCTGTGAAGCAACAGTGCTACCCACTGTACTACCATGCTGCCCAGTCAGTCATTTCAAAGAACAAGAACAAAGAACAAAGAAATGTACAGCACAGGAACAGGCCCTTCGGCCCCCCAAGCCCGTGCCGACCATGCTGCCCGACTAAACTACAATCTTCTACATTTCCTGGGTCCGTATCCCTCTCTTCCCATCCTATTCATGTATTTGTCAAGATGCCCCTTAAATGTCACTATCGTCCCTGCTTCCACCACCTCCTCCGGTAGCGAGTTCCAGGCACCCACTACCCTCTGTGTAAAAAAACTTGCCTCGTACATCTACTCTAAACCTTGCCCCTCTCACCTTAAACCTATGCCCCCTAGTAATTGACCCCTCTTCCCTGGGGAAAAGCCTCTGACTATCCACTCTGTCTATGCCCCTCATCATTTTGTAGACCTCTTACCAGGTCGCCCCTCAACCTCCGTTGTTCCAGTGAGAACAAACAGAGTATTCAACCGCTCCTCATAGCTAATGCCCTCCATACCAGGCAACATTCTGGTAAATCTCTTCTGCACCCTCTCTAAAGTCTCTACATCCTTCTGGTAGTGTGGCGACCAGAATTGAACACTATACTCCAAGTGTGGCCTAACTAAGGTTCTATACAGCTGCAACATAACTTGCCAATTCTTATACTCAATGCCCCGGCCAATGAAGGCAAGCATGCCGTATGCCTTCTTGACTACCTTCTCCACCTGTGTTGCCCCTTTCAGTGACCTGTGGACCTGTACACCTAGATCTCTCTGACTTTCAATACGCTTGAGGGTTCTACCATTCACTGTATATTCCCTACCTGCATTAGACCTTCCAAAATGCATTACCTCACATTTGTCCGGATTAAACTACATCTGCCATCTCTCCGCCCAAGTCTCCAAACAATCTAAATCCTGCTGTATCCTCTGACAGTCCTCATCGCTATCCGCAATTCCACCAACCTTTGTGTCGTCGGCAAACTTACTAATCAGACCAGTTACATTTTCCTCCAAATCATTTATACATATTACAAACAGCAGAGGTCCCAGCACTGACCCCTGCGGAACACTGCTGGTCACAGCCCTCCAATTAGAAAAGCATCCTTCCATTGCAACTCTCTGCCTTCTATGACCTAGCCAGTTCTGTATCCACCTTGCCAGCTCACCCCTGATCCCGTGTGACTTCACCTTTTGTACTAGTCTACCTTGAGAGACCTTGTCAAAGGCCTTACTGAAGTCCATATAGACAACATCCACTGCCCTACCTGCATCAATCATCTTTGTGACCTCCTCGAAAAACTCTTATCAAGTTAGTGAGACACGACCTCCCCATCACAAAACCATGCTGCCTCTCACTAATACGTCCATTTGCTTCCAAATGGGAGTAGATCCTGTCTCGAAGAATTCTCTCCAGTAATTTCCCTACCACTGAAGTAAGGCTCACCGGCCTGTAGTTCCCTGGATTATCCTTGCTACCCTTCTTAAACAGAGGAACAACATTGGCTATTCTCCAGTCCTCCGGGACATCACCTGAAGACAGTGAGGATCCAAAGATTTCTGTCAAGGCCTCAGCAATTTCCTCTCCAGCCTCCTTCAGTATTCTGGGGTCGATCCCATCAGGCCCTGGGGACTGATCTACCTTAATATTTTTTAAGACGCCCAACACCTCGTCTTTTTGGATCTCAATGTGACCCAGGCTATCTACACACCCTTCTGCAGACTCAACATCTACCAATTCCTTCTCTTTGGTGAATACTGATGCAAAGTATTCATTTAGTACCTCGCCCATTTCCTCTGGCTCCACACATAGATTCCCTTGCCTATCCTTCAGTGGGCCAACCCTTTCCCTGGCTACCCTCTTGCTTTTTATGTACATGTAAAAAGCCTTGGGATTTTCCTTAACCCTATTTGCCAATGACTTTTCGTGACCCCTTCTAGCCCTCCTGACTCCTTGCTTAAGTTCCTTCCTACTTTCCTTATATTCCACACAGGCTTCGTCTGTTCCCAGCCTTTTAGCCCTGACAAATGCCTCCTTTTTCTTTTTGATGAGGCCTACAAGATCTCTCGTTATCCAAGGTTCCTGAAAATTGCCGTATTTATCCTTCTTCCTCACAGGAACATGCCGGTCCTGAATTCCTTTTATCTGAAACTTGAAAGCCTCCCACATGTCAGATGTTGATTTTCCCTCAAACATCCGCCCCCAATCTAGGTTCGTCAGTTCCCGCCTAATATTGTTATAATTAGCCTTCCCCCAATTTAGCACATTCACCCTAGGACTACTCTTATCCTGGTCCACCAGCACTTTAAAACTTACTGAATTGTGGTCACTGTTCCCGAAATGCTCCCCTACTGAAACTTCTACCACCTGGCCGGGCTCATTCCCCAATACCAGGTTCAGTATCGCCCCTTCCCTAGTTGGACTGTCTACATATTGTTTTAAGAAGCCCTCCTGCATGCTCCTTACAAACTCTGCCCCGTCTAAGCCCCTGGCACTAAGTGAGTCCCAGTCAATATTGGGGAAGTTGAAGTCTCCCATCACCACAACCCTGTTGTTTTTACTCTTTTCCAAAATCTACGGGATACGGGAGCTAGTCAATATTTAATGGAAAGAGATGAGGAGTTATGTAGTTTGGGAAGAATGTTGCCAGAAAAGGTGGTAATATGTGGAATTCAGGGTGAGAGGTAAGGTTGGAAAGTCCAGTGAAGAGTGGTGAAGTGGTAGTAGGAGTAATAGAGAAACTATCTTGTCCAGGAATACAGTGTATCTTGGGTAATGATATAGCTGGATCGCAGGTGGGAGTGATGCCTACTGTGGTTGATAAGCCAGTGGAAAAATCAGACAACTGAAGTGTTGAAGGACGAGTATCCTGGGATTTTTCCGGATTGTGTAGTAACAAGGTTGTAAAGTCACAGGTTAAGACAAGAGGATAAATCAAAGAGTAAAGATGAAGTTGAAGTGCAATTATCAGAAACTATTTTTGATCAGATGGTTGAAAAGGAACAAGAACAGGTGGATGATGAGGCGGATATTTTTAGTTCTGGAAAATTGACGGAATTACAACAAAAAGATATGGAAATAAAACGGATGTATCAGAAAGCATACACGGAAGAGGAATCTGAGTGTATACCAGAGTGTTCTTACCGTAAAAGTGATGTCTTGATGAGAAAATGGAGGCCTTTCCATATGCAGGCAGATGAAAACTGGGCAGAAGTTCATCAAGTAGTATTGCCGGTAGAGTACAGAAAGGAGGTGTTGCGAGTTGTACATGAGGTACCAGTGGGAGGTCATTTGGGAATAAGGAAAACTCAAGCTAAAATCCAGAAACATTTTTATTGGCCTGAGCTACATAAAGATGCAGTTAAATTTTGTCAATCATGTCACACATGTCAAGTGATAAGGAAACCTCAAGCAGTGATAAAACCAGCGCCCTTAATACCCATTCGAGCATTTGAGGAACCTTTTACAAGGGTCCTAATTGATTGCGTCGGACCGCTTCCGAAAACAAAAAGTGGGAATCAATATCTTTTGACTATAATGGATGTGTCTACTAGGTTTTCAGAGGCCATTCCAGTACGTAATATTACAGCTAAAAAGATTGTGGAGGAGTTACTTAAAATCTTTACTAGATATGGACTACCACAGAAATACACTCATAGAATAGAATAGAATCGGATCAAGGATCGAATTTTACCTTAGGGTTATTCAAAGAAGTTATGAATAGCTTGGGAATAAAACAATTTAAATCAACTGCGTACCATCCAGAATCGCAGGGAGCGTTAGAAAGGTGGCATCAGACATTAAAGACAATGTTGAGGGCTTATTGTCAAGATTATCCAGAGTATTGGGATAAACCATTCGTACTGTTTGCAATTAGGGATGCACCTACTGAGTCAACCAAATTTAGTCAGTTTGAACTCATTTTTGGTCATTAGGTAAGAGGCCACTTAAATTGCTTAAGGAAAAATTGGTGAGTGAGAAATCGGAAATTACATTATTGGATTACGTGTCAAATTTTAGGGAACGATTAAATAGAGCAGGTGAATTGGCTGGACAACATTTAAAAGTTGCGCAAAATGTGATGAAACGGGTAGTGGACAAGAATTCCAAAGTTCGTAGTTTTGCCTGTGGAGATAAAGTTTTAGTATTGTTACCAGTGGTAGGTGAACCTTTAAAAGCTAGGTTTTGTGGACATTATCAGATTGAAAGGAAATTAAGTGAGGTGAATTATGTGGTAAAAACGCCGGACAGAAGGAAAACTCACCGAGTGTGTCATGTGAATATGCTTAAAAGGTACTTTGAAAGGGAAGGAGGGAAAAAGGAGGAGGTTTTAATGATTCTAACTCAAAGTGACGAACCAAATCCAGATGACTGTGAATTTGACAGACCTCAAATTAACTTGGAAAATGAGGATGTTCTTAGAAATTTGGACAAAGTGTTGAGTTACCTGCCAAAGGAAATACAGACTAACCTGAAAGAGTTATTGATATCATGTTAGGCAAGTTTGTAGAGATAAATTGGGAAGTACTAAAATGGCTGTACATGATGTAGATGTGGGAAATGCTGTTCCAATCAAACAACATCCATATAGACTTAACCTTTTAAAATTGGCACAGGTTAACAAAGAGATTGAGAGTATGCTTAAAAATGGCATAATTGAAGTGGGTTGCAGCCAATGGAGCTCACCCTTAGTGATGGTACCTAAACCAGACGGTACCCAACGGTTGTGTGTGGACTATAGAAAGGTGAATGCAGTTACAAGAACAGACTCTTATCCTATCCCACGTTGGGAGGATTGCATTGAGAAAGTGGGACAATCAGCTTCTATTTCCAAACTGGATTTACTTAAAGGTTACTGGCAGTTACCTTTATCCGAAAGGGCGAAGGAGATTTTAGCTTTTGTGACTCCAGATGGTATATACCAATTCAAAGTTATGCCATTTGGCATGAAAAACGCCCCAGCCACATTTCAACGGTTAACTAACAAAGTTGTTTCAGGATTACCCAATTGTGTGGTATACATCGACGATCTGGTAATTTTCAGCCAGACATGGAAAGAACATTTAAAACATCTGATGGAGTTATTTGATCAACTTCAGGAGGCGGGTTTGGTGATAAACCTAGCCAAAAGTGAATTTGGAAAAGGCCAATTCTCTTTCCTTGGCCATACAATCGGACAGGGTTGAATGGTCACACGGGATGTGAAGACAACAGTTATTGAGGAGTTTCCAATACCCTCATTACAAAGGGAAATAATGCGATTTCATGGCATGAGTGGATTTGATCGAACATTTGTACAAAAGTTTTGTAGTGTGATTGCTCCACTGATGGACTTGCTGAAGAAAAGTCAAAAATTTCAGTGGACAGCGGACTTTCAACAGGCATTTGACGGCCTGAAAGCTGTGATAACCAATGCTCCTGTGCTGGAGAATTGCAAGGGACTCTGCAATCAGATTGAACTACAGTATCTGACTTTAAAGAGACATGCCAAGGCATAGAGAAATGGATGGGTCGTGCAGAGACCTTCTTGTTCAAAGAGACTGTCAATTGAGAAGGATTTCAGTTGGAGGAAGAACAACGAAAATAAATGGACTATATTATTTATATGTGTTTGCGTGTGTTGTTTTTTGAAACGAAAAAGTATATTTACTGTGTGCATTTCTTAAAGGATAGTGAAAAGATGAAAAATGAAACCAGCTTGAAGTTAATGGTTTATTTTCTTTCTTGGGGGGAGGTGTCATGTGGGAGTACCTTTAAGAAATGGGTGTTTAAGACATGTACCTTAAGCAATGGGTGTTTACCAGTGATGTCAGTGTGTGGGTGGAGCTTGGCTGTCTGTCAGCAGGGTGTGTTTTAGTTTTGTTTTCAGTGTTGGAGCTGAAGCCAGACAAAGCTTCTGCTGTTCTCTCTGCCATGAAAAGACTATCTCTTGATCATTTGGTGAATTCAGAATTATGAATGTTCTCAGTAGTGAATGTAAACCTAATGTGCTTCTGTTAAAAGGTGTTTCTTTTGTCTTCTGGATGTTGTTTGAGAAGTTATTAAGGATTATTTAGTGTTGTATCTTTGGGGGTTGTATTTGAATTGATGGTTGCTAAGATGTTCACTGTTTTAAAAAGGTTAACTTGAGTTCATGGAATAAACGTTGTTTTGCTTTAAAAATACTTTTCGATTTCTGCTGTACCACACCTGTAGTGTGGGCCGTGTGCTCCCCATACCACAATCTATTAAAAGTTGTGGGTGAGGTGAACTCCATGATACACTTTGGAGTTCTCTAAATCCTGGCCCATAACAGGAGGAGGAAGGGGAGGATGTATTGAGAGCACAGGGAGGTGTTTGGGGTGGGGGTGGGGGGGTGGGGGGGGGGGGGGGGGGGGCGCGGATTGCTCAAAGACTCAGTAAACTCAGCTAGGCTCGTCTCTTGGCTTTTCTGGAACTGTTTCCTTTCTGTACAATTTTCCAGCTCTGTCATCCCAATTCAACGTGGTCTGGGACTGGTAGGATGTTTTCTTTTGTGTGGATTTGTGGATTGAAACTGTATTCTTGTATCCTAGAGCAATATACCATTCTTGCCATGTGCTACATCATACAACAAACAGCCTTTGATGACTAGCCCATTATTTCTGTACACAGGTTCATCACAGCATTTGTTGTTGCCCGTATAGGTATAGATGCAAATTCATTCAGCTTTATTCTGTGTGATCTGGGTGATGATGTCAAGCCTGCAGTGCCTCCGATGTTCTGATGGGAAACAGTGATTGTTCAACTTGTGGCTTATTACACCACTTCAGAGTCAACCGTGACAGTGAGCTTTGCGCACGAGCAGTGGGAGAGAGGCCAGTGGGAGAGTGAGCTTTTAACTTGGGAATTTGAAGCAGAGTGGGGAGTTGGTGCAGAGCAGGAAGAGGTGCTCCTTGTTTTTCTCCTTGCTTTGTAACTTTTACATCTTCAGAGGGTGGCCTTGCCCTGCTGCAGCTGAGGCTACACGGGAGAGAGCTGATTGGTAAGTAAAGGGCTAGGTTGTTAAGTCTTTACAACTTTCATCAATTTAATGGTTTATAATCTGTAAGGGCTATAATTGGTAGTAACTAGGACAATAAGAATATAAGAACTAGGAGCAGGAGTAGGCCATCTGGCCCCTCGAGCCTGCTCCGCTATTCAATGAGATCATGGTTGATCTTTTGTGGACTCAGCACCACTTTCCGTTCCTTTATTCTTCAAAAAACTATCTATCTTTACCTTGAAAACATTTAATGAAGGGGCCTCAACTGCTTCACTGAACAAGGAATTCCATGGATTCACAACCCTTTGGGTGAAGAAGTTCCTCCTAAGCTCAGTCCTAAATCTATTTCCCCTTATTTTAAGGCTATGCCGCCTAGTTTTGCTTTCGCCCGCCAGTGGAAACAACCTGCCCGCATCTATCCTATCTATTCCCTTCATAATTTTATATGTTTCTATAAGATCCCTCCCGCATCCTTCCAAACTCCAATGAGCACAGTCCCAGTCTACTCAACCTCTCGTCATAATCTAATCCCCTCAACTCTGGGATCAACCAAGTGAATCTCCTCCGCACTCCCTCCAGTGCCAATATGTCCTTTCTCAGGTAAGGAGACCAAAACTGAACACAATACTACAGGCGTGGTCTCACTAACACTTTATACAATTGCAGCATGACCTCCCTAGTCTGAAACTCCATCCCTCTAGCAATGAAGGACAAAACTCCATTCGACTTCTTAATCACCTGCTGCACCTGTAAACCTACTTTTTGTGACTCATGCAAAGAAGGGCCATAGAGAATTGGATTTAATCTAATATCAAGCATCTTCCAAAGCTTTCATTTAGAAGGATAAGTCATGGTAGGAGAACGCAAAGCCTTGGTTTGTTCCTCTTGTTGCATGAGGAGGCCAGGAACATTTCCAGTGCCTGGGGCCAGCATGCGTGCAGGAAGTGACTCCAGGTACTTCTGCTGGAAGCCCGCGTTTCGGATCTGGAGTGGTAGCTGGGGACACGGTGGAGCATCCGTGAGGTGGAGAGTATCATGGGCAGCACGTATAGAGAGGTGGCCACACCGCAGGCTCAGATTCCACAGGCAGGAAGGGAATGGGTGACCACCAGGCAGACCAAGAGAGCTAAGCAGGCAGTGCAGGAATATCTTGTGGCCATTTCCTGCAAAACAGATATACTGTTGAGGGGAATGACCTCTTGGGGGGGGCAGGAAAGCAGCAGCAGCCAAATTTGTTGCACCACGGTTGGTTCCTCTGCAGAGGGGAGGAGTAGAAAGTATGGGAATGCAATAGTTAATGGGGATTCAATTGTACGGGGAATAGATCGGCTTTTCTGTGGCTGCAAATGAGACTCCAGGATGGTATGTTCCCTGGCGCTAGGTTAACGGATGTCTTGGAGCGGTTACAGCACATTCTGGAGGGGGAGGGTGAACAGCCAGTGGCCGTGGTACACATCGGTACCAACAACATAGGTTAATAAAAAGGGACGAGGTCCTAGAAAGCAGAATATAGGCAGTTAGGAAGAAAGTTGAGAAGCCGGACCTCACAGGTAGTGATCTCTGGATTACCACCAGTGCCACATGCTAGTCAGAGTAGAAATAGTATGGGTTATCGGATGATTGGGTGGCTGACGATAGGGTGTGAGTGTGAGGGTTTCAGATTCCTGGGGCATTGGCACCGGTTCTGGGGGAGGTGGGACCTGTACAAACTGGACGGGATACACCTGGACAGGACCGGGCCTGATGTCCTTGTGGGGGGTGGGGGATGTTAGTGGTTGGGGAGTGTATAAACTAGTATGGCAGGGGTATGGGAACCAATGTAAGGATTTAGAGCAGGGGGAATCAAGAACAAGAGAAAAAGACAGCAAGGAGAATAAGAAAAATGACAGGCAGAGAAATCAAGGGCCTGCAGCAGATAATACTGTAAAGAAAATGGTAGGGACAGGGCAAGGTATGTTAAAAGGACTAGCCTTAAAATTTTGTACCTCAACGCACAGAGCATTTGAAATAAAATTGATGAATTAGTTGTGCAGATAGGTGTAAAGGGATATGATATAGTTGGGATTACAGAGACATGGCTCCAAGGTGACCGAGGATGGGAACTAAACATTGAGGGCTATTCAGTTTTTAGGAAGGGCAGGCTGAAAGGAAAAGGTGATGGAGTTGAATTGTTGATTAAAGAAGATATTGATACAATGTTGAGGAAAGATATTTGTACAGATGGTGTAGAATCTGTCTGGGTGGAGTTAGGAAACATCAAGAGGCAAAAAACATTTGTTGTGGTGGTATACCAACCACCAAATTGCAGTGGTAATGCTGGGAATAGCATTTGATGGATCTCTGTCTCTATTCGGAACCCTGGATATGCATTCTTAGTTCCCAAATACCAGAAATTCAGGCTCTGCTTTTTGGCAAAGTTTTGTTGACCTTCATTGTCAGCTTTAGTGTCTACTGGTAAACTTTGGTTACAATACAAAATTAGGTCAGATTGATTGTCTTTAACGAATACAGTGGTTGAGTTTAAAATACAAATCGTGGTAATTCTTCAAATCATGATACACAGTACAAAATTACGGATTGATTTAAACAAAAGAAAATGGTGATTTAGCAAAGGCAAGCAACAAAGACGTAGGTTTCAGAAAGAAGTTAGATTGATTCTGGAATGGATTTTTCCATCCCTACACGTGATTTTTAAGGCGATCATTATCTTATTTTGCCTTCTTTACAACTGTGATTGGCTTTGACTAATTTATAATTCACTCAATTCCCGAAAGTGGCGGTCTTCCGGGTGTCGGACCAGCCAGATCTATTCCTGGGGAGGAGGACGGATGCCCTTGCCTTTGCCTCCCTGATCGCCCGCCATAGAATCCTGTTCGGCTGGCGGTCAGCAGCACCACCCAAAGCTGCAGACTGGCTGTCCGACCTCTCGGATTCTCTCCAAATGGAGAAAATCAAATTCGCCATCCGAGGATCAGACGACGGCTTCCACAGAACGTGGGAGCCATTCACGCAATTGTTCCGGGACCTGTTCGTGGCCAACGAACAAGAGGAAGAATAGCCAGGTAGCCAAGAATCAGGGGAAAGTAGCCAAAGCATGAAAGGGCGAGATAGCCCGGGAGAGGGGGTGGTGGGGGTGGGAGAACAGCTAAACCTACGAGGAAAGAAAGGTGAACCACGGGAGGAGGGGAGGGGAGACGGAAGAGACAGGGAGCAAAAGAGGAGAACCAGTGAGGTGGGGGGGAGGCAGGGAAATGAGAGCCGGAAGGAAGGCACGGGATACAATAATAAACATGGCATCTCCAGGAGTAGGGAACGAGGAGAATGAAGGTGAAAGACGGGAGGAACGGCAGAAGCGGCGGTGAGCGCGAGACGGCAGCGAGATCCGTCCGGGAGAAGCAAGCGACAACAACACCAAACCCATTCGAGTATTGCCCACTGTAATTGTCTCTCCGGCACCCAAATGTATAATTACCTCCCCGGTCTCCACCCCCCCACCCTTCCCTCCCTCCCGCAAACAGTCGCCTACTTATGTGTTGTAAATAATCTTGCCAATTGTACAAGAGTTGCTGCTGTTGAGCTGGTGCACAATACCCTACCAGTTATCCTATCTTATTTTTTATTGTATTTTTTTTTTTACTATTTTCTTTTCTCTGGTATGTTTGGGTGTGCCCTCCTCTTCTATAATGGTAAATATACGTTGTTCAAAAACCCAATAAAAAACATTTATAAAAAAATAATAATAATTCACTCAATTCAACCGAAGTGTCTGTCTGTCAATTTTGAGAGAGATATGTATTTAAATAAGTCGGTGTGAATTTCTCATACTATCGCTTGCCAATTTTCCGATTTATCGGCACTTGCATCGCCTTCAACGCATTATGACCTTAGACTGTGCATTACTATGGAAACGGGACTGTCCAGGCTTGGGAGAGCAGCTGCATTTTTATAATACACTGAAGTCTTTTGGGCCAGTTGACGCCACTGGCCTTGGATTCTCTAGCTGTTTGCAAATGTTAAAGTCTAGTTTTAATGAAAGAAAGCTAAAGTGTATGATCTGGATTAATCCTTAATATGTCTCCAGCTATAGTTACACTGAATGAGTTCTCATTTAAACCCTGATATATCAGCATTATCAGAGGTGCATGTGATAAAGGAACATCTGTGATTATGCGTGACTTTAATCTGCATATAGATTGGGTGAGGCAAATTAGTCACAGTACAATAGAGGAGGAATTTCTGGAATGTATATGGGATGGCTTTCTGGACTAGTATGTTGAGAAACCAACAAGGGAACAGGCCATCCTGGACTGGGTGTTGTGCAGTGGGAAAGAATTAGTTGGAAATCCAGTTGTGAGAGAACCCTTGGGGAGGGGTGACCATAATATGGTACAATTCTTTATCAAGGTGGATAGTGATGTCGTTGATTCTGATGTGGAGATGCCGGCGTTGGACTGGGGTGAGCACAGTACGAAGTCTTACAACACCAGGTTAAAGTCCAACAGGTTTGTTTCGATGTCACTAGCTTTCGGAGCGCTGCTCCTTCCTCAGGTGAATGAAGAGGTCTGTTCCAGAAACACATATATAGACAAATTCAAAGATGCCAAACAATGCTAGGAATGCGAGCATTAGCAGGTGATTAAATCTTTACAGATCCAGAGATGGGGTAACCCCAGGTTAAAGAGGTGTGAATTGTCTCAAGCCAGGACAGTTGGTAGGATTTCGCAGGCCAGATGGTGGGGGATGAATGTAATGTGACATGAATCCCAGGTCCCGGTTGAGGCCGCACTCATGTGTGCGGAACTTGGCTATAAGTTTCTGCTCGGCGATTCTGCGTTGTCGCGGGTCCTGAAGGCCGCCTTGGAGAACGCTTACCCGGAGATCAGAGGCTGAATGCCCTTGACTGCTGAAGTGTTCCCCGACTGGAAGGGAACATTCCTGCCTGGTGATTGTTGCGCGATGTCCGTTCATTCGTTGTCGCAGCGTCTGCATGGTCTCGCCAATGTACCACGCTTCGGGACATCCTTTCCTGCAGCGTATGAGGTAGACAACGTTGGCCGAGTCGCACGAGTATGTACCGCGTACCTGGTGGGTGGTATTCTCACGTGTAATAGTGGTATCCATGTCGATGATCTGGCACGTCTTGCAGAGATTGCCATGACAGGGTTGTGTGGTGTCGTGGTCACTGTTCTGAAGACTGGGTAGTTTGCTGCACACAATGGTTCGTTTGAGGTTGCGCGGTTGTTTGAAGGCAAGTAATGGGGGTGTGGGGATGACCTTGGCAAGATGTTCATCGTCATCAATGATGTGTTGAAGGCTGTGAAGAAGATGACGTAGTTTCTCCGCTCCGGGGAAGTACTGGACGACGAAGGGTATTCTGTCGGTTGTGTCCCATGTTTGTCTTCTGAGGAGGTCGGTCCGGTTTTTCGCTGTGGCGCGTTGGAACTGTCGATCGATGAGTCGAGTGCCATGTCCCGTTCGTACGAGGGCATCTTTCAACGTCTGTAGATGTCTGTTACGCTCCTCCTCGTCTGAGCAGATCCTGTGTATACGGAGCGCTTGTCCATAGGGGATGGCTTCTTTAATGTGTTTAGGGTGGAAGCTGGAGAAGTGGAGCATCATGAGGTTATCCGTGGGTTTGCGGTAAAGCAAAGTGCTGAGGTGACCGTCCTTGATGGAGACGAGTGTGTCCAAGAATGCAACTGATTTTGGAGAGTAGTCCATGGTGAGTCTGATGGTTGGATGGAACTTATTAATGTCATTGTGTAGTCGTTTCAGTGATTCTTCGCCGTGGGTCCAAAGGAAAAAAATGTAATCGATGTATCTGGTGTATAACATCGGTTGAAGGTCCTGTGCGGTGAGTAGGTCCTGTTCAAACTTGTGCATGAAGATGTTGGCGTATTGGGGTGCGAATTTGGTCCCCATGGCTGTTCCGTGCGTCTGGATGAAGAACTTGTTGTCGAAGGTGAAGACGTTGTGATCCAGAATGAAGCGGATGAGTTGCAGAATTGCGTCTGGAGATTGGCAGTTGTCGGTGTTGAGTACTGAGGCTGTTGCAGCAATGCCGTCGTCATGGGGGATGCTGGTGTAGAGTGCCGAGACGTCCATTGTGACGAGGAATGTTCCTGGTTCAACTGGTCCATGGGTGCTGAGTTTCTGTAGGAAGTCCGTCGTGTCGCGACAGAAGCTGGGTGTACCTTGTACGATGGGTTTCAAGATGCCCTCGATGTAGCCAGAGAGGTTCTCACACAGGGTCCCATTGCCTGAAACGATAGGGCGGCCTGGTGTGTTGGCCTTATGTATTTTTGGGAGGCAGTAGAGATCTCCAATGCGGGGAGTACGTGGGATGAGAGCACGTAGGGTGCTCTGAAGATCTGGATCCAAGGTCTTGATCAGTCTGTTAAGTTGGCGGATGTGTTCCTTGGTCGGATCTGCGGGTAACTGTCTGTAGTGTTCTTGGTTGTTCAGTTGTCGGTATACTTCTTTGCAGTAGTTCGTTCTGTTCAGTGCGACAGTGGCCCCCCCTTTGTCTGCTGGTTTGATGACGATGCTGTGGTTGGTCTTGAGAGCGCGGATGGCATTGCGTTGTGCTTGGGTGACGTTCGGGGTTGTCTTGTGAATGCGACTGATGAATCTGGCATTGACGCGACTCCTGACGGCTTGAGCATACATGTCGAGTCTAAGGCAGCGGCCTTCCGGAGGGGTCCAATTCGACTCTTTCCTCTTCGGTTGCCGCACCGCAGATCTCTCGGTCTGCTGTTCCGGTTCATTGGTAGTCTGCTTGGGTTCGCTGTTGGCCTCTTGGGGTCTGTGGAAGAATTCCCGGAGCCTCATTCGCCTGATGAATTCCTCCGTGTCTGCCGCGAGACTGATGGGGTCCATTTTGGTGGTGGTGCAGAAATTAAGTCCTCTGCTGAGGACTTCGATTTCGTCTGCTTGAAGGGTGTAGTCTGACAAGTTGACAATAGATTTCCCTGTATTGTTTTCTACTGTGACATCGGGGGTGGCTTGGTTGCTGCCGGTGGTGATGCCAAGTTTCTCAAGCTTTCTGTTCTTGGTATGCATATAGGTGGAATAGTATTGTTGTCTCATCTGTTTGGCGGTGTTCCGCAGCTGGTCTGCTGCATCCTGAGCGCAAGTTGAGAATATGGCCTCTATCTTGGTTTCCAGGTTGCGTCGTCTGCTGTCGAGCTGGCGGACAAGGTGGTTGAGGAGTGTGAGAGAGGTGCGACGGCAGAGTCTCTCAGCGAAGTCTTATGTTGTAGGTCGACTTGAGTGGGTTTGTGATCTGTAGCCCTTTCGGGATCTTGTCTGCTTTCTTGCATCTTTGTAGAAACTTAATGTCAGTGTCTATATGCGCGATCTTCCTGGAGATCCTCTCCACTTTGAGCCGGCAGTTTGCAGTGTCGATGGTAGCCATGATGTGGAGATGCCGGCGTTGGACTGGGGTGAGCACAGCAGGTTGATCACAGTGGGTTGATTCTGAGACCAAGGTCCTGAATCTTAATAAAAGGTAACAATGATGGTGTGAGGCATGAGCTGGCAATGACAGACTGGAAAACATTATTTTAAGGAGGACAGTGGACAGGCAATGGCAGGCATTCAAGGAACGAATAGGTGAACTCCAAAAGTTGTTTATTCCTATCTGGCGCAAGAGTAGAAAGGGAACTGAGGCCAAACCATGCCTTACAAGGGAAATTAGAGATAGTATTAGATTCAAAGAAGAGGCATACAAATTGGCAAGAAAAAGCAACAGACCTGAGGATTTGGAACAGTTTAACATTCAGCAAAGGCAGACCAAGGATTAACCATTGATTAAGATGGGGGAAAATACAATTTGAAAGTAAACTAGCGGGGAACATAACTGACTATAAACGTTTCTATAGGTATGTAAAGAGAAAAGGATTAATAAAAATTGAAGTAGGCCCCTTGGAATCAGACGAGATTGGGCGTTTTCAGACTAGGATTGCCGTAGACGAAACGGGGGAATTCATAATAGGGAATACAGAAATGGCTGAGGAATTAAATTTGAACTTTGCTTCTGTCTTCTCAAAGGAAGACATGAATAATGTACCGGAAGTTTTGAAAAACACAAGTTTTAGTGAGGAGCTGAAGGAAATTAGTATTGGTAAAGAAATGATTTTGGAGAAATTAATGGGATTGAAGACGGTCAAATCTCCAGGGCCTGATAATCTTAAGGAAGTGACCCTAGAAATAGTATATCCATTGGTGGTCATTTTCCAAAATTCTTTGGACTCTAGAATGGTTCCTACAGATTGGAGGATAGTGAATGTAGCCCCGCTATTCAAAAAGGGCGGTTGAGAAAAAACAGGGAACTATAGACCAATGGGCCTAACGCCGGTAGTAGGGAAATATCTGGAGTCAATTATCAAGGATTTCATAAGCACTGCATTTGGAATGCAGTGGTGTGATCAGACAGAGTCAGCATGTATTTACAAAAGGAAAATCATGTTTGACAAATCTACTAGAATTCTTGGAAGATGTAACTAGTAGAGTTGACCAGGGAGAATCAGTGGATGTGGTTTATTTAGACTTTCAGAAGGCTTTCAACGAGGTCTCACATAGCAAATTAATATGTAAAGTTAATGCGCATGGGATTACAGGTAATGTCTTGAGATGGATAGGAAAGCTGGTTAGCAGACAGGAAGCAAAATGTTGGAATAAATGGGCCTTTTTCTGATAGGCAGACAGTGACTAGTGGGGTACCGCAGGGATCTGTGTTAGGACCCCAACTGTTCATATTATGTATTAATGATTTGGATGAGGGAAGTAAATGTATTATCTCCAAATTTGCAGATGATACGAAGTTGGATTGGGGGGGGGGGGGGGGTTGAGCTGTGAGGAGGATGCAGAGATGCTTTAGTGGGATTTGGACGGGCTGAGTGAGTGGGCACATGCATGGCAGGTGCAGAATTATGTGGATAAATGTGAGGTTATCTACTTTGGTAGCAAAAATAGGAAGGCAGATTATTATTTGAATGGGTGTAAATTGACAGAAGTGGATACTCAACAAGACCTTGGTGTCATCATGCACCAGTCGTTGAAAGTAAGTGCGCAGGTACATCAGACAGTAAAGAAGGCAAATGGTATGTTGGCCTTCATAGTGAGAGGATTTGAGTAAAGGAATAGAGATGTTTTACTGCAATTGTATAGGGCATCGGTGAGGCCACACCTGGAGTATTGTGTGCAATTTTGTTATCCTTTCCTGAGGAACGATATTCTTGCTATGGAGGGAGTGCAGCAAAGATTTACCAGGCTGATTCCTGGGATTGCGGGGCTGTCATATGACAAGACTAAATCGGTTAGGGTTATATTCATTGGAGTTCAGAAGAATGAAAGGGAATCTCATAACTTACAAAATTCTAACAGAATTTCACAGGGTACATTCAGAAACAATAGGCGAAATTCTCCCCCAACGGCGCGATGTCCGCTGACTGGCGCCAAAAATGGCGCCAATCAGACGGGCATCGCGCCGGCCCAAAGGTGCGGAATGCTCCGCATCTTTGGCGGCCTAGCCTCAACATTGAGGGGCTAGGCCGACGCCGGAGGGATTTCCGCCCCGCCAGCTGATGAAAATGGCGTTTGTTGCCCCGCCAGCTGGCGCGGAAATGCGGCGCATGCGCGGGAGCGTCAGCGGGCGCCGACAGTTTCCCGCGCATGCGCAGTGGGGAGAGTCTCTTCCGCCTCCGCCATGGTGGAGGCCGTGGCGGGGGCAGAAGGGAAAGAGTGCCCCCACGGCACAGGCCCGCCCGCGGATCGGTGGGCCCCGATCGTGGGCCAGGCCACCGTGGGGGCACCCCCCGGGGTCAGATCGCCCCGCGCCCCCCCCCCCCAGGACCCCGCCCACGCCGCCTGGTCCCGCCGGTAAATACCAGGTTTGATTTACGCCGGCGGCACAGGCAATTTCTGGGCGGGACTTCGGCCCATCCGGGCCGGAGAATTGAGCGGGGGGTCCCGCCAACCGGCGCGGCCCGATTCCCGCCCCCGCCCAATCTCCGGTACCGGAGACTTCGGCGGGGCGGGGGTGGGATTCACGGCGGCCAACGGCCATTCTCCGACCCGGCGGGGGGTCGGAGAATGACGCCCAATGTTCCTGACGGTGAGGGAGTCCAGCACTAGGGGTCATAGTTTGAGGACAAGGGATAAACCTCTTCACCCAGAGAGTGGTGAATATGTGAATTTGCTACCATAGAAAGTAGTTGAGGCCAAAACGTTGTGTAATTTCATGATGGAATTAGATATAGCTCTTGGGGCTAAAGGGATCAAGGGATATGGGGGGGGAAGGTGGGATCAGGGTGTTGAACTTGATGATCAGCCGTGATCATAATGAATGGTGGAGCAGGCTCGAAGGATCGATTGGCCTCCTCCTGCTTCTATGTGCTATGTTTTAATGTTAGGCTGGAGTCCAGCGTATGCTAGATTTCGTGAAGGTGGCTGTTCCATTTCCGAAAAGACAATGGTAAATCTTATGTATATTGTATCACAATCCACTTTTTTGAGCCTCTCTTTTATTATATTAGTGTTGACTTGTGTGCACCTTTTTGCAGTTTTTTTCCCCTCATCTCATCCATAGTTTTTGGGTTGGTCTGACCCACGTTGCTAATGATGTTATGACATCTAACCTTGGCCTGAAAAGAGTATCTAGATGTCTAAGTTTGGATAAGGACCCTTTCCTGAATCTGGTTTTAAGTGCAGCTGATGTGTTGTGGCCCCAGATTGTGTTTTTGGAGTTTGGTTAACATTGTTAAATGCTACATATACCAAGCTGTTGGAAATGTGAAAATGTCAGTTGGGACAACCAGCTTTCTGGTGTCAACGCTGAGATGAAAGTGATGAAAGATGACTGAGCAGGAAACGTACCGTTTCATGTGGAATTCCATAAAACTGAAAGTGGGGAAATCATTGACCGGAGAACGAAAGTACAAAGATCTATTTGCATCAAACAAATGCTGTAAACACCCTCTTGGTTTGGCACTACCATTTGAAACGCAGTAAATCATCATTTTTATTGTTCCAGATGGGAAAAAGATGGCCAAGTGAGCAGAGAAGTCTGGGAAAAGGCTGGACAGCAGGGCCTTTTAGGAGTCAATACACCTGAGGAACATGGTGGGCTCGGTGGTGATATACTTTCTGCTGCTGTCGTTTGGGAGGAACAGTGAGTGCAATACATAACTGAAATGTTGCATGTGCAATGGTAGTTCAGAATACATAAATATTTGTAAATATCTCCCTTATTTTAAAATGATGGGTACCAATTTCACTCTGGAAATTATTGGACTAAACTTGAATTTGTGGACTAGTTTAGTCCTGTGGTCTCCACATGAATATTTCTGTATCTTTATACTATAGAATTCAATGCCTATGCAACAGTACTAAAATTAACAATGCACCTTGATGGGCAGTGAGATTTGTTCTGATTTCTCTAACAAAGTCTGCACAGAAGCAATGGACCTTCTAAGGTTCTAATGGTAAATCTGATTCCCAAGTATGCTGAAGCCGAGGTCACCTCCCAGAGATGCACAACCTTAGCTTCAGGCTGGATGCAACATAGCCACCAATCTTTAAAAAGTTCCCAGCTGTTCTATTAGAGGGCCTGGGAACCTTTAATGTTAGCAAAGACCCCACACCAACATTGAAATTGAATCACAGGAATCGTGATTATTGCTGGACTTCCATGGACCACCTGCGGAAGGAATCATTTGATGTGGCATGCACATGCAATGGACACATGAATGTACAAAGGTTACATTGTGCATTTATATGGGCGGCACAGTAGCACAGTGATTAATACTGTTGCTTCACAGCGCCAGCGGCCCGGGTTTGATTTCTGGCTTGGGTCACTGTCTGTTCTGCGCGTTCTCCCCGTGTCTGCGTGGGTTTCCTCCGGGTGCTCCAGTTTCCTCCCACAAGTCCCGAAAGACGTGCTTGTTAGGTGAATTGGACATTGAGTTCTCCCTCAGTGTACCCGAACAGGCGCCGGAATGTGGCGAATAGGGGATTTTCACAGTAACTTCATTGCAGTGATAGTGTAAGCCTACTTGTGACACTAATAAAGATTATTATTATGTGGTGCAAAATAGTGTCCGATCTTAATGTGAGACATTTTAACAGAGGATTTTGGCATATTCCATTCATCAAATGTATAGCAGTTCAAGGAGAGAGATCCCAAGTATGTATTCTTCTCACGTGATTGTACAAACTCTCATGGCACTATTTTGAAGAGTAGAGAAATATCTTCAGTGTCCCGACCAATATTTATTCAATCAACATCACCCAGTCATAAGAGCTTGCTGTGTGCAAATTTGTTGCCGCATTTCCTACAGTGACTATACTTTTAAAGTACTTTGTCGATAAAATAATTTGAGCTATCTAATGGCTGTGAAACGTGCAATATAGTCTTTTTCTTAAAGGGTGGCTCCAGTGCAAATTTGTAAAATTATCTAGTCTTTTTAATTTAGAACAGCGACTGTATCCTACTTACAGCTTTTCCACCAATTGCACTTATATTCACCAAGCCCCCTTGTGAAAATATTGCATACAGTCCCAAGGGTGTTTGCAGCCCTTCAGTACTTCACCCAGATGTGCATTCACAGCTAAATCCAATTCTCTTTTCATCTGCATCTGTACATGTGCACTTTTGGCAAGAATTACTCTATAACAATCAGGAGGGGAAAGTCAGTCTGAGTTTTTCAGACTTTAGTCCATGGCATTGAGGCCACATGAGGATTTTTCAACATCCAAATTAAATCTCAGAACTTCTGGTCAGTTAGCTTGTGCTAGTCTTGCTACCTTTGTTATGTAAGTCATCAAAGGAGTGATACTTCAAGTATTTTTGTTCACGCAGTGATAATGATGGCCTGTCAGACAGTTCTGTCTTGGAAGGTTACTGAGCCTCATGGTGTGAACAAATTGAAATTATACACCACACGCTTGAATAATCTCTGACTTTATTACCATATTTCTCTCTCTCTCAGAGCTGGGAGGTGTGACTCCTTTAAAGCTCTATTCTAATTATTAAAAATACTGGAAATACACAGCAGGTCAGTGAATATCTGTGAAGAGAGAAGCCAAGTTAAAGGTTTGGACATTGCAGTGATCACATCAGCATTTACTGGTTCAAGATGAAATATTGAAAACCAGCCAGAGCAAAGGCGAAGTGCTTTAATCCTACTTCTTTCTAACCATTAGTTTTTTTAAATCTTTTGCTTGAGACTTAATTGACAAACAGCCACTTGTGGTAATGCGAGTTGTTCACTGAGAGACTTTAGATTATATTGTTGACCTAAAATTTGTATGCATCATGCCTGACCAACCAGATCATTCTACAATGTCTTTTGATTATCTTAAAAAATACCTCGGCTTTGCAACTGGATTCAGCTCATCAAGGACTAGAACTTATTGGCATGGGTGGAGAGTAAAAGCAGATACTGTATAATGATCTAAATAATGGTGCTTTATATGTGACCTCAGGGTCTTGGTGCTGTACAAACATTCTCCCACCAGCTGCTACTTATTATGCGACCAAATTCACTACCGAAAAGCAGCTGATAAAATAAAATCTTTTATTTTTTTTTAAATTGAAGTCACAATATACTTTTACTTCTGATCATGGATTGACCATGCTAAATTGCCCATTTGTGTCTAAAGATGTCTAGGTTAGGCTAAAGGGTTATTGGGATAAGATGGGGGAGTGGGCTTGGGTAGAGTGCTCTTTCAGCGGGTCGCTCAGACTCGAGGGGCTGAATGACCTCCTTTTGCACTGGAGGGATTCTATGGTTCTGTGAACTCGGGGATGAAAATTTTAAAATTGAAGTATTGCAGGTCTGGAGTCCGTGTAGGTCAATAAGTACAGGGCACAATGAAAGGGACCGGATGTGTGTTATAATGTGGGCAAAAGAGCTTTAAATTAGCTTAAGTAAATGGAGGGTGGAAAGTTGGAGGACAACCAAAAATGCATTGGAATTGTCGATCCTGGACGTAGCTAAAGCATGGATGAGGGTTTCAGCAGCAGATGACCATCTGAAAAAAGCATCACTGCCTCAGTTAATTAATTGACTGTCATCACAACTGGGCTGCAGGGCAGTAAAGTGAATGTACAGCATGGAAATAAGTTCTACCCAATGTATACTATAATGGAAGATAAAATGGAACCTAAGTGAAATTATGAAATAAATGGCATGCTAAACAGAAATAGTTTCTGTTAAATTTAAAATTGCTAATGCAGTGGATTTTGACAGGGGAGCTTTTCTTAAAGAGATTATGTATCAGACATTTAGCACAATAGTGCCATAAGATTTCTTTCTGATCTGTACTCCTTTTGAATGTGCTCCACACTGGGACCAAGGCTTCATTAAATTGTGTTATGGAATTGTAATATTGGATGAATGAAACTCCCTGACATTCAAAAGGGTGGTCGGAGACTGGGAATAAAAGCATAGGTGCACACAAAGAATAACAATAGGAAATTCTTGCTCTTGTGCAACAGTGAAAGAGTAGTCAAAAAGATGAAAATCTTAAAAATTGTTTCAAACAGGACTGAAACCAGGAATGAGCCCAAGATTGGTAATGCAGTTACTGTATGATCCTTGGCCAGACCTTTGGTCATGGGGGGAAATCCTGTTCGGGATCAATAGAATTTTCTTTAAAATAGACTTTTGAGATTCAAGACATTTACTAAATGAATAAAGCCACAAGATTCCACAGGTTTGGAACAAACAAAAATAGAAGTTCAGAAAGATAAAATAATTTACAATATCTGTCTTATATTCATGGTAAGTATGAAGTAAATGAACAGACTATGTTTGGTGAAGCACACCATATTACACAATAAATAACACATGTGACCAAAACCAATTCCATGGATTTTCAACAACCCATCCAGGCATTTGTCACATTGGGCCAGCCAATCTCACTGAAATGTCATTTTCTCATGAAAGTTTCCAATCTCCACATCTGAAGATCTCATCTTGGAATTCTCTCCAAACGATCCTTCCGCTCGGATGGTTTCAATCTCACCTCCCATGATTATTTTCCTCTTGATCAGTCAGGTTTCACCTTCCAAGCAAAATTTAAAATCTTTGGCTGTGCCAAGCAAAGTGCCACTGCTTCAAAGAGGTAGCTTTGCCCCAGCGGCCCGCAGAACGGAGTCACCGACCGCAGCAACCTTCTAGGATCTTTGGGCTTGTCGCATGCCAACTTCGCTTAAAATCTTTCTTTAATTTGGAGCTTATATCTGTCCTCCTTTATTTTAACCTGACTTAACAGGACCCAATATTTGTCCCCTGTCTTTTATCCCTTGCCTACGACTTATTTTTGTGACCTCTTCCTGCCTTCCACCGTGGTTGGTCTCTCTGTCCACCTCCATGAGACATTTAGGAATAATAGCGCTCCGTATCAGGTCATCTGACCTGCCTTTTCTGCATTGTTCTTCCTTTTCCTGCGCAGGAACTGTCCTCAGCTTGGAGAATGTAAAATGTTAGTACTGTGCATGCCAGAAATCGTTGTTCCCATCCTCCAAACTAAAAGAAGGTGAGTTTAAATTTCATCATTTACAATCTTCTTGGGGAACCCTTGAAGAAAGTAAAGAACAGGGATAGCCAAAATGGAATTTAAACTTGGATGTAAATGAGGATAAAGTCCTAGACTTGAAATAAGTAAATCCCCAAGGACCAGATGGTATTTACCCCAGGGTACTGAGGAACATGGGAAGAGCTACAGACAACCATGTATGTGTGGCTCAAAATGATTGACTAAATAGACCCGGGCAACCACTGAATGAAGTGTTGGTCGGCATTATTTGATCAAGTCCTTGATGGGGCTTTATTTCCACTTTTTTGTGGCCAACCAGTAAAATAATGGGGGTTGCTCCTCCAGGAGTAAATCTGAGGGTGACCTCTATGGGTATCCTAATAAACAATAACCAACATGAATACAAAAGAAAATGATTGACTTTTTAAAAAATAAATTTGTGTCTGGAGCGTTGATTTCAAAAGCATTTGACTATGTTTCACAGAAATGGTTCCTGGGTAAATTTAAAGCAGTGGGGGCTTGGGGTAAGAACATAGAACATACAGTGCAGAAGGAGGCCATTTGGCCCATCGAGTCTGCACTGACCCACTTAGGCCCTCACTTGCACCATATCCCCGTAATCCAATAACCCCTCCTAACCCTTTTTGGACACTAGGGGCAATTTAGCATGGCCAATCCACCTAACCTGCACGTCTTTGGACTGTGGGAGGAGGAAACTCACGCAGACACGGGGAGAACGTGCAGACTCCGCACAGACAGTGACCCAGCAGGGAATCGAACCTGGGACCCTGGTGCTGTGAAGCCACAGTGCTAACCACTATGCTACCGTGCTGCCCTAGGTGAGGGAATAAATGAGAAATTAGTGCAAGGATGTTAATTATGGATTAATTGTGTTTGGTTGTATGTATTTATGCTCCTGTAAATAGAAGCCAACTGCAAAAAGTTAGGTTGTAGATCTGTAATGCGTAATTCTGTAAATAAAAGCCTATACGTTCGGCTCCAGTTCTATCCTTCACTGCTAGGCTTTATAGATTAGAATGTGGAAGCAGAGAATGTGTGTCTGTATCGGTGAAGGTTTAGATATTAAGCAAAGTAGATCTGGCATAACGTTAAGTCAACAATCCTATTTAGAGAGTGGTCCTCCCATCCTGGTTAGCTTAACTAGGTTTTTAAATATTTATTCTTTTATGGAATGTGGATGTTGCAATGCTGGCACTGTTGCCCATCCTGAATTGCCCTTAAATTGAGTGGCTTGCTCGGCCATTTCAGAGGGCAGTTAAGAGTCAACCACATTGCTGTGGATCTAGAGTCACATGTAGGCCAGACCCAGGTAAGGATGGCAGATTTCTTTCCCGAAAGGATATTCGTGAACCAGATGTTTTTTTACAACAATCAATGATGCTTTCATGGTCACCATTATTGAGGCTAGCTTTCAATTTTTTGTTACTTGAATTTAAATTCCACCAGCTACTGTGCTGGTATTTGAACTCATGTCCGCAGAGCATTAGCCTTGGCCTCTGGATGGACATTGGCTATGCCACTATCTCCCCATCACAGAAACATGCTATAAATGGATGGAAAGACAATGGCGCAAAGCTTGATTGATCAATTGAACTGGTTGGACTCTTAGACTAGATCAGATGCTAGTTTTTAAGTGCTGAAATTAAGAGTTACACTGAAACCCGTTGAAGTTGTGAATGTTTTAAGGGCAAATAAAACATTAAGAAAATTAAGGATGGATAAATGTATACTTAAAGTTCCCTTCCTCAGGTGAACTAAAGAGCATGAAGCTAGTCATTTTTAGCTATGGTAAGTTTTTCTAATCTATTGCTACTGATTTTGTAATATTTCTTGAGGGTGAGAATGGGGAAAAAAAGCTTGGTAAGCTAAAACAATGTGTTATTTCAATAAGTGTACTTTGTCACTCATTGGTCCTTGTGGAGGGAGTGAGATGAAACTGGAAGAATTAAAAATGCTTAGCAGAATTTTTCTAGAGTGAGGCTTCATACCCTATTTATTTTCTTATTTTCCTTGCCTTTCACCTCAAACATTTTGCAATAATCAATCATCTAAAAGGTGTTTTTAAAAATTCTTTGAAATGTATGACTGGGAAGGATTATGGAAATAAAGGAAGCAAAACCTAAATATCACCATTACACTGAGGCATTAAACCAGAACAGCAGGTGGTGCTATCTGGTAATGCGGACAAATGAACTGTTTTCGACTTTGATTCTCACTTAGTGTCATTGGACAACTGTAGTTAATTCAAAACTATAATTGAGCCGAATTCTAGTTAAGTATCTACAGACTAAGTTATTGTAAAAGTTTACTCAATTTTGCTAGAATGAGGCTTAATACCCTGTTTATTATATTATTTTCCTTGGCTTTCACCTCAAACATTTTGCGCTGCAATCTCCTTGGATTCCAAGATGATAATGGGTTAGTGAAGGCATTGGGCATCTTGGACCCATATGAACTGTTCTATCCTTGATCAATGAGATTTAAGAATGGAGAAACACATATAAGAACAATGGAGAAAGAATTAGGGTTAATTAGAGTCAAATTTGATATTAAAAGAGGAATAAAAAGAGGGCAGGAATGATTGTGTTAAAAACGCTAGAAAAGAGACCAAGGAAAATTCTAAAGAAAAAGAAAGTAAAAATGTAAATTTTCAATTTTGAAAACTTTCAAGTACAATTTATTGAGAGTCTTGTACCAACTGTGCTACTCTATTAATAAATACACTGGGCCATTAATGAAGTATTAAAAAAAAAATTAATGAATAATGGAGGTCTAACAGAAATTAGAGTTGACCAAATGTCAAAATCTGCAGTAACAAGAAAGATTTGTACCCAGTCTCCAAATAATATTTATGTTGTGATGTAAAATACTTGTAGAATTTAGCAGTGGTCCTACTTGGTATGTTTGTTGTAACAATGTAGATTCTCTTAGACTTGTTTTACCATTTATAGGCCTTCTTCCCTGGGCTGCCAGCAAAGCTGTGGCTTAAACATTGCTGGAAGATAACTGCATTTAAATATTTATATAGCAATGATAAAACCTGTTTTACATCAGTGAGTACAATAGATGCTCTGTTATAATTTTGAATTAATAGTGTTAACAGTGACAGTGGATTTGCAAGTATGCAGGACCACTTGCCCAACAGGATAATCTCTAAAAATCTAGGCACATCTAATTAAATGAGTAGGGCCAGTTAGGGTTTAAAAAAAGTTGCAATTCCACTGGGAATGTTGGATCTTTGAACTTGTGCAGATCTTTCCTCAATATTTGATGGCAGCACTGTTAAGGTTATTTATAATTAGAGCAAAAGTTTCATTAGGCTGTGTCAAGTAAATCACTTCTGTACTGTCTCCTTCCGAGTCCTCATCCAGGTGCCATGCGCTCTGAGGGTGTTGGCAACCTTGGACTTCTATTGGGCTGGTCCATGATTGTGCTTAGCAAAGTACTGCAGTGGTTTGCCATTGCCTTCTGCAACATGGCTGACCAGGAAATTCTCCTGTTCTTACTCAAAGACACCTAAGACTATTTTAAGATAGTCTATTAGGAAGCAACAGTTTAGATATGATGCATTAACTAATTAGACAAAAAATGTATACAACCCATGGCAGTTGAGTTTTTACCAATCACAGAGGGCGGACAGATGGTTGACACAGTCAGTGTGTGTTGATCTCAGAGTCTTATGCTAGTTGAAGGATTAGGGAACATTTCTCCCAATCTCCTCCTGCTCCACGACTATCTGAAGAAGGTGGCTGCTGATGAGGATTATTACCTCTCCAGGACTCTGCCCCTATGCCTGAGCACTTGTTAATATACCCTTCTTCTGGGGGCTATTTGCTTAGCCACTATCAATCATCTATTCAAAACTTTCTGACCAGCGTATACAGGACAGGTACTCCAACTGTCAGGGTGGTTACCACTTCCCCTGTTCGTCACCCTGTTCTAGGTTGGTTTTTTAGTTTGCTACATATTGAGGATCATATCCTGGTCCTTTCTAAACATTTGCATAGGTAAGGAGGTGCACAAGACACCATCTTACCAGCTTAGGGATGTCAGCATTGCAGCCTGAACTAAGTGCCATGCCATTTCCAAAGACTGTTCAGAAATTGTTACCTTTTTAGAAAGCTTTCTCGTTACGTTTATGAGCAGGTTAAACAATGCAGAAAATACCATTTTATTCAGAGCCCTAATTTCTTACATTACCGCCTGCTACCAACTGTATTGGGAGGGTTTATAGGCTGATAATCAACCTGCTAGGCCACGTTATGAATATACCTTCTCTGGTCAGCCATCAAGTCCTGAAATGTGCCTTGTTGCTCGCTTTGGTTGGCTCTGAATATGGTGGTCAATATGGTCGCCTTCCTTAATTCTAATTACGTTTGCTTTAGAGTCGCCAGGTATCTTTTGATACCGCCACAAGTTTCAAACCCGAATACTGATCAAAGAGTCGGTACACCAGTTAGTTAGTTCAAAGTCAATACTGTTTATTTACACACACAGTAATATCTACTCATGCACGAAACACTACAGACTAAACTATCACTACTGCTAAAGCCTATACTTAGCTTCGGGCGCCCACTCAGTCAGAGGAACAATGGCCGTTGTTCGGTTCTGAGGCTGCTGGGGTCGAAGTGGTGAAGGGGAAACAGCTAATGTCGTCCGTCTGGTAGCGAGCGTTGACCTTGGATTTACTTGCTTCTGGTGCAGCTGGTGGACGGGTCTCTCCGCTGTGAGAGCCGAGTCCAAGAGAGCGATTTCTCTCTTGGGGCCTTCTTATACCTGGAGGGGCTTTGCGCGCTTTTGGGCGGGCCTTGAACTTGGCCCCAATTAATTGGGCCGTATCTTGATCACTCGTATTGATCTTGACCAATAAAGGGGCGGGTGCCCTGATGGCTGGGCGGGTCCTATGTGGCCGTTGGCCTGCTTTTGTTTTCTGCTTTCGGTTTGGAGAACTGGCGCCGCAAGGTCTGGGGCCAGATCGATTACTTAAGTATCTTCCTTTGTTCCCGGAGATGGGCCGTCCATATGCTAATAGGCCTACAGTTTCAGTCTTGTCTGGGAGTTGCGGCTCCAATATGCAGACAGGCTCTGTGCCTGCTTGCTTTCTTAACATTGTCCATTTTCCCCTGCAATCTTTGCAAATGTCCATTTTGTATTCTGGAAGTGGCCATCCCAGATGGCTACACACCCTCCTTGTGATCCTCAACACGAAGCGTGAAGGATCAAATAACCGTGTCGTCTTCGTTCTCCTCCCAAGTTGGACACCCGTAAGCACTTCATAGGCTTTACACTGCTCTGTCCTATGAATTGCAACTTTTACCTAAATTATTATGTACATACATCATTGTAAAATTCTACGGGACGCTATGACATTCAGGCATGCATTACAAAATAAAAAACTGGAACCTCCAACTATCCTTAACTAAACTATCCTTATTCAAACAATCAAAACAATTGACCACATTTTAAACTGTGCAAACAGCAGCAACACAGGTCTCTCTGGCGTGGCAGTCACGCACAGAGTTTTACATTTCTTTTTATTGGAACAAACAAAACACACAAAAACGGATGCCCTTTAATTCACTTAAAGGGGTTGGGGGGTTTGTTGAAGTCCGAAAATAGGGGATCTGAGGGTGTATATCGGAGTGCGAGTGTGGGAGGCTTTCCTCCGCCATTTCCTCAGTCTTAGAGTCTGAATGACACTGCAGAGTATCGCAAGTACTAATAGTGATTCCATAACGTAGGATAGGGAATACCAGGCGATGAACCGGTCACACCAGGTCGGTGTATCGGTAACTATCTCGGGGTTTAGTGTATGGCAGGGGTGGGAAACATTCACAGCATGCGTGGTAGGGGCCAGGGGGGGTAGCGTCTGCGCGCAACTGGAGGGATCCCGCTAAAATCCAACTGTAGAACATGATGGTTGTCTTCATCTTTCCTTATTTCTGTCTTCTTTTTTTCTCTTCTCCTGAGGTTCCGAAGTTCTATGGACACAAGCATAATATCTGTTATTATCTTGCTTAAGATCTCGTATGTCTGGCTGTCTGCCCTCCTATTGCCCATTATAATTGGTCACCATCTGTGACTCCCTCATTTTTTTATTAAACCAAATATTTTGGACAAGACATTCGAGAAAGACTGACACAGCGCGAGCCGTCTCGCAGCCTGTGCGATCTACCATTCCAGTGTTCGAGGATGTAAATAGCAATTGGAAGCAACCTAAGGGTTGCCATAAAGAAACCAACGAGTTTTGAACTTAAAGAGCCAAAATGGGCCGCGGCGGGTAAGAATGGGTGGAATCCCCGGGTAGGACGGTGGCCAGTGCCGTTTGTGCTCTACCCGAGCGTAGCTGACCAGAGGGTGGTCCTCAGGCAGGGCGGGGACCAGTGCCGTTTCTCCACTGCCTGAGCGACCGGCAAGAACAGAACAAATATGTGGTCGTCGTGGGGGCTGCCTCTCGTGATTACCTTCAAATCAGAAGATTAGCTATGATTGGTTGTCTGCCGACAAACCTGTTCCATTAGCTGCCAGTGGGTGTTAAAAGAGTGGTGGCGTGGGGCCATGAAAAACTTTAAATTAACAAACAACATTTAACATTCACAATAACAAACAAACATACATTACAAACATGGTGCAGGTTCTATCAGAAAGGACACCGTATCTCTCCATTGGTTCCTTTTTACCATCATCTGGACACCTCATTGCTCAGTAGCAAACAGAGTTGCAAAGGGATTTGTTTGGTGGGGGTCAGACTCTATTTCATCATCTCCTCCCGGCTGCCATACTCTTGACTGGAGTAGGTTTGCTAAAGCTGCGTGGAGCGAATTGGGGTCCATCTCATCATTCCGGATGAGCCTGAACGAGTTGTCTCGGTGCCAGAATCTTGTGTCGAGGTTGGAGCTGCAAGGTTTTAATCCATAATCGTCGGGCAGTGGGTCTGGGTCAGGGGCTTTAATGTATGTTATCTCAAAGGGGTCGCTGGAATCATGTTCAGAATCGCTGGGAGTGTGGCCTGGTGCAGGGGTGTAATCGTAGCGTGGTGTGCTGGGGTTATCGCTGTCGCTGCTGGTTGAAGGAAGAGAGAGGCGGAGTCGTGCCTCTGGGGGTGGAGTCGAAGTTGTGTCTGAGGACGGGCTGGACTGGTTGAGGGAGGGTAGGAATAAGTCATTCGTGGGTGGGGCGTGCTCATCTGCTGCTGCAAGCGAGATGTGGTGTGCATTGTTGTTCTGCGAGCCATAAGTCTTAAGCTGGTTTATGTGAAACCACGCAGACTTGCCATTGGGATATGTGATCTTGTAGACAGAGGGGCTGACTTTGTCCGAAATGGAGTACGGTCCGGAAAATTTGGGGGAAAGGAATGAACTGGGGTTGTATAGGGATAGCATCACTTGCTGCCCGACTGCGAACTCGGTGGCGTGTACCATTTTATCAAAGCAAGTCTTGCTTTGCTTCTTCCGTGTCCCAAGTCTAACAGCTGCTGCGAGCTGGGCTGCCTTTACAGTATCAATATTCTGCTGTACTGCTTTTTCATGCGTGAGGGCGGTGACTGTGGGGCTGGCCAAATCCAGTCCTAACAAATACTCTGTTTCTTTCATGGGGCGTCCGGTCATGAGGGTGTGGAGGGGTGTATCCTGTGGACGTGGATACCGTGTTTCTTATGAACATTAAAGCAAATGGGAGAACTGAGTCCCAGGTGCTATTGTGCTGTTGCACCATTTTCCTGAGGGTGGCTTTTAGAGTTCTGTTCATCCTCTCTGCAATGCCGCTTGATTGGGGGTGGTATGCTGTATGAAACTTTTGCTTCATTCCGAAAATTGTGAGGCCGTTTTTCATCACTCGTCCTGTAAAATGGGAGCCTTGATCGGACTCTATACTGCGTGGGAGTCCCCATCTTGTAAAGATGTGCTGTGTTAGCATTTTGGCCGTGCTTGTTCCGGATGGAAAAGCTTCCACCCATTTTGTGAAGGTGCCGATGGCCACCAACACATACTTAAAACCATTTCTGCAGGGGGGTAGGGGTCCTATATAATCTATTTGCAAATTCGTCCAGGGGCCATTAACGGGGCAGGTGTGACTTAGCTGGGCTTTTCTTGCATATCTGTCCAGATTGTTCTGGGCACAGATTAAACAGTTCTCAATGTAGTGCGTTACGTTGGCTTTTAAATCGGGCCACCAGCAGAGAGGTCTGAGGTGGGCTAGGGTAGCTTTTATGCCTTGATGTCCATGGTTGTCATGGAATTGGCAAATAATCTGATTCCCATCCTGGCTGGGGCTACATAAATTCCTTCTTTTAAAATCACACCGTCATGTGTTGTCAATGCATTTTTAAACTCATCATAAGGGGCTGGGAAGTTGCCTTTTAAAACTTCCCTGAGCTTCTCATCTTTTTGAGCCTTTGCCAAATCTTGAATGTAGGTCTGTGAGACCTGAACCCCGTGTACTGGGGTGCTTTCGGTGGGGGTTCCAAAAGTGACCATGTCTGGAACCTGCCTTCGCTAGGGCGCCTGCTTTAACGTTACCTGGGGGGAAAGAACGGTGATGACTGCGAACTTTAATAATGCCGTATTTCCTATCTTTAGCTGTCTCCCGGAGTAATGGGGCTGAGGATAGGGGCTTTCCGTCTGCGGAAACGAATCCTCTAGTTTCCCACAGGGGTAGGAATTCGGTTAAACTGTTGCAGACATACAAAACTGTCCGAATATATGTCGGCTGGGGTCGGAAACGTGTCGCGGTGATCTACAATGTACGCTATGGCTGCCAGTTCTGCCTGCGAGCCGAAGTGTCCTGGCAATTTCAACGAAATCTCTTCTAGGGGGCGTCCCTGCGCGTCCTCTACATAAATACCGCAACCGGTAATTCTTTTCCCATTTAAAACTGTGGAGGAGCCATCCACATAGATTCTAAGGGGTGCGCACATGTCTGTGGGCTGGGGTCTCTGGGGTGTAGTACCTGCTTTCCTGGGAGCTGACTTGGGTATAAAGGGTCCTGTATTATGATTTATGGTGATGATCGCGCACTCGTGTGGGGTACCTACATATTGCAGGTTATCGGCTTGGAAAGTGTGGGTCTTGGTTCTTTTAACTGTGATGTCCCGTCCCTGTAAAAGAAGGGTCCAATGGGCTGCGCGGATTTGGCTGACTGTGCCATCCTTAAGTCGACCATCTAGTAGTAGCTGTGTTGGGGTGTGTTCAGTGAGAATGGTGATGGGGTTGAGTCCTGTAATGTAGGGGAAGTATTGTACTGCCCAAAAAACTGCGAGCAGGTGCCTTTCGCAGGCAGAAAATCCTTGCTCGACAGGATCGAACACGCATGAGGCGTATGCCACGGGGCCTAATCGGTCATGGCGCTCTTGGAGGAGCACGGCCGAAAGGGTTCGGTCAGTGCTTGCAACTTCAATTGCGTATGGGGAAAGTCGATCTGGGACCTGTAACGCGGGGGCTGTGCTGAGTGCTATTTTTAATGCATCCACGGCATCCGTGTGCTGTGGAAGCCATTCCCAAGGTGCTTGTTTCTTGAGAAGGTCGGATGGGGCGCTGCTTTAGTGGCAAAACCGTCAATGTGGTTTCGGCAGTAGCCAACCAGTCCTAGAAATGACCGGAGGGCTGTTACGTTATGGGGAAAGGACAATTTGACGACCGAGTCAATTCTCTTTTGCTCGATCTCGCGTTTACCATGTGCGATTACTGTACCAAGTAAATCACTTTTTCCTGCAAAATCTGGGCCTTCTTGGGGTTCACTTTACATCCAATCTGTTGTAGGTGTCCTAAAAGTTCGGCGAGAAGTGAAATGTGCTCTCCCTTTGTGTCCGTCTGTAGTAGCAGATCATCTACATATTGGACCAGACAATCAGGTCGGGAAAATTTTGCTAATCCATTTGCCAGCTGTCAGTGGAAAATGGAGGGGGAGTTGTGGAAGCCTTGTGGAAGGCATGTCCACGTATATTGTTGTCCCAGGAATGTGAATGTGAATTTATATTGGCACGCTTTATCCAATGGAATGGACCAAAAGCCGTTGCTAATGTCCAAAACCAAAAAAATTTTGACTGTAGTCCTGTTTGAGCATGGTCTCGGGACACGTGGCTACGGTGGGGGCTGCTACTGGGGTTACTTTGTTCAGTTCACGGTAATCAACGGTCAGTCTCCATGGTCCATTGGGTTTCCTGACGGGCAAAATTGGTGCGTTATTCGTGGAGGCTACTGATCGGAGTACGCCTTGATCAAGCAGACTCTGTATTACCTTGGAGATTTCTCCCTCTGCTTCTTGGGGAAAACCGTACTGTTTTTGGGGTCTGGGGTTGGGACCTGTAATGTTCACTAAGCCAGCTAACTTGCCACAGTCATGCTTGTGCTGTGCAAATGCTGCTTTGTGTTGCTGCAGGACTTCCCTAACTTCTTTAATCTGACTAATGGCTCGGGGGTCGAACCAGAAGTCTCCTACTGCACTAATTCTGTTTTCATAGTCTCCAACTGTGAGCGTGGCGGGGGCTCGTGCTGCCTTTGCCATTCTCCATTCACATTTATTTACCGGATCAAATGAGAGGTTGTGAGAGCTCATGAAGTCAATCCCTAAGATGTGTTCGGCTGTCTGGGGTAGATCGACCAGAACTACGGGGTGTTTTGTTTTAATGTTCCCTATCTCGATTGCTACCGAGGCTGTGATGTGTCCCTGTTGTAAATGACCTGTAAAACCGCTGAGTGTAATGGTGACGGTGGTGGGCCACGTGTCTCGCTGAAACATCGTGGAGGAATTGAGTGTGGTGCGGGACCCTCCTGAGTCCCAAAGGAATTCTCCGGGTTGTCCCCGGACTGTGCCTCCCACTACCAGTCTACCGAACTTGTCACAAAGGGTGTTGCAACCCAGGTTGGGGAGCCCGAACACCGTCAGTCGGTGCCGTTCATATCTACATTCTCAGAACGGGCGCTAACGCTGTGGATTGGCTTTGACCTTTTCTTAATAAGGTGCCTGGCTGTTGGTTCCTCTGCTGCTTCTGGGGCGCATTGCACTCTCGTGCGTAGTGTTCTAATTGTCCACAATTGTAACACTCTTGGGATTTGGGTTGCTGTGGGCTGTTCCTGCCCTCATGTACCCATGCGGGGTTCTGGTGCGTCCTAACTGGATGCATGTCTGCCTGTTTTTCCTCGGTTTTAACAAATGCGGTTTTGTCTCGGATGGACTGTTCCCAAGAGCGGGACAATCTTTTCAAAACCCATTTTTCGTTGTGGGCCTCGTCTGAGGGGTCGCGATTTGCGCAAGCTCTCTGTCCTGCCTCTGTCGCATGAGAGACGAGGATGCGGAATATTATCTGGGGACAAATGGGCAAGGGCTAACTCTCCAAATACCGCTGTAAAATGAATCCAAAAGCATCCAGCAAACGCTGTGGGGTGCTCTGTCTTTTTCTGCCTACATTTGTTTAGGCCTTCTACGGGGTTTCCTTTGTTATAGCCGATTGCATTTAGGATTGCTGTGTGCATTTCTTGGAGTGTGCCTCCTCCTACATTCTGTGGGTTGGGAAGGGCTGCCACGACTGAAGGGTCGAGGCTTAAAACTGTGAGCTTCACTTGCTCCTTCTCATCCAGGCCGTACATGGTCACCTGCTGTTTTACTCTTGCGAAGTAATGGTGGGGGTCCGATGTGGGTAGGAACGGTGTAATTATATCACACGCGTCCCGTAATTGGGTTACGGTTAACGGGGTCGCGTACAGGAAATTTGGGTCTCCTTCTGTTGTGGCCCTGCGCTTTGTGGTTACAGGGTTCATAGGGGTGTGTTCTGCCTGTGCAGTCGGGGGTTGGGGTACTTTCTCTTTTGTGGCTTGTCCAGTGTACATGTGCCATGTACATATCTGTGGGCAGTCTCATTTAACTCCTGCCAATCGGGGCCGTTTTCCTGGTCTAACTGGGCTCCAAACGTGCTCTGAAACACATTCTGAACGGAAGGCAGAGATTGCAATTATGCAATTTGCTTCCGGCACTTTGCGTGATCTACCGAGCTCTGCCTTTGTTCCGTCGTGGAAGTGTGGAGTGGTCGTAGGGCTGCTTTTAAATCGCTGCACTGTTTCTGTAACTGCTCAACTTGTTCTTCGGTTTCCTGTCTTACCAAGACTGCGCGTTGCATGTCTTGGTAGGCCTTATCATACTGGGTCTGAAAACTACTCAAATGGGCGAGACAAGACTGGTGTGCCAGCTTGGCATCATCCACCTCCTTGTCCCTCGCCGCTAACTGCTCTCTCAATTCCCTGTTCTCCTTCTCAAATTCGCTCACATCTCCTTCACTCTTCCTGTCTCTCTCCTCAATCTCTACGGAGCGTCCTCATGACCTCCTCTGTGCCTCGCAATTGTGCCAAGCAGGACACGATTGCCATCGGCTTGCGAGCTTTCCCTAAGCTCTTCCTATGGATCTCTTTGCCATTGCCTTCATTGCCATTTTCTCTATCTCTGGGTTCTCTACTGAATTTGGAACAGGGGGTGCCAAAGTGGTGATGTAAACACGGGGACGGCGTACGTTAATTTCGGGCCTACAAAACTGACAGTTTTACACAACAAAATCTCTCGGGTTTACCTTATATCCCTGTTAGTACGCATGCATTAACACACTTCCGAATCTTGGAGGTTTGATCAGTATCGTTCTTACACTTGTGGTTTTTCTGTTTCCAATTGGATTCCAATTCAAATTTGGGTTCTCTTGGAGTGACTAGGCCACTTCTAGGTCGAGTCCCGTTAGAGATCACCAGTAAATGATGCTCTCTTTGGTTGGCTCTGAATATGGCGGTCAATATGGTCGCCTTCCTTAATCCTAATTATGTTTGCTCTAGAGTCGCCAGATATCTTTCGCTACCGCCACAAGGTTCAAACCCGAATACTGATCAAAGAGTCGGTACACCAGTTAGTTAGTTCAAAGTACAATACTGTTTATTTACACACACAGTAATATCTACTCATGCACGAAACGCTACAGACTAAACTATCACTACTGCTAAAGCCTATACTTAGCTTTGGGCGCCCACTCAGTCAGAGGAACAATGGCCGTTGTTCGGTTCTGAGGCTGCTGGGGTCGAAGTGGTGAAGGGGAAACAGCTAATGTCGTCCGTCTGGTAGCGAGCGTTGACCTTGGATTTACTTGCTTCTGGTGCAGCTGGTGGACGGGTCTCTCCGCTGTGAGAGCCGAGTCCAAGAGAGCGATTTCTCTCTTGGGGCCTTCTTCTTATACTTGGAGGGGCTTTGCGCGCTTTTGGGCGGGCCTTGAACTTGGCCCCAATTAATTGGGCCGTATCTTGATTACTCGTATTGATCTTGACCAATAAATGGGTGGGTGCCCTGATGGCTGGGCGGGTCCTATGTGGCCGTTGGCCTGCTTTGTGTTCTGCTTTCGGTTTGGGGAACTGGCGCCACGAGGTCTGGGGCCAGATCGGTTACTTAAGTATCTTCCTTTGTTCCCGGAGATGGGCCGTCCACATGCTAATGGGCCTACAGTTTCAGTCTTGTCTGGGAGTTGCGGCTCCAATATGCAGACAGGCTCTGTGCCTGCTTGCTTTCTTAACATTGTCCATTTTCCCCTGCAATCTTTGCAAATGACCATTTTGTATTCTGGAAGTGGCCATCCCAGATGGCTACAGCCTTGAACCCGGAGTTTCTATCCTAGAAGTAGTGGATCCTAGCACTGAACCACAAGACCACTCCTCCTAAATTGTGGTGCCCTGAACTGACAATGCTCCAGCTCAGGTGAAGACCATGTTTTATGTAGATTTAGCACAGCTGCCTGTTTTTTGTCATCTCTCTGTGCCTCTATTTCGAAAGACCAAGATTCCAACTGTTTTATTTAACTGCTTTATTAAGATGTTCTGCCGTCTTCAAAGATTTACACAATAACGCACACTTACTATATTTTGTTGAATTTCATCTGTCATTTACCCACCTTTCCACCAGCCGGTATCTGCCTCACGGTACACTACACTTCCAATCCCCCGAACCAATTTACTGAATGACCCCCAAATTGAGAAATTACCAACAAGGTGAACTTAGCTTTAAATAGTTGATACAATAAAGATAAGTCTTACTAAATCGCAAGTGTTTGGATCACACACACTCCCCTCCCGCCCCACCCCCTCCTCCACCATATCTCCAGCCCCAGCCCAAATGTGGCACCGTGTAGCTACACGGCTCGACAATTTGCTGATAACTATTCACACGGTAGATCAGGAGTTGCATCTGACGACAACTTTCGCTTTCAAGTTTCATGGGTATGATTGCTATAATTCTCCATTCCTGCGGGCTTTGATAATCCTGATGGTGTAGTTTTCCAGACTGGACGGTGTAGTTTTCAGTCAACCAACCAACAACGCTCCGGTTCCTGGTTTGACCAGTTCTGGGAAAGCACACAGCTCTTTAGTGTCTCTGAGCTATTCACACAGCCCTCCAGGTTTTGAACCTTTTCAGCCAGCTCACACAGTATCTCCAAAACTCCTGTCTCCTTTTCTGCCAAACATAAAACTGACCTCTTGCTGAGAATGATTTGCTTCTTCTCACAAGGGTTCTCTGTGTTCTTCTGTCTGTCTGCTTTTTGTTTGTGCCTGTACACTGATCATCTTCACCATCCAGCTCCTCTACTTTTAGCTCCCTTTTGTATCTGCACCTCTCCTTTGTGTCTGGCCACATGGATTCTTTCTTCCTTTCTGTTGGTGCCACTGCTTCCAAGTCAAGAGTTGCCAGGTCACATGGCCAGTATTTATTATTCTTCTCTATTTAATTGATAAACTCTTCAAAGTCCTTTTCAATTACAGGTTCCACAGATATTTTAAAGAAATTACAGATCTTCATTATGGTACTGCTTCCAGATCAAATGTTGCAAATCTTTTAGGGATAAACATGGTCACAATTTTCATTTGTGTGAAGACAGGTCTAGGTTAGGTGTCAAAAGGGCTGGTTGTTTCACAGAATAATGGACAGCTGGAACGAGCAGTCATTTAATGTGACGGGCATCGACTCGGTGAATTCCCCTGAGCTAGGGCTGGGCCCATTTTTGTTTGGGCTGGTGTTAGTTCTTAAAGGTACTTCCCTCAGGAATTTCAGGATCAGCCTGATGTCCTGAGCTAGTTTTGATTACATAGATGGGTGGAGTTTGATTCATGAGTCTTTTACCCCCCCCCAAAAAAAAAATCTGAATGTTTTTATCACCTCATATGGCTTTGCATCAGGCAGGGAGTGTATATCCTGTGATGTACAAAATATCCCAATTGTGTTGGATAGTTTGGATATAACCGAGAGCTATTGTTCGTCCACCATTATTCATATCTTTGATCCATGTTTCTGTCTAGTACTGTATCCTAACTTTGGCTGCACAGCACATTTGACTTATTAACCTTTCTAGCTTGGCAATATTCAGTCAAACCATGCACTCGGAATGAACATTGTGAATAATCTGATTAAAATGTTGTGAACTTTAACTTTTGTAGTGTGCTTTATCACTTTTGTGGCTGCTATAAGAATTCAACAGATTTTGTTTTGTACGTGTCTGTGGTTGTAACTGAGAACCAGAGAGACCGGCTGGTGTGCCTGACAACGAGAGAGAATAGGTGGTACACCTGGCAACGAAAGAGAACAGCTGGTGTTCCTGACAACGAGAGTGAACGGCTGGTGCCACTGACGACCAAAGAGATGGCTAGTGCACCTGGCAACGAGAGAGAACAGCTGGTGTGCCTGACAACGAGAGAGAGAGACCGGTTGGTGCGCCTGACAACGAGAAAGAGACCGGTTGGTGTGCCTGACAATGAGAGAGAACAGCTGGTGTGCTAGGCAACAAGAGAGACCGTTTGGTGTGTCTGGGAATGAGAGAAGGGATGGTCAGGGAATGAGAGAACGTATGGTCAGGGAATGAGAGAACGGATGGTCAGGGAATGAGAGAACGGATGATCAGGGAATGAGAGAACGGATGGTCAGGGAATGAGAGAACGGATGGTGCATCTAAGAATGAGAGAACAGACGGTGTGTCTGGGAATGAGAGAACAGACGGTGTGTCTGGGAATGAGAGAACGGATGGTGTGTCTGGGAATGAGAGAACGGACGGTGTGTCTGGGAATGAGAGAACGGACAGTGTGTCTGGGAATGAGAGAACGGACGGTGTGTCTGGGAATGAGAGAGAGATCGGTTGGTGCGCCTGACAACAAGAGAGAGACCGGTTGGTGCGCCTGACAATGAGAGAGAACGGCTGGTGTGTCTGGGAATGAGAGAAGGGATGGTCAGGGAATGAGAGAACGTATGGTGCATCTGTGAATGAGAGAACGGACAGTGCATCTAAGAATGAGAGAAAGAATTATGTGTCTGGGAATGAGAGAACAGACGGTGTGTCTGGGAATGAGAGAACGGACGGTGTGTCTGGGAATGAGAGAACGGATGGTGTGTCTGGGAATGAGAGAACGGATGGTGTGCCTGGGAATGAGAGAACGGATGGTGTGTCTGGGAATGAGAGAACGGATGGTGTGCCTGGGAATGAGAGAACGGATGGTGTGTCTGGGAATGAGAGAACGGATGGTGTGCCTGGGAATGAGAGAACGGATGGTGTGTCTGGGAATGAGAGAACGGATGGTGTGCCTGGGAATGAGAGAACGGATGGTGTGTCTGGGAATGAGAGAACGGATGGTGTGCCTGGGAATGAGAGAACGGATGGTGCATCTGTGAATGAGAGAACGGACGGTGCATCTAAGAATGAGAGAAAGAATTATGTGTCTGGGAATGAGAGAACAGACGGTGTGTCTGGGAATGAGAGAACGGACGGTGTGTCTGGGAATGAGAGAACGGATGGTGTGTCTGGGAATGAGAGAACGGATGGTGTGCCTGGGAATGGTGAACGGATGGTGTGCCTGGGAATGAGAGAATGGACGGTGTGTCTGGGAATGAGAGAACGGATGGTGTGTCTGGGAATGAGAGAATGGATGGTGTGTCTGGGAATGAGAGAACGGATGGTGTGCCTGGGAATGAGAGAACGGATGGTGTGTCTGGGAATGAGAGAATGGACGGTGTGTCTGGGAATGAAAGAAAGGCTGGTGTGTCTGGGAATGAGAGAACGGACGGTGTGTCTGGGAATGAGAGAACGGATGGTGTGTCTGGGAATGAGAGAACGGATGGTGTGTCTGGGAATGAGAGAATGGACAGTGTGCCTGGGAATGAGAGAACGGATGGTGTGTCTGGGAATGAGAAAACGGATGGTGTGCCTTGGAATGAGAGAACGGACAGTGTGTCTGGGAATGAGAGAACGGACCGTGTGTCTGGGAATGAAAGAATGGACGGTGTGTCTGGGAATGAGAAAACGGATGGTGTGTCTGGGAATGAGAGAATGGACGGTGTGTCTGGGAATGAGAGGACGGCTGGTGTGTCTAAGAATGAGAGAAAGGATTTGGTGTGTCTGGGAATGAGAGAACGGATGTGTGTCGGGAATGAGAGAATGGATGTGTGTCGGGAATGAGAGAATGGACAGTGTGTCGGGAATGAGAGAACGGACGGTGCGTCTAAGAATGAGAGAGAGGATTTGGTGTGTCTGGGAATGAGAGAACGGATGTGTGTCGGGAATGAGAGCGGACGTGTGTCTGGGAATGAGAGAATGGAAGGTGTGTCTGGGAATGAGAGAACGGATGTGTGTCGGGAATGAGAGAGCGGACGGTGTGTCTGGGAATGAGAGAATGGACAGTGTGTCTGGGAATGAGAGAATGGAAAGTGTGTCTGGGAATGAGAGAGCGCGGCTGATGCATCTGGGAGTGAGAGATTGAATGGTGCGTCTGGGAATGAGCACGTCTGAGAAGGAGAGAGAACGGATGGTGCACCAGGGATGGAGCGAACAGATGGTGTGTCTGGGAGCGAGGGAAAACGGATGGTGCGCTTGGGAACGATGGAGAATGGATGGTGCACCTGGGAACAAGGGAGAAGTGGTGGTACGCCTGGAAACAAGGGGGAGAGGGTGGTGTGTCTGGGATCGGGGGAGAAGGGCGGTGCATCTGGGAATGAGATGGAACGGATGGTGCACCTGTGAATGAGGAAGAAGTGGCGGTGCACCTGGCGACAAGGGAGAACGGGCAATGAGTCTGGGAATGATGGAGAACTGGTGGTGTGTCTGGGGATGAGGGAGAACAGGCGGTGTGTCTGGGAACGATGGAGAACAGGCGGTGTGTCTGGGGATGAGGGAGAACAGGCGGTGTGTCTGGGAACGATGGAGAACAGGCGGTGTGTCTGGGGATGAGGGAGAACAGGCGGTGTGTCTGGGGATGAGGGAGAACAGGCGGTGTGTCTGGGGACGAGGGAGAACAGATGGTTCACCTGGGAATGAGAACGAACAGACGGTGCGCCTATGAACGAACGGAATGGATGCTTTTCCCAGACCTGCATCAAAGTAAAACAAAGGCTGACCAAAGAAACCAGCAGAACATTTTAAAATGCACATCTGTTGCATCATTTTATTTGAAAATGTGTTCAAGTTGCATTTGTTTATTTGTAAACTCTCTCTCCCATAAGCATTTCAACATACTATTCTTATTCCTAGGATGTATGTGAACTGTACTGGACCCGGTTTCAGTTTGCATTCAGACATTGTCATGCCTTACATCACTCATTATGGTTCTAAAGACCAGATTGAACGGTACATTCCTCAAATGGCTTCTGGAAAGTGCATTGGTGCTATTGCAATGACTGAACCTGGTGCTGGCAGGTAAGGGAGATTGAATAAAGTTGTCAATCCTTGTGAAATATATTAGAGTCTGTCTCTAGATCAAAATTATTGCTCTGCTTAAGTAAACTAGATATAAATCTTCCCTACAGGTTTCCCCCCTTTACCCTTGGTGAGCTGACTTTTATTGGGGTAATGTTCCCAAGCACCAGCAATTCTCCACCTCCAAGTCCAAATGGCCCATTTTGATTAGTTGACACATTTTACTACAAAAACCACTGAATGGAGTTTAGAAAACAGAACCTTGGCTGAGAACAACACAAATTCTTTTAAGTTTAGAAGTTTGTAGGTCCGCATGGCTTTGCACTGACAAGTTTTGAAGTTGAAACTATGGACAGATAAAGTTCCTTAAATTTTTCGGCAGCTAGGGAATCTCAGTACTGCTCTTCAATCACAAATTGAAAAGGCCTGTGTCCTGGGGAAACTTCCTTTTGTGTGTTTCCCATGATGGAATGTCCAATTTTAGGAATGTGTGGGAAATCAGAGGAGACGTTCTATGTTTGAGCAATCTTGAACAATGCACATTGCAGCACTCTTCAATCCATAGGATTTAATTTGTTTAGTGGCATGGCTGCAATTTAGAATGAAGCTTCGCTGTTGTACTCTTCTATCAAGTTCAAGAGCCAAAATTAGAGTTTTTGTTTAACCCATGTTGTGAAGTTGATTCCAGAAAATACACCATAAAACTCATGTAAAAACGGCAAATATGAATTTAGAATAAAAATATTGGAGGTTGAATTATGCGTTTATTTGCGTCCTTTCTATTTGTATTTACTCCCTGTTGACTTTTGACTTCATGTGGCTGCTTAGTTTGACTGAATCTTTTCATGCCATGCATAGCGGTTATATACTTGGAAGCTGCAGCCAAACCTACAGTGGGTCATGAAGTTTTTATTTTCTAATTTTCAACTGTCAGACCCTGTGACATCTTGGTGGTTCATCGCTCATTGTCGATGAGCAACCCTCTGGTGTCTTGCCAAATGACTGTTAATGTGTAAGCCTTGAGGATGTGTAAGCCTTGTCTTCACTCAGCATTCACACATGGATTTTACAGCAGCGTCCTTGTTTATTAATTAGTATTTGGAACACTATCTGATTTCCCCTGCCCCTTCCCGGTGGTCAATATTTCCCCCTCTCTGCTCTGCCATTTGCGAACTCGGAAGCAATGTCATAGGATCAACCATTTTCTGTTGCTTTATCAATCATAACCTTCCAGCAACCTTCATGCGAGTTGGTGGGGAGCTGTGGAAGACAGTCAGAAGCTGAAGAGCACATATAAATAAAGACCAGAGTTTGCAGTACAGCCTTTGTTGCTGCGAGTTGGAGCGGAGACAGTCCAAAGCGAAGGCGCACTTATAAATAAAGACCGGGGATTGCCGTGCGGCCTACCCTGCTGGGAGTTGGAGTGGAGGTGTCAGAGACAGCCAGGAGCTGAGGAGCACCTATAAATAAAGACCGCGATTGCCTTGCGGTCTACCTTGCTGGGAGTCGGAGGGGAAACAGGTGCTGTGGAGAACCTATAAATATGTTATACATATGGGTTATTTTAGTTGTGTGCAATGTCTCCTAAAGAAGGGACTCACATGACGTGTGACATCATTGGCTACTTTGCGGCCTATTGTCATTAGTCTGGTACCAACCCTTGTACAGTGAAGACCTATTTAATAAACATCTGTTGATTTTGCATTGAAGCCACGTACATCCGCAGTCTATTTCTTTTGTACTGTTAGTCCAAAGATACAACAGTTTACAAAAAGAAAACTGGTGATGAGGAACGGATCACAAAAAAAAATATTTTTCAGTAGGAAGAGAAAATGCCAAGTTTGAACATCGATGTACAATAGTTGGGTTGCTTCAACAGATCAGTCGATGAACCAGATTAACAGAAGGTCAGAAATCGCACCTGGCAGTGAAACTGCTAAGGTTTTTGAGGCAAAGGTTCAAAGGAAGGGCCTGTACTGATTTTAAACTGCACTCCGAGGAGTTCCGGCTGCAGAGCTCACCACGTGCAGTACAGGAAGACTCTAAGGTAGAGCGGTGCAGAGAACAAAAGATTCTCACAGTTTGTGATGAGAGTTAAAGTGGTTAGACATTGGCAATTCAACATTATTTAACTAAACTATTAAGGGAAGTTGGGAGACCATTCCGATATGGTTAAAAATGGTGGGGGGGAAGGCCCAGGGGCCGGATGGGGTCCCGGTTGAATTTTACAGGAAATACGTGGACCTGCTGGGCCTGTTGCTAGTGAGGACTTTTAATAAGGCGAGGGGGGGGGGGGGGGGGGCCTTGCCCCCGACATTGTCCCGGGCGCTGATTTCTTTGATCTTGAAGGGTCCATTGGAATGTGGGTCGTATAGACCGATCTCGCTCCTCAATGTTGACGCTAAGTTGCTGGCGAAGGTGCTAGCTATGAGAATTGAGGACTGTGTCCCGGGGGTGATTCATGAGGACCAGACGGGATTTGTGAAGGGTAGGCAGCTAAATACAAATGTGCGGAGGCTCCTCAATGTGATTATGATGCCCTCGGTGGAGGGGGAAGCGGAGGTAGTGGCAGCTATGGACGCGGAGAAGGCCTTTGATCGGGTGGAGTGGGAGTATCTTTGGGAAGTGTTGCGGAGGTTTGGGTTCAGGGAGGGGTTCATCAGTTGGGTCAGGCTGCTATATAGAGCCCTGGGTATTTTCTTCTCCAGCTGGAGTTTGGGAGGGAAGGGGCTCCACTCCCCAGGGACTGTCCGAAGGTTGGGGAGGAAGAGGAGTCTGGATTAAACTCTATTTGCCATTTCTCTGCCCAAGTTTCCAACCTATCTATGTCCTGTTGTATCCTCTGACAATCCTCAACACTATCTGCCACTCCACCCACCTTGGTGCCATCCGCGAACCTACTAATCAGACCAACTATATTTTCCTCCAAAGAGTTTATGTATACTACAAACCATAGAGGCCCCAGCACAGATCCCAGTAGAACACCACCAGTCGCAATGTTCCATTCAGAAAAATACCCTTCGACTGCTACCCTTTGCCTGACCGAGCCAGTTCTGTATTCATCTTATCACCTCATCTCTGAAAAGATTTCACCCTTTGTACCAGTCTGCCAGGAGGCACCTTGTCAAAGGCCTTACTGAAGTCCATGTAAATAACATCCACCGCCCTCCCCTCATCAATCACCTTTGTCACCTCTTCAAAAACCTTGATCAAGTTAATGAGGCACAACCACTCCTTCACAAAACCATGCTGTCTATCGCTAATGAGTCCATTTGTTTCCAAATGGGTATAAATCCTTTCCCTGAGAATTCTCCAATAATTTACCAACTACCAACGTAGGCTCACCGGCCTATAGTTTCCAGGGTTATCCCTGCTATCTTTCTTAAACAGCGGTACTACATTAGCTATTCTCCAGTCCTCTAGGATCTCACCTATAGCCAATGAGGATACAAAGATGACAGTCAAGGCCCCAGCAATTTTCTCCCTTGCTTCCTTAGTATTCTGGGGTAAATCCCATCTGGCCCAGGAGACTTATCTACCTTTATATCTTTCAAAAGATCCAATACCTCCTCCTTTTCAATGTCAACATGACTCAGACTTCCCACACACCCTACCCAGGAATCATCTTCCGCAAAGTCCTTTTATTTGGTGAACACTGATGCAAAGTACTCATTTAGTACCTCGCCCATTTCCTCTTGCTCATCACATAGATTCACCCCACTGTCCTTAAGTGGTCCAATCCTTTCCCTGGCAGCCCTCTTGCTTTTTGCATATGAATAAAAAGCTTTGGGATTCACCTTAATCCTATTCACTAAGGAATTTTCATGACTCTCCTAACCTTCCTAACTTCTGGCTTAAGTACCTTCCTTTTTAAAAAATTAATAAATTTAGAGTACCCAATTTTTTTTTTCCAATTAAGGGGCAATTTAGTGTGGCGAATCCACCTAACCTGCACATCTTTGGGTTGTGGGGGTGAAATCCACGCAGACACGGGGAGAATGTGCAAACTCCACACAGACAGTGACCCGGGGCCGGGATCGAATCCGGATCCTCAGCGCTGTAGGCAGCAGTGCTAACCACTGCAACACCATGCCACCCTTAGCTTAAGTACCTTCCTACCTCCTTTGTACTCCTCCAGGGTTTCTCCTGTCCCTGCCCTTCTAGACCGTACTAAAGCCTCCTTTTTCTTTTTGATGAGGTTTACAATATCCCTCGTTATCGAAGGCTCCCTAAACTTCCCATACTTATCCTTAGTACTCTCAGGCATGTGACTTGCCTGAATCCTAATCAACTCTTGCTTGAAAGACTCAAATATTGATTTACCGTCCAACAGCCGCACCCAATCCAAATTCTACAATTTCTGTCCAATGTTATCGTAATGTGCCTTTCCCCAGTTCAGCACCTTAACGCGAGGGTTACCCTCTACCCTGTCCAAAATTACCCTAAAACTTACGGAATTGTAGTCACTACTCGCAAAATGTTCCCCTACTGAAACCTGAACCACCTGTCCAGGCTCAATCCCCAATACCAGGTCCAGTACTGCCCCTTCTCTAGTTGGACTATCTATATAGTGCATCAAGAAGCCTTCCTCGATACATCTTACAAACTCTGTCCCATCCAAACAGAGTGAGCCCCAGTCAATATAGGGGAACTTAAAATCCCCTACCACAAAAACCCTGTTACTTTTGCTCCTATCCAAATCTCTCTACCTATCTGCTCTTCTATCTCTCCCTGGCAGTTGGGGAGCCTGTAATAAATGCCCAACATTGTGATTGCTCCCTTCCTGTTCCCGAGCTCTACTTAGATTGCCTCATTGTATGAGCACTCGAGATGTCTTCCCGCAGGACGGCTATAATATTCTCCTTAACCAGTAATGCTACTCCCCCATCCCTTTTACATCCCTCTCTATGTCTCCTGAAGCATCCAACGTTCAGCTGCCAATCCTGCCCTTTAACCATGTTTCTGTGATAGCCACAACATCGTAATTCCAGGTACTAATAAGTGCTCTTAAGTTCATCTGCGTTACCTGCTAAACTTCTGGTGTTGAAACAAATACACTTCAAACCACTGCGTTTGAGCAGACATGGTAATGTTGTTCTCTTATTTTTGTTCTCTATTTCCCCTTCAGTTATTACACCTTCTGGGCTAACACTCTGGTTCCCACCCCCCTGCCAAACTAGTTTAAATCCTCCCGAGTGACTCTAACAAACCTACCAGCCAGGATATTGGTGCCTCTCCAGTTTAGATGCAGCCCGTCCTTCTTGTACAGGTCACGCCTGCCCTGGAAGAGATCCCAGTGGTCCAGAAATCTGAAACCCTCCCTCCTACACCACCAGTTTAGCCATCTATTAAGCTGCATTATCCTCCTATTTCTAGCCTCACTGGCATGTGGCACAGTGAGTAATCCTGCGATTACATCCCTAGAGGTCCTGCTTTTTAGCTTGCTGCCTAACTCTCTGAACTCCTTCTTCAGGAGCTCATCACCGTTCTTGCCTATGTCTTTCGTACCTATGTGTACTGTGACCTCTGGCTGTTTACCCTCCCCCTTCAGGATATCCTGTGGTCGTTCAGAGACATCCTTGACCCTGGCGCCATTGAGGCAACATACCCATCCTGGAGTCTCTTTCACATCCACAGAACACCTATCTGTACCCCTTACTGTAGAGTCCCCTATAACTATCGCTCTCCTGCACTTTGCCCTCTGCTGCTGAACAACAGAGCCACGTGTGGTACCACTGTTCTGGCTGCTGTGGTTTTCCCTGGATGGGCTATCCCCCCCCCAATACTATCCAAAACGGTATACTTGTTAGAGAGGGGGACAGCCACAGTGGATTCCTGCACTGATTGGCTGCCCTTTCTAGCAGTCACCCATCTGTCTGCCTGTACCTTGGGTGTGACCACGTCTCTATAACTCCTATCTATGACGCTTTCCGCCACCTCCATGCTCCTAAGTGAATCCAACTGCTGCTTCTACCGAACCAGGCGTTCTGTGAGGAGCTGCCATTGGTTACACTTCCTGCAGACGTAGTTGACTGGAACGCTGGAAGTGTCATGATCTCCCACAACTCACAGTTAGAGCACTGCATCTTGCTGAGTGACATTTAAGCACCAGTTAATTAATTCAAAATAAATACTTAAATCTTCATTAGATTAAGTTATAATTAACTATATGGTCCCTGGAGCTAAATTTTTACTGTAAAAGTAAATGCTAAATACTAATCTCTGCCCTCTGGTTTGGTTACTTCTCCACCTAGTTAAGTAATTAGTTTTACTTGTTTTTTTCAATATTTTTTTTCAAATTTAACAAAGATTCCCTACCTGCCAATCAGTCACAGTTTTACTGTGACATCACTTCTCAGTTTTTTCCCCCCACAATCTGAAAACACAGAGACACAAATACAAATACCGCTTACCTTCCCAGACTGCACTCCGGATTTCTCCTGCTCAGAGACACAGGGAGAGAGACAGACACAAATACCGCTTACCTTCCCAGATTTCACTCCGGATTTCTCCTGCTCAGAGACACAGAGAGACACAAACACAAATACCACTTACCTTCTGTGGTAGTCTGTGTAGAGGTATTACGTACGGTACCTGGTAATGCTGGAACACCATTGGTAGATATTGTATGTTTCCTATTGGTCAAGCTGTATGGTAGCTCCGCCCTGCAAGGCAGGGTATAAGAGCCCGTGCCGCCCCAGCAGCCTTCATTCTGTACCTGAGCTGCTGGGGGAAACATCTAGCTTCTTAAAGCCCTCAGTTGGACTACAACCTCGCTTTAGTGGTCATTGATCGTGCATCAATTTAATAAGCTCGATTTAAAAGGATGGAGCGCCGAATCAAGCCGGAGTGTCTGCAACTCAGCCCCCACGCGGCGAACTCAGCGGCAATCTTCAAGCACTGGCTGGCGTGTTTTAAAGGATATTTCGGAACGCTCGAAAACATACCCATGGGAGAACAGAAAATGCAAGTTCTGCACTCGAGGGTGAGCCCAGAAATTTACACCCTCATCGAGGACGCAGAAGACTTCGATGCAGCAATAGAGCTGCTAAAAGGACATTATATTCGCCCGGTAAACCAGGTCTACGCCTGACATCTGCTAGCAACGGGGCGACAAATCCCTGGGGAATCGCTGGAAGAATTCTATCGTGCACTCCTGGTGTTGGGAGAAACTGCAGCTGCCCGCAAGTTTCGGCGAGCGACCACACAGAACTCTTGATTCGGGACGCTTTCGTGGCAGGTATGCTGTCCTCCCAAATCCGCCAGCGATTGCTGGAAAAAGACACCCTAGGCCTCAAGGAGGCATGGGCCCTTGCAGGCTCCCCGGATGTGGCCCCCAGAAACACCCACGCTTACGTTCCCAACTGCGCAGCAGCCCCCTGGGCAGCGTGGAACCCCTCCGCAGCCGACCCCGAGACATCCCCCATTCCCCCACAAGCTTGTGCTGCAAGGCGGCCTGGCAGCCCCGGGGAGGCCCGCTGCTACTTTTGGGGGCAGGCCAAGCACTCCCGGCAGCGCTGCCCGGCCCGCGCATCCATCTGCGGTAAAAAGGGCCACTTCGTGGTGGTATGCCAGGCACTTGCGGTCGCCGCGGTCTCCGGTGGCAATTGCGGACCGCCACCACAAACATGTTCCTACTCCAGGGCCACGTGCGGCCCCCGGGCGCCGCCATCTTGTCCCGTGGACGCCACGTTCGATGGATGGGCGCCGCCATTTTGTGCACCCTCAGCCATGTGCAACCAATGGGAGCCATCTTGGATGGACTTCCAGGACCCCAGCTCGGCTGACCGCACACCGCCCGAAGAGAACACTGAACTGCTGAGATTAGCCTCGGTGACCCTGGATCAGTCCCGGCCTCGAACACTCTCAACTGCTACAAATCAACGGGCACGAGACGTCCTGCTTAATCGACTCTGGGAGCATGGAGAGCTTCATACACCCAGACACGGTAAGGCGCTGTTCTCTCCTCGTCCACCCCGTTAATCAAAAAATCTCCCTGGCTTCCAGTTCCCACTCAGTAGAGATAAAGGGGTTTTGTGTAGCAAACCTCACAGTCCAGGGAAGGGAGTTTAAAAATTACCGCCTCTACGTCCTTCCCCACCATTGCGCGGCCACACTCCTAGGTTTAGACTTCCAGTAATCTCCAAAGTCTTACTTTCAAATTTGGTGGCCCTATACCCCCCCCCCCCCCCCCCCCCCCCGCCACTGTCTGCGGCCTCGCGATCCCCAAGGTCGATCCGCCTTCCCTGTTTGCGAACCTCACCCCAGATTGCAAACCAGTCGCCACCAGGAGCAGACGGTACAGTGCCCAGGATCGGATCTTTATTAGGTCCGAGGTCCAAAGGCTACTGAGGGAAGGAGTCATTGAAGCGAGCAACAGTCCCTGGAGAGCTCAGGTAGTGGTGGTAAAGACCGGGGAGTAGCACAGGATGGTCATCGACTACAGTCAGACCATCAACAGGTTTACGCAGCTGGACGCGTACCCTCTCCCCTGCATTTCCGACCTGGTAAACAGGATCGCGCATTACAAGGTCTTCTCCACGGTGGATCTTAAGTCCGCCTACCACCAGCTCCCCATCCGCACTAGTGACCGCATATACACTGCCTTCGAGGCTGATGGGCGGCTCTATCACTTCTTAAGGGTTCCCTTCGCGTGACACTAACGGGGTCTCGGTCTTCCAGCGCGAGATGGACTGACTGGTTGACCGGTATGGTTTACGGGCAACAGTCCTGTATCTCGATAATGTCACCATCTGCAGCCATGACCAGCAGGACCACGACACCAACCTCCGAAAATTCCTCCAGACCACGAAGATCCTTAACCTTACATACAACAAGGATAAATGCGTGTTTAGCACCGACCGCCTGGCCATTCTCGGCTACGTAGTGCGAAATGGAGTTATAGGCCCTGACCCTGAACGCATGCGCCCCCTTATGGAGTTCCCCCTCCCTCACTGCTCCAAGGCCCTGAAGCGCTGCCTCGGGGTTTTCTCTTACTATGCCCAGTGGGTCCCCAACTATGCGGACAAGGCCCGTCCCCTGATCCAATCCACAGCTTTTCCCCTGTCGATAGAGGCCCACCAGGCCTTCAGCCGCATCAAAGCAGACATTGCAAAGGCCACGATGCACGCCATTGACGAGTCCCTCCCCATCCAGGTCGAGAGCGACGCGTCCGACGTAGCTCTGGCGGCTACCCTGAACCAAGCGGGCAGACCCGTGGCCTTCTCACGTACCCTCCATGCTTCCGAAATCCGCCACTCCTCAGACGAAAAGGAGGCCCAGGCCATAGTAGAAGCTGTGCGACATTGGAGACATTACCTGGCCGGCAGGAGATTCACCCTCCTCACTGACCAACGGTCGGTTGCTTTCATGTTCGATAATGCACAGCGGGGCAAGATAAAAAACAATAAGATCTTGCGGTGGAGGATCGAACTCTCCACCTACAACTACGAGATCTTGTATCGTCCCGGGAACCTAAACGAGCCTCCTGATGCCCTGTGCAGCGGCATATGTGCCAACGCACAAGTGGACCGCCTCCGAGCCCTCCACGAGGACCTCTGCCACCCGGGGGTCACTCGCTTTTTCCACTTTATCAAGACCCGCAACCTGCCCTACTCCATCGAGGAAGTCAGGACAGCCACCAGGGACTGCCAAATTTGCGCGGAGTGCAAACCGCACTTCTACCGGCCAGAGAAAGCGCACCTGATAAAGGCTTCCCGTCCCTTTGAACGCCTCAGTATGGACTTCAAAGGCCCCCTCCCCCTCCACCGACCGCAACACGTATTTCCTGAACGTGATTGACGAGTACTCCCGGTTCCCATTCGCCATCCCCTGCCCCGACATGACCACAACCACCGTCATCAAGGCCCTCCATAGCATCTTTGCACTGTTCGGGTTCCCCGCTTACATACATAGTGATAGGGGGTCCTCCTTTATGGGCGACGAACTGCATCAATTCCTGCTCAGCAAGGGCATCGCCTTGAGCAGGACGACCAGTTACAACCCCCGGGGTAACGGACAGGTTGAGAGGGAGAACGGAACGGTCTGGAAGACCGTCCTACTGGCCCTAAGGTCCAGGAATCTCCCAGTCTCCCGCTGGCAGGAAGTCCTCCCGGATGCCCTCCACTCCATCCGGTTACTGCTTTATACCACAACCAACCAAACAGCTCACGAACATCTCCTTGTCTTCCCCAGGAAGTCCTCCTCTGGGACCTCGCTCCCGACCTGGCGGGCAGCTCCCGGACCCATCCTGCTCCGAAAACACGTGCGGGTGCACAAGTCGGACCCGTTGGTCGAGAGGGTCCATCTTCTCCACGCTAACCCCCAGTATGCCTACGTGGCGTACCCCGACGGCCGACAAGATACGGTCTCCCTATATTTGCCTCGGTCTCCCTATATTTTTGTAAATAGTTACAAAACGCTGTACGGAGGTATTACAGTACCTCCATAACTATAATTTCTACCACGTTACCATGTTGTAATAGCAAGCCACCACCCCCGCCGGACTCTTTTTTTAATAGCGGGTGAATGTGGTAGTCTGTGTAGAGGTATTACGGTACCTGGTAATGCTGGAACACCATTGGTAGATATTGTATGCTTCCTATTGGTCAAGCTGTATGGTAGCTCCGCCCTGCAAGGCGGGGTATAAGAGCCCGTGCCACCCCAGCAGCCTTCATACTGTACCTGAGCTGCTGGGGGAAATATCTAGCTTATTAAAGCCCTCAGTTGGACTACAACCTCGCTTTAGCGGTCATTGATCGTGCATCACCTTCCCAGATTGCACTCTGGATTTCTCCTGCTCAGAGACACCGAGAGAGACACACAAACACAAATACCACTTACCTTCCCAAACTGCACTCCGGATTTCTCCTGCTCAGAGACAGAGAGAGACAGACACTAATACCACTTGCCTTCTCAGACTGCACTCCGGATTTCGCCTGCTCAGCTCTGCTCCCGATATGAAGGACTTACCTGCCTTATCTGCTACTCACCAATCTACATAGAAAGTTTAAAAAGTCATCAATAATCTTTGAGGAGTGACTTCCGGGTGCGGCGATGACCAGCTAAGTCGCACGTTTCGGCAGCTCCCGGTGGAACGGACTTTAGGGCTCTTGATAGGAGCCCCAACGGCAATTTTAACGGCTAAAAACACCGTGCGGTAAACCAGAAGGGTGTTCCCCCTGGACACGGATGGAAAAAGGAGAGGAAAGTGGCCGGATTGCAGTGGATCCTTTGGAACAACGGCAAAGAAGGCAAGCAGAAACCAAGATGGCGTCGGAAGGTGGCAGTCTCATATGGGGCCCTGAACAACAAGAGTTCTTGAAACGCTGCGTGGAGGAGATAAAAAAGGAAATGAAGAAAGAGTTGTTGCCCCGATATTACAGGCGATTGAAGGGCTGAGAGAGGAACAAAAGACCCAGGAGCAGGAGCTTCGGGTCGTGAAGGCGAAAGCAGCAGAGAATGAGAACGATATACAGGGCCTGGTGGTGAAGTCGGAGATACAGGAGGCACACCAGAAACGATCTGTGGAGAGGTTGGAGGCACTGGAAAATAACGCAAGGAGGAACAACTTGAGGATTCTTGGCCTTCCTGAAGGTGTGGAGGGGGCGAACGTCGGGGCATATGTGAGCACGATGTTGCACTCGTTAATGGGAGCGGAGGCCCCGACGGGTCCGTTGGAGGTGGAGGGAGCATACCGAGTTATGGTGCGAGGATCGAGAGCAGGAGAAACTCCCAGAGCCATAGTGGTGAGATTCCTCCGTTTTAAGGATAGAGAAATGGTCCTTAGATGGGCAAAGAAAACTCGGTGTAGTAAATGGGAGAACGCGGTGATCCGCGTTTATCAAGATTGGAGTGCGGAGGTGGCGAGAAGGAGGGCGAGCTTTAATCGGGCCAAAGCGGTACTTCACAAAAAGAAGATAAAATTTGGAATGCTGCAACCGGCAAGACTGTGGGTCACATATCAAGGGAGGCACCACTACTTTGAGACGGCGGATGAAGCGTGGACTTTTATTGTAGAAGAAAAATTGGAATGAGTGGATTATGAAAATGAACGTTTGGACAAAGTGGTGGGGCGAATGGGGGGGGGCGAAGAGGGGTTTTATGTTTTAATCCTGCGGTATGGTAACTTTTCTCTCTCCCACAGGTGGTGATGGGGGAAGGTGGGGAGGGAGAGGAGATGGGGCGTTGGCCATGGGAGGCGGGGCCGAGGGAGAGGCGCGGGCTTGGTTCCCGCGCTATGATAATTATGGCGGGAACAGAGAAGCAGGAAGGAGGGGGCGTCGCACGGTGCGAGCCGTGATCACGGGGGAAAGCCGAGGTCAGCCAGAGTTTGCTGACTTCTGGGAGCAACATGGGGGGAGTAATTACGCTAGCGGGGGGTCTAGCGGGGGGGGGGGGGGGGGGAGGGGGGAATTACTGGGTTGCTGCTGCTGGGGAAAGGGGGGAGTGGGTACGGGAAAGGATGGGCGGGGGGGCACCGTCTGGGAGAGATACAGCTGCGTGGGAACTGGGTGAGAAGCTGGAAAAAGATGATGGCTAACCGGCAAGGGGGGGGGGGGGTGGGAAGCCCCCCAACTCGGCTGATCACGTGGAACGTGAGGGGGCTTAACGGGCCGATAAAGAGGGCACGAGTACTCGCACACCTTAAGAAACTTAAAGCAGATGTGGTTATGTTACAGGAAACGCACCTGAAACTGATAGACCAGGTTAGGTTGCGCAAAGGATGGGTGGGGCAGGTGTTCCATTCGGGGCTGGATGCGAAAAACAGGGGGGTGGCTATATTAGTGGGGAAGCGGGTAATGTTCGAGGCAAAGACTATAGTGGCGGATAACGGGGGCAGATACGTGATGGTGAGTGGCAAATTACAGGGAGAGATGGTGGTTTTGGTAAACGTGTATGCCCCGAACTGGGACGATGCCAACTTTATGAGGCGAATGCTAGGACGCATCCCGGACCTAGAGACGGGAAAGCTGATAATGGGGGGAGATTTTAACACGGTGTTGGAACCAAGGCTGGATAGGTCGCAGTCCAGGACTGGTAGGAGGCCGGCAGCAGCCAAGGTGCTTAAGGATTTTATGGAGCAGATGGGAGGGGTGGACCCGTGGAGATTCAGTAGACCTAGGCGTAAGGAGTTCTCGTTTTTCTCCTATGTCCATAAAGTCTATTCACGCATAGACTTTTTTGTGTTGGGTAGGGCATTGATCCCGAGGGTGAGGGGAACGGAATATACGGCTATAGCCATTTCGGATCATGCCCCACACTGGGTAGACTTGGAGATAGGGGAGGAAACAAGAGGGCGCCCACCCTGGAGAATGGACATGGGACTAATGGCAGATGAGGGGGTGTGCCTAAGGGTGAGGGGATGCATCGAAAAGTACTTGGAACTCAATGACAATGGGGAGGTTCAGGTGGGAGTGGTCTGGGAGGCGTTGAAGGTGGTGGTGAGGGGGGAGCTGATATCAATAAGGACACATAAAGGGAAGCAGGAGAGTAAGGAACGGGAGCGGTTGCTGCAAGAACTTTTAAGGGTGGACAGACAATATGCGGAAGCACCGGAGGAGGGATTGTACAGGGAAAGGCAAAGGCTGCATGTGGAATTTGACTTGCTGACTACAGGCACTGCAGAGGCACAATGGAGGAAGGCGCAGGGTGTACAGTATGAATATGGAGAGAAGGCGAGCAGATTGCTGGCACACCAATTGAGGAAAAGGGGAGCAGCGAGGGAAATAGGGGGGGTGAGGGACGAGGAAGGAGAGACGGAGCGGGGACCGGAGAGAGTGAATGAAGTGTTCAAGACATTTTATAAAAAATTGTATGAAGCTCAACCCCCGGATGGGAGGGAGAGAATGATGGATTTTTTGGATCGGCTGGAAATTCCCAAGGTGGAAGAGCAGGAAAGGGCGGGACTGGGAGCACAGATCACGGTAGAAGAAGTGGTGAAAGGAATTAGGAACATGCAGACGGGAAAGGCCCTGGGACCGGACGGATTCCCAGTTGAATTTTACAGAAAATATTTGGACTTGCTCGCCCCGCTACTGACGAGGACCTTTAATGAGGCAAAGGAAAGGGGACAACTGCCCCCGACTATGTCAGAAGCAACGATATCGCTTCTCTTAAAGAAGGAAAAGGATCCGCTACAATGCGGGTCCTACAGACCAATTTCCCTCCTAAATGTGGATGCCAAGGTCCTGGCCAAGGTAATGGCAATGAGAATAGAGGAATGTGTCCCGGGGGTGGTTCATGAGGACCAAACGGGGTTTGTGAAGGGGAGACAGCTGAACACGAATATACGGAGGCTGTTAGGGGTAATGATGATGGCCCCACCAGAGGGTGAAACGGCGATGGATGCCGAGAAAGCATTTGATAGAGTGGAATGGGATTATCTGTGGGAGGTGTTGAGGAGATTCGGGTTTGGAGAGGGGTATGTTAGATGGGTGCAGCTGTTGTATAGGGCCCCAGTGGCGAGTGTGGTCACGAATGGACGGGGATCGGCATATTTTCGGCTCCATAGAGGGACAAGGCAGGGATGTCCTCTGTCCCCATTACTGTTTGCACTGGCGATTGAGCCCCTGGCGATAGCGCTGAGAGGTTCCAGGAGATGGAGGGGAATACTTAGGGGAGGAGAAGAACACCGGGTATCTTTATATGCGGATGATCTGCTACTATATGTGGCGGATCCAGCGGAGGGGATGCCAGAAATAATGCGGATACTTGGGGAGTTTGGGGATTTTTCAGGGTATAAATTGAACATGGGGAAGAGTGAGCTGTTTGTGGTGCATCCAGGGGAGCAGAGTAGAGAAATAGAAGACCTACCGTTGAGGAAGGTAACAAGAGACTTTCGTTACCTGGGGATCCAGATAGCTAAGAATTGGGGCACATTGCACAGGCTAAATTTGACGCGGTTGGTGGAACAGATGGAGGAAGATTTCAAGAGATGGGATATGGTAGCATTGTCAATGGCAGGGAGGGTGCAGGCGGTTAAGATGGTGGTCCTCCCGAGATTCCTCTTTGTGTTTCAGTGCCTCCCGGTGGTGATCACGAAGGCTTTTTTAAAAAGGATAGAAAAGAGTATCATGGGTTTCGTTTGGGCCGGGAAGACTCCGAGAGTGAGGAAGGGATTCTTACAGCGTAGTAGGGATAGGGGGGGGCTGGCACTACCGAGCCTAAGTGAGTATTATTGGGCCGCTAATATTTCAATGGTGAGTAAGTGGATGGGAGAGGAGGAAGGAGCAGCGTGGAAGAGATTAGAGAGGGCGTCCTGTAGGGGGACCAGCCTGCAGGCTATGGTGACAGCCCCATTGCCATTCTCACCAAGGAACTATACCACAAGTCCGGTGGTGGTAGCTACACTGAAGATTTGGGGACAGTGGAGACGACATAGGGGAAAGACCGGAGCATTGGGGGGATCCCCGATAAGAAACAACCATAGGTTTGCCCCGGGGGGAATGGATGGGGGATATGGAATGTGGCAAAGAGCAGGAATAACGCAATTGAAAGATCTATTTGTGGATGGGAAGTTTGCGAGTCTGGGAGCGCTGACTGAGAAATATGGGTTGCCCCAAGGGAATGCATTTAGGTACATGCAATTGAGGGCTTTTGCGAGGCAACAGGTGAGGGAATTCCCGCAGGTCCCGACACAAGAGGTGCAGGACAGAGTCATCTCAAAGAAATGGGTGGGGGATGGTAAGGTGTCGGATATATATAGGGAAATGAGGGACGAAGGGGAGACTATGGTGGACGAACTAAAAGGGAAATGGGAAGAAGAGCTAGGGGAGGAGATTGAGGAGGGGCTGTGGGCAGATGCCCTAAACAGGGTAAACTCGTCGTCCTCGTGCGCCAGGCTAAGCCTGATTCAGTTTAAGGTATTACACAGGGCACATATGACTGGAACACGGCTCAATAAATTTTTTGGGGTGGAGGATAGGTGTGCGAGGTGCTCGAGAAGCCCAGCGAATCATACCCATATGTTCTGGTCATGCCCGGCACTACAGGGGTTTTGGATGGGGGTGACAAAGGTGCTTTCGAAAGTAGTAGGAGTCCGGGTCGAACCAAGCTGGGGGTTGGCTATATTGGGGGTTCCACAAGAGCCGGGAGTGCAGGAGGCGAGAGAGGCCGATGTTTTGGCTTTTGCGTCCCTAGTAGCCCGGCGCAGGATATTGCTAATGTGGAAAGAAGCCAAGCCCCCGGGGGCGGAGACCTGGATAAATGATATGGCGGGGTTCATAAAGTTAGAGCGGATTAAGTTCGTCCTAAGGGGGTCGGCTCAAGGGTTCACCAGGCGGTGGCAACCGTTCGTCGAATATCTTGCGGAAAGATAGATGGGGGAAAAAAGAAGGCAGCAGCAGCAGCCCAGGACTGGGGGGGGGGGGGGGGGGGGTGATGGGGGTATAGCCTGTGACAAGGCAGTTGCCAATTAGGGCTAGTTTTCATTTTTGTTATTTAATATTTATTTATTTGTTGTTTTTTGTTTATATAAAAAAGGTCATTATTATCTGTATTGTTATAATGTTGTGTAAAGGATGCACAATGTACTGTGTTGGTTGACCAAAAATTTTCAATAAAATATTTATTAAAAAAAAAATAATCTTTGAGGAGTGATTGGAATGGATTTGAGAGAGTTCCTTAGAGAAGCAGGTTCTGGAACCATAGAACCATAGAATCCCTACAGTGCAGAAGGAGGGCCATTCAACCATCAAGTCTGCACCGACCCTCTGAAAGAGCACCCTACTTAGGCTCATTCTCCTGCCCTATCCCCATAACCCCACCTAACCTGCAAATCTTTGTGACACTAATGGGCAATTTAGCATGGCCAATCCACCTAACCTGCACTATTTCGGCTGTGGGGTGAAACCGGAGCACCCAGAGAAAACCCACGCAGACAGGGGGGGTCAGTGCAAACTCCACACAGACCGTAACCCAAGTCTGGAATTGAACCCGGGTCCCTGGCGCTGTGAGGCAGCATTGGTAACTACCAGAAAGCAAATTATGTTTGGCTTTCTGAATGACCTCAGAGTAAAGGCCCTCTCAGAAGCAGCGACCATAATTTGATTGAATTTTACATTTAGTTTGAAAGGAAGAGGAGTGGGAGGGTCCAAGACTAATATTTGAAACTTAAATAAGGCCAACTATGTGGGCGTGAAAGCTGACCTAGCGGAAGTGAACTGGGATACTAGGCTAGCAGATAGATCAATAGAGACAGCATTCTTAACTGTACTGTCACCTACAGCTGATTGAAGAAAACATTCACTCAAGTATTCTTAGAAATCAGTGGCAAGACTCCTCCCAACCTCCCTCCCCTCCCAAAATGTGCTCAAATACTGAACTATTGATTTCTTAACCATACACTTTTGACCCTTTTCAGTGATTTACAAGGAGTACGAACACATGCCAAAAAGGATGGCAGTGACTGGATTCTCAACGGCAGCAAAGTAAGGACATTTGTTTTGTCTCTACTTAAAGAAATTTACTTGAAGCTTTTTAACCTCCACTTTGATATACTAAGTGGTTACTTGCAGTAATGTGTAGATTTTGAAATTCTAATCCTGATGAATAGTGTACAATTGGTAAAGTTCTATGCAAGAAAATTGAGCCCTTTGAAATGTGGATGCTAAAACATACTTAAAATTCCATATAAAGATCATAAGACAAGACTTCCGGTGACGGCGGGCGGGAGGCGGCCGCACAATGGAGGGCTCCCGTTCGGGAACGGCATTTTCGGGGCTTTAAGCCCGGTCCCAAGGTCCACGGAGGCGGCAAAAGCAGGGAGAAGGCACAGAGGCGGCAGAGTGAAAGCACAGTGAAGAAAAATGTCGAGGGTGAGCAAAAGAACGTCCGTAAGGAAAACAGCTGACGGTCCGTCGGGGAGTGGAAAAGTCATCGCGGGGTCACCAAGGAAAATGGAGGCTGGAGCACCAGGGGAGGCCGCATTGCTTACGGTTGAAGAAATAACTAAGGTGATGGCTGCGGAATTCGAAAGGCAGTTTACAAAATACATGGAGACAATGAGGAAGGAGATGAGAGAGGTTTTGAGTGTGCTGGTGGAGGAGGCGATTTCCCCGGTGACGAAGGCGGGTGGCGAGCGCAGTGGCGGGGGTGCGAGAGCAAGGGGAGGCGCTGAAGGAAGTGGAGGAGACGTTATTGCAGCACGATGATCAACTTGCCTCGATGGGGAAGGAGATGTGGAATGTGATGGACATTAACAAGGATCTGCGAGGAAAAATGGAAGACCTGGAAAACAGATCCAGGCGACAGACTTTGAGGATTGTAGGGCTGCCCGAAGGAGTTGAAGGACCGAGGCCGACTGAGTATTTTGCCGCGATGCTGACGAAACTATTGGGGGAGGGGGAGGATCCCTCCCGCTATGAACTGGATTGGGCTCATCGGTCGTGGAGGCCTGTACCAAAGGCGAGTGAGCCGCCAAGGGCAGTGACTCTGTGCTTCCATAGGTACAGTGTGAAGGAGAAGGTCCTGAGCTGGGCCAAGCAGAAGTGGGTGGTGCAGTGGGCTGGAGCTGGTATACGTGTATACCAGGACTTTACGGTGGAGCTGGCGAGGAGGCGGGCTGCCTTCAACCAGGTGAAGAGGGCACTGTACATGAGCAAGGTGCAGTGCGGCATTGTATATCCAGCGAAGCTGAGGGTGACTTACAAGCTCAGGGACTTTTATTTTGGAATGGCGGAAGCAGCGGGGGAGCTTGCGAAGGCAGAAGGACTGTGGCAGAACTGAGAAATTGAGAAATGGCCATGTGCCGATGTAACCTCATGACTGTATTTTCTTTTTTGTTTCACTGCGTGCGGGTGTATGGGCTAAAGGAGTCAATGTTGTATATATTTGGACAAGGGAAGTGATGGGACTGTCACTCAAATTGAGGGCTCTTAGGGGTGTTGGTGGATATGCGGGGTTTGTGTGATAAAAGGGGATTTCTGGCCTTTCCTAGGGCTGGGCAAGGGGGAAAGGGACCCGGGTGGGGGCCTCCACGCTGGCCGGTTTAAGCCGGCCAGTGAACGGGAGTGAGGTGGGGGGGAGGGGCTGCGGCCATCGGAGCCTAGCAGAACAGGGTCCGAGTGGTCTTGCCGGGGTGGAAAGTTGGGGGGAAGGAACCGAGGTTGGGGGAGGAGTTTTACAAGAGGCAGTGGGCGGGAAGAGTTGGGGGTGGGGGTACAACTCTTGGGTATCATGGACGGTGCTCTTTCAGAGGTTGGAGGGCGTTGACTGTAGGGGGGGAGGGGGGGGAGTGGACTCTATAGGCCAATGGTGACCATGGGCGGTCCCGGGCTCCTTTTTCTTTTTCTCCTTTGTTTTTTTGTTGCCACCGTGGGAGGGTTTCTTTTACTGGATGTATATATTGACAGGTGGGCCGTTGTTTGGGGTGGTGGGAGGATGGGATCGTTGGTATTGTTAAGGGGGTTGATTTTGTATTTGTTACTGTTTGTGGGTGGGGTGTAAATTTTGAAGGAAATTGTGAAAATGGAGAATAAAAACATTTATTTAAAAAAAATCATAAGACAAATGAAGAGGTGCCTGAAATTGCAAGATGAGACTGATGCACTCCCTATTGCACTAACGAGGCTCTTTGAAATTGCAAGAATGAAAATATCTTTAAATCTTAGAATCATAGAATTTACAGTGCAGAAGGAGGCCATTCGGCCCATCGGGTCTGCACCGGCCCCTGGAAAGGGCACCCTACTTAAACCCCCCCCCCATCCCAGTAACCCCACCTCACCTTTTTGACACTAAGGGGCAATTTAGCATGGCCAATCCACCTAACCTGTTGAGTGTCAAACCGGCTGAGATTTTCCAGCATTTTCCCTTTGGTCTCACCAGCATTCTGTTCTGTTGCCAACACAAAACAGTGCACCTTCTTCCTCGCAGGAATAGCTTCTTAGTTTCTCTGCTTTTGAAGAAACAGCTGTGTTTTATCTGTGAGAAACTATATAAAGGTGTTGTGACCATCTCTGGGCATTTCAATACAGCGATCCCTCACTGTTGCAAATGCAACTTTAAATGAAACGACTTTAACTGAGTTGCAGGCTCCCACAGGAATCAATGTTAAAACCAGAGTTAGGTTCCTTCAGACATTTCTTGTCAACGAAAAACCAATATACAGGTTGAAATACTGTTTCATACATGTGCAGTACTGAGCAGTCCCAGCTGAAACTTGCGAAATAAAATAAATCACTAAATAACAAAGAAATACAATACAATAAATAATAAATGTAAAAATAATTACTCATAGGTTTTAGATTGACTGGACTCCATCTAGTGGCAGAGGATGGTCGGTGCAAATAGTGGCTGAAGAAGCCCCAGGACTTCAGTGCAAGCTGAGAGCAGGAATGGAAGTGAGTGCAAGAGAAGTCCACAGTTGTGTCAATGGACACCAAGGACTTTAAACGTAAGAATAGTAGGTGGGAATGGGAACTGAATGGGGACTTCAGGATGGAATGTGGAAATGGAAGTGCTGGGAAAATGTAATGGGTGCACAGAACAGGACGTTTGTGGCAAATGATGTTATAGTGAATCTCGTAACTTGAAACTGATAGATTGTCCCTATTTTCTTAGCTATGTTAAAGTGAAACATCGGGTGGCACAGTGGTTAGCACTGCTGCCTCACAGCATCAAGGACCTGGGTTCAATTCTGGCCTTGGGTCACTATCTGTGTGAAGTTTGCACATTCTCCCAGTGTCTGTGAGGGTTTCCTCTGGGTGCTCCGGTTTCCTCCCACCATCCAAAGATGTCCAGCTTAGGTGGATTGGCCATGATAAATTGCCCCCGAGTGTCAAAAAGGTTTGGTGGGGTTACAGGATTGCAGTGGGGGTATTGGCCTAGGTAGGGTGCTCCTTCGGAGGGTTGGTGCAGACTCAATGGTTCTGAATGGCCACCTCCTGCACTGTGGGGATTCTAGTGATAACTAAGTCACTTTCAAGCAGGGACCTACTGTAGTTTTCTGTTTGAGTTTCTCCCCCGTGACAACCAGATCATTTGGGCATGTTTCCAGCTAATCCACTTTCCCAGAATATCCTATTTCATCTGAAGTTAAGGGAAAGTTTTAAAAGATATCCATCTTGTAAAGCTCAACCTGGCCTGCATCCAGATTTGATGCCGACATCCTCACACCTTGCCCAGACATCGCTTTAACCTCCGACTTCACTCTCGCTTTAACCTCAGACTTCACTCTCGCATTAACCTCAGACTTCACTCTCGCATTAACCTCCGACTTCACTCTCGCTTTAACCTCAGACTTCACTCTCGCATTAACCTCCGACTTCACTCTCGCATTAACCTCAGACTTCACTCTCGCATTAACCTCAGACTTCACTCTCGCATTAACCTCCGACTTCACTCTCGCATTAACCTCAGACTTCACTCTCGCATTAACCTCAGACTTCACTCTCGCATTAACCTCCGACTTCACTCTCGCATTAACCTCAGACTTCACTCTCGCATTAACCTCAGACTTCACTCTCGCATTAACCTCCGACTTCACTCTCGCATTAACCTCAGACTTCACTCTCGCATTAACCTCAGACTTCACTCTCGCATTAACCTCAGACTTCACTCTCGCATTAACCTCCGACTTCACTCTCGCATTAACCTCAGACTTCACTCTCGCATTAACCTCGGACTTCACTCTCGCATTAACCTCAGACTTCACTCTCGCATTAACCTCCGACTTCACTCTCGCATTAACCTCAGACTTCACTCTCGCATTAACCTCCGACTTCACTCTCGCATTAACCTCAGACTTCACTCTCGCATTAACCTCCGACTTCACTCTCGCTTTAACCTCCGACTTCACTCTCGCATTAACCTCCGACTTCACTCTCGCATTAACCTCCGACTTCACTCTCGCTTTAACCTCAGACTTCACTCTCGCATTAACCTCCGACTTCACTCTCGCATTAACCTCCGACTTCACTCTCGCATTAACCTCAGACTTCACTCTCGCATTAACCTCCGACTTCACTCTCGCATTAACCTCAGACTTCACTCTCGCTTTAACCTCCGACTTCACTCTCGCTTTAACCTCAGACTTCACTCTCGCATTAACCTCAGACTTCACTCTCGCATTAACCTCCGACTTCACTCTCGCTTTAACCTCAGACTTCACTCTCGCATTAACCTCCGACTTCACTCTCGCATTAACCTCAGACTTCACTCTCGCATTAACCTCAGACTTCACTCTCGCATTAACCTCCGACTTCACTCTCGCATTAACCTCAGACTTCACTCTCGCATTAACCTCAGACTTCACTCTCGCATTAACCTCCGACTTCACTCTCGCATTAACCTCAGACTTCACTCTCGCATTAACCTCAGACTTCACTCTCGCATTAACCTCCGACTTCACTCTCGCATTAACCTCAGACTTCACTCTCGCATTAACCTCAGACTTCACTCTCGCATTAACCTCAGACTTCACTCTCGCATTAACCTCCGACTTCACTCTCGCATTAACCTCAGACTTCACTCTCGCATTAACCTCGGACTTCACTCTCGCATTAACCTCAGACTTCACTCTCGCATTAACCTCCGACTTCACTCTCGCATTAACCTCAGACTTCACTCTCGCATTAACCTCCGACTTCACTCTCGCATTAACCTCAGACTTCACTCTCGCATTAACCTCCGACTTCACTCTCGCTTTAACCTCCGACTTCACTCTCGCATTAACCTCCGACTTCACTCTCGCATTAACCTCCGACTTCACTCTCGCTTTAACCTCAGACTTCACTCTCGCATTAACCTCCGACTTCACTCTCGCATTAACCTCCGACTTCACTCTCGCATTAACCTCAGACTTCACTCTCGCATTAACCTCCGACTTCACTCTCGCATTAACCTCAGACTTCACTCTCGCTTTAACCTCCGACTTCACTCTCGCATTAACCTCAGACTTCACTCTCGCATTAACCTCCGACTTCACTCTCGCATTAACCTCCGACTTCACTCTCGCATTAACCTCCGACTTCACTCTCGCATTAACCTCCGACTTCACTCTCGCATTAACCTCAGACTTCACTCTCGCATTAACCTCAGACTTCACTCTCGCATTAACCTCAGACTTCACTCTCGCATTAACCTCCGACTTCACTCTCGCATTAACCTCCGACTTCACTCTCGCATTAACCTCGGACTTCACTCTCGCATTAACCTCCGACTTCACTCTCGCATTAACCTCCGACTTCACTCTCGCATTAACCTCGGACTTCACTCTCGCATTAACCTCAGACTTCACTCTCGCATTAACCTCAGACTTCACTCTCGCATTAACCTCAGACTTCACTCTCGCATTAACCTCCGACTTCACTCTCGCATTAACCTCCGACTTCACTCTCGCATTAACCTCCGACTTCACTCTCGCATTAACCTCCGACTTCACTCTCGCATTAACCTCCGACTTCACTCTCGCATTAACCTCCGACTTCACTCTCGCATTAACCTCAGACTTCACTCTCGCATTAACCTCAGACTTCACTCTCGCTTTAACCTCCGACTTCACTCTCGCATTAACCTCCGACTTCACTCTCGCATTAACCTCCAACTTCACTCTCGCATTAACCTCCGACTTCACTCTCGCATTAACCTCCGACTTCACTCTCGCGTTAACCTCAGACTTCACTCTCGCATTAACCTCCGACTTCACTCTCGCATTAACCTCCGACTTCACTCTCGCATTAACCTCCGACTTCACTCTCGCATTAACCTCAGACTTCACTCTCGCATTAACCTCCGACTTCACTCTCGCTTTAACCTCAGACTTCACTCTCGCATTAACCTCCGACTTCACTCTCGCATTAACCTCCGACTTCACTCTCGCATTAACCTCCGACTTCACTCTCGCATTAACCTCCGACTTCACTCTCGCATTAACCTCAGACTTCACTCTCGCATTAACCTCCGACTTCACTCTCGCATTAACCTCAGACTTCACTCTCGCATTAACCTCAGACTTCACTCTCGCTTTAACCTCCGACTTCACTCTCGCATTAACCTCCGACTTCACTCTCGCATTAACCTCCAACTTCACTCTCGCATTAACCTCCGACTTCACTCTCGCATTAACCTCCGACTTCACTCTCGCGTTAACCTCAGACTTCACTCTCGCATTAACCTCCGACTTCACTCTCGCATTAACCTCCGACTTCACTCTCGCATTAACCTCCGACTTCACTCTCGCATTAACCTCAGACTTCACTCTCGCATTAACCTCCGACTTCACTCTCGCTTTAACCTCAGACTTCACTCTCGCATTAACCTCCGACTTCACTCTCGCATTAACCTCCGACTTCACTCTCGCATTAACCTCCGACTTCACTCTCGCATTAACCTCAGACTTCACTCTCGCATTAACCTCCGACTTCACTCTCGCATTAACCTCCGACTTCACTCTCGCATTAACCTCCGACTTCACTCTCGCATTAACCTCAGACTTCACTCTCGCATTAACCTCCGACTTCACTCTCGCATTAACCTCAGACTTCACTCTCGCATTAACCTCCGACTTCACTCTCGCTTTAACCTCAGACTTCACTCTCGCATTAACCTCCGACTTCACTCTCGCATTAACCTCCGACTTCACTCTCGCATTAACCTCAGACTTCACTCTCGCATTAACCTCCGACTTCACTCTCGCATTAACCTCAGACTTCACTCTCGCTTTAACCTCAGACTTCACTCTCGCATTAACCTCAGACTTCACTCTCGCATTAACCTCCGACTTCACTCTCGCATTAACCTCCGACTTCACTCTCGCATTAACCTCAGACTTCACTCTCGCTTTAACCTCAGACTTCACTCTCGCATTAACCTCCGACTTCACTCTCGCATTAACCTCAGACTTCACTCTCGCATTAACCTCCGACTTCACTCTCGCATTAACCTCAGACTTTACTCTCGCATTAACCTCCGACTTCACTCTCGCATTAACCTCAGACTTCACTCTCGCATTAACCTCCGACTTCACTCTCGCTTTAACCTCAGACTTCACTCTCGCATTAACCTCCGACTTCACTCTCGCATTAACCTCCGACTTCACTCTCGCATTAACCTCAGACTTCACTCTCGCATTAACCTCCGACTTCACTCTCGCATTAACCTCAGACTTCACTCTCGCTTTAACCTCCGACTTCACTCTCGCATTAACCTCAGACTTCACTCTCGCATTAACCTCCGACTTCACTCTCGCATTAACCTCAGACTTCACTCTCGCATTAACCTCCGACTTCACTCTCGCATTAACCTCCGACTTCACTCTCGCATTAACCTCAGACTTCACTCTCGCATTAACCTCAGACTTCACTCTCGCATTAACCTCAGACTTCACTCTCGCATTAACCTCAGACTTCACTCTCGCATTAACCTCCGACTTCACTCTCGCATTAACCTCCGACTTCACTCTCGCATTAACCTCGGACTTCACTCTCGCATTAACCTCCGACTTCACTCTCGCATTAACCTCCGACTTCACTCTCGCATTAACCTCGGACTTCACTCTCGCATTAACCTCAGACTTCACTCTCGCATTAACCTCAGACTTCACTCTCGCATTAACCTCAGACTTCACTCTCGCATTAACCTCCGACTTCACTCTCGCATTAACCTCCGACTTCACTCTCGCATTAACCTCCGACTTCACTCTCGCATTAACCTCCGACTTCACTCTCGCATTAACCTCCGACTTCACTCTCGCATTAACCTCAGACTTCACTCTCGCATTAACCTCAGACTTCACTCTCGCTTTAACCTCCGACTTCACTCTCGCATTAACCTCCGACTTCACTCTCGCATTAACCTCCAACTTCACTCTCGCATTAACCTCCGACTTCACTCTCGCATTAACCTCCGACTTCACTCTCGCGTTAACCTCAGACTTCACTCTCGCATTAACCTCCGACTTCACTCTCGCATTAACCTCCGACTTCACTCTCGCATTAACCTCCGACTTCACTCTCGCATTAACCTCAGACTTCACTCTCGCATGTAACCTCCGACTTCACTCTCGCTTTAACCTCAGACTTCACTCTCGCATTAACCTCCGACTTCACTCTCGCATTAACCTCCGACTTCACTCTCGCATTAACCTCCGACTTCACTCTCGCATTAACCTCCGACTTCACTCTCGCATTAACCTCAGACTTCACTCTCGCATTAACCTCCGACTTCACTCTCGCATTAACCTCCGACTTCACTCTCGCATTAACCTCCGACTTCACTCTCGCATTAACCTCAGACTTCACTCTCGCATTAACCTCCGACTTCACTCTCGCATTAACCTCAGACTTCACTCTCGCATTAACCTCCGACTTCACTCTCGCTTTAACCTCAGACTTCACTCTCGCATTAACCTCCGACTTCACTCTCGCATTAACCTCCGACTTCACTCTCGCATTAACCTCAGACTTCACTCTCGCATTAACCTCCGACTTCACTCTCGCATTAACCTCAGACTTCACTCTCGCTTTAACCTCAGACTTCACTCTCGCATTAACCTCAGACTTCACTCTCGCATTAACCTCCGACTTCACTCTCGCATTAACCTCCGACTTCACTCTCGCATTAACCTCAGACTTCACTCTCGCTTTAACCTCAGACTTCACTCTCGCATTAACCTCCGACTTCACTCTCGCATTAACCTCAGACTTCACTCTCGCATTAACCTCCGACTTCACTCTCGCATTAACCTCAGACTTTACTCTCGCATTAACCTCCGACTTCACTCTCGCATTAACCTCAGACTTCACTCTCGCATTAACCTCAGACTTCACTCTCGCATTAACCTCAGACTTCACTCTCGCATTAACCTCCGACTTCACTCTCGCATTAACCTCAGACTTCACTCTCGCATTAACCTCCGACTTCACTCTCGCATTAACCTCAGACTTCACTCTCGCTTTAACCTCCGACTTCACTCTCGCATTAACCTCAGACTTCACTCTCGCATTAACCTCCGACTTCACTCTCGCATTAACCTCCGACTTCACTCTCGCATTAACCTCCGACTTCACTCTCGCATTAACCTCCGACTTCACTCTCGCATTAACCTCAGACTTCACTCTCGCATTAACCTCAGACTTCACTCTCGCATTAACCTCAGACTTCACTCTCGCATTAACCTCCGACTTCACTCTCGCATTAACCTCCGACTTCACTCTCGCATTAACCTCGGACTTCACTCTCGCATTAACCTCCGACTTCACTCTCGCATTAACCTCCGACTTCACTCTCGCATTAACCTCGGACTTCACTCTCGCATTAACCTCAGACTTCACTCTCGCATTAACCTCAGACTTCACTCTCGCATTAACCTCAGACTTCACTCTCGCATTAACCTCCGACTTCACTCTCGCATTAACCTCCGACTTCACTCTCGCATTAACCTCCGACTTCACTCTCGCATTAACCTCCGACTTCACTCTCGCATTAACCTCCGACTTCACTCTCGCATTAACCTCCGACTTCACTCTCGCATTAACCTCAGACTTCACTCTCGCATTAACCTCAGACTTCACTCTCGCTTTAACCTCCGACTTCACTCTCGCATTAACCTCCGACTTCACTCTCGCATTAACCTCCAACTTCACTCTCGCATTAACCTCCGACTTCACTCTCGCATTAACCTCCGACTTCACTCTCGCGTTAACCTCAGACTTCACTCTCGCATTAACCTCCGACTTCACTCTCGCATTAACCTCCGACTTCACTCTCGCATTAACCTCCGACTTCACTCTCGCATTAACCTCAGACTTCACTCTCGCATTAACCTCCGACTTCACTCTCGCTTTAACCTCAGACTTCACTCTCGCATTAACCTCCGACTTCACTCTCGCATTAACCTCCGACTTCACTCTCGCATTAACCTCCGACTTCACTCTCGCATTAACCTCCGACTTCACTCTCGCATTAACCTCAGACTTCACTCTCGCATTAACCTCCGACTTCACTCTCGCATTAACCTCCGACTTCACTCTCGCATTAACCTCCGACTTCACTCTCGCATTAACCTCAGACTTCACTCTCGCATTAACCTCCGACTTCACTCTCGCATTAACCTCAGACTTCACTCTCGCATTAACCTCCGACTTCACTCTCGCTTTAACCTCAGACTTCACTCTCGCATTAACCTCCGACTTCACTCTCGCATTAACCTCCGACTTCACTCTCGCATTACCTCAGACTTCACTCTCGCATTAACCTCCGACTTCACTCTCGCATTAACCTCAGACTTCACTCTCGCTTTAACCTCAGACTTCACTCTCGCATTAACCTCAGACTTCACTCTCGCATTAACCTCCGACTTCACTCTCGCATTAACCTCCGACTTCACTCTCGCATTAACCTCAGACTTCACTCTCGCTTTAACCTCAGACTTCACTCTCGCATTAACCTCCGACTTCACTCTCGCATTAACCTCAGACTTCACTCTCGCATTAACCTCCGACTTCACTCTCGCATTAACCTCAGACTTTACTCTCGCATTAACCTCCGACTTCACTCTCGCATTAACCTCAGACTTCACTCTCGCATTAACCTCCGACTTCACTCTCGCTTTAACCTCAGACTTCACTCTCGCATTAACCTCCGACTTCACTCTCGCATTAACCTCCGACTTCACTCTCGCATTAACCTCAGACTTCACTCTCGCATTAACCTCCGACTTCACTCTCGCATTAACCTCAGACTTCACTCTCGCTTTAACCTCCGACTTCACTCTCGCATTAACCTCAGACTTCACTCTCGCATTAACCTCCGACTTCACTCTCGCATTAACCTCAGACTTCACTCTCGCATTAACCTCCGACTTCACTCTCGCATTAACCTCGACTTCACTCTCGCATTAACCTCAGACTTCACTCTCGCATTAACCTCAGACTTCACTCTCGCATTAACCTCAGACTTCACTCTCGCATTAACCTCAGACTTCACTCTCGCATTAACCTCCGACTTCACTCTCGCATTAACCTCCGACTTCACTCTCGCATTAACCTCGGACTTCACTCTCGCATTAACCTCCGACTTCACTCTCGCATTAACCTCCGACTTCACTCTCGCATTAACCTCGGACTTCACTCTCGCATTAACCTCAGACTTCACTCTCGCATTAACCTCAGACTTCACTCTCGCATTAACCTCAGACTTCACTCTCGCATTAACCTCCGACTTCACTCTCGCATTAACCTCCGACTTCACTCTCGCATTAACCTCCGACTTCACTCTCGCATTAACCTCCGACTTCACTCTCGCATTAACCTCCGACTTCACTCTCGCATTAACCTCAGACTTCACTCTCGCATTAACCTCAGACTTCACTCTCGCTTTAACCTCCGACTTCACTCTCGCATTAACCTCCGACTTCACTCTCGCATTAACCTCCAACTTCACTCTCGCATTAACCTCCGACTTCACTCTCGCATTAACCTCCGACTTCACTCTCGCGTTAACCTCAGACTTCACTCTCGCATTAACCTCCGACTTCACTCTCGCATTAACCTCCGACTTCACTCTCGCATTAACCTCCGACTTCACTCTCGCATTAACCTCAGACTTCACTCTCGCATTAACCTCCGACTTCACTCTCGCTTTAACCTCAGACTTCACTCTCGCATTAACCTCCGACTTCACTCTCGCATTAACCTCCGACTTCACTCTCGCATTAACCTCCGACTTCACTCTCGCATTAACCTCCGACTTCACTCTCGCATTAACCTCAGACTTCACTCTCGCATTAACCTCCGACTTCACTCTCGCATTAACCTCCGACTTCACTCTCGCATTAACCTCCGACTTCACTCTCGCATTAACCTCAGACTTCACTCTCGCATTAACCTCCGACTTCACTCTCGCATTAACCTCAGACTTCACTCTCGCATTAACCTCCGACTTCACTCTCGCTTTAACCTCAGACTTCACTCTCGCATTAACCTCCGACTTCACTCTCGCATTAACCTCCGACTTCACTCTCGCATTAACCTCAGACTTCACTCTCGCATTAACCTCCGACTTCACTCTCGCATTAACCTCAGACTTCACTCTCGCTTTAACCTCAGACTTCACTCTCGCATTAACCTCAGACTTCACTCTCGCATTAACCTCCGACTTCACTCTCGCATTAACCTCCGACTTCACTCTCGCATTAACCTCAGACTTCACTCTCGCTTTAACCTCAGACTTCACTCTCGCATTAACCTCCGACTTCACTCTCGCATTAACCTCAGACTTCACTCTCGCATTAACCTCCGACTTCACTCTCGCATTAACCTCAGACTTTACTCTCGCATTAACCTCCGACTTCACTCTCGCATTAACCTCAGACTTCACTCTCGCATTAACCTCAGACTTCACTCTCGCATTAACCTCAGACTTCACTCTCGCATTAACCTCCGACTTCACTCTCGCATTAACCTCAGACTTCACTCTCGCATTAACCTCCGACTTCACTCTCGCATTAACCTCAGACTTCACTCTCGCATTAACCTCAGACTTCACTCTCGCATTAACCTCCGACTTCACTCTCGCATTAACCTCCGACTTCACTCTCGCATTAACCTCGGACTTCACTCTCGCATTAACCTCCGACTTCACTCTCGCATTAACCTCCGACTTCACTCTCGCATTAACCTCGGACTTCACTCTCGCATTAACCTCAGACTTCACTCTCGCATTAACCTCAGACTTCACTCTCGCATTAACCTCCGACTTCACTCTCGCATTAACCTCCGACTTCACTCTCGCATTAACCTCAGACTTCACTCTCGCATTAACCTCCGACTTCACTCTCGCATTAACCTCAGACTTCACTCTCGCATTAACCTCCGACTTCACTCTCGCATTAACCTCAGACTTCACTCTCGCATTAACCTCCGACTTCACACTCGCATTAACCTCCGACTTCACTCTCGCATTAACCTCAGACTTCACTCTCGCATTAACCTCCGACTTCACTCTCGCATTAACCTCCGACTTCACTCTCGCATTAACCTCAGACTCCACTCTCGCATTAACCTCCGACTTCACTCTCGCATTAACCTCCGACTTCACTCTCGCATTAACCTCCGACTTCACTCTCGCTTTAACCTCAGACTTCACTCTCGCATTAACCTCAGACTTCACTCTCGCATTAACCTCAGACTTCACTCTCGCATTAACCTCCGACTTCACTCTCGCATTAACCTCAGACTTCACTCTCGCTTTAACCTCAGACTTCACTCTCGCTTTAACCTCAGACTTCACTCTCGCATTAACCTCAGACTTCACTCTCGCATTAACCTCAGACTTCACTCTCGCATTAACCTCAGACTTCACTCTCGCTTTAACCTCAGACTTCACTCTCGCTTTAACCTCAGACTTCACTCTCGCATTAACCTCCGACTTCACTCTCGCATTAACCTCAGACTTCACTCTCGCTTTAACCTCAGACTTCACTCTCGCTTTAACCTCAGACTTCACTCTCGCATTAACCTCAGACTTCACTCTCGCATTAACCTCAGACTTCACTCTCGCATTAACCTCCGACTTCACTCTCGCATTAACCTCAGACTTCACTCTCGCTTTAACCTCAGACTTCACTCTCGCATTAACCTCAGACTTCACTCTCGCATTAACCTCAGACTTCACTCTCGCTTTAACCTCAGACTTCACTCTCGCATTAACCTCAGACTTCACTCTCGCATTAACCTCCGACTTCACTCTCGCATTAACCTCCGACTTCACTCTCGCATTAACCTCAGACTTCACTCTCGCATTAACCTCCGACTTCACTCTCGCTTTAACCTCCGACTTCACTCTCGCATTAACCTCAGACTTCACTCTCGCATTAACCTCCGACTTCACTCTCGCATTAACCTCCGACTTCACTCTCGCATTAACCTCAGACTTCACTCTCGCTTTAACCTCAGACTTCACTCTCGCATTAACCTCAGACTTCACTCTCGCTTTAACCTCAGACTTCACTCTCGCATTAACCTCAGACTTCACTCTCGCATTAACCTCAGACTTCACTCTCGCATTAACCTCCGACTTCACTCTCGCATTAACCTCAGACTTCACTCTCGCATTAACCTCCGACTTCACTCTCGCATTAACCTCAGACTTCACTCTCGCTTTAACCTCGGACTTCACTCTCGCATTAACCTCAGACTTCACTCTCGCATTAACCTCAGACTTCACTCTCGCATTAACCTCAGACTTCACTCTCGCATTAACCTCAGACTTCACTCTCGCATTAACCTCCGACTTCACTCTCGCATTAACCTCAGACTTCACTCTCGCATTAACCTCAGACTTCACTCTCGCATTAACCTCCGACTTCACTCTCGCATTAACCTCCGACTTCACTCTCGCATTAACCTCCGACTTCACTCTCGCATTAACCTCAGACTTCACTCTCGCATTAACCTCAGACTTCACTCTCGCTTTAACCTCAGACTTCACTCTCGCTTTAACCTCCGACTTCACTCTCGCTTTAACCTCCGACTTCACTCTCGCATTAACCTCGGACTTCACTCTCGCATTAACCTCCGACTTCACTCTCGCATTAACCTCGGACTTCACTCTCGCATTAACCTCAGACTTCACTCTCGCTTTAACCTCAGACTTCACTCTCGCATTAACCTCAGACTTCACTCTCGCTTTAACCTCAGACTTCACCCTCACACTGTTCCCTTCAAATCTTTATTTTAACTTGGTTTTTATTTCAAGTCCGAAGGAGACCAACCACTAAACCAAGGAAATTCTCAATGAGACATGTTGGCCATTAACATTTTATGCTGTTGAAACCAGTATGACATAGGAACTAAAATTGTTCTTCACAGTAGTTATCACTTCAAGTTCCGATCCAAATAAAAGCATATGCCAATGATAAAATATTTATCTCAAAGGAAATTGATCATTATTAATTCTCTTTTTTAAATAATCTTTGTTTAGTTATGAGAAGTGTATAAGGTGGGGAGGAATAATGATTGGCACAGAACATCCCAATGGTAAAAGATATCTGCTTTAGGTTATACATGTTCAACGAATGAGGTGTGAATGCTTTACATAAGTTTGAGGGTATTGCAGTGGAGTGTAATGATCCATCGAAAGGTTCACGTTTGGTTGTGGATTTAAAGCTTAATTATGAGTATTATATCTACAGAAGCAATTATTCGACATGTCATAAAAAAGGGACAGCTTAAGCTGAGCCCATTGCGATTACAAGGACATGAATTGGGGTGGAGGGGAGGTGGAGATTTGCTTTAAAACAAGCACCAAAAGGACAGGGAAAGAAAGACAACAGTAGCTTGGAAGGACAACTAACAAGTGCATAAAAAAGAAAAATACTGCAGATGTTACAAATCTGAAATAAAAACAGAAAATGCGAGAATAACTCAGCACATCAAGTAGCATCTGTGGGGAGAGGTCAATGGCCTTTCATAAATGCATGTACTGCTTTTAATACCTTATCACTTTACCACTGTTAAAGAAGTCAAATCCACATGAGACCAAAAACAAGTTATTAATATGAAGAGCAGGCAAGGGTTAATCAAAGTAACCAGCTTTCATCTGCAATGCATTACTTATCAAGACAATTACCATGTAGATCATTCCATCCAACCCAATCTACCTCCACGATGATAAAGCTCTCCTTAACTCTCAAATGTGATAAACTAAATCTCCAGTATTTCAGTCAACCACTCCCATTTCTGTAGAGTGTATATTATCTAGCAATGAAGGGTTATCTAAATAATATTCAATGGGCATACTCTACTCATTATACAGAATCGCACTTAAAATATTTGGAAATGGAATTCAATATCCACTGCCTCCGAAAGAATCAGAGGGTGGAATTTGATGCTCGTGGTAGTGGGCCTGTTTTCCGGCTGAAAAGCCAGTGGCAACTCCAACACGGCCCTGACCTGATTTAACGCCACTCAGGCATTTACCTGGTTGGAGTCTGGGTCAGAGCCAGCCTTGGGGAATTTTCCACTCCCGAGAGCTGCCAGTCAATCAAAGGTTGGTAGCTCTCTGATGCCGGCAGCGTAACAAGAAGTGATGGCTACTGCCGGTTCTGCGGCGTGTGAGGTAGAAGATCGGTGATGGAACCCAGGAATGAGCTAAGTGGGGCAGGTTCACTGGGGCCAGATATGAGAGGTTTCATAGGGGAGGCTAATATTTAGGGAAGATGGGACTCCCTTCACTCACAAGCAGTCCATGCTGTTGGCAGGTATCTCTATTGGGCCTGGGCTGTCCATGTTGAAAGGAACCCCTCCAGGCCACAGTCATATATTCCAGGATTCACCTGGTGAATTGCTCATGTGGTGTGGTATGATTGAATACCGGCAGAGGGTGGGATGAAGCCCTGAAATAACCAGTTACAGGCCTCATTTGGCCTATGAACCGGAAGACAACCCGCACACTATCCCGCCCTCTTAATTCGGGTCAAGGGAGAGGCAGCAAGGTGCTCCTCACCTAATTGTACAATTAAACAAGTTGTTTCCTCCCCCCCCCCCCCCCCCCCCCAATCCCTTGGGTTTGAATAAAATTCTGCCTTGTGTTTTCAAAGTAAAAGTATTTTTAACAACCCTTCAATTTTTGTAACTTCCCAAGCTAAAGGACACATTTCCCATTTTTACCTGTAAGAAATATTATTAAACCAGTTGAACTAAAATAGCCATTAGCATGTGAAGCATTCTTTGGGTCATCTAAGGATGGGAACATTAGTACACATTTCTCCAGATTACTTTTTTTGTGTTTTATTTGCCATTAGGGGCAGCATGGTAGCATTGTGGATAGCACAATTGCTTCACAGCTCCAGTGTCCCAGGTTCGATTCCGGCTTGGGTCACTGTCTGTGCGGAGTCTGCACATCCTCCCCGTGTGTGAGTGGGTTTCCTCCAGGTGCTCCGGTTTCCTCCCACAGTCCAAAGATGTGCAGGTTAGGTGGATTGGCCATGATAAATTGCCCTTAGAGTCCAAAATTGCCCTTAGAGTCCAAAATTGCCCTTAGTGTTGGGTGGGGTTACTGGGTTATGGGGATAGGGTGGAGGTGTTAACCTTGTATAGGGTGCTCTTTCCAAGAGCCGGTGCAGACTCGATGGGCCGAAAGGCCTCCTTCTGCACTGTAAATTCTATGATCTATGATTAAAACATTCCAACTGATGGGTGTTTCATTGCAATACTTAACTCCATTGCATCAAAACTGGTATCTGATTTGCATCAAGTACTCAACCAGTTCAGCTGATCAATCAAGCTTCACAATTGCTCTGACTCTTCTTTGGATATAACATAATCTTTCCTAGTTGATGGGAACGTGGTGATGTAGTGGTAATGTCACTGTATTAGTAATATAAAGGCCCAGGCTAATGCTCTGGGGACAGAGGTTCAAATTCCACTGCTGCTGGTGAAATTTAACTTCAATTAATTTGGAATTTAAAAAAAGGGTTATGACCATGAAACCATTGTGGGTTGTTGTAAAAACCCAACTGATTCGCTCATGCCATCTTTACCTGGTCTGGCCTGGCCTACATGTGACTCCAGACCCGCAACAATGTGGGTGACTCTTAAATCCCCTCTGAAATGGCTTAGCAAGCCACTCAGTTGTATCAAACTGCTAAAAGGAATGAAAACGGATGGGCCACCTGGCAGCAACCTAGCCACTAGAAACCGAGGGCAGCACGGTAGCATAGCGGTTAGCACTGTGGCTTCACTGCGCCAGGATCCCAGGTTCGATTCCCTGCTGGCTCACTGTCTGTGCGGAGTCTCCACATTTTCCCCCTCTCTGTGTGGGTTTCCTCCCACAGTCCAAAGACATGCAGGTTAGGTGGATTGGCCATGCTAAATTGCCCTTAGTGTCCAAAAAGGTTAGGAGAGGTTATTGGGTTAGGCGGATAGGGTGAAAGTGAGGGCTTAAGTGGGTCGGTGCAGACTCGATGGGCCAAACGGCCTCCTTCTGCACTGTATGTTCTATACCCATCCAACCATTCAAAGTCCTCCTTACTAACATATGAGAGCTTGTGCCGAAATTGGAAGAGTTGTTCCACAGACTAGTCAAGCAACAGCCTGACATAGTCCTAGAAGGCGGCAGCACACCAAGAGTGACTCATTAGCACTTAAGGGACACGACAGCTAAACTGATCTACGGTGGTGGTGAGGGAACCAACAAGAAGGAAAATATTTTTAACATCATCCTCATCAATCTTTCCCTCACCGGCACATCTGTCCTTGACTGTATTGGTGGAATCACTGCACAATCCTTGTGGAGATGAAATCCCACATTTACATTGAGGATACTCCCCATTTGTATGGTGTGGCACCACCAACGTGTTAAATGGAATGAATTTAGAACAGATCCAGCAACTCAAACTGGGCATCTTTGAGGTACTGTGGGCTATCAGCAGCAGCAGAATTGTGTATGACCATAATCTGTATCCTCACAGTCTGGCATATCCCCCACTCTTACCATTACTGTTAAGATGGGTGATCAACCCTGGTTCATTGAAGAGTGCAGGTTAGCATGCGTAAAAGTGAGTTCTCAATCTGGTGAAGCTACATGACTGGACTAGAATAGAGTTAACTCAAGAGAGGTAAAGTTAAGGCATGACAGGGCAGCTCAGTCCAGAGGAAAGCTTGTCTTGGAATATGTGCAACGTTATGGACCCTACCAATAGCACATTCAGAAAGGTGGCAGCTTAAGGGCCTGAAAGCAGAGAGGGAATGGGTGACCATCGGGCAGTCCAAGTGAACTAGGCAGGTAATGCTGGAGTCCCCTGGGGTCCCGCTCAGAAATTGTTTTTCCGTTTTGTAAGCTGGGGAAGACGCTGGCTCCTCAGAGGAGTGCAGTCAAAGCCAGGTTTGTGGCACCGCAAGAGGCTTGGCTGTACAAGAGGGGAGGAAGAAGAAGGGAAGAGCAATAGGATTTGTTAGTTAGGGGAACAGGCAGGCATTCCTGTAGCCATGGGCATGACTCCAGGATGCTATGTTGCCTCTCTGGTGCCAAGTTCAAGTATGTCACAGAGCGACTGCAGGACATTCTTCTGGGAAAGTGTGAACAGCCAGAGGTCGTGGTCTACATTAGCACTAATGTCTTCAGGAGGAAGGGGGATGGAGTCCTGCTTTCATAATTTAGGAAGCTAGTTATAAAATTAGCAAGCAGGACCTCAAAAGTAGTAATCTCTGGATTACTCCCAGTGAGTACAGAAATAGGAGGATAAGACCGATGAATGCATGGCTGGAAACATAGTCCAGGAGGGTAGGCTTTAGATTCCTGGGACACTGGAACTGGTTCTTGGGGAGATGGCACCTGTATAAGCCGGATAAGTTGCACCTGAACAGTTGGGACTGGGTTTCTTGCGTTTTGTTGGTGCTGTTGGGATGGCTTTAAACTAACTCGGCAGGGGTGTGGGAACCAAGAAGAAATGTTGGAGAGGAATACCAGGATGTACAAAATACTGGGAGGGACTGAAAACACCAGTATAGGAAATAGTAAATAGGTGAAGACGGAGCACGGGAGAAAGAAATGATGTCTAAATCGGGTTACTGTGCATGTATGTGAATGGACAAAGTATAGTAAATAGGATTGGGGAGTTACAGGTGCATATTGCATTGTAAAAACATGATGATGTGGCGATAACAACAACACCTCCTCCACAACAGTACTAAACAACAACACCTCCTCCACAATAGTACTCAGTAGTATTCGATACCGGGGCCCGCAAGGCTGCATACTTAGTCCCCTACTATACTCCCTGTACACACACGACTGCGTGGCAAAATTTGGTTCCAACTCGTCTACAAGTTTGCTGACAATACAACCAAAGCGGGCCGGATCTCGAATAACGACGAGTCAGAATACAGGAGGGAAATTGAGAACCTAGTGGAGTGGTGCAGAAACAGCAATTTATCCCTCAATGCCAGCAAAACTAAAGAGCTGGTCATTGACTTCAGAAAGCAAAGTACTGTACACCCCCCTGTCAGCATCCACGGGGCCGAGGTGGAGATGGTTAGCAGCTTCAAATTCCGAGGGGTACAAAAATCTGTCCTGGTCCACCCACGTCGACACTACCACCAAGAAAGCACAACAGCGCCTATACTTCCTCAGGAAATTATTGAAATTCGGCATGTCCACATTAACTCTTACCAACTTTTACAGATGTACTATAGAAAGCATCCTATCTGGCTGCATCGCAGCTTGGTATGGCAACTGCTCGGCCCAAGACCGCAAGAACTTCAGAGAGCTGTGAACACAGCCCAGTCCATCACACGAACCCACCTCCCATCCATTGACTCCATCTACACCTCCCGCTGCCTGGGGAAAACCAATAGCATAATCAAAGACTCCTCCCACCCGGCCTACTCACTCTTCCAACTTCTCCCATCGGGCAGGAGATACAAAAGTCTGAGAACACGCACAAACAGACTCAAAACAGTTTCTTCCCCACTGTTATCAGACTCCTAAACGACCCTTTTATGAACTGACCTGATTAACACTACACGCCTGTATGCTTCACCTGATGGCGGTGTTATCTAGTTACATTGTGTACCTTGTGTTGCCCTATTTGGTATTTTCTTTTATTTCCTTTTCTTTTCATGTACTTAATGATCAGTTGAGCTGCTCGCAGAAAAATACTTTTCTCTGTACCTTGGTTTACGTGACAATAAACAAATCCAGTCCACAAATCCAATAACAGAGATCTGACTCAAGGAAGGACAAGACTGGGTGTTAAATATTCCTGGGTACAAGATTTTCAGATATCCCTTTATCTATCCTGCTCATTACCACCTCAAAGAATTCTAATAATTCATTTTTCAGGCATGATTTCCCCTTCATGAAGACATGCTGACTTTGCTTGATTACACTATGTATTTCTAAATACTCTACTATTACATCCTTTATAATGGGGTCTTAACATTTTTCCCAATGACAGATGTTAGGCTAACTGCCCTGTAGCTACCTGTTTTCAGGTCCAGGGGCTTTATCGGCTTTTAGTCCCATTAGCGAAAAAGTACTATGGAAAAATAATGGTAGGTATTGTATCCACCCCGCCCCCCCCCCCCCGGCCCCCCCATGCCACGGGGCCCGGATGACGTAATATTTTTGGAATGTTATTAGTGTCTCCCACCATGAATACTGACGCAAAGTATTTATTTAAATCTTCTTCCATTTCATGGTCCCCATTATTATTTCCGCGGTCTCATTCTCTAAGTTCACTTTGGCCTCTTTCTTCCTTTTTATATTATATGACTGCCTCCTTTTATATTACTTTCTAGTTTACCTTCATAGTTATAATAATAATCTTTATTATTATAATCTTTATTTGTGTAGGCTTACATTAACACTGCAATGAAGTTACTGTGAAAATACCCGTCACCACACTCCAGCACCTGTTCGGATACACTGAGGGAGAATTCAGAATGTCCAATTCACCTAACAAGCATGTCTTTCGGTTTATCTTCTCCCTCTTTTTTTTGGTCACCTTTTGTTGGTTTTCAAAACTTGTCCAATGTTCTGGCTTACCTAATAATAATATTTATTATTGTCACATGTAGGCTTACATTAACACTGCAATGAAGTTACTGTGAAAAGCCCCTAGTTGCCACATTCCGGTGCCTGTTCAGGTACACTGAGGGAGAATTCAGAATGTCCAATTCACCCAACAAGCATGTCTTTCAGGACTTGTGGGAGGAAACTGGAGCACCGGAGGAAACCCACGCAGGCACAGGGAGAACGTGGGTCCCTGGCGCTGTGAAGCAACAGTGCTAACCCTGCACTTCCGTGCCGCCCTATCCACTAATCTTCGCCACATTGTGGGATAAATTTTCTGGACCTGCCCGCTGCAGGAATCATCACGGGTGGGATGGAATATTTCATGTACCATTTAAAGGTCAGTTGACCTCTGGGCAGGCACGACCGAAAAATCTTGCCCTATATGTTTTTTCTTTTAGTTTAATGCTATCCTTACCTTCCTTGCTCAACAATTGTTGATTAATCCCCATCCTAGAATCCTTCCTCAGTGGGATATATCTTTGTTATGAGTCATGAACTACTTTTTTTTTGTTTGTACACTCTGTCCCTTCCTGTCACACTCTGGGTATCATTGCCTAAATAGCTGCCTTGCAATGCTGGCATATCCTTTTGCTTTGTAAGCCTAATTATCCCCTCTCCAGAGCCATCCCCCACCCCCCTCTATTTAGTTTAAAGTCCTCTCTACTTCCCTAGTTATGCAGTTTGCAGGTCCCGAAGTGTTCAGATATAGGCTGTCCCAATGGTACGACCATCTTTCCCCAGTACAGATGCCAGTGCCCCACGGACTGAAACCCACTTCTCCCACACCAGTCTTTGAGCCACGTATTTATATCTTTTTATTTACCCTCTGCTAATTTGCTTATGGTTTAGGTAATAATCCAGAGATTATAACCTTGGAGGTTCTGTTGTTTAATTTGGTGCTTTGCTCCTCAAACTCTCTATGCAGAACCTATTTTCTCATTCTACCTATGTCATTGGTACTGACATAGACCATGACAAAAGGATCCTCCCCCTGCCACTGTAAGTTCCTCTCCAACCCGGAGCAGGTGTCCTGTAACTTGGCAGCCAACACAGCCGTCTGGACTCTGGCTCTTTGTTGCAGAGAACAGTGTCAATCCCCCTCACTATACTGTTCCAGACTACCCACTACATTCTCATGTCCTCCCCCTCACTTGAATGGTTTCCAAGATCACGGTGCCATGGTCAATCAGCTCACCCACCCTGCAGTCCTCCTGCTATCATCCAAACAAGCTGAGAGAACCTCGAACTTGTTGGACAATTGCAAAGCCTGACACTCCTGCCCTTCTACCCTCTGGGACCCCTTACTTGCCTCAGCTGCAATCACACACCCTGCCCTTTCCAAACCAGAAGACCCTATCCTAAAGGGTGTGACCACTTCCTGACCAAGCATCAAATAACACCCTCCCTCCCTGATGTGTCACAGTGTCAGCAGCTCAGCCTCCAGCTCAATGACTCTGAGCCGAAGTTTCTCGAGCAGTAAACACTTACTGCAGACCTGTTTGCCCTGGATAAAAATGTTGTCCAGGAGCTCCCATGTGCTGCAGGCTTGACACATCACCTGTCCTGCCATCATTAATGTATTTTAAATAATTATTTAATTAAATTATTTACTTATTTATGGTGCTTTTAAATATTTTATTCAATAATTACCAAGTTGGACGCTGTTTTAAATCCTGGTGGAAGAGTAGAACTCACCCACTTACCAGATGCTCACCAATCAGCTGACTCCTTTCCGTGTTGTAGACCAACACCCAATCCTGAAGAGTGAGCATGATAGGAAACTCAAAGGAAACAAACATCTCCTTATCCACTTTACCAAACTTCAAGCTTGCAATCTGAGCCTTGGTGCACTCAGCTTGCCCCTCCTAATCCCCACCTCCTGATCCACCAGCCAGCGCTTCAGTCCTGGATCTGTTTTAAATGAACAAGTGAATCCCCAGTTAATTCTATCACATTTATACAATATAAAACAAAAAAGAGTAGCTAAGGTAAATAGTGGTCCTTTAGAGAATGAGAAGGAAGATTTAGTAATGGGAGATGAGGAAATGGCTGAGGAACTGAATAGTTTTTTTGGGTTGGTCGTCAACAGTGGAAGACACAAATAACATGCCAGTGATGACTAATGGAAATGAGGCTATGACAGGTGAGGACCTTGAGACAATTGTTATCACTAAGGAGGTAGTGATGGGCAAGCTAATGGGGTTAAAGGTAGACAAGACTCCTGGCCCTGATGGAATGCATCCCAGGGTACTAAAAGAGATGGCTAGGGAAATTGCAAATGCGCTTGTGATAAATTACCAAAATTCACTAGACTCTGGGGTGGTCCTGGCAGATTGGAAATTAACAAACGTGACACCACTGTTTTAAAAAGGAGTTAGGCAGAAAGCGGGTAATTATAGGCTAGTTAGCTTAACTATGGTAGTAGGGAAGATACTGGAATCTATCATCAAGGAAGAAATAGCGAGGCATCTGGATGGAAATTGTCCCATTGGACAGACGCAGCATTGGTTCATAAAGGCAAGTCGTGCCTAACTAATGTAGTTGAATTTTTTGAGGACATTACCAGTGCGGTAGACAACGGGGAGCCAATGGATGTGGTATATCTGGATTTCCAGAAAGCTTTTGACAAGGTGCCACACAAAAGGTTGCTACATAAGATAAAGATGCATGGCGTTAAGGGTAAAGTAGTAGCATGGATAGGGGATTGGTTAATTAATAGGAAGCAAAGAGCGGGGATTAATGGGTGTTTCTCTGGTTGGCAATCAGTAGCTAGTGGTGTCCCTCAGGGATCAGTGTTGAGCCCACAATTGTTCACAATTTACATAGATGATTTGGAGTTGGGGACCAAGGGCAATGTGTCCAAGTTTGCAGACGACACCAAGATGAGTGGTAAAGCAAAAAGTGCAGAGGATACTGGAAGTCTACAGAGGGATTTGGATAGTTTAAGTGAATGGGCTAGGGTCTGGCAGATGGAATACAATGTTGACAAATGTGAGGTTATCCATTTTGGTAGGAATAACAGCGAAAGGGATTATTATTTAAATGATAAAATATTAAAACATGCTGCTGTGCAGAGGGACCTGGGTGTCCTAGTGCATGAGTCGCAAAAAGTTGGTTTACAGGTGCAACAGGTGATTAAGAAGGCAAATGGATTTTTGTCCTTCATTGTGAGGGATGGAGTTTAAGACTAGGGAGGTTATGCTGCAACTGTATAAGGTGTTAGTGAGGCCACATCTGGAGTATTGTGTTCAGGTTTGGTCTCCTTACCTGAGAAAGGACATACTGGCACTGGAGTGTGTACAGAGGAGATTCACTGGGTTTATCCCAGAGCTAAGGGGGTTGGATTACGAGGAGAGGTTGAGTAGACTGGGACTGTATTTGTCGGAATTTAGAAGGCATCTTATAGAAACATATAAAATTATGAAGGGAATAGATAGGATTGATGGCAGGTTGTTTCCACTGGCAGGTGAAAGCAGAACCAGGGGGCATAGCCTCAAAATAAGGGGAAGTAGATTTAGGACTGAGTTTAGGAGGAATCTCTTCACCCAAAGGGTTGTGAATCTATGGAATTTCCTGCTCAGTGAAGCAGTTGAGGCTCCTTCATTAGATGTTTTCAAGGTAAAGATAGATAGTTTTTTGAAGAATAAAGGAATGGAGGGTCATGGTGTTCGGGCGGGAAAGTGGAACTGAGTCCACAAAAGATCAGCCATGATCTCATTGAATGGTGGAGCAGGCTCGAGGGGCCAGATGGCCTACTCCTGCTCCTAGTTCTTATGTTCTTATGTACAGGATAATATACAATTGACATTAGGCTGGATAGCTTCTTCTGCTGGCAGACATGATGGACCAAATGTTGTCCTCCTGTGTCAGACATTTCTATGCCTCTATGTGACCACTTCCTGATGTTCAGAGAGTATTTTCTCTGCTTTGTGAAGGCTTGTTTAGACATTGGAAAGCAAGAGGAAACATTCCAGAATAAATATAATTGTGTCATACTATACCAATTCATCTTCAATCTGGTTAAATTGTCATGTTGGAATGTTTCCCGATTGTGTAAATTTGTCATATGTTTTCACTGTTATGTTGTTGTACTACATTATACTGATAAGAAAGAAATCTTATAAAGAAAGGTGGCCACCAGTTCCCCCAAATGCTTTTCAGCAAATGAAATACTTTTGAGGCGTATCCATTGTTGGAACAAGGAAATGTAGCAACCAAATTGTGCAATCTCTCAAGCTGCATCAACTGATAATCTGTTTCGTGATTTTGCTTGTAGGTTAAATGCAGGCTACTGGGAAGAACTCCCCTGCTCTTCTTCAAAATAGTGTCATGCGACCTTGTATCTCTACCTGAGAGGCCTTGGTTTATTGTCTCATCTGAATGACAGTACCTGTGACAGTGCAGCGCTCTCACAACTGCTGTGAAGTATTAGCCTGAATTGTATACCTGTGTACAAAATGCAGGCTGGCAGTCCAGTTCATTGAAGAGGAACTGTTGCAATGTCGGGGTGCCATTGTTCAGGTGTAGGTTTATACTTTGTGCTTTGCAGCTTCAGGAGGACCCCAAAGATCCCAAGGTAACGTTGAAAGGTCTGCATGCTTGCAACATAAATACCATCATTTCACTTCATTGCTATTTGTGGGATCTTGCAGTGCAATAAAACGCCTCTCATATTTCCTTATATTGCAACAGTGTAGTACAAATTAATTCCATGTATGCAAAGCTGTTTCTAAGAGGTGCAGTAGGATGTGTTTATGTTTAAAACATTGGATTTATTAATTTTAAAACATAACCAGTCTTTATATTAGTCATCTCAAACAAGTGGCTTGTCATAGATTTCTTTTAATGCCCAACAACCTTTTGGTATAACTAACAAATTGATATAATTTATATTCTTTATATGTGGGAGAGGGGTACTTCAAATTTGGCTGCACAATTACATGTCCTGATAATAACTTTGGAACCAAGTCAGGTTTCAAAAAAGAAAGAGCAGAATTGGAAGTTTGTTATAATCCACTGCCATGGAAAGGCAGTAACAGAACCACTTGTGCTGCAATTGCTTTTTCTATTGATGCAAATTGTATTTTCAAATAACTCTAAACTTGGTGGCATTTTCCTTGTTTTGCGTCGCAAAAATGACTAGTTCACTTTTGATTATTCTGTGTCTTGGCCATGAAGTGTTGAGACATATGGTATGAGGGGTGTTAGAAAGCATAGGGTAATGTTAAGAATGTGGGACTAGGGTGAAAGCAGGGGGGGATAAAGTGGGAGGGAATGGTTGACAGTGAAAAGGTGAAAGGGGAGGAGTGGTAATGGATGCTGGAAAGGGGTAGGGGTCTGATGTGGGAAGAAATTTGCTGTGTACTGGGGAAGCACAGAGTGATTGCTTTGTGCCGTGGCCCTGGGATTCCCTATTCAATCCCCAATGGCAAAAGAATAATGGAGGCAAAAAGTAGAAGTAGAGCAGAATGAAGAAAGACAGAGAAGCAAAGGAAAGAATGGGCTTGGTTCAAAAGAACAGAAAAAGGAGGAAAGGGAGAGAGAAGCAGCTACAAGAGGATAGTAGACAGTAAGCAGAAGGTGTATGCCGTGACTTACCTGTGGGTCTTCTGGGACATGATTGCATTCTGAAATAGGTTTAATGGGCCTAGACAGGGCGCCATACTCATATATAACTTTGTGGTTATCAATGCATATATAAAATATGGAGATACTATTTCCACTAGCAGGGGTCACAAGTTCAACTCTCGCTTGAGCCTTCAGGGTGGCATGGTGGCACATTGGTTGTGCTGCTGCCTCACAGCGCCAGAGACCCGGGTTCAATTCCAGCCTAGGTGGTTGTCTGTGTGGAGATTACACTTTCTCTCCATGTCTGCGTGGGTTTCCTCCGGATGCTCCAGTTTCCTCCCACAGTCCAAAGGTGTGCAGGTTAGGTGAATTGGCCATGATAAATTGTCGCTTAGTGTCCAAAGATATGTGGGTTAGATAGGGGTTACAGGGATAGGGTGGGGAGTGGGACTAGGTAGGTTGCTCTTTCAGAGGGTCGGTGCAGACTTGATGGGCCAAATGGCCTGCTGTCGGGATTTTATGAAGGGGTGGCGTTCAATGTGCACAGATTTTTGAGAAGTGTTTACAAAGAAACAGGGAACTGATATTTTGTTTACAAAGCAAATTGTTATAATCTTAAATGTGGTGTCTGAAAAGATAAGAGAAGCAGATTCACTGGCAGCTTTCAGCAAGAAATTGAATATATATTTGAAAAGGAGAAATTTGCAGGATATGTGGGTGTAGGAGTGGGACATGGGCAATAACTTTTTCAAAGAGCCAACAGCACCAAATGGGCCCCTTTTGGGATGTTTGGTTCTATAATGTGGTTGAGATATCTCCAGTTCACCATTAATTTTTCTGTTGTAGGTTTTTATAACAAACGGCTGGATGTGTGATGTGGTAATTGTTGTAGCTGTAACAGATCTTGAGGCACGTTCTCGAGCCCATGGGCTAAGTCTGTTTCTTGTGGAAAATGGGATGAAGGGATTCATCAAAGGGAAAAAACTGGAGAAGATTGGTTTGAAAGCACAGGTTTGCCTGACTTTTCTTCACTTTTTAAAGGTTGTTCTTCTGAACTTAAATGTTATTGTTTTGGTTGTTTTGTCAAATGTTCAGGGCTGTATAATATGAAATATCAATTCTTTAATTATACCTTGGGTATCAAAGGATGTGAGAAGTATATAATTAGAACAAAAAAAGGTAATTGACTTTCAATTCTGTGCCAATGTCTTGCTTCACATTGAATGTATCAATTCTTAATCAATTTTTCTATTTGTTAATCCATCTAAATAAATTTTAAATGCTGTCACTGATTTGGCTCCTGTAGCTACTTCTGTTAATGGATTCTATATTCTATTAACCTTCAGCGAGAAAACGTCTTCTAACTTCCCTCCAGGTATGTTTCTGATGCTCTGCCTTGTTACTGTTTGGCCAGTGGAAATGATATTCCATCAATTTACCTTCTCAAACCATTCATTATTTTGATCATATATGTCAGATTTTACCATTAACTCTCTGCTTTAGTGAATACGGTAATAGATTTTCAAGCCTCTCCCCATAACTATCCTCGCGTTCCTTATAGTCTTCACAAAACCAGATTTTGCTTGTCCACAGATTCAATATCACTTTTTGTTCTTTTATTTGATTGCCTCACATATAAAGTCCATTTTTCATTTTGAAACTGTTTACTATCTTCAATACTGCTTTCAAAAATATGTATTATGTTATATATAGGATTTAAACTAAAAAGTAGGACCCCAAAGGTAGTAATCTCAGGATTGCTACCAGTTCCACGAGCTAGTCAGAGTAGAAATGTCAAGATAGGATGAATGCGTGGCTTGAGAGATGTTGGAAGAGGGAGGGATTCAAATCCCTGGGGCATTGGAACCGGTTCTGGGGAGGTGGGACCAGTACAAACCGGACAGTCTGCACTTGGGCAGGACTGGAACTGATGTCCTAGGGGAGGTGTTTGCTAGTGCTGTTGGGGAGGGTTTAAACTAATGTGGCAGGGGGATGGGAACCGATGCAGGGAAGTCGGAGGGAAGTAAAACGGGGCCAGAAACAAAAAGAAGTAAGGGCGAAAGTGTAAGGCAGGGAAGCCATAGTCAAAAAGCAAAAAGGGCCACAGTACAGGGTACAGTGACTGAGGAGAGTGTGAAAAGGGAGGTGATCAATGCAGGATTGAGGGTGTTGTACCTAAATGCGCGCAGTATACGGAACAAGGTAAATTAGCTTGTTGTGCTCATTGAAATTGGCCGGTACGTTGTTGTGGGCATCACAAGAGACATGGCTGCAAGGGGATCAGGGCTGGGATATAGATTTGCAAGGATATATGTCCTATCGAAAGGACAGACAGATTGGCAAAGGGAGCGGGGTTGCATTGTTAGTAAGGAATGACGTTGAATCGATAGCAAGGAGCGATATTGGATCAGAAGGCATAGAATCTCTGTGGAGAGAGTTGAGGAATCGCAAAGGTAAAAAGACCCTGATGGGAGTTATGTACAGGCCCCCTAGCAGTAGTCAGGACGTGGGCAGAAAATAAATCAGGAGATAGAAAAGGCATGTAAAAATAGGCAATATTACAATAATCATGGGGGACTTCAATATGCAGGTGAACTGGAAAAGTCAGGTTGGTAGTGGATCCCAAGAAAAGGAATTTGTGGAATGTCTAAGAGATGGTTTTTTGGAGCAGCTTGTGACAGAGCCTACTAGGAAACAGACAATTCAGGATTTGGTGATGTGTAATGAGGCAGACTTGATTAGGGAACTTAAGGTGAAGGAACCCTTAGGGAGCAGTGACCACAATATGATAGAATGTACCCTGCAGTTTGAGAGGGAGGAGCTGCAATCAGATGTAACGGTATTACAAATAAATAAAGGTAACTACAAAGACATGAGGGAGGAGCTGCCAGAGTTGATTGGAAGAGGAGCCTAGCAGGGAAGACAGTAGAACAGCAATGGCAGGGGTTTTGGGGGGTTAATATGGAGGTACAACAGAAATTCATCCCAAGTAGGAGGAAACAAGGCATCCATGGCTGACGAGGGATGTCAAGGACAGCATAAAGGCTAAAGAAAAAGCATACAAAGTGGCGGGCATTAGTGGGAAGCCAGAGGACTGGGAAGCCTTTAAAAGTAAGCAGAGGACAACTAAAAAGCAATAAGGGGGGAGGAGATTAAGTATGAGTGCAAGCTAGCTAGTAATATAAAGGAAGATAGGAAGAGTTTTTTTCAATATACAAAAGTTAAGAGAGAGGCAAAAATAGACATTGGACCACTGGAAAATGTGGCTGTAGAAGTAATAATAGGAAATAAAGAAATGGCAGACAAACTGAATAGTTACTTTGCATCAGTCTTCACGGTGGAAGACACCAGTGGGATGCCAGAGCTCCAGGAGAACCAGAGGGCAGAGGTGAGTGCAGTGACCATTATTAAGGAGAAGGTTCTGGGGAAACTGGAAAGTCTGAAGGTGGATAAGTCAGTATGGACTACACCCCAGGGTCCTAAAAGAGATAGCTGAGGAAATTGTGGAAGCATTAGTGATGATCTTTCAGGAATCACTGGAGGCAGGAAGGGTCCCAGAGGACTGAAACGTGGCTAATGTAACATCACTGTTTAAGAAGGGAGGGAGGCAGAAGAGGGGAAATTATACGCCAGTTAGCCTGACTTCGGTCATTGGTAAAATATTAGAGACTGTTATTAAAGATGAGATCGTGAAGCACTTGGAAGTACATGGTAAAATAGGACTGAGTCAGCATGGCTTTGTCAAAGGGAGGTCGTGTCTGACAAATCTGTTCGAGTTCTTTGAGGAGGTAACGAGGAAGTTAGACAAAGGAGAACCAGTGGATGTGATTTATTTAGATTTCCAGAAGGCCTTTGACAAGGTGCCGCACAGGAGACTGTTAAATAAGTAAAAAGCCCATTGTGTTAAGGGTAAGATTCTGGCATGGATAGAGGATTGGCTGACTGGCAGAAGGCAGAGAGTGGGGATAAAGGGGTCTTTTTCAGGATGGTAGCCGGTGACTAGTGGTGTACCTCAGGGGTCCCTGCTGGGACCACAACTTTTCACAATATGTATTAATGATCTGGAAGAAGGTACTGAAAGCACTGTTGCTAAGTTTGCAGATGATACAAAGATCTGTAGAGGGACAGGTAGTATTGAGGAAGCAAGGGGACTGCAAAAGGACTTGGACAAGCTAGGAGAGTGGGCAATGAATTGGCAAATGAAATACAATGTGGAAAAGTGTGAGGTTATGCACTTTGGAAGGAGGAATTTAGGCATAGACTATTTTCTCAATAGAGAAATGCTTAGGAAATCAGAAGGTCAAAGGGACTTGGGAGTCCTTGTTCACGATTCTCTTAAGGTTAACGTGCAGGTTCAGTCGGCAGTTAAGAAGGCAAATGCAATGTTAGCATTCATGTCAAGAGGGCTAGAATACAAGACCAGAGGTGTACCCCTGAGGCTGTATAAGGCTCTGGTCAGACCCCATTTGGAGTATGGTGAGCAGTTTTGGGGCCCCGTATCTAAGGAAGGATGTGCTGGTCTTGGAAAGGGTCCAGAGGAGGTTCACAAGAATGATCCCTGGATGAAGAACTTGTCGTCTGAGGAACGTTTGAGGACTCTGGGTCTGTACTCGTTAGAGTTTAGAAGAATGAGAAGGGGACCTTATTGAAACTTACAAGTTACTGCGAGGCCTCGATAAGAGTGGACGTGGAGAGGATGTTTCCACTTGTAGGAAAAACTAGAACCAGAGGACACCATCCCAGACCAGAGGGACGATCCTTTAAAACAGAGATGAGGAGGAATTTCTTCAGCCAGAGGGTTGCTGCAGAAAGCTGTGGAGGCCAAATCACTGAGTGTCTTTAAGACAGAGATAGGTAGGTTCTTGATTAATATGGGGTTATGGGGAGATGGCAGGAGAATGGGGATGAGAAAATATCAGCCATGATTGAATGGCGGAGCAGACTCGATGGGCTGAGTGGCCTAATTCTGCTCTCCTGTCTTATGGTATATTTGCCCACCACTGCATCAGGGAATTTAAAAAAATTATTTGAGATCAAAGACAAAAGAGGTTAAAGATTGAATTCGAACACGAGAAATTGGGGAGAAGCAGGTAATTTGGTTCCTTGATTCTGCTCCACCTTCAAGAAGATCTGATTGCGGCCTTGATTCTACTTTCCCGCCTTCCCCTTTCCCGCCTTCCCCTCCACAACGCTTCACTCCTTTGTAGATCAAAAAATTGTCAACCTCAGTCTTGAATGTATTGAATGGTCCAGCCTTCACTGCTCTCTGGGATAGAAAATTTCAAAGATTAGCGACCTTCTGAGAGAGGAAATTTCTCCTCATCTCTGCCTTAAAAGGTAGGCACCTTATTTTGAAATTGTGCCCCTTTGTTTTAGATTTCCCCACAAGGAAAAACATAATCTCGGCATCTATCCTGTCGTCTCTCATCCTTCTAAACTCCAATTAGTCAGGCACAACCTTCTCAACCTTTCCTAATAAGGCACTCCAGAATCAACCCAGCGAACGTTCTCTGAACTACCACCACTACAAGTCTATTTCTCCTTAAATAAGGAGACCATAACTCCGCAGTTCTCAAGGTGCAGCCTCACCTATGCCCTATACAGTTGTAACAAGACTTCCCTTCCCCTTGCAATAAAGGCCAACATTCCATTTGTCTTCCTAATTAATAATAATAATTACTTATTGTCACAAGTAGGCTTCAATGAAGTTACTATGAAAAGCCCCTCGTCGCCATATTCCGGTGCCTGTTCGGGGAGGCTGGAACGGGAATTGAACCCACGTTGCTGGTCTTGTTTTGCATTACAAGCCAGCTATCTTAGCCCATTGTGCTAAACGTGTTGCTGTTACTTGTTGCTGTTACTTGTTGCACCAGCATACTAACCTTTTGTGATACAGGTATGAGGACACCCAGGTCCCTCTCCCGCAGCATCTCACGCTCTCAATCTAAATAATTTGCTTTTTTAATCCCACCAAAGTGGACAACGTCATATCTCCCGCATTATACTCCATCTGCCAAATTTGTGCCCACTCAACGTAACCTGTCAATACCTCTTTCAGAATCTTTATGTCTTCCTCACTTATCCCAGCTCTCTGTTTCTGTTTGTTAGCCAAAGCTCTACCATGCTGATATATTACCCCTGACACTATTAGCTTGCGTAATAACCTTGTATGTGGCACTAATCAAATGCATTTTGGAAATTAAAATCCACTATATCTACTGGTTCCTCTTTATTGACCCTGCCCATTACATCCTCAAAGGATTCTCATAAATTTGACAAACATCATTTTCTTTTCATAAAACCATGTTGACTTTGCCTGATATTTTGATTTTCTATGTGCCTTGCTACTACTACCTTAATAATGGATTCCACCATTTTCCAATGACAGGTGTTAGGCTAAAGGGCCTATAACTTTCTGCTTTCTGCCTCCCTTCTTTCTTGAATTAGTGGAGTTGCATTTGTGTTTCCAATCCACTGTGGCCTTTCAAATCTAGGGAATGTTGGATGATTACAACCTATACATCCGCTATCTCTCCAGCCACCACTTCTTTTAAACCCAGAATGCATTCAATCAGGTCGGGGGACTTTTCGACTTTTAGTCCCATTAGTTTTCATACTACTTTTTCTCTAGTGGTAGTTATTGCTTTAAATTCCTCCCTTTTGCCTCCTTGATTTTCTACTATTTTTTTTAATAAATATTTTTATTGGCATTTTCAATTTTACATAATAAAACTTTGCATCCAATATTTACAGTTTGTGCAGTTTTTATGTACATACAATAGTTCCCCCCTTTCCCTCTCCCTGCCCCCCCCCCCCTTCCTGATCTCTCCTTGGCATCCCCCTCTTTTGTTCTGGGTGTTCTGTTCCCCCCCACCCACCCCCACCACCACGCTTCTCCCTGTAGTTTCCCTGAGTTTCCTCCTCTCTTCCTCCCCCTTTCCCCTTAGAGTTGTGTATCTCTATCTGCTCTCTCCCGTCTCTCACTGTTTGCCTACTCGCTGTTGGCCTCGAACAGGTCTTGAAACAGGCCGACGAACTACCCCCATGCTTTGAGGAAGCCTTCTTCCGACCCTTGAGTGGTGTACTTGATCTTCTCCAGATGGAGAAATTCCAAAGGTCTGTCAGCCAGCCTGCAGCTGTGGATGGTGCTGCTGATCGCCAGCCGAGCAGGATTCCCCAACGTGCGATTAGGGAAGCAAAAGCAAGGGGGTCGGCCCTCTTCCCCATTTGTAATTCTGGCTGTTCTCTAACCCTGAAGATTGCCACTCTCGGGCACGGCTCCACCCTCACCCCACAACCTTCGACATTGCCTCGAAGAAGGCTGTCCAGAACCTTACAAGTCTGGGGCAAGCCCAGAACATGTGGGTGTGGTTGGCCGGGGCTCCCTGGCACCGTTCACATTTATCTCCCACCTCCTGGAAGAACCCGCTCATTCGGGTTCTGGTCAGGTGCGCTCTGTGCACCACTTTAAGCTGCATGAGGCTGAGCCTTGCGCAGGAGGAGGTGGAGTTGGTCCTGCTCAGGGCATCGCTCCAGAGTACCAAATCCACTTCGGCCCCAGTTCGTCTCCCCGTTTTCGTCTGGTAGTCTCGCCCTGTCCAGTAGCTGTTTCCCCCTTCTTTACTATCCATGTTTATCAGGTCCTTTAGTAATGTAGTTCTCCAAGCCCTCGGGTATCCTACTGTCTCCTTGCAGAGAAAATGCTTTCCTTGGAGGTTCCTGTCCTGTCGGTAGTTTGAGGTCCTCCGTCAGTTCACTCAGTACGTTCTTTTTGATTGTCTGCAGCCTCCTCGCCAGGGAGAGCGGGAGCATGTTCCATCTCTGTAGGTCCTTTTTGACTTCCTCCGCCAGGCTAGATCGATTCCACTTGTGGATCTGTGTCCAGTCCCGGGCTATTTGGATCCCCAGGTAGTGGAATTTGTTTTGGGCTAGTTTGAATGGGAGTCCCTCCAGATCTGTCCCTTCCCCATTTGGGTTCACTGGGAATGCCTCGCTCTTACCAGGTTAAGTTTATAGCCTGAGAAGGTTCCAAACTGTTTTAGGAGTTGCATGATTGCTCTCAAGCTTCCCTGCGGTTCTGAGACGTAGAGGAGCAGGTCATCCGCACAGAGTGAGACTCTGTGCTCTCTGCCTCCCCTTTGGGTGCCTTTCCAGCTTTTTGCGTCTCGTAGAGTGATCGTTAGGGGTTCAATTGCTAGGGCAAACGGGAGTGGGGACAGTGGGCATCTCCGCTAAGTGCCTCAGTGCAGCTGGAAGTATTCGGAGATGGTGGTTTGGTTCGAATGCTTGCCTGAGGGGCGTTGTACAGGATTTTCACCCATGAGGTGAACCTTGTCCCTGCCTAAACTGCTCCAGTACCTCGAAGAGGTACTTCCATTCGACTCTGTCGAAGGCCTTTTTTGCACTCAGTGAGACAATCACCTTTGGTGTTCTCTCTTCAGGGGCATCATTATTACATTCAGGTAGGGGGACTTTTCGACTTTTGGTCCCATTAGTTTTCCTACTACTTTTATCGAGTGGTAGTTATTGCTTAAAAACCTCCCTTTTGCCTCCTTGATTTTTTACTATTCTTTTTTAAAAATATATTTTTATTGGATGATGTTCGCAGTGAGTTTCCTACCCTTGACAAAGCCCGTCTGGTCCTTTGTGACCACCTCTGGTACGTAGCTCTCCAGCCTCTTGACTAGAACATTCGCGAGTATCTTTGCGTCTACATTGAACAGCGAAATGGGTCTGTACGATCCGTGTTCTGTCTCGTCTTTGTCTTTTTTGGGTATCAGCGATATCGGGGCCTGTGTTAGCGCAGGAGGCGGGGTGCCCCTCGTCAGCGAGTCTGCGAACATGTCCCTTAGGTGTGGGGCCAGGGCCAGCGCAAATTTTTTATAGAAGTCTGTCGGGAACCCGTCTGGTCCCGGAACCTTCCCCACCTGCATGGAGCTGATGCTCTCCATGATCTCTCCCAGATCTATTGGTGCTTCCAGCTCCCCCCACCTGTCCTCCCCCACAACTGACATAACCAGTCCATCGAGGAACTATTTAATCCCCGCACCCCTCTTGGGAGGCTCGGAGGCATACAGCCCTCTCTGGAAGGTCTCAAATGCCCGGTTGACCTCTTTTGGTTTGGTTACCAGTCTGCCTCTGCTGCCTTATATCTGTGCTATTTCCCTCGTGGCTGCCTGCTTTCTCAGCTGGTGAGCCAGTAGGCGGCCAGCCTTTTCTCCATACTCGTAGAAGGTCCCCCGTGTTCGCCGGAGTTGATGTATTGCTTTCCTAGTGGATAGCAAGTTAAAGTCAATTTGTAGCTTTTTCCACTCTGCCAGACGCTCCACGGTCGGGGCCTCGGAGTACTTTATATCGACCTTCAGGATGGAGTCAATCAACTGTTGCCTGGCCGCCCTCTCTTCCCTGTCTCTGCGAGCCGTGTAGGCTATAATTTCTCCCCTGATCACACCCGTCAGTCCTCCCAGAACGTGGAAGGTAGTCGCCTATGGCCTGTGATGTTTCCTCGCAGAAGGCCTTATCGGCCAAGAGGTCCGTGTCCAACTCCATGTGTGGCGCTGGGCATGGCCTGTCTCCAACCTCGCATCCATGTAATGTGGAATGTGGTCGGAGATGACTATCGCAGAGTATTCCGCCCTTATTATTCCTGGAAGCATCGATTTCCTCACTGCAAAGAAGTCGATCGGGGTGTATACTTTGTGGACTGGTGAGAATTTACTCTCGCTGGGGCGCAGGAACCTCCATGGGTCCACTGCCCCCATCTGTTCCATGAATGTTCCCAGTTCCCTAGCCATGCCTGTCTTTTTCCGCGTCCTAGCATTTGATTGGTCAATCAGTGGGTCCTGTACATAAGAACATAAGAACTAGGAGCAGGAGTAGGCCATCTGGCCCCTCGAGCCTGCTCCACCATTCAATGAGATCATGGCTGATCTTTTGCGGACTCAGCTCCACTTTCCGGCCCGAACACCATAACCCTTAATCCCTTTATTCTTCAAAAAACTATCTATCTTTATCTTAAAAACATTTAATGAAGGAGCCTCTACTGCTTCACTGGGCAAGGAATTCCATAGATTCACAACCCTTTGGGTGAAGAAGTTCCTCCTAAACTCAGTCCTAAATGTACTTTCCCTTATTTTGAGGCTATGCCCCCTAGTTCTGCTTTCACCCGCCAGTGGAAACAACCTGCCCGCATCTATCCTATCTATTCCCTTCATAATCTTATATGTTTCTATAAGATCCCCCCTCATCCTTCTAAATTCCAACACAGTTAAAGTCGCCCCCCCCATAATCAGTCTGTATGAGTCAATATCGGGGATTTCCACCATGGCTTTTTTAATAAATTCTGTGTCGTCCCAGTTGGACTCGTACACATCTACCACTACTACTGGTGCCCTGTCTAGGACACTGCTGACCATGACATACAGTCCCCCTTGGTCCGTAACCATCCTAGTCTCCGTAAACCTTGTCCTCTTGCCAAGTCCAATGTGTGACGTGCAGACGCTCCCATGTGCGGGTGTTGGGTAGATGAGTTGTTTAGAGCTTTATGTGCTCTCTCCAGTGCCACAACTTCACCTCTGCATGTTCTCAACAAAGTCTCTCAATGTGTTCAGTGCCTTCCTGAATGAACCACCTTCATTTTGGTCGCTTACAGGTCAGGAACCCCCATGAGTCAGCGGAGATGTTTGACATCTTCAGGGATGCTTTGAGGATATCCCTCTTGTCCTGGGAGTCTCCTGCCGTGACCAAGTTCTGTAGAGCATTTCCTTTGCAAGTTGGTGGCAACCATATAAACCACGTACCCTGTCCAGGAGAGCTGGTTTTCAGTGATTAGAGCCAACATGTTGGACAAGAGGAAGCTACTGTTGGACTATCTTTGTTGCCACTGGATTTGAAGGATCTTGTGAAGGTACCGCTGAGGTGGAACTTCTGCGGTGCTTTGATGTACCTGTTGTTAATTGTCCAAACCTTCGAAGCATATAAGAGCGTGGGAATCACTGCAGACTATAAACCATGACTTAATCTCAATTTGAGATCTTGGCCCTCAAATATTCTTTTTCTCAGTTAGTCAAAAGCTGAGCTAGCACACTGGAGGCGAAGATGGTTTCAACATCCATCAAGTTAATGATATATTTTTAAAAAAGTATTAATTGCCTGCAAGGTGCTTTTGGACATCTTGAGGTGATGACGAATGCTATATAAATGCAAGTTCATTCTCTCTCTCTTTTCACTTTCTCAAGAGATTTTTCAGTATACCAACTTCTACCACATTCGTTTCCTGTTTATTCCTTGAACAACATGGCATCCTGTACTGTACTATTCTATATATATTCTATAAGTATGATTAAATTAGTTAAGCATGACCTACTCTTGATGTTTTCTTTGCTCTCTCAGGCAATGCGATTCTTTTCTAGATGCTTTATTATGGTTTTTTAAAACATTTTTATTCTCCTTTTTCACATTTTTATCCAAATTTACACCCACTAACAAACAATCAACGGTCACAAATACAATGTCAATCCCCTGGCCAACAATTCCTTCCTCCCACCAACCCCCAAACAACCCTTGACATTTTAAATACAAACATCAAAGAAAAGGATTCAGGAATCCACCATCCACCCATACATAGTCACCATACACAGTCCATAGCCCCCAACCCAACCCAGTGTTTGATGTCATACAGTTCTTGAAAGTGCATAATTAACAAATCCCATGAATTGTAGAATCGTTTCACTCTTCCCCTCAACTCAAACTTCACCTTCTCGAGTGTTAAAACTCCAACAGATCACCCCCCGCCATGCCAGGGCACAGGCTCAAACTTCACATGCATCGCCTTTGAAATTACCATGAACACCTCCCTCCAATACCCCTCCAGCTTTGGACAGGACCAAAACATATGAACGTGATTTGCGGGCCCTTCCCGCAACGTTCACAAACATCCTCTATCCCCCTCAAAGAGTCAGCTCATCCTCGCCTTTGTGAAGTACGCCCTATATACCACCTTCAGCTTTATCAGCCCCAACCTCGCGCACAAAGTTGAGGCATTTACCCTCCGGAGCACCTCACATCACAGCCCCTCCTCCATGCCCTCTCCCAACTCTTCCTCCCACTTTGCCTTAATCCCCTCCAGCGGTGCCTTCTCTTCTCCCAGAATCGTCCCATAAATCGCCGACTCCCACCCCCTTCTCCATTTCCCCTGTCGTCAGCACCTCCTCCAACAGTGTGGAGGCAGGCACCACCAGACAGCTCTGTATCTCCTTCTTAGCAAAATCTTGGACTTGCACATACCAAACATTTCCCCCTGCCCCAACCTATATTTGGCTCCCAGCTCCTTCAATCCCACAAACCGGCCCCCGAGAAAAAAATCCTTTAATGCTCTGACTCCCATCTCCGAAAACTCCCACCCCACTTCCCTGGCTCAAATCTGTGATTCCCCGAATCAGCATTTCCCTTGACCCTGTCCCAGCCTAAAGTGCTGGCGCAACTGCCTCCAGATTTTCAACGTCGCTACTACTACCGGACTCCCTGAGTATTTTCCCGGGGCCATCGGGAGTGGCGCTGTTGCCAACACCCTCAGCCCCGACCCCTACACAGACTCCTCCATTCTAACCCACTGGAAGTCCCCCTCTTACCCAGCTTCCTCACATTCTCCGTGTTCGCCACCCAGTAATAATATAGTAAATTCCAACTCCCCTGACTGCTGTCCTCTGCAACAGCACATTCCTAATGCTTAATTATGTTAATCATTAATATGACCGTAACATTTTTTCTGCTACCCATGTGAAGTTTGCTGGTTTGTAATTACCAATTTGCCATTTTTTGAACATTTTCCAATTCTTTGGTTCACTTTCCAATTCCCAAAGGTTCTGGTACATTATAGTTAGAACCTGAGCAATTACATCATTCACCTGTTGGAACGTGACTTTTTATCTTTGACCTTGCTTCATCGATTCAACTTCTGCCACACACTTATACCACTGTTGAAATTTTTGTTTTTATTAGCTTACATATAAACATAGAAATTGGGTTAAGGAGCAGGTCATTCAAACACTCATGTGCTGTCCCCATGTCCCTTGACGCCTTCAGAGTCTAGAAATCTATATGTTGCCTTCCTAAATGGGGCAGCACAGTGTCACAGTAGTTAGCAGTGCTGTCTCACAGCGCCAAGGACCCGGGTTCAATTCCAGCCTCAGTTGACTGTCTGTGTGGAGTTTGCACTTTTTCCCCGTGTCTGCATGGGTTTCCTCCGGGTGCTCCGGTTTTTTCCCACAGTCCAAAAATGTGCAGGTTAGGTGAATTGGCCATGATAAATTGCCCCCAGATGTGGTTACAGGGCTAGGACCGGGGACTGGGCCTAGATAGGGTGCCCTTTCAAATGGTCAGAATAGACTCGATACAGCTGAATTAAATCCATTAAGTCTGAAACATCCAAACAGTTATCCTACCTAATAACTGAATGTAGAGGCCAGTGGTCATAATTTAATTAAATTTATTGTCGTAACAAAGAAAACAGAGTCAAAAACAACATTGCTGCATTGAAAGTTAATGCTTAAGGGTTGAAATGGGACCAAATCTGGATTAAATTGAATAGAAAAGTTAGCAGATAAAATAGACCAATAAATACGTATAAGATGGATAAGATTTACTTACCTTATAAGATTCACTGGAGTTTAAAGGAAAAAGAGGTTATCTCATTGAAACGTATAAAACTCTGACAGAGCTGGACAGACTGGATGGAGGGATGATGTTTCCTCTGGCTAGAGAGTGGGGGGGGTTGCTAGAACAAGGGGTCACAGTCTCAGGATATGGGATAGGACATTTAGGACTGAGAAATGGAGAAACTTCTTCACTCGGTGGTGAACCTGTTGAATTCTCTACAACAGGAGGCCGTGGAGGCCAAGTCACTGAATATATTTTGAATCATCATAGAATCCCTACAGTGCAGAAGGAGGTTGTATATGCTGCTGCTTAATTGACTTCTTTGAAGTACCAGAGAGGTTTGATGAAGCAGTGATGTATATATGGATAAAAGCAAATTACTGCGAATGCTGGAATCTGAAACCAAAGAGAAAATGCTGGAAAATCTCAGCAGGTCTGGCAGCATTTGTAGGGAGAGAAACGAGCTAACGCTTCGAGTCCAGATGACCCTTTGTCAAAGCTCGATGTCAACATTGTCAAAGTTCATGTATGTATGGATGTTTGTAGATCATTTCTACTTCCTCCACTGCAATTTCACAAGATTTTTTTGTTCTTTCTGGTGGTACTTTGAACACTGTATGAAAGCGCTAACCTTTACTAATATTCATTGAAATATTGGACAAAATAAAGAAGCTGTAAATTGTGCTGCCTACACTGACAAAAATGCTTATGTTGTTTTTGAATGGGAAGGATACAGCTGAACTCTTCTTTGAGGATGTACACTTGCCAGACAATGCTCTACTAGGAGAAGTTAATAAGGGATTCTACTATCTTATGACTGAGCTTCCACAGGTAACAGTTCGGATTTTTGTTATCACTTGTTTCATGATCTCACAATTTATGTATCTTTTATTCCAAGGGACAAGCTGGCACCTTTTTCTTGTGACTATTTGTCACGTATGTGTGCTGAAACATCTAGTAATGAGAGGATTATAGCGGAGCCCAATGCTATTGTTTCCCATATATGCACACAATTATGAGGGGCAATCTGGGGTTTCCATTTTTCCCCATGTCTAGTCAGCATCCAATATAGCACCAAACAACTGTCTTAATTGAAATTGACTAGATCAACGTAAAGCAAGGATTGAATCTGTCACCTTAGTACTACACTCAATCATGTCTTTATCCATTGGGCCATGGAGTGTATTATTTAAAAGAAGGCCTGGGACGGAACCCATCTACAGTGCAAATTGCTGACTGAAGTTTCTACTGCTAACTGGCAATCTCTATAACGTGGCAAGTTTCCAACTGTCAAGAAGGGAAGAGAGATTTTTTTCATAACAGGTGAAATATTTATCTTTCCTCACCTAACTGTACTGATAGGGGAGGAATGGTAGAGTTTGGGAGTGGGGGTATTACCTTACATTGCCTTCTCTTGCACTAGTGCTACCCTTTAAACTCACCCAGTAGCCTCTGCGTAAAATACTAAGACATAAAATTGCCCGATTCACTCCTAGGCGCTACTGAATGGCAGTAGACAACACTAAAATTGGTTTGGGTTGGGGAAGGGAACAATCAGCCAAGGGTTTCATTCCTCTCCACTAGGACATAAATGGTTGTGCACTGTAATGATCTCCCGAGAGATCGATAACATTTAAAAATAAATTCACACTTCCTGTTCATAGCAGAAGAGGATGGTACGATAAGATTTCACTTCTTAAGATTTTTACGGTAACAAATAACTAAGAACAGTATAAACCCTGGGCACAATACTCTCATTGGGAGACTAAGTCCCGACGCCGGAGTGAAAACCGGAGTGTTTCACTCCGGCGTCGGAGGCCGTTCCCAGCCCCCTATTCTCCAGCCCCCGGGGGGCTAGGAGCGGCGCCGCGTCAATTACGCGCGCCGGGCCTTGGTGCCGCATAAAAGCGGCGCCGCGTAAATGACACGACCGCATGCACATGCGCGGTTGCCGTCCTCCCCAAGAAGATGTCGGATGGATCTTGCGGGGCAGCGGAGGAAAGGAGGTCCTCCTTCAGAGAGGCCGGCCCGCCGATCGGTGGGCACCGATTGCGGGCCAGACCCCTTTTGAGGCCGCCCCGCCCCCCCAGCGTTCCTGCGCTGATCCCGCCGGCAGCGACCGGGTGTGGATGGCACCGGCAGGAACCCGTCGTTTTGGGCAGGCCGATCGGCCCACCCGGGCCGGAGAATCGCCGCTCGCCCATTACCAACAGCAAGTGGCGATTCTCCCAGCGGCCAGCCGTGATTCGCACGGTAGCATTGTGGATAGCACAAATGCTTCACAGCTCCAGGGTCCCAGGTTCGATTCCGGCTTGGGTCACTGTCTGTGCGGAGTCTGCACATCCTCCCCGTGTGTGCGTGGGTTTCCTCCGGGTGCTCCGGTTTCCTCCCACAGTCCAAAGATGTGCAGGTTAGGTGGATTGGCCATGCTAAATTGCCCATAGTGTCCAAAATTGTTGGGTGGGGTTACTGGGTTATGGGGATAGGGTGGAGGTGTGGACCTTGGGTGGGGTGCTCTTTCCAAGAGCCGGTGCAGACTCGATGGGCCGAATGGCCTCCTTCTGCACTGTAAATTCTATGATATCTATGTTGTCCTCCGCACTCTTAGTCTAGGCCTGCTTGACAAATGATCAATTTAAAAAGGAATCCCAGGGCTATCAATGTCCATTGGGCTACCCTGCAGTAAAAATTGACACCTTTGACAGGTAAGAATGTTGGCAACAAACGGTAATTTTGTTCTGCCTTTCTTTTTGTTAAACTATAAACCTGTAACATCTTTGGAAGAGGTGGGGTTAGTCTGAAGAAGTTACAGAGCCTAAAACTGAAATACTGACAAAATTGCAAAGCACAAAAAGTACATTTTTTTTTAAAACACAGCGTGGATTTAATTTTCTGCACTGTCCTGTATAAAATTGTTATTTGCAGGTATAGCCTGTTGTGAAGTTTATATTCCCCCCCCCCCCCCCTCCCCAGCACAAAATAATATAAATTGTTTTAACCTGTGCTATTTATATTGCAGTGTTCTACTTGTGAGATGTAACTAAAATTGGCTGGTTAAATATGATGGATTTTGATGCATTTATTTCCTGTCTGAAATAAATTCTAACCCTGTACGTTTAAAGGAACGATTGCTAATTGCAGACTTGGCCCTTGCCAACTGTGAATTCATGTTTGAAGAAACTAGAAAGTATGTGAAACAGAGAAAGGCCTTTGGTAAAACTATTGCAGATTTGCAGGTGGGTGCACACACTATGACATTCAGAAAAATAAGTTAATTACATTTAATCTTCACTTCCGGAGGAATTGAAAGACTTATATGAAATTAATGAAATGGTTAGTTTGACAATGCTGATAAACTTACTTTAGCAATAATTGACATCAAATGTGTCAGAAGCTGAATGGTATAAATTTGTGTAAGGGTTTGGTTCCTAGATTTGTGAACAGTTTAGGTAAAATTATTAGCCGTTTTTGTACCTCCCCCATCCTCCGAAAGGCGATGTGGATTTTGTCATTGCTGAATTTTTTATTTCTGGATTTATTACCTTTTCAAACCTCCCTCACAAAAACTGACTCTTTGAGTGATTAAATGGGTGCCAGAAACCCTCCAATGACTTGTAAGTAATAAATCTTTGTGTTTGAACCTTGACAATGAATGTTGGCAGGATATTCCACCATTGAGGGTAGCATTGCTGAGCTTAATCTTGCACAGCTTCCACACAGATTTTCTGGCCATGGATTGTGATTAGAAGCAGGAATGCTATTTGGTTTTGCCAACTTACACCCTACCCTATAGCTCTTCTTGTTCTGCATCAACTAGAAGACTTCTGGTTTATAGGCACCTGTCACAGACTATTGGTAGAAGCTGTGGATTTTTAATATCCGTTCAGAAAACCCTCCTGACAGACTTGAGTCTGACACTTTAATGCATAAGTTCTGATCGACCGAGAAGGAGTTGATGTAACAAAATTAAATTTCATTGACAAGAGACAATTCTAACATTTCATGTAATGGCTTAAGAGGGCAGGATAAAGCATGACAAAAAAAAAAAGGTTTTGCTATGCTGTTATGCCCTGAGCTTGAAAAACAAAATATTAGTCATTGCTTGGTGGCACAGTGGTTAAAAATGTTGCCTCACGGCACCAGAGACCCGGGTTCAATTCCAGCCTCGGGCGACTGTCTGTGTGGAGTTTGCATGTTCTCCCCGTGTCTGCGTGGGTTTCCTCCAGGTGCTTCCGTTTCCTCCCATAGTCCAAAGATGTGTAGGTTAGGTGGATTGGCCAGGCTAAATTGCCCCTTTGCATTCAAAGATGTGTAGATTAGGTGACCCTCTTTCAGAGGGTTGGTGCAGATTGATGGGCTGAATGGCCTCCTTCTGCCCTATGATAGAAATGTGCTTTGTTGTTCCAAATTTTCTTGAGCCTTGAAGTCAGGAGAAATAGCTGATATTTTAGAGCAGAGCTATTGAATATAACAGTGAATAATTTTAAAAATGAAGTGAAACATACAGTAATTTTATACTCCTGCTTATAATCTTTTTTTTGTCAGAAACCTTAGAATGAAATATTAGAAATGCCACTGCAATTTTTTATCAAGTGATAGAACATAGAACAATACAGCGCAGTACAGGCCCTTCGGCCCACGATGTTGCACCGAAACAAAAGCCATCTAACCTACACTATGCCATTATCATCCATATGTTTATCCAATAAACTTTTAAATGCCCTCAATGTTGGCGAGTTCACTACTGTAGCAGGTAGGGCATTCCACGGCCTCACTACTCTTTGCGTAAAGAACCTACCTCTGACCTCTGTCCTATATCTATTACCCCTCAGTTTAAAGTTATGTCCCCTCGTGCCAGCCATCTCCATCCGCGGGAGAAGGCTCTCACTGTCCACCCTATCTAACCCCCTGATCATTTTGTATGCCTCTATTAAGTCTCCTCTTAACCTTCTTCTCTCCAACGAAAACAACCTCAAGTCCATCAGCCTTTCCTCATAAGATTTTCCCTCCATACCAGGCAACATCCTGGTAAATCTCCTCTGCACCCGCTCCAAAGCCTCCACGTCCTTCCTATAATGCGGTGACCAGAACTGTACGCAATACTCCAAATGCGGCCGTACCAGAGTTCTGTACAGCTGCAACATGACCTCCCGACTCCGGAACTCAATCCCTCTACCAATAAAGGCCAACACTCCATCGGCCTTCTTCACAACCCTATCAACCTGGGTGGCAACTTTCAGGGATCTATGTACATGGACACCTAGATCCCTCTGCTCATCCACATTTTCAAGAACTTTACCATTAGCCAAATATTCCGCATTCCTGTTATTCCTTCCAAAGTGAATCACCTCACACTTCTCTACATTAAACTCCATTTGCCACCTCTCAGCCCAGCTCTGCAGCTTATCTATATCCCTCTGTAACCTGCTACATCCTTCCACACTATCGACAACACCACCGACTTTAGTATCGTCTGCAAATTTACTCACCCACCCTTCCGCGCCTTCCTCTAGGTCATTGATAAAAATGACAAACAGCAACGGCCCCAGAACAGATCCTTGTGGTACTCCACTTGTGACTGTACTCCATTCTGAACATTTCCCATCAACCACCACCCTCTGTCTTCTTTCAGCTAGCCAATTTCTGATCCACATCTCTAAATCACCCTCAATCCCCAGCCTCCGTATTTTCTGCAATAGCCTACCGTGGGGAACCTTATCAAACGCTTTGCTGAAATCCATATACACCACATCAACTGCTCTACCCTCATCTACCTGTTCAGTCACCTTCTCAAAGAACTCAATAAGGTTTGTGAGGCATGACCCACCCTTCACAAAGCCATGCTGACTATCCCTGATCATATTATTCCTATCTAGATGATTATAAATCTTGTCTCTTATAATCCCCTCCAAGACTTTACCCACTACAGACGTGAGGCTCACCGGTCTATAGTTGCCGGGGTTGTCTCTGCTCCCCTTTTTGAACAAAGGGACCACATTTGCTGTCCTCCAGTCCTCTGGCACTATTCCTGTAGCCAATGATGACATAAAAATCAAAGCCAAAGGTTCAGCAATCTCTTCCCTGGCCTCCCAGAGAATCCTAGGATAAATCCCATCAGGTCCCGGGGACTTATCTATTTTCAGCCTGTCCAGAATTGCCAACACCTCTTCCCTACTTACCTCAATGCCATCTATTCTTTTAGCCTGGGGCTCAGCATTCTCCTCCACACATTATCTTTTTCCTGAGTGAATACTGACGAAAAATATTCATTTAGTATCTCGCCTATCTCTTCAGACTCCACACACAATTTCCCATCCCTGTCCTGATGAAACAGAATGCTCAGGGAACGATGGTAAATATTCTTCCTTTCACTTCTAGACAGTACAGCACAAGCTGGCAGAAATAAAGACACAGATTTGTGTGGGGAGAGCGTTTGTTGACAGCTGTTTACAGTTGCACAAGGAACAACGACTGGATTCGTATACTGCTTCCATGGGCAAATACTGGTATTTGTGCTGCATTGATTTCTATGTGTACTTTAACAGAGTTCTTCAGGATAAATACTTAATAATGTAGTCCGTTCACCCCAGCAAAAATATGATGGCTTTCCACTTCCATATGCTGCTGTCAGTCCTCCAATTTTACTGAATTGTTATTGTGATATTGTGAATTTCTAACGGAACCACTCTATAGATTTGTTTGTCTCCACCAGAATTTTTGCGATGAATCTTAGTAAGAAAGAAAGAATTAACTTGCATTTATGTAGAATCTGTTAAAATTGCAGGGAGTTTCAAGACTTTTCATAACCAGTGGAGTATTATTGAAGTATAGGCACTGTTCTAATGTGGAGAAAGTTAGTTCTGTAGAATCTTTTTCTCCATGCCCACTTGAGCTATGGATGAACAGCAACTGGTGCATTTGATTATAATTGGTTTCTTTGAGAACTTGGGTTATGACGGAAGATTATTTTGAATTAGATGGTTGTGGTTCTGTGATTAACAGTAGAAACCGGTAAATAATCAGAGCAGCAGTGTTATCACCTGTCATTGTACATATGATATTTTTTATAATATGATTGCCAAGACAATAAATATCTCTGACACTGGGCGTGATTCTCTGGAAAGGTTTCGAAGTGTGGTAGTGAGTGGGAACTGCCACGGGCTTCCCAGCGCTTGGCCCAGCGAGGCTGGCAACGCTATTCAACGTTAATTGGTCCACTTAACGAGGCCCCACGGGATTCCCGCCGCAAATGCAGGCTCATCAGCCAATTCACCGGCATCGTGCTCGCCAACGCCCTGCTATCAAGGTGGAGCAGCATTTAGGCTGCACTCGCTCAGCTAACCCGAGCCAGCTCAAAGCAATGGCGCCGAAGAGACCGGCCCCAAGACTCTGGGATGCAGATCTGGAAGGCTGCTAGATGCTGTGGAGGCCAGGAGAGATGTCCTGTTCCCTCGAGTGTCCAAAAGGGTCAGCCACAGGGCAGCCAGTGCTGCCTGAGGTGAGGTGACGGTGGCTGTCAGCTCCGGGAGCGTGACCAGGAGGACTGGCCTCCAGGGACAAAAAAAAGTCAACAACCTACACTGCGCAGGACATGTGTGAGTAGACACCAACCACCTCCCACCACTGTGAACTACGGGTGCGTCTAACAATAACCTTTCTGTATCTCCTCAGGAAAAGTTCACCCACAATCGCCAGGAGAGGGCCTAGTCTGATGGCAGGGGGCCAGACTTAAAAATCCTCACTTTCTTTGAGGGGCGGGCCTTGGATGTGACTGAGGTGGCCGAGGACAGGGTGGTCACCCACGCGGAGGTAGGCGGACGCCGCAGACGTGAGGAACCACCGGGTTGTGCCTGGAGGACCTGTCAAATGTAAGTTGTTATTGCCTTACTGACTGACTCATCCCCTCACTAACCACATGCCCATTCTCCCGCAGGTCCTCCAGCCGATGGCGCTGGCCCATCCCGGGTGGCCCCCTCTCCAGCCTCCCAGGTGACCACCTCGGAGGGGAGTTCCGAGGATGACATGATTGCGGCGTCACAGCTGTCAACCCTACCCTCCACCAGTGCAGATACAAGCAAATGGGTGGGAAATGTTAGTGGTCAGGCTTCTGGAGCACATTCTGGTGAGCATCACACAGCTGCTGATGTACATCAGGTGGAGGCAGGAACCCCCAGGCGAGACAGCAGTCGGAGGTCTGCTAGATCCCACGACCCAGCTGGGTCCCAGCCTAATGCTGAGCCTATGGGAGAGGTAATCCCGGAGCTGATGGAGACGATAGGGAGCGGCCAGGACATTCAGAGGAAAATGTCAGCGACAGTCCAACAGATCGATAGCCGATTAGAGGAGTCTAGAGGCTAAGGGCGCAGGAGATGTCACCTGCGATGCGTGGCACCACGGCCAACACTGCTAGGGTGGTGACCGCGGTGGAAAGCCTGGTGCACGACGTCGGCACCATTAATGAAAGTGTCCAAGGAGTCGCGCCATTGGTGACAGCCATGGCTATGGGTTTCGGTAGAATGTCCGATTCGCTGGGGGATGTCACCCAGTACCATGCTGACCTTTGATGAGGTGCTGCGGGACATGTCTTGCTCTCAGATAGGAAACGCCGAGGCGATGCGGAGCTTCTGCCAGTCACAGGTGGGCACGGCTGTGCTTGTGCCACCGACAAGTGTTCCGAGACCCTCAGGCCCCAGAGGGCACCTCTAGGGGCATTGAAGATCATGGGACGAGGTAAACATCTGTCTGCCCTCCTCTGATGTGCATCCTGGGGAGACACCTAGACGTAGTGGTAGAGATAGGAAGGCAAAGCACATGGAGGATCACTGAGAGCACCAAGGGAGGGGGAAGAGGATTGTGGGGGGATTAGGTAGGGGGTGAAGGGGGGTGGGGGAGGGGCGGCACCATCGAGAGAGTGGGGAATTGTAAAACACAATAAACACTCTTGACCACAAGCAGTATGACGCCTCTTTCACTTTCTTCCGCAATGTGTCCCGACCTCCGAACACTTGGACCATCTCTCCAGGCATCTCCCCATCCCTGTGGCACTAGCCCAACTCCGGCCTTGGACATGCCCCCGGAGCTGTGTCCCATCCCCTGGATGTTCGGATGTTGGTTGCTGCGTGTGTGGTGTTGCCTCCTGCAGTGTTCAAGAACAGTGCCCATGCATGAAGATGTGATTGGGATGCTAGGCAACGAGCCCCACATGCTACGTGGCCCGCCCACCCGCGTCGATCCACTTGGGATGTGTACAGTACTCACTTAACCATGATTGCTAATTCCCTATTAGCAATAGCCTTCAGCCACATGGCCAGAGGCATCGGCAATTGGTGGGGGTTGTGGGTGGCCGGTGGGACAGACGGGCAGGGGCTACGGTTTCCCCCAGAATGGGTACACACGATCCAGGGATTGGCATGCTGGAGCCGTGAGCCCCCCAGCGCCCCCTCCCCCATCCCTTACCATGGCGGCCCATCCCTCCAGGCCCCCCCCAGCCAAGGTTCCCCACCGAGCACTGTGGTCGCAAGTCCAGCGCCTCTGGGCTCTACCTGTGAGCAAAGACAGTCCAACGCTGGCATCTCCACATCATGTGAGTTTGGTAGTCACCACTGTTTGTATATATTACGTATATGAGAAGTAATACGGTAAGATCCCTGCATGCTGGCTCCGTCCAGTAGGCGGAGTATAAATGTGTGTGCTCACCGAGTTGCAGCCATTTCGGCAGTAGCTGCAAGAGGCAACACATCTCTGCTTAATAAAGCTTTGATTACTCTACTCTCGTCTCGTCATAATTGATAGTGCATCAATTTATTAAGCAGAGATTTTACAGCGATGGGCCTCCGCATCAAGCCAGATCGCCTGCAGCTGCACCCTCAAGCAGACAACGCCACGTCGGCCTTCGACCACTGGCTAGCCTGCTTTGAAGCCTACATCGGATCAGCGACAGAACAACCCCCAGAAGCACAGAAACTCCAGATCCTGTACACACGGCTGAGCTCCGATATCTTTCCCCTTATCTGGGATGCGCCCAACTACACTGAGGCCATGGCGCTTCTTAAAGAGAACTATACCCGGCCGACCAACAAACTCTGCGCCAGGCACCTCCTGTCCACACGGCAACAACTCCCCAGTGAGTCATTGGAAGATTTCTGGCGTGCCCCGCACGCCCTGGCGAGGAACTGCGATTGCCAGGCAGTTTCGGCCGTTGAACATTCCGAACTTCTAATCAGGGACGCTTTCGTTACGGGCACAGGGTCGGTGTACATCCGCCAGCGCCTCTTAGAAGGGGGTACTCTCGACCTCGCGGCGACCAAGAAACTCGCGACCTCACTAACGGTAGCCTCCTGTAATGTTCAAGTGTTCGCCCACGACCGCACTGCGCCCCCCTCCTGGACATCGCGGACCCCACCAGCGATCGCCCCCAGCCAACCCCAAGCCTGCGCCGTGCGGCAGCCAGCCAACCCCGGGGGGCCCAAATGCTATTTCTGTGGGCAGACAAAGCACCCCCGGCAGCGCTGCCCGGCGCGGAGCGCAATCTGCAAGGCCTGTGGGAAGAAAGGACATTTCGCTGCGGTGTGCCAGGCCCATTGTTCCTGCACCCCCCACGTGCGATCCGTGGGCGCCGCCATTTTCGTCCCCGTAACCCACGTGCGGCCCATGGGTGCCGCCATCTTCCTCGCATCACAACACGTGTGGTCCGTGGGCGCCGCCATCCTCCCCCATTAGACCGTGCGGCCCGTGTGCGTTGTCATCTTTAACGCCGCCCGCCGTGGGCGCCGCCATCTTCGGCGCCTCAGGACCCCTGCTCGTCGGGCACCTCATAGGTCCGCTCATCGCCCACAATCGCCGCCGACTAGCCCGGGGCCCACCAACACCAGCCGCAGCTCGCCTCCATCACGCTCGACCAGTCGCGGCCGCACAACCTCGCAACCGTGTCAACGACGGTAAAGGTCGATTGGCACAAGACATCATGCCTTCTTGACTCCGGGAGCACGGAGAGCTTCATCCACTCTGATAAGGTAAGGCGCTGCTGCCTCGCGGTACACCCAATTACCCAACGAATCTCCCTGGCCTCCGGATCCCACTCCGTGGAGATTCGGGGGTACTGCACCGCCACCCTCACCATCCAGGGCGTAGAGTTCAGCAACGTCCGGCTCTACGTCCTCCCCAACCTCTGCGCTGCCTTGCTACTCGGCCTGGACTTCCAGTGCAACCTCCAAAGTCTAACTCTGAAATTTGGCGGGCCCCTACCACCCCTTACTGTATGCGGTCTCACGACCCTTGAGGTCGACCCACCTTCCCTCTTCGCAAACCTCGCTTCGGATCGCAAACCCGTCGCCACCAGGAGCAGACGGTACAGTGCCCAGGACAGGACCTTCATCAGGTCGGCGGTCCAGCGGCTGCTGCGGGAAGGCATCATTGAGGCCAGAAACAGTCCCTGGAGAGCCCAAGTGCTAATTGTAAAGACTGGGGAGAAACACAGGATGGTCGTTGACTACAGTCAGACCATCAATCGGTACACGCAGCTCGCGCGTACCCCCTCCCACGCATATCTCATATGGTCAATCAGATTGCACAGTACCGGGTCTTCTCGACAGTGGACCTGAAATCTGACTACCACCAGCTCCCCAAGCGCAAGGCGGACCGCCCATACACTGCGTTTGAAGCAGACGGCCGCCTTTACCACTTCCTTAGGGTTGCCTTCGGCGTCACTAATGGGGTCTCGGTCTTCCAACGGGAGATGGACAGAATGATTGACCAGTACGGACTGCGGGCCACCTTCCCGTACCTGGATAACGTCACCATCTGCGGCCACGGCCAGCAGGACCACAACGCTAACCGTTACAAATTTCTCCACACCGCCAAACTCCTGAACCTTACGTATAACAAGGAGAGGTGCGTGTTCAGCACCAACCGCTTAGCCATCCTTGGCTATGTGGTGCCAAATGGAGTTCTAGGGCCTGACCCTGACCGCATGCGCCCCCGCATGGAACAGCCCCTCCCCCACTGCCCCAAGGCCCTCAAACGATGCCTGGGGTTCTTCTCATACTATGCCCAGTGGGTCCCTAACTATGCGGACAAGGCCCGCCCACTCATTCACTCCACCGTTTTTCCCCTGATGGTCGAGGCTCACCAGGCCTTCAACCGTATCAAGGCCAACATCGCCAAGGCCGCGATGCACGCAGTCAACGAGACCCTCCCCTTTCAAGTCGAGAGAGCGATGCATCAGACGTCGCTCTGGCCCCACCCTCAACCAGGCCGGCAGACCCGTGGCATTCTTTTTACGCACCCTCCATGCCTCCGAAATTCGGCACTCCTCCGCCGAATAGGAGGCCCAAGCCATCGTAGAAGCTGTGCGGCATTGGAGGCATTACCTGGCCGGCAGGAGATTCACTCTCCTCATTGACACAGTATGTTCAATAACACACAGCGTGGCAAGATCAAAAATTATAAAATCTTGAGGTGGAGGACCGAGCTCTCCACCTACAATTACGAGATTTTGTATGGCCCGGTAAGCTCAATGAGCCCCCCGATGCCCTATCCCGAGGTACATGTGGCAGCGCACAAGTGGACCGACTCCGGGCCCTACACGATGGTCTCTGTCACCCAGGGGTCACCTGGTTCTTCAACTTCATAAAGGCCCGTAACCAACCCTACTCCATTGCGGAAGTCAGGACGGTCACCAAAGTCTGCAGGTGTGCGCGGAGTGAAAACAGCACTTCTACCAGCCAGACCGAGCACACCTGGTGAAGGAATTCCATCCCTTTGAACGCCTCAGCGTGGATGTCAAAGCCCCTCCCCTCCACCGACCGAAACACGTACTTCCTTAACGTGGTCGATGAATACTCCAGATTCCCCTTCGCCCGATATGACGTCTGCCACAGTCATCAAAGCCCTCAATAGCATCTTCACTCTGTTCGCTTTCCCCGCTTACATCCACAGCGACCAGGGATCCTCCTTTATGAGTGATGAGCTGCGTCAATTCCTGCTCAGCAAGAGCATTGCCTCGAGCAGGACGACCAGCTCCAACCCCTGGGGAAACGGGCAGGTGGAGAGGGAGAACGGGACGGTCTGGAAGGCCATCCTGCTGGCCCTACGGTCTAAAAAATTTCCCGGTCTCCCGCTGGCAGGAGGTCCTCCCCGTGCCCTCCACTCCATCCGATCGCTACTTTGCACTACGACTAACGAAACCCCCCATGAACGTCTCCTTGCCTTCCCCAGGAAGTCCACCTCCGGGGTTTCGCTCCCAACGTGGCTGGCAGCTCCAGGACCCGTTCTCCTCCGCAAGCACGTGCGCTCCACAAGGCGGGCCCTTTGGTCAAGAGGGTACAGCTACTCCATGCAAACCCGCAGTACACCTAGCGTACCCCGACGGCCGCCAAGACACAGTCTCCCTCAGGGACCTGGCACCAGCTGGGCCCCCCCCCCCCAATGCCTCAGCGCCCCCTCAGCGCACCTCACCACAGCCCCCGCCCCAGGACGATCCGTCCTCCCCTTGGTCCCACCCAGGGATGAAGGTGAGGACTACACGCTCACGGAGTCACCGGCGACCGAGCCGGCGCCTGCATCGCCACCGGGACTGCGGCGCGCACAACGGAGGATCAAGGCACCTGACCGGCTAAATTTGTGAACTTTCCCCAAAATGTACACTTTACAAATGCTCACATACATGTAAATAGTTTTCCACCACCCCTGCTGGACTCTTTTTTAACAGGGGGTGAATGTGGTAGTCACCACTGTTTGTATATATTACGTATATGAGAAGTAATCCGGTAAGGCTCCTGTACTACAGGTACGGGGGTAGATCCTGTCTGCTGACTCCGCCCAGTAGGCGGAGTATAAATGTGTGTGCTCACCAAGCTGCAGCCATTTCGGCACAGCTGCAGGAGGCAACACATCTCTGCTTAATAAAGCCTCGATTACTCTCTATTCTCGCCTCGTCGTAATTGATAGTGCATCAGTGAGCAAAGATGGCTACACATCTCCTCGGCTCCCCACAGAAGCCCTTCCGCCAGGTTCACATTTTTTCAAAAGGAATAATAATCGGCGCCAACGTGAGCACTTGCCAGGGAGGCCGCTGAATGACGGGAGGCCATGGATATGGGGTGCCTCCCGTTAATTGTATGGAAATAGGGCTTAAGTGGTGATAATTGGTTTCTCGCCACGCTATGGCGGGATCCCGATTTTGCCTACAGGAGCAGGCCGATTGCATCGCAAACTGGCGCCTGGTGCGGATCTCGTTTTGGTCTCCCGCTATTCACCGGCCTCGTTTCGCTTGAGCGAGAGCGTAACGAGGCCAGAAGATCGCGCCCAATGAGTACTGTACAAACAATATTATTAAAAGTTAATCAGATGTGAAACTTAATGTGAGGAAATGGCAAGTTGTGTATTCACCAGCCACAGTAGCTGCCCTATTACAGAATGTTTGCTGCAAAATGCGACTAATCAGGCTAATCACATCAAAGGCATTTGTCTAACTCAAATAAGGAAGCACCGTGGGAACATTTTTATTGGATTATTTTTGATTTCCCTGTAACTACTAGTAACTACTAGAAACTTTGTACCACTGAACATGAATTCTGAAAATTGCTATCCGTGAGAAATGGTGTTGGCAAGAGTTAGAATTCACCCCAAGTATGGGCGCACAGCTCATAATTGGCAATAATCTGGCCATTTATTTCAGATAAGAAATGGCCTAGCTTGTGAAAAATAAAGGCCCCCTCTGGTTCACGAGTGTTACACTCAGGTTGCTGAAGCAGATTCCTCGGGCATAGTCGAGGGAGTTTCTGCATGATCTGGGAGTGTTTGATATTGCGGCACAGATGCCTAAGATGCAACATTTTCCACCTCCAGCACCAACCTCCCTCACCTTGGCATGTACAAAACTCAAGTTTTAAAAAAGGCAGAAAGAAAGACATAATCTTCCAACTGCAGTAGCTCCTCTCTGTTCCTGCGTGGTAGTATTTTTGAAAAGTTAACTTAGAAGCTAAGATTTTGCTTTTGCTGTATTATTCAGTCAGTAGTAATGATGCAGAATATTTAAATTTGTTCCAAGCGTTGCTTTTTAAAACTGTGTGGTATTTCATTGAGGACGGCAGTAGGTCAAATGTTTCATTCAAAGTGTCTCTGAATCTCTCATCACATGGTTCCAGCTTCAGAATCTGCTGATTGCAACTAGGATCCCGCACTGCATGATATCATCAGCATGATCCCAGTAAGATTAGGGAGGGAGCAGCCACCTAGGGGCATGTGCATATTTGGTATGGACTGCAGGTGAGAGCTTGATTGATCGAATAGCCTTCTGGCACCACTGTGTGCCATGTGCTTGCACATGAAGACTACCTGGGGAACAGAGCACCTCATACCCATTGAAATGTGACTCAGTGGAAGAAAATAGCAAAACTGATTTTGTAAAGCTGATGTTATAGTAATGTGATAGTCTTATGAAATTGGTTGCTGTATGAATGCTATTTCTAGATCTTAAAATAATATTACATTTTCTGAAAAGAGAGACATGTTGCCAAAGCTTTTCATCTTGCACTCATCAGGGCAAAAGCAAGAACTTCAAATTTCAAACAGTCACCACAATTTATACTATAGGAGATAAGGGTGTTTGTTGATTGGTTGGCAAGTTAAGTCTGGTTGATTGATTGCGGCATTGCCATGGAGAAAGCAAATGGGAACTCTGGCTCCCAAACACCCAGGTAATTAGAAAAAGGCACAAGAAGCAGCACGGTGGCACAGTGGTAGCACTGCAGTCTTACGGCGCTGAGGTCCCAGGTCACTGTCCATGTGGAGTTTGCACATTCTCCCCGTGTTTGCGTGGGTTTCGCCCCCACAACCCAAAGATGTGCAAGGTAGGTGGATTGAACACGCTAAATTGCCCCTTAATTGGAAAAAATGAATTGGGTACTCTAAATTTATTTTTAAAAAGAAAAACTTCATACAAGAACAGAGAATGCTGGAAAAACGCAGCAGGTCTGGCAGCATCTATAGGGAGAAAAAGCAGAGTTAATGTTTTGGGTCCATTTAACTTCATCAGAACTAAAGAGAGGGAGACTGTGTTAGATATTACATTGTAGATGTGAGAGATTACAACAAGATGTAGCAACCTTGAGAAGAAAAGAAAGATGGCCTGGTGTGGGAGGGTTTTTGCATTGAGGCACATATGCAATATTTTTTATGACGTGTTTAAGATGGTTGAGAATCGGACTTCCGGTGGCGGCGTGTAGGAGGAGGTCACACGTTGGGTGGCTCTTGCTCGAGGCTTGATTTTTTGTTAAATGCAGGAAGTAATAAAGGAGAGGGATATCCAAAACCCAAAGTAAGCTGTTGTGAAGAAGGGGGTGAGTGAAGGTTCGCTGTTGAGTGGAAGAGTCTGCTCGGCAACTGGAAGGATGGGTCGCTGGGTGAGGCCGCACTGCTCACGGCAGAAAAGGTGACCGAGGTGACAGTTTGCAAAGCACATGGAGGTGATGAGGAAGGATGCGATGGCAGCATTCAAGATGCTGGTGGAGGAGGCGATTGCCCCGGTGAAGGGCGGTGGTGTGGAGGACATCGGCTGAGGTGCGGGAGCAGGGTGAGAAACTGAAGGGGGTGGAAGAGACTTTGTCGCAACACAGTGATCAACTCACCTCGATGGGTGAGGAGCTGCAGAGGGTGGTGGAGGCCAACTAGGGCTTGAGCTAAAGTGGAGGACCTTGAAAACAGATCTCGGCGGCAAAATCTGAGGCTCGTGGGCCTGCCCGAGGGGTGGAGGGCCCGAGGCCGACAGGATATTTTGCCAAGATGTTGGTGGAGCTGTTGGAGGAGGGAGGAAGATCCCTCTCGGTATGAACTGGATCAAGCTCATAGGACGTGGAGGCCTAAACCAAAGGTGAATGAGCCACCAAGAGCAGTGATTATTTGTTTCCGTAAGTACCACGTAAAGGAGAAGGTCCCGAGTTGGGCAAAGCAGAAGCGGGAGGTGCAGTGGGCTGAAGTTGGTATACGTATATACCGGGACTTTACTGTGGAGTTGGCAAGGAGGCAGGCGGCTTCGGCCGAGTGAAACAGCAGTGTGTGCTCCGGCATAGTCCAGCTAAGTTGAGGGTGACCTACAATTCCAAAGACTTTTATTTTGAGACGGTGGAAGCGGCGGAGGTGTTTGTGAAGGCAGAAGGACTGGGACAAAAGTGAGAAATGGGACTGAGAATTGGTATTGGACTGAGGGTTGGGGGGGGGGGGGGGGGGGGGGGGGGCGGAGGAGTGTGCGTAGCTCTATTTTTCACTGCATGTTGTTATATGTGCTAAGTGTGTTGAAGTTGCCTATTTGGACAAGTTAAGAGTTGGGATTTTCTTTTGCAATAATGGTGCTTTGGGGTTTGCGTGTTCACGCTGGGGTTGTGTGTTGAAGGGGATTTCTTTGTTTTCGTGGGGCCGGGCCGGGGGGTTTGGGGGAGGGGATTGGAGTGAGGCCTGGGCAGGGGCCTCCACACCTTCCACACTGGCTAGCTCAAGCTGGCCAGTGAACGGGAGTGTGGGGGGGGAGGGACTGTGGCCATCGGAGCCTGGTAGAATAGGTTTCGATGAGCCTCGGAGGTGTGAAAGGTTGGGGGAGGGGACCAATACGGGGTGAGGTGTTTTCGAGAGGAAGTGGATGGGAGGATTCTGGCAGGGGCTCGATGGTAACAATGGGACGGGGCGGGATAAGCCCAGAGGGCATTGCCTGGAGTTATGTGCGGGGTTTGTTGAAAGGAGGTTTGTGAGGAAAGGAAATGTGAGGTAATGCATTTTGGAAGGTCAAATGTACAAATGTGAGGTAATGCATTTTAGAAGGTCTAATGCAGGTAGGGAATATACAGTGAATGGTAGAACCCTCGAGTATTGAAAGTCAGAGAGATCTAGGTGTACAGGTCCACAGGTCACTGAAAGGGGCAACACAGGTGGAGAAGGTAGTCAAGAAGGCATATGGCATGCTTGCCTTCATTGGCCGGGCATTGAGTATAAGAATTGGCAAGTCATGTTGCAGCTGTATAGAACCTTAGTTCGGCCACACTTGGAGTATAGTGTTCAATTCTGGTCGCCACACTACCAGAAGGATGTGGAGGCTTTAGAGAGGGTGCAGAAGAGATTTACCAGAATGTTGCCTGGTATGGAGGGCATTAGCTATGAGGAGCGGTTGAATAAACCCGGTTTGTTCTCACTGGAACGACGGAGGTTGAGGGCGACCTGATAGAGGTCTACAAAATTATGAGGGGCATAGACAGATTGGATAGTCAGAGGCTGTTCCCCAGGGTAGAGGGGTCAATTACTAGGGAGCATAGGTTTAAGGTGCGAGGGGCAAGGTTTAGAGTAGATGTACGAGGCACGTTTTTTACACAGAGGGTAGTGGGTGCGTGGATCTTGCTGCCGGAGGAGGTGGTGGAAGCAGGGACGATAGTGACATTTAAGGGGCATCTTGACAAATACATGAATAGGATGGGAATAGAGGGATACGGACCCAGGAAGTGTAGAAGATTGTAGTTTAGTCGGGCAGCATGGTCGGCATGGGCTTGGAGGGCCGAAGGGCCTGTTCCTGTGCTGTATTTTTCTTCTTTTGTTCTTTTGTTTTCAGTCATCTCGGGGGTAGTGCTCGTGAACTTGGAACCAGGGCCCCTAGAAGCCTTTTTGGGGGGGTGGGGGGGGGGGTTGGGCCGGCTCGGGCAGCAGGCGGGTGGGCAGATGTTAATCTTTGCCTCGCTGATTGCTCGGAGGTGGGTCCTGTTGGGGTGGAGGTCAGCTTCTCCACCCTGTGACACTGTTTGGCGAGGGAGACCTACTTGAATTTCTTTGACTCTCGGGAAGGTGAAGTCTCAGCTGAAGGGGATGAAGGAAGGGCTTCACAATTCATGAGGGCAATTTATTATGCGCTTCGAAGAATTGGTTGTCATTGAACATTAGAGGGGAAGGGGAAGTTGGCGGTATTGTTGTATTTGGTTACACTGTTTACGGATTGATTGTTAATTTGTGGTTTTTTTTACCTGGAATGTACGGGTGGATGTTTTGCCTGTATATTATGTGGAATGCGATTTGTGTGGGGGGGATTGCTATTGTATTTTTTTTGTTTGTTTTTTCTTTGGTTGTTTGTTGATGAAAATGTTGAAAATGAGGAGAATAAAAAGATTTTTTTTAAAAAGATGGTTGAGAAAGAACACATTCTAAAGTTGATTATCTCAAAATTGAGTCCTAAGGGCTGTAATGTGCCTAATCGGAATATGGGATGCTACGTCTCTAGCTCGCGTTGGGCTTCACTGGAACATTGCAGCTTGCCACGAACTGACATGTGGGCATAAGAGAAAGCTGCAAGAATCAACCTGCCAACCAATCAGCGCCCATTTCTCCAGCAGTATAAATTATTGTGGTTGTTTGAAATTTGGCATTCTTGCATTTGTGAGTGCAAGATGAAAAGCTTCGGGAACATGTATCTCTTTTCAACAATATTCAAATTCTGTGCTACCAGACTGTTAATATTTCACTTTTTTTTTTAAATAGGGCTTCTGAACAGCAGAATAATATAGCTGATCAATGTGTGCAACTTCACGGTGGATGGGGATACATGTGGGAATACCCTATTGCGAAGTAAGTCTTAACTTATTTGATTATTTGCAGTTTTAAAGGGAAAAGGAGACCTTTTCTTCTCAAAGTACTCTTCAATGTCTATTGAAAATGTGCTGCTAAATCTCTTATGCTGGTGGTCACGGTATATTAGGTGCTCCTTTGTTTTCTGAGAACAGCAGTAGTATTTGAAGGCTACAAACTATAATTAAATGCTAGCTGAGATCATTTAGACTGTAATAGTTCAGAAAGAACTTTGGAGGTTGGAATGTACTTATTTCAGTCTGAAGATTAATACCACAGGTTAGAAACTGCCAGCATTTAAAATTGTTCTGGGTTTGTGTTGGAGAGTGACATTTGGCATATTGCCATCTTGGTATGTGATGTACAGTTTCTTTGTTTCTTGTAGCTAGGTACCTATATTAATGTATCCACTGTAGCATTGTTCACCACTTGAGTTGAGAAAGTAACTAGTAAATTTTGGTATCCAATGAGATGTTTACCTTATAACCTGACCGTCCTTTTAAGGTCATTGCTCAAATTACTGACCTCCAAGTAATGGGGTTGTTTGTAAATTATAAATTGCTTATGAACTTCAGATTTCAGTCCTTAAATCCAGAATGAAATCACTATTTTTAGAAAAACATTGTTCTGTATCTGTTGTGTGACAGGTACATGCTGGATACAAAATATCTTTGTGCAAAAGGAATCAAAACCCTGGTACATTATCAACCAAAACTGCTGATGCAATTTTCAACCAAAATTACTGATGTACTAATTTTTCAATGTTTAGTCTTACTGATGGATTTCCTTCCACATAGTCCCTGCATTTTTTCTAATCCCTGTTCCTGTGTGTTCTTTATTTTACTCTCTATTTACACCACATATCCATGCTAGAGCTCAGCCTCCCAACTTACAACCGCATGCATGTACCTGCCAGTCCTTTCACACAGTGTGTAATGCAAAGGTTTGAGAACGTGCCCCAATAGATTCAAAAACAGCTTCTTCCCCATTGTTACCAGACTCTTGAATGGCCCTCGGAACTGAACTGATCTTTCTACGCTTCTTCTCTATAGTTGTAGCACTACACTCTGTATGCTGCACAATGTCTATGTCTATATATTTACATTGTGTATTTATAGTATGTTCTATGTATTCATGGATGGAATGATCTGCCTGGGCTGTACACAGAACAATACCTTTCACTGTACCTCGGTACACATGACAATAAATAAATCAAATCAATATTTCAACAATATCTTGTATTCATATTTAACATAGTAAAACATCTCAAGATACTTCAAAGGCAGACAAGTTAGATGATCAGTTTTTTGAGAACAAGGTAAACAGGAAATATTTCTGCTGGGTGAGAAAGGGAAAATAGAGAGACCAAGATATTGGGGCTAGGATAGAAGGGGCCTTTAGGAGCATTGATTTGGTGGGAAGGGTGAAGCCTCCTCCTTGCTGTAAATGCTGTGATGTTCTTCTTGGTGCACACTCTTCCATCCCCTGGAAGTCCCACTTCATCATTTGATCTTGTGATAAACGGTGATGGAGCCAATTGGCAGAAATGAGTCTCTCCAAATTCCAGGTCATAGAATGAAAAAACACAGAAGAAGGCTATTTGGTCTATTGTACCTGTACTGGCTCTGAAAGAGCTGTCCAATTAGTTCCTTTCCCCTGTTTTGTTTTCTCATGGTCCTGTAAATGTTACCAAACTAATAGGGTAGAGAGAGGTAGAATTTATTTCCCCTGATTTGGCAAAATAGGATTAAGAATAAAGCCTAGATCCCTTCTGTAAATGGCAATTGATGCTAGGTCATTTGATCTGAGATTGATCAATTTCTGCTAACCCAATGGTATTAAGGGATAGAGGGCAGAGGCATATATTTTATATGGGGTTAGAAAACATCAGCCATAATTTCATTGAGTGGGATTACAGTGCTAGTAAATTAGTTTTAGTTTTTTAAAAAAAGATACTGAATAAGTCCCGAAAGACGTGTTTGTTAGGTAATTTGGACGGTGCCAGAATGTGGCGACTACGGGCTTTTCGCGGTAACTTCATTGCAGTGTTAATGTAAGCCTACTTGTGACAATAAAGATTATTATTATTAATTAATGGGACTGAAAGTTGGTAATCCCCTGAACCTGATGATCTACACCCCAGTGTGTTGAAAGAGGTGCCTTTAGAGATGGTGGATGCTTTGGTGGTCATCTGAAATTCTTTAATGGTTCCTGCAGATTGGAAGATAGAAAATGTAACCCCGTTGTTTGAGAGGTGGGAAAGAAAAAATGGGAACTAGAGACCTGTTTGCCTGACATTAGTAGAAATGTTTGAAAATGCTAGAATCTATTGTAAAAGAAGTGACAGCCAGACACTTAGAAAATAATGGTAGGATTGGACAGAGTTAATGTGGATTTATAAAAGGGAATTAATACTTGACAAACTGGGAGTGTTTTGAGCAAATAACTAGCAGAATAGATAAGGGGGAACCAGTGGAAGTCGTCTATTTGGATTTTAAGAAGGCTTTCAAAATGGTCCCTCACGAGATTAGTAAACAAAATTAAAGCTCATGGTATTGGAGGCAATTTCTGACATGGATTGAGAACTGCTTAATGGACATAAAACAGAGGATATGAATAAACTGGTCACTCTCAGGTTGGCCAGCTGTGACTCATAGACCCAGCTATTCACAATCTATAATCAATGATTTGGATGCAAGGACCAAATGTAATATTTCCAAATTTGCTGATGGTACAAGACTAGGTGGGATGTGAGTTGTGAGGAGAATGCAAAAAGGTCTCAAATAAACTTAGGCAAGTGAAGTAAATGGGCAACTCATTGAACACTTGGCAGATGGAATATAATGTGCAAAAATGTGAAGTTATCTATTTTGGGAAGAAAAACAAATGCAGAACACCTCACACTATATACTTATATAATATATGTATATAGATTTCCTCATGGCTAATTTCTAAAATTATTTTTTTTTAAAAAGACCTTAAAATGGCTGAAGTCATGTATGTTTGGGACCCTGAACAAAAGGAGCTACCATGTCAGTATTGTATAAACTTGCACCTCATTATCTCCGAAGAGACACTATTGAGCTCTGTGGGTTGCAGAGACCAAATTCAAAGGAAATTATGCAAAGGCCATCCGCATTTCATAGAATTATCATAGAATTTACGGTGCAGAAGGAGGCCATTCGGCCCATCGAGTCTGCACTGGCTCTTGGAAAGAGCACCCTACCCAAGGTCAACACCTCCACCCTATCCCCATAACCCAGTAACCCCACCCAACGCTAAGGGCAATTTTGGACACTAAGGGCAATTTATCATGGCCAATCCACCTAACCTGCACATCTTTGGACTGTGGGAGGAAACCGGAGCACCTGGAGGAAACCCACGCACACACAGTGACCCAAGCCGGAATTGAACCTGGGACCCTGGAGCTGTGAAGCAATTGTGCTATCCACAATGCTATCGTGCTGCCCGGTAAGCCAGGCCTAACCTGTCTATCTGCTCGCGCAAGTCTTAACGGTTGGAACGTTTAGCCATTTCAGGAACCCAGATTCGGGTGTTTGGAGATTGGCTGGCCCCAGTGATGACTCTGTTTGACTGATGTGGCTGGTGGCCAATGAGTGGGCTCGAGGGTTACGTTCTGTCCAGTAACAGATGTTGATTGGATATTATCTCACCGGAATGTTTCCCCGAGCAACAAAGTTCTATTTTAGTTTTACCTTTGATTCGGCAGCTGGGGTGTAGGGTTCTGATTATTTCTCTTTCAAAAGATCCAGCTAAACTCTCTCCAGTGAGCACTCTCTCTCTGGGTGCCATTCTCTTGAAACTGGAAAGGCTTGAGGTCAAACCACGAGCTGGAGGCTAGGTTTGATATGAGACAAGGGGCAGGATTCTCCCCTACACGGCGGGGCGGGGGGTTCCAGTGTAATGGAATGGCGGGAACCACTCCGGTGTCGGGCCGCCCCAAAGGTGCGGAGTCTTCCGCACTTTTAGGGACCAAGCCCTCACCTTGAGGGGCTAGGCCCGCGCCGGAGTGGTTTCCCGCTCCGCCGGCTGGCGAGAAAGGCCGTTGGCGCCACGGCAGCCGGCGCCGAAAGGTTGTCGCCGGGCGACGCATACGCGGGAGCGTCAGCAGCTGCTGACGTCATCCCCGCACATGCGCAGGGGAGGGGGTCTCTTCCGCCTCCGCCATAGTGAAGACCATGGCGAAGGTGGAAGAAAAAGTGTCCCCACGGCACAGGCCCGCCCACGGATCGGTGGGCCCCGATCCCGGGCCAGGCCACCGTGGCGGCACCCCCCGGGGTCAGATCGCCCCGCGCACCCCCCAGGACCCCGGAGCCCGCCCGAGCCGCCTTGTCCCGCCGTTCAAAAGGTGGTTTAATCCACGCCGGCGGGAGAGGGTTGACAGAGGCAGGACTTAGGCCCATCACGGGCCGGAGAATCGCCAGGGGTGGGCCCACCGACCGACGCGGCGCGATTCCCGCCCCCGCCGAATCTCTGGTGGCGGAGAATTCGGGATACGGCGGGGGCGGGACTCATGCCAGCCCCCGGTGATTCTCAGACCCGGTGGGGGGGTCGGAGAGATTTCTCAAGAAAGAGGCCTGGAAACAAATCATAAACTGAAAGCAGAGTCTGATTTCAAGCCAAGGAGCCTCTCCAGGGAAAGCTGTGACTAATACATTTCTAAACTACAGCGAAGATCATTACGGACTGCAACCCAAGGACTTCAATCCACAAGTATATTGTGAAGAAAGCATGCTGCAAACTATCATTTGAAGAAAAGACTCTTATCTTCTCACCTTTGCCCTTATTATTTTCACTCCTTCCCACCCCCCCCACTTTGTGTTTGTCTGTCTCGTTTGTGTGGGTCGAGGATGGGACAGTTAAATGAGGTAGTAAGTGAGCCTGTTGTTCAGTTGCATTTACTGCATATTTCATATTTGCTCTTGTAATAAATAAACAGTAATTGTGTTTCAACTTACACACCTGGGGCGAGATTCTCCGACCTGGCGTCGCCGGGGGCTGGCGTGAATCCCGCCCCCTCCGGTTGCCGAATTCTCCACCAGATATTCGGCGGGGGCGGGAATCACGCCACGCCGGATGGCGCCCCCCCCCCCCCCCCGATGATTCTCCGGCCCGAATGGGCCGAAGTCCCACCGCTAAAATGCCTGTCCCGCCGGCGTAGATTAAACCACCTACCTTACCGGCGGGACAAGGCGGCATGGTCGGGCTCCGGGGTCCTGGGGGGGCGGGGGGGGCGATCTGGCCCCGGGGGTGCCCCCACGGTGGCCTGGCCCGCGATCGGGGCCCACCGATCTGCGAGCGGGCCTGTGCCGTGGGGGCACTCTTTCCCTTCCGCCTTCACCACGGTCTCCACCATGGCGGAGGCGGAAGAGACTCCCTCCACTGCGCATGCGCGGGAATGCCGTCAGCGGCCGCTAACGCTCCCACGCATGCGCCGCCCAGAGATGTCATTTCCGCGCCAGCTGGCGGGGCACCAAAGGCCTTTTCCGCCAACTGGTGGGGCGGAAATTAGTCCGGCGTGGGCCTAGCCCCTTAAGGTTGGGGCTCGGCCCCCCAAGATGCGGAGCATTCCGCACCTTTGGGGCGGCGCGATGCCCGACTGATTTGCGCCGTTTTGGGCGCCAGTCGGCGGACATCGCGCCGATACTGGAGAAATTCACTTGTTTAGTGGGAAATTCACTTGTTTAGCATGTGGCACTTGCCCAGAGTGGTGTAACTCCAATTATACTGCTCTGCTGCACAGCAAAGCTCAGTCTGCCATTTTACCATTTACAAGCAACGGCACAGCCAAGGGGCTCTGTCCAAATTGAATACCTGACCCATCTACACTGTTTATATTGCCTGCAACACAGACACACAGATCCTCATATGAAGTCAACTCTATTAGTGTAAGGGTCCTTTCTGTTTAATTCCTTATTTTCCTTTTGCCGTTACATTTTGATCCATGGCTGTTTAATGGAGCTGTTACTTTAAGGCAAAGCTACCTGAATCTTTAATTCAAACAGGAAGATCAAGAATGCTGTGCTGTTTTAGACTGACATCAGTGATGACTCGGATTGATTGACGTGGCTGGTGGTCAAGGAATGGGCCTAAAAGGTGGTGTTCTGCCCGGTAACAGGTGGTGATTGGATCTGTTCCCACTGAATGGTTCCAAGACCCAAAGCACTTTCAGTTTTGCTTTGGCAGCTAAGGGAGAAAATCTCTCCTTTTCCCACTCTGTTTCTCCAGAAGTAACCAGCTAATTCTCACCAAAAGCTCACTGTGGGAACCCAACACTCTCTACAGTTAAGGCTGATGCAAGCAGAGACCAAAATCTGACAACTCTTTTTGCAGAACAGGCCAATGTGAAACCAGGGGCCTTTCCTGGAAGAGCTGCAAGATATTGCTAACTGCAAGGAAGATCATTACAGGCAGTAAACCAAAAACTTTAAACCACACTCATAATGTGAGGAAAATGCACGAAGGAACTCCCCATCTGAAGCAAGGACTCTTACTGTTTGACCTTAATCCTTATTATTTTTTACCCCTTTCTATCCCACTGTGTTTGTCTGCCTTGTGTGTGTGGGTAGAGAGTGGGGCAGTTAAAGAGGGTGTCCATTAGACAATAAGGCATAGGAGCAGAATTAGGCTAATTTGGCCCATTGCGTCTGCTCCACTATTTGATCATGACTGATGTGTTTCTCACCCCCATTTTCCTGCTTTTGCCCCATAACCCCTGATCCCCTTATTTATCAAGAACCTATCTACCTCTGTCTTAAAGACACTCAGTGACTTAGCCTCCACAGCCTTCTGCGGCAATGAGTCCCACAGATTTACCACCCTCCTGGCTGAAGAAATTCCTCCTCTTCTCTGTTTTAAAAGATCATCCCTGCAGTCTGAGGCTGTGCCCTTGGGTTCTAGTTTTTACTACTAGTGGAAACATCCTCTCCACGTTCACTCTATCTGGGCCCCTCAGTATTGTTGCTAACTTTTGGTTGGGTCTTAAATGTTTCTCGTTGTGTCTTTACTTAATTTGCTCTGTTTCTGTAACCTTTGCTCTAGAGTCGCCAGGTATCTTTATGGTACCACCACGAGGTTCAAGTTCAAGTGCTGATCAATAACTCAATACACCAGTTAGTAAGATTCAAATCAAAACACATTTATTATACACAGTCAATCACTACTTATGCATCAAACTCTACTTACTAGACTATCTCTAACACTAAAAGGCCTATACTTAGCTTTGGAACTGGCCCACCAGGTCAGGGGAACAAATGGCCTTTTGTTCGATTCTGAGTCTGCAGGATTCAAAGCTCGTATAGACTGGTAGCTAGGAGCGCCTATCTCGTAGCGTGCGTTGACTGGAGACTTACTTGGTTGATGTAGCGGCCAGGCAGGTCACTGTCAAGGGTTGTTTCGAGCTGCTGAGTGACCCTGCCAAGAAGGACAAATTGAACTTGGGGACTCTATTTTATAGTCCCCAGGGGCTTCACGCCCTTTTGGGCGGACCCCGTACCTGGTTCCAAGTGATTGGGCTAAATTCTGATCACTTGGATCGATTTCCCCAATACTGGAGCTGTTCCCTGATCGCTGGGCGGTTCCTAAGTGTCCGTTGGCCTTCCTTTGTCTTGGCTCCTGCTGGCGCCGAGGAGTCTGGCTTGGCCTTGTTTACCTCAACTGTTTCCAATTGTTCCCGGGGATCGCTCATTAATATGTAGATGGTTGTTAGTTTCAGTGCTGTCTGGGTTCCTGCAAGTTCTGATTACAGGAAACTTTGCACCTGCTTGTTTTTCCTGCGTTGGCTGAATTTCCCTGCATTCTTAGCGGATCTCCATTTTAAAGTCGGGAAGTGGCCAACCCAGGTGGCTACAGTATCCTGTGAGCTTCAATAAGATCCCCCCTCATCCATCTAAACTCCCTCAACCTCTCCTCAGATGACAAGCTCTTCATTCCAGGGATCATTCTTGTGAACCTCCTCTGAACCCTTTCCAAATGGGATCTGACCAAAGCCTTATACAGCCTCTGAAGTACATCCCTGCTCTTGTATTCTAGCTCTCTTGACATAAATGTTAACATTGAGTTTGCCTTCCTAACTGCCGACTGAACCTGCATGTTAAGAGAATCTTGAACTCGGACTCCTAGTTCCTTTGTACCTCTGATTTTCTAAACCTTTTCCCATTTAGAAAATACTCTATGCATCTATTTTTCCTACCAAGTGCATAAATTCTCACTTTTCCACATTGTATTCCTTCTGCCACTTCTTTGCCCACTCTCCTAGCCTGTCCAAGTCCTTCTCTTGATAGTCTTTGACCCTTGGCTGTTCAATAATTAGTCACCAGGTTTGTATGTTTAAACACAAGTACTGTTTATAACAAGAACAAATATGAAATTGCAGTAAATGCAGTTGCTTAACACGGGGGAGGGTTCAGTTGTGTAGAGAATTAGAAAATCAAAGTTAAAGGAAAAGGTAGGAGCGCAGGTTAATGACGAGTACTTTCAATTAGTTAAAGGTGCCGTGGGCTCAGGAGAGGTTAGTAAAGTTTCCAAAACACGTAATAGAACAAATAGTGTAGAAGGCGACAGGAATCTAACTTCAGGCAGAGCAAAAAAGGCAACAAATATGAGAAGGGATGTTGTCAATGCAGGACTGAAGGTGTTATAGTATACGCAACAAGGTAAATGAGCTTGTTGCACACAAAATGTACAGGTGTGGCCGGTACGCTGTTGTGGGCATCACAGAGACATGGTTGCAAGGGGATCAGGGCTGGGATCCAAATATCCACAGATATATATCCTATTGAAAGGATGGGCAGAGGGGGCGGGACTGCATTGTTAGTAAGGAATTAAATTAAAATGCTAGCAAGAAGCGATATAGGATTAGAAGGCATAGAATCTGTGTGGCTAACGTCGAGGAATCGCAAAGGAAAAAAGACCCTGATGGGAGTTATGTGCAGGCCCCCTAACAGTAGTCCGGATGTGGGGCAGAAAATAAATCAGGAGATAGAAAAGGCATATAAGAAAGGCAATATTACAATAATCATGGGGGACTTCAATATGCAGGTGGACTGAGAAAATCAGATTGATAGCAGATCCCAAGAAAAGGAATTTATGGAATATCTACAAGATGGTGTTTTGGAGCAGCTTGTCGTAGAGCCCACTAATGAACAAGCAATTCTGGATTTGGTGATGTGTAATGAGGCATTAGGGAACTTAAGGTGAAGGAACGAACCCTTAGGGGGCAGTGACCACCGTATGATTAGAGAGGGAGAAGCTGGAATCAGATAACAGTATTACATTTGAATAAAGATAACTACAAAGACATGAGGGAGGAGCTGGCCACAGTTGATTGGTAGGGGAGCCTAGCAGGAAAGACAATCGAACAGCAATGGCAGAAGGTTTTGGGGGTTATCCGAGAGGCACAACAGAAATTCATCCCAAGGAGGAGGAAACATGCTAAGGGGGAGGATGCGGCATCCATGGCTGTTGAGGGAAGCCAAGAACAGCATAAAAGCAAAAGAAAAAGCATACAAGGTGGCGAGGATTAGTGGGAAGCCAGAGGATTGGGAAGCCTTTAAAGGGGCGGCACGGTGGCACAGTGGTTAGCACTGCTGCCTCACAGCTCCAGGATTCCAGGTTCAATTACGGCCTCGGGTGACTGTGTGGAGTTTGCACTTTCTCCCAGTGTCTGCATGGGTTTCCTTTGGGTGCTCCGGTTTCCCCCCTCAGTCCAAAATGTACAGGTTATGTGGATTGGCCATGCCCCTTAGTGTTCAAAAAGTTAGATAGGGTTACGGGGATAGGATGGAGGCTTGGGCTTAGGTAGGGTGCTCTTTTGGATGGGTTGGTGCAAACCCGATGGGCCGAATTACCTCCTGCACTGTACATTCTATGAAAAGCGGGAAGAGGACAACTAAAAAAGCAATCAGTTGGGGGGGGGGGCTGGTGGGGAAGAAGAAGCTAGCTAGTAATTTTTTTTTTACCGCATTTTATTAAAACTTGTATCAAAGTAGGTGACAGCAAATAAACACCCTGGGAAACATTCTTCCCAACAATCAACTACACAGTTTGTACAGAATCTTTCTCCTTTTTCACCCCCTCCCCCTGCGACGAACAGATCCTCAAACACGGTCACAAACATCCCCCACCTTCTCTCAAACTCCCCTGCTGAGCCCCTTAACTCATACTTTATCTTCTCTAACCGCAGGAAGTCGCACAGGTCACCCAACCATGCTGCTACCCCCGGTGGCGATGCCGACCGCCACTCTAGCAAAATTTGTCACCGTGCAATCAGAGAGGCGAAGGCCAAGACATCGGCCTTCCTCCTCTCCATGAGCCCCGGCTTCTCTGAAACCCCAAATATCGCCACCAAAGCGTCCAGGTCCACTCCCTCCTCCACTATCCTGACTAAGACCGCGAACACTCCCGCCCAGAAACTTCCCAATTTTTCACAACCCCAAAATATGTGCGCATGATTTGCTGGCCCCCGCCCACACCTCACACTCATCTGCTACCCCCTGAAAGAACCCACTCATTCTCGCCCGAGTCATTTGCACCCTGTGCACCACCTTAAACTATATCAGGCTCATCCTAGCATAAGAGGAGGTCCCGTTTACCCTAAGCAGTGCCTCACTCCATATTCCCCAATTGATCTCCATTCCCAACTCCGCTTCCCATTTCTCCTTGATCTTCACCACCCTCCCGCCTCCTTGCTCCCCCAGCCACTTATATATATCCCCAATTCTTCCCATCCCTTCCACATCCGGAAGCAGCAGTCGCTCCAGCAGGGTGTATCCCGGCAATCTAGGGAACCCCTTCCAGACCTTTTGTGCAAAGTCCCTAACCTGCAGATACCTGAGCTCACTCCCCCTCGGCAGCTCTACCCTCTCCCTTAGCTCCTCCAGACTGGCGAACCCTTCCTCCAAATACAAATCCCTCATCTTGACCAGACCCACTTCCCTCCACTTCCTGTTTACACTATCCATCCTCCCCCGGCTCAAACCCATGATTCTCGCACAGCGGCGTTAGCACCGACATCCCTTCCACCCTAAAATGCCTCCTCAGCTGATTCTATATCTTCACCGTGGACTGCACCACTGGGATCCCTGAATACCTACTCTGAGCCATTGGCAATGCTGCCATCACCATAGCCCTCAAAATAGACCCCTTACAAGATTCCTCTTCCAGCCTAACCCACTCTACCCCTTCTCCTTCCCACCACCGCCGCACCTTGTCCACATTCGCCGCCCAATAATAATGAAGCAAGTTTGCCAACGCCAACTCCCCTTGCTGCCTCTGCCTCTGTAGCAGGGGAAGCTAGCTAGTAATATAGAAGAAGATAGCAGAGATTTTCTTTCAACATCTGAAAGGTAAGAGAGGCAAGAGTAGACATTGGACCACTGCAAAATGAGGCTGGGGAAGTAGTCATAGGAAACAACGAAAGGGGAGAGCAACTGAATAGTGCAGATCCCTGAGGTAACCAAGACGTTGGGATCAATCCTCTTCACCTCGGGCGAGTGGCGTTCAGCAACGATCCCCACAAACGGGGACCAGATGGAATGGCACTCATGGGGTCTCCCAGGGGATTAGAGGTCCCCATGTGCATGCCTTTTGGGCAGAGTGGTACCCTGGCACTGCTGGTGCCACCTGGCACCCTGGCAGTGCCAGCTGGCAGGGGCACTACCAAGGCAACAGGCTGGCACTGCTGCCAATTGGGTTAGAGATGCCCTGCGTGGGTGTTTGGGGGGGGGGTGCGTGGACCCTTCCGTAGTGTATTGGGGCTTTGAGGTGTTCAGGGATCGCGTTGGGGGCCTCGGAGATTAGGACGGCATTTAAAAATTGGGTTCTGATCTACACCGAGGAGCTACGGTGAGCGGAGCTCCTCGGTGTCGAAAACGGGGCTGCTATGTGCAGCCTTGGCCGCATGCTCCCCGCTGAGGCCCCTGATTTAACGCGAGTTGCGATGTATAGCCATGTGTTTCTCAGCACTGTGAGCACCAGGAAACACGTGGATAAACGCACTCGCTATGGGACTTTGTTACCATTTAGTTGAATTGTGCCCATAATGTTAGATGATTCACAAAGATAATTCTCACTTCTGCAAGTAAGGATATGGGCAGCACGGTTGGTTCACAGCGCCAGGGACCCGGGTTCAATTCCCATCTTGGGTCACTGTCTGTGAGGAGTCTGCACGTTCTCCCCGTGTCTGCGTGGGTTTCTTCCGGCTGCTCCGGTTTCCTCCTACAAGTCCCGAAAGATGGCTTGTTAGCTGAACTAGACATTCTGAATTCTCCCTCAGTGTACCCGAACAGGCGCCGGAGTGTGGCGACGAGGGGATTTTCACAGTAACTTGATTGCAGTATTAATGTAAGCCTACTTGTGACAATAATAACGATTATTATTAGTTACTTTGCATCAGTTTTCACAGTGAACGACACCAGTGAGATACCAGAACTTAAGGAGAATCAGGGGGCAGAGGTGAGTGCAGTGGCCATCACTGAGGAGGAGGTTCTGGGGAACCAGAGGGGACAATCTCAGAATAAGGGGTTCGCCATTTAGGACTGAAATGAGGAGGGATTTCTTCACTCGGAGGGTTGTGAATCTTTGGAATTCTCTACCCGAGTGGGCTGTGAAACTCGGTCATTGAGTATGTTCAAGAATGAGATTGATAGATTTCCAGATAGTAATGCTGTCAATGTTTACGGAGGTAGTGTTTGAAAATGGCCCTGAGGTAGGAGACTAACCATGACCTAGCTGGATGGCGGAGCAGACTCGATTAGACTACTGCTTCGAATGTTCCTAAAAATATTTTTCTTGCTCCCAAGGACCAAGTCAGGATAGATTTGTTAGCAGCGAAATGGAAGACAGAAACATAACTAATTGTACATTAATGTGGGGAAAAATGCATTGAATTTAAATAGTGAAGGCTTAATTGCCCCCCCACACCAAACCTAGCATTCCCTTAGCATTTTTGAATATTCTAATAATCTATATATGTGGATCTCGGAACACCGTTTCCAATTTTTGACTATTTGGAAACGTTTAAGTGGATGACCTCATTTGTCATAGTTGGCTGCAACCTTTCAACAATACATTCTAACAGTAACAACACTTTTAAAAGTTTTACAGGCTGCAAATAGAACCATTGAAAGTTAAGTTGCTGAAAGGGGCCATTCAGCCCATCATGCCTGTACTGGACAAAAGAGTCAAGAAACTAGCTGCTCATTTTAATCCAGTTTCCAGCACCTGATCCAGAGCCTTTCAGGTTACAGCACTTTAGATGCAGATCCAGGTACCTTTTAAATGAGCTGGACATTTCTGCCTCAATCACCAATGCCGGCAGTGAATCCCAGATGCCCACCACCATCTGGGTGAAAACGTTTTTTCTCATAATAATGTTTATTAGTGTCACAAGTAGGCTTACATTCACAGTGCAATAAAGTTACTGTGAAAATCCCCTAGTCGCCACATTCCGACGCCTGTTCGGGTACACTGAGGGAGAATTCAGAATGTCCAATTCACCTAACAAGCACGTCTTTTGGGACTTGTGGGAAGAAACCGGAGCATCTGGAGGAAACCCACGCAGACACACCAAGAACGTGCAGACTTCTGCGCAGACAGTGACCAAAGCGGGAATCGAACCTGAGACCCTGGCGCTGTGAAGCAACAGTGCTACCACTGCTACTGTGCCGCCCTTGTCTCCTCTAATCCTTCTGCCAATCACCTATGCCCCATATTAATTGACCCCTCAGCTCGGGGAAACGAGGCTTTCCTGCCTAACCTATCGAGGCTCCTCATAAGTGATTTAACACATTCTCGTTGTGAAAAGCACTATTTAATTGCAAATCTTTCTTGCCATCTCAGACCTGCTTTCCTGCCCCTTGGGCTGTGAGCAACAGGAGTGATTTACTAGTATTTATAAAAAAAGATATTCCTTTGACACAGTATATTGGATCATTGTCCAATTGTCTTTACCTGGATCGTACCTGGCCTGCAACAAAAGGTTTACATTCAAATGATTTTTTAAATCAGCGAACCACTTTGAAAAGTGGACTATTTCGTCAAAGTAAGCTTTTAGTCTATCTCTTGGGTCTCCTGAATTCTATTAACTTTTCAGCAGCTTTTATACATTCAATTGGAGACTTGGGCACATCATTTCCAGCTATCACATTCGAGGTAATTAACAATAGGATTTCTGCATGCTCTATTGATGGAGAGTCTGCCATCAGATTGTAAAGAAATTGAGTAAAGTGAAATTGCTGGCCAGTTTCTGTATATTGATTTGAACCAACAAGGGATGGTGCTCAGAATCACAGAATGAGACAACACAAGGCCATTCAGCCATTCATGCTTGTTTTGAAAAACACATTCAATTAATTCCATTCCACATTCCTGCTTGATCCTCATAGTCCTGTAAATGTTTCCCTTTCAAATATTTATTCAATTCCATTTTTAAAAAATATATATTTTTATTCTCCTTTTTCACATTTTCATCCAAATTTGCACCCACCAACAAACAATCAACGGTAACAAATACAATGTCAATCCCCTGGCCAAACATCGCTTCATCACCATGCCCCAAACAACCCTCAACATTTTAAATACACACATCAACGATAAAGAATCAGGAATCCACCCTCACCCCATACATAGTCACCAACAACACATACACTCCAACCCCCCCCCCCACCCCACCCCCAATGTTCGATGTCATCCAATTCTTGAAAATGCATAAGAAACAAAGTCCATGAATTGTAGAACCTTTCCATCCTTCCCCTCAACTCGTACTTCACTTTCTCGAGTGTTTAAAACTTCAGGGGATCTACCTCCGCTACATCAGGGCACAGGGCGGAGAAGCTGACCTCCACATCAACAGGACCCGCCTTTGGGCGATCAACAAGGCGAAGGCTAAGACATCTGCCTGCGCCCCCGCTTCCTACCCCGGCTGATCCGATACCCCAAATATGACTTCAAGGGGACCCTTCGAAATTACCCTGAAGACCTCCCTCCAATACCCCTCCAGTTTTGGACAGGACCAAAGCAGATGGATGTGATTTATGGAACCTCCCCCACAGCGCTCATAAGCATCCTCTATCCCCTCAAAGAGTCGGCTCATCCCCGTTTTTGTGAGGTGTGCCCTATACACCACCTTAAGCTGTATCGGCTCCAACCTCATGCACAAAGTTGAAGCATTCACCCTGCGGAGCACCTCACACCACAACCCCTCCTCCATGCTCACCGCCAACTCTTCCTCCCACTTTGTCTTAATCCCCTCCAGCGATGCCTTATCTTCTCCCAGAATCACCCCATAAATCGCTGACACCACCACCCTCTCCACTCCCCCTGTCGTCAGCCACCTCTCCCAAGTGTGGGGGCCAGCGCACCAGAAAGCTCTGCCCCTCCTTCCTGGCAAAATCCCAGACCAGCATATACCTAAACATTTCCCCCTGCCCCAACCCATATTTTGCCCCCAACTCCTCCAGTCCCACAAACCGGCCCCCTAAAAAAAAATCCTTTAGTGCCCTAACTCCCCTCTCCGAAAACTCCCATCCCACTTCCCTGGCTCAAATCTATGATTCCCCCGAATTGGCATTTCCCCCGCCCACAACTAAAGTGCTGGTGCAACTGCCTCCAGATTTTCAATGTCGCTACTACCACTGGACTCCCTGAATATTTCCACGGGGCCATCGGGAGCAGCGCTGTTGCCAACACCCTCAGCCCCAACCCCCTGCACAAACTCTCCTCCGTTCTAACCCACCGGGAGTCCCCCCCCCCCCCCCCCCCCCCCCCCACGCCTCACCTTCTCCGCATTTGCCGCCCAGTAGTTATATAGTAAATTTGGGAGACCCAACCCCCCTGACTGCCATCCTCTCTGCAACAGCACCTTCCTAATCCGAGCCACCTTCACCACCGCCACCACCCCCATATAAACGAGGTAATCATCTTTTCAACTTCCTTAAAAATGCCTTAGGCAAGAAGATCGGCAAGCACTGAAAAATAAACAAAAAACGCAGCAACACATTAATTTTAATTGCCTGTACCCGACCTGCCAGCAACAGAGGAAGACCATTGCACCTTGCCAAATCTGCTTTCCCCCTCCCCACCAAATTAGTTATACTATACCTATAGAATGGGTAGCCCCCCCCTCCCCCCAACCCCCAGACGGGACATCACAAAATATTCACTTTTGTCTAAATTTAGCTTATACCCCGAAAAAGACCAAAACATCCGAAGCACTCCAATATACCACTCATCGATGCGCTCGGTTCCGATACATATAATAGCAAGTCGTCCGCATACAAAGAAACCCTATGCTTCATCCCCCACCCCCGCACGATCCCTCTCCACACCTCCGAACTCCTCAACGCGATGGCCAAAAGCACAAACAACAGGGGAGACATAGGGCGTCCCTGCCTGGTCCCGCGGTGCAGAGCAAAATACCCCAAATGTATGCAATTTTGCAGACACTTGCCCTCCACTCCCTGTACAGCAGTCTTGCCCAATCCCAAACCGCTCCAGAACCACCATCAAATACCCCCACTCCACCCGGTTAAACGCATTCTCGGCATCCAACGCAACTGCCACCTCTGTTTTCCTCCCCTCCGCCGGTGCCATAACACGTTCAATACTCCCCTAATGTTTGAAAAGAGGTGCTTCCCCTTCACAAACCCCATCTGATCTTCCCCTATCAACTTCGGGAGATACTCCTCCAACCTACCCACCAACACCTTCGCCAACACCTTTGTATCCACATTCAAGAGTGATATGGGCCTGGACGACCCACACTCTGTCGGATACTTATCCTTCTTGAGCAACACGGAGATCGATGCCTGCCCCAAAGTCTGTGGAAACTCCCCCTTCTCTATTGCCTCCTCAAACAATCCCACTATCAGCGGCGCCAATGTATCTCTAAATTTCTTGTAGTTCTCCATCAGAAACCCATCTGGCCCTGCTACCTTCCCCGACTGCATCCTCCCAATCACATCCTTTATCTCCTGCTCCACTATCGCCCCCTCCAATGTGGCCCTATCCTCCTCCCCCAACGTTGGGTATTCCAAATCATCCAGGAATTCCTGCATCTCCCGATTCCCCCCCCCAGTGGTTCCGACCTATACAACCTCTCATAAAACTCTTCAAACACCCTATTAATCTGGTCCGGAGCCACCACTAACTTCCCTGCCCTATCCCACACCTGAACAATTTCCCTCGTTGCCGCCTCCCTCTGAGGTTGGCCTGCCATATCCACTTCTCTCCATATCCGTAGACCGCTCCCCTCGCCTGCCTCAGTTGGCGCACCGCCTTCCTTGTGGACAGTGGATCAAAGCTCACCTGCAACTCCTTCCTCGTTTCCAACAGTGCTGGATCCCCCGTCTTCTGCCCCGGCATCTGCCCTGTCTACCTCAAACATCTCATCTATTACTCTTTGCCGCTCCACCGTCTCCTCCTTATCCACCTTTGCCTTAAATGAGATTACCTCCCCCCTCACCACCGCTTTCAGAGCTTCCCATACCACCGCCTGAGAAACCTCCTCCGTACAATTAAACCCCACGTACACCTCAATTACTTTCCCAATCTTATCACAAAACCCTCGGTCCCCCTACAGCCCCACATCTAATTTCTGCCCCGGCCTCTGCACTGCCCCCTTCTCCAACACCATATTCCCCCAATGCTTCGCATGATCCGATATCACAGTTGCCGAATATTCCGACCCCTTGATCCCAACCAACAGCACCTTTCCACCACAAAAGCGTCAATCCGCAAATAGACCTTAATAATAATAATAATCTTTTAATAATAATCAATAATCTTTTATTGTCACAAGCAGCCTTACATTAACACTGCAATGAAGTTACTGTGAAAAGCCCCTAGTCGCCACATTCCGGCGCTTGTTCCGGTACACGGAGAATTCAGAATGTCCAATTCACCTAATAACACATCTTTCGGGACTTCTGGAAGGAAACCCACACAAACACGGGCAGAACGTGCAGACTTCGCACAGTGACCACAAACATCTCAGCAAAATAAAACCGTTGCAACAAAGAATAACAATAAAAAACGTAACTTCTATAACAACGGGAAGTAAAAAATAACAATAGAGGTTAAAACATACATTTATATACTCTCCCAACTCCCCTTCCACAACAGCTCTTCAGTCCCATTCTTCATTTCTGTCCCAAGCCTTCTGCCCTCACAAACGCCTCCACCGCAGCCACCGTCTCGAAATAGAAATCTCTGGCTTGTTGGTCACCCTCAGCTTCACTCCAAACCGCACCCCACTGTTGTACAATGCCGTCTTCACCGCCGAAAGCCACTCAGTTCTTTGCCAGCTCCATTGTCAAGTCCTTGTAAATGCAAACACCAGCACCAGCCCACTGCATCTCCCGCTTCTGCTTTGCCTAGTTCAAAACCTTCTCCTTCATGTGGTACCTGTGGAAGCAGATGATCACTGCCCTTGGCTTAGGCCTCAGCGATCGCTGAGCCATGTCCCGTTCATACTGAGAGCGTTCATCTCCCTCTCCCATCAGTTCCGCCAACATCTTGGCGAAGTACTCCGTCGACTTTGAGCTCTCCACCCCCTTGGGCAGGCCCATAATCCTCAAATGTTGCCACCACGAGTGGTTCTCCAAGTAGTCTAGCTTTGCTCCCAGTCCCTTATTGGCCTCAACCACCCTCAGCAACTCATCCCCATCGAGGTGAGCTGATCGCTGTGCTGCGACATGGTCTCCTCCACTCCCTTCATCTTCTCGCCCTGCTTTCTCACCTCGGCCAATGTCTTCGCCACAGCCACCCTCACCGGGGCAATTGTCTCCTCCACTAACGTCTTCAAAGCCACCGCCGTCTCCTTTCTCAACACAGGGGAGGTAGATTTAGGACGGAGCGTAGGAGGAACTTCTTCACCCAAAGGGTTGTGAATCTCTGGAATTCCTTGCCCAGTGAAGCAGTTGAGGCTCCTTCTTTAAACGTTTTTAAGAAAAAGATAGATGCCTTTCTAAAGAATAAAGGGATTCGGGGATATGGTGTAAGGGCCGGAGAGTGGAGCTGAGTCCACAAAGATCAGCCATGATCTCATTGAATGGTGGAGCAGGCTCGAGGGGCCAGATGGCCTACTCCTGTTCCTAGTTCTTATGTTCTCCATATGTTTTGCGAACTGCTTCTCCAGCTCCAAGGATATCTCCTCAGTCATCTTCTCTGCCGTAAGCAGTGTGGCCCCAGCCTCCGCCACCTTGCCAGCTCCCGGGCTGGCCCTCTCACTCGGCGGTGAACCCTCACACCCTCCCTTCTTCACGGCTGGTTTCCTTAAATCTTTTGACATTTTTTGCCTTCTTTATATGTTCCGACACCCAATCATTCACAAATTGCCCCCGAACCAAACATTAAAACTCCTAAAAACACGGCTCAAGCAGGAGCCACTCAACATGCGACCTCTACATGCCGCCACCGGATTTCTTCAGTTCCATTTTTAACGTTACTATTGAATCAGCTGGCATTCATTACAGACCAGAACAGTTTGTTACATAAAATAAATTCTCATCTCCCCTTTTGCCAATTACGTTAAACTGTGTCCTCTGGAAACCATCCCTCCTGCCAATGGAAGCTGTTTTTTGTTATTTACCCTATCGGATCCCTTCCTAATTTTGATTGCTTCCATTAAATTGCTGCTTAACCGTCTCAATCCCAAGAAGAACACTTGCAGCTTCTCCAGTCTCTCCAAGTAAGGGGAATACCTCTTACCCTGATACCATTTTAAGTCCTTAGCATCACCATGTAATCACTCGTGTTGTGTGGATGTGAGTGACAGCTTGGTCTGATGTCCCTGACCCATGTACTTGAGAGCTACAACCCAGCAAAGTGCAGTTCCTCTAGAAGAGATAACAAAATAGCTGCCAAGTAATCATCTGCTAATCCACCTCATTTGGTACCAAAATGTGTTTTAAAGGTGAACTATGTGTAGATTCTGCCTACAGTGCAAATCCTAATCTGCATTTGAGAGTTCCACGGCGTTTTCAATAGGAGGGGAGAAAATGGACTAGACATCTTTTTTTTTTAAATTCTTAAATCAGAGAACTTGAAGGTGAACGATTACTTAGATCAGTGATTGTTGTACATTACAATTGCATGATATATCTTACATCAGCTTTTTTATTTCCAGGTCCTTTGTGGATTCCCGTGTTCAACCAATTTATGGTGGTACAAATGAAATAATGAAAGAGCTTATTGCTCGAGGAATTTTAAGTGACTGATAAAATGGTGTCAAAAGTACCTCTACAATCTGAAAAATTGTATTCATATACCTGATAAGTTAATCCAATGATGAAGGAAAATCTATATTAATTGCAGGGTATTTTAGAAATTAACTAAAGTATTGACGTAAGAAAACAATAGCTTTATTTTTCCAGTTTCACCTCGATATGCCTTGCATAGTATTTCAATGCAGAATCAATATTTTGTGCCTTAAATGTATCCTGTGTATTTCATTTTATTCAAGTGCTGTTTGTTGAATTGAGGGTTTTTGACGGTTTCAAGATGCAATTGCAAGATGTTCTGTTTTTGAAACCTATCCATGATCCATGTTTTATTGTTGAGGTAGGGAACCAACATACAATGTTTGTGTTTCTTTTCTGAATGAACAGTTAAGCAGCTAAACTAAATGAGCATCAATTTTGAAGAGCACCATTTTAACAATGTTCCATTGTTTTTTTTTCCTCAGTTTTGTTTCTTTCTGTGTGTATACTTTCGTTTTAAAGTGCTGATGGACATTATTCTGATCGAACTGTAACAAAATTAAACATGTATTCAGAATTTGAGATATATTGTTTACTTAAATTGTTTACATGCAGCATAATACTGATTTGGGGGATTAAATTACATAAAGGAGAATATTAAAGATGGCCATATAACCTATTAAGTTTCCATTAATATATGTTTATAAACACATTTAGCAAAAAACAATTCTTCAATAGTGTTCTGGATCCAAATTAAAATTCTGTTTCTCTACCAATAGGCAAGAAATTGGATCATTTAAACTGTACTCATTGAAAGTAATTTAATCAATTTAAATGCATGATTGATTTGCTCGGGGACTAACTCAATTGCTGTCTGGAAGAAGCAAAATGATTCATAAACTTCACCAAGAGATGATTTATTCTATTGATTTTATACCAACTGCAGAAGAAGATTATCTTTAAGTGATAGTGCTGTAATATAAGATGTTTTTAAAGTCTTTAGGCCTGCTGTACACATTGTATTAGCTGATGAGAAGTTTGTAACATTGCGGTTTGCTTAGCATCCTTGGTTGGAGGGGGGAATATCAGCCAGACTTGCCTATTGCATTTTGCTATGCAGTGACTCTCTGCCAGAAAATGATAGGTGTTAGACAAGGACAAGATTGAACTTGTTTATAATGGCCCTGTATAGTCGGAGAGCCTAGCTCATACTTTGAGTGCTCACTTGGGTGAGATACTGGAAGGCACACAGTACCCCTGCACCATCAAGAAAATTGATGAAGCAAAAATAAGTTGTTAGCCTATTTTTGGTAATGTAAATTTGTGTGTAAAAGGTTGATTTAAGGTAATTATTCCTGGTGAGATGAAAGCAGACTTGAGGATTAAAATTGTGGTATGAACTACAAACTTCTGGATTCTTTAGAGCTCTGCTGTCACAGAATAACAAACTTCAACACAAACGTATGTAACTGGCTGTTACAGTACTGAGGAGTCAAACCCAGAAAAAAATGCTTTTATTTAAACTCAGCCTCACTTAGCATGAATTTCATGAAACAAAATTCATTCCGCCAATTTAATATAACTGTTACATCTCGAGCATGAAAGAACAGAGTAAAGTTAAAATGGTTATTTATTATATGACTTTCTTGAACAGATTAGATCAGTTACAGTGTTCCTGTGTTTATGGTCTAAAACTGACTAAAGAATTAATGCCTATGTTGCAAGGGTCACCAAATGACTAACTTGAGTCTTTGTCTTGGTGGACTGAGCAAAAACAATTTCACAAAGGAGCTCTTAAATTCCAGTATCATTTTTGGCACTTGACCAATATCAGGAGCAAACCACATGGGAAATTGTGAGTGCAATCTGCAACTTCCTCAATGTCCTTGTACAACAATATCCCAATGCTACTGGGGTACTTCAGTTTCACTGTTTAATTTATAGTTAATAGACTGTTCGGCAGCAGGGACCACTGTCATATAGAAGGATGGTCATTGTCTTGTAACTTTTTTATCTTAATACGGGATGTTTAATGCCTCTTTCCTCCCCCCCCCCCCCCCCCCCCCCCCAAACACCACACACATACACACACACTTTTCTGGGCTCAACACATTTGTTTGTTCCCGCTTTACTAAATTACTTGGCAGTTATACCCAGCATTTCTTTCTTCTCTCAAGCCCCTCTGATATTCCATTCCTAACCCATTATGTCTTCTGATTTAAAGACCCATTGATACTTCAATTTCCTTGGTTTGCTGTGAAGGGAAAAGTTTATTGTATGTTTTGATCCCCATAATAATAATAATCGCTTATTGTCACAAGTAGGCTTCAATGAAGTTACTGTGAAAAGCCTCTAGTCGCCACATTCTGGCACCTGCTTGGGGAGGCCAGTACGGGAATTGAACCCGCGCTACTGCCTTGTTCTGCAATACAAGCCAGCTGTTTAGCCCACTGTTCTCAACCAACCAACCCATATTGACCAATCATTGGAGTTGCAATGTATTTATTTTTAATCACTGAAGGAATAACATTTCATCTTTTAAGACTTTCACTGTAACACCAGAAAAATGCACCACGGCTAAACATTATTTTTGAAGGCAACTTATGCTTTAAATCACAGAACAGAATATTTTACTTCCAGCACAACTGAAAAAGCACATGTCACAGGTATGCTTTAAACTGCCCTTTAAGCACATGTGAATGTACAAATGAGGAGCAGGAGTAGGCCCTTCAGCCCCTTAATCTGATTGTGGCCTCAACTCCACATTCCATCTGCCCCCAATAATTTTTGACTCCTATGTTAGTCAAGAATTTATCTACATCTTCCTTGAAAATATTCATCGACCCTGCCTCCAGGCTCTCTGTGACAGAGCGTTCCAAAGACTCAGGACACCCTTAGAAAAAAAAAACTTCTCATCTGTCTTAAATGGGAGACCCTTCAATAAAATCACCTCATAATCTTCTGAATTCCAATGGATACAGGCCCAACCTTTCCTCAGAAGATAATGCCCCTACCTCTTTTCTGAGGTATCAGTAAAGTGAAGCAACTCAAATTTTCCCAGAATTAATCAAAATTACTTCTTAGCTACTGAGGATTCAATTCTGATCATTTCCCAACTTGGAAACATTTAACTCCAGAAAAGTGTTTCATGTTCTGAGTTTTCCTGCCGACTTTTTCTCTAGCTAGAGCTAGGCAAATCTTCCAGCCTCGTTTTAACTCTCCTCGAATTTGGTCTTTCCAATCTCAGTGTGAGCTTCCAACCACATTGCTGTGCAGTGACCACAGTGTCTTGCTAACTATAGCTGCTCGCCCTTTCCCAGATCCAGGCAGGCTAATCAGACTGTGATATTCAGTGATGTTATAAGAAAGTCCTGTAACGCGATGTCACAGTGGCTTCCTCTGTACTCTTCCCTTCTCAAAGCCCATTACAACGGCAACATGAATCACATGGGCCTTGTATACAGGTAGAAATGCAAAGACCTTGAGATCTCAACCCTCTTTTATCTTGGAATTAATGGATAGTTTAAAGCATAACTGTTTACAACTGGACATCCTCAACAATTTCCTGGGATTTTGGACTCCATCTTCTCAGGAACACAAATCTGCTCTTGGAGCCACATTTCCCCCTTTTCACCTTCAAAGACATTCAAACCCCTCATATTCCAATCAGCCTTTCTACCAGATTATTTCAAAGGAAAGGTTTTGGGGGAGGGGGCCTCAATGAGAACCACATGGTATAGTTATTCCTATTGTGAAGTAAAACAATCTGTTCTAGCAATCAAACCATCCAGGCTTGCTGTCAGACAGACATCAGAACAGGTCACATGACTTCATTTTACCCTAAATTAAATACAGACGCAAGACAGAACAATTTTAACCTCATAATTATAACATGTAATCTTGTGGAGGAATGCATACTTGGAATGTGATTTGAGATAACACACATTAATTCAGTCTTTGCTGCACATTTGGAACACTACCCATCAACAACAATGTTATTAAATTTTGAATGTTAGAAATGGAAGTAAAAATTGTTCAATTTGATAAATCTAAATCTAGTTATCACAACTTAAATGCATGTTGAATCTATAATTTTGCACCACAGAGCAATTTCCACAATGAAAAGACCATTTATAATTATGTCTCTAAAATTGTGAAATGAACTGAACTGTAAAAGTTTACAATAAAGCAAAACTTTTAAGTTTTAAAATCACAGAGGATCTTTATTGTTGACTGATCATTTGATAATATAACTATTATTAAATTTCATTCATGCGGTTTAGGTACTTTTTTTCTCAATTATATTGCTTCAAATACATGATTTTAAAAATCCGCAGAACTGTTAAATGAGTCTATGAAGTCACCCTGAAATAGGAGTTTACTATTTTAAAAGGTTAGTCATTTGTAAATACTTGACAGGTATGCATCAATATTTAGTTTGTATAAAAGTTCAAAACTTTTAGTTTGAGATTATTGTATATCCGTTAAGAATTACATTTGACAAATACATGAATAGGATAGGAATAGAGGGATACGGACCCAGGAAGTGTAAACGATTTTAGTTTAGATGGGCAGCATGGTCGGCACAGGCTTGGAGAGCCGAAGGGCCTGTTCCTGTGCTGTACTTTTCTTTGTTCTTTGTACATTTTTAAAGCACCATATCATGCGTCTCAAATGTTGAAGTGCTTCACATTTGGAGTGTAGAATATTGTTGTGCAGGCAAATTTCCACACACAGCAACTGAGCAAATGTTTTCAGGAAGGCATCAATGCTCCTTAGGCAGCACCTTCCAAACCCATGACTGCTACCATCCAAAAGGACAAGATCAGATACATGGGAACCCCACCACCTCGACGTTCCGCAACAAGTCACTCACCATCCTGACTTGGAAATATATCGTTGTTCCTTCACTGTCACAGAGTCAAAATCCTGGAATTCCCTCCCTAACAGCACTGTGTGTACACCTATGCCTCAGGGACTGCAGCAGCTCAACAAGGCAGCTCACCACCACCTTCACAAAGGCACCTAAGGATGGGCAATAATTGCTGGCCTAGCCAGCGGCGCCCACATCCCGTAAATGAACAAAAAAAACATAATGCTGGAAATACTCAGAAGAGATGTCATAATCTCTGGAGAAGGAAACAATTAGCATTTCAGATCAATGACCTATCTCACCTGAACTGGTATGTATTTACTATGGAACTATGTATTTACATTGTGTATTTATGTATGCCCTATGCTTTTTTTCATGTATTGAATGATCTGTCTGAACTGTATGCAGAACAATATTTTCCACTATACCTCTGTACACGTGACAATAAACAAATCCAATCCAATGACCACTGAATCTGCTTTTTCATGGAATGTGTCAAGAATACTCCCTGCTTTTCTTAAACATCCCATTTGACATGCACGTAAATCTGGATGGGGTAGATAAGGACATAATTTTAGCATACTATTCAAAGGATTACACCATTAATCATAGCACTGGAATGTTAATCTAGATTTTGTGCTCGAGTCCTGGATTTGAAGTAAGATTTTTCAAGTGTAATGGTGTGTGAATTCTTCAAACTTTTGTCCAAACTCTGAAAATGCCCAGTGGTACATTTTGCTTTCTTGCGATCTTGAATCATGGGCGAAATTCTCCGTTATCGGTGGAAAGTCCGCCGATCGGCGCAAAAAACGGCGCAAATCCGACTTGCGTCACGTCAGAAAAATGGGTCGATAGTCTCCGGCCCGAAATGGGCTAGCAGCGACGTAACGGGATCCGCGCTTGCGCAGTGGATCACGCCGTGCAGCGTCATACGCGCCGCACGGCGTGACGGCTCATAAGGCCGCGCTGCTCCCCCCACCCGACCGGAACACCCGACCGCAACACCCGACTGGATGGCTGGCCGCCGCTCAGCCACGAGGTTCGAGTCACGCGATGTGGAGGCGCTCCTGGACGCGGTGGAGCAGAGGAGGGACGCCCTGTATCCCGGGCACGGCCGCAGAGTTGCCCCACGCCACAGCCGGCGTCTGTGGAGGGAAGTGGCAGAGGCCGTCACCGCTGTGGCCCTGACACCACGGACAGGCACCCAGTGCCACAAGAAGGTGAACGACCTCGTAGGAGCAGGCAGGGTGAGCCTCCCCATATCCCCCCTCCCCCATATCCCCCCTCCCCCATATCCCCCCTCCCCCATATCCCCCTCCCCCATATCCCCCTCCCCCATATCCCCCCTCCCCCATATCCCCAAGTGAATCCAGCCCTAACCTTAACCTCTGCAATGCACGCGCAACCGATGGCGTGCATTCATATACCTGCCTAACAGTGTTGCCTTTTACCCCTGCCACCCCCCCCCCCACAGGAGAAGCGCGCACACAACAATAGGGAGCATGTGAGGACTGGAGGAGGCCCCGCTGATGAGAGGCCACTGACCGAACACGAGGAAAGGGCCCTGGAACTGGCTGACGGACCTGAGGACCGGGAGGTTGCTGATGCAGAGGTCGGGGGCGTAGTAGCAAGTGAGCCACCGACAGCCCGTCCCCATATCCCCCCTCCCCTATATCCCCCTCCCCCGTATCACCTGATCACTGCCTGATGTCTAACCATGCATGCTTCATTGTGTATCGCAGGACCAAACGTCCAGGCACCCATCCCCGCAGATGCAGACTGCCCGCAGGATGCCCCTCGGAGGCCACGGGAGACGGAGAGACCCGGACCCCCCAGCATGCGACACCCGCAGGATGCCCCTCGGAGACCACAGGAGACGGAGAGACCCGCACCCTCCAGCATGCGACGCCCGCAGGATGCCCATCGCACACCACGGGAGACGGAGAGACCTGGAGCAACAGGGAGACGACACCCCCGTCATGTGCGGGAGCGACCACCCAGCGATGAGGGGGCAGCCACAGGCCCCCGTCACATCCGAGCCAGGACACTACTACGGGCTTGGAGGGCCGAAGGGCCTGTTCCTGTGCTGTACATTTCTTTGTTCTTTGTTCTTTGTACCCAGGACACCACTACCCAGGACACCACTACCCAGGACACCACTACCCGGGACAGCAGTACCCGGGTCACACTACCCAGGAAGACGAAATACCAGACAGTGACTCAGAGTGGATGGGTGGAGACGAACCCCCACCCCAAAGTGCCATGGACTCAGAGTGGGACGAAGAGCACGACACAACGCCACTGCTGTCACCAACACCCTCCACCATCGCAGAAACACTCACCTCGGTTGGGCACTTTAGTGATGAGGCGTCTGGTACACTCACTGGTGCGCACAACACAGCCGTCCCGGTACAGCAGGTGGAGGTAGGAGCAGCAGAGGGGCCGGGCGGTCGGAGGGCAGCCCAGCCCAAGCGAACATCTGCCGCCCAGATGGATCCCGGGTTCCTGGAGTTACCACACCCACACAGAGATCCGATGCAACCACCGACCCGGAGACAAGCGAAGAGGGTGACGGGCGGCTTGCGGCGGCTGCGGTCGCAGGTGGAGGAGTCCACCCGCGTCCAGGAGCTGGGAGTGGTGCCGGTCATGCGTGCCACCCAGGCCGACACCGCACGGGTGGCGTCCGCGGTGGAGGCAATGGGTGCAACGGTGTCAGACATGGGGAACGGTTTGCGAGGCCTGGGGCTTTCCGTGCAGGCGACGTCTGTGGCCCAGGAAATGGCTGCCCTCTCACAGGAGGCCATGAGCCAGTGCCAGCGCCAGATGGCAGAGGCGCTCAACGCCATAGCCCAGTCTCAGCAGGCCATGGCCCAGTCTCTGCAGGCCATGGCCCAGTCTCAGCAGGCCATGGCCCAGTCTCTGCAGGCCATCGCTGAGGGCATTGGCGCCAGTGGCCATGTGCGAGCCGGCGTCGCACTGTCACAGACAGGGTTTGCCAACCCCCTGGGCTCCATGGCTGCAAACCTGCAGACCCCTGTCGATACCAGCACGGGCCTCCAGGACTGGCAGCGCCAGATGTCGGGGGGGGCGTCGGATGGCCAGTCCGTTCGCATCCCCCACCCATGTAGAGGCCTGGGGGCCATCGGGCACCCCGAGGGAGGAGGAGGTGGTGTGGTCCGTCCCGGCTCCCTCTGTAGGGGAGGTCCCGGTACACCGCGACACCTCGGACTCCCCCCCACCCCCCCCTTCCGTCCCAGGTGCATCGGGTGGGCAACGGGCAGGACAGGCTGGCAGCTCGCCATCCCAGTCGCCCGGGCCGCAGCCTGGCCCATCTAGGCCAGGACGCCCCAGGAAACGGCCGCCAAAGGGATCCAGTGTCAGAGGGCAGGAATCACAGGAGTCCACCTCTAGTTCTGCTGTACCGTCTGGGGAACCACGTAGACGTAGTCAAAGGGCCCGTAAGGCCAAACAATTAGACACTGAGTAAGTTGGCACGGTTGCAGGGCACAGATGAGTTTATGGGGCTAGGGCACGTGCATGAACTCCTTTGGTTATTAAAGTCAATGTTACACCTACAGAAGCTGCCTTTGTGCTCTGTCCAAAGTGTGCGGGGGTGTCATGTACGTTGAGCGCAAGTGTGTGTGTGAGGGGTGGTCTTACCTCAGCCCCAGGTGAGTCTGCCCCCTTCCCCCTGGGCCGCCATCAACATCCCCCGGGCAGAGGACGGGACCGTGCGCTGCAGTGTCACAGCCGCATGCAGGGATGGTCCGGGTGGATGGTGGTACTGTGGCCATGGGTCAGACATAGTCCAACGATGTAGAGCCAGGAGCTCACCGCAGGGCGGGTTGTCATCATCCTCCATGGCCTGCGATAGACACGCGTCCACCCGCAACTGTGTGAGCCCGGCCCGTTGTGCCGCAGGTGGATCGGCAATGGGGGGGGGGGTGGGTGTGCATGCGGGTGGGGTTGGGGAGGGGGGTGAGGGTGCTGGGTGGGTGGATGGGTGGGGGGTGTGGGTGGTCGGCTGTTGCCATGGTGTGCGGTCTGTGGCCATACTACCCGATTCCCACGCCCATCTAGTCAGTGAAGCGGGCGTCTATCAGTCTGTCCCGTGCCCGCTGGGCCAGCCGGTAACGGTGGACAGCCACCCGCCTGTGTCTACCCCGTCTGCCCTGACCATTACCCCCATCCCCCTCATCTGGGGAGGACTGCGCCTCTTCCTGCTGCTCCTCCACTCCGCCCTCCTCTGCCTGCGGCACATCGCCCCTCTGTTGGGCTATGTTGTGCAGGATGCAGCACACCACAATGATGCGGCCGACCCTATCTGACCGATACTGGAGGGCGCCCCCAGAGAGGACCAGGCACCTGAAACGCATCTTCAGCACGCCAAAGCACCTCTCTATCACTCCCCTTGTCGCTACATGGGCATCATTGTAGCGGTTCTCCGCCTCATTGCGTGGCCTCCGTATAGGCGTCATCAGCCACGATCGCAATGGGTAGCCCCTGTCGCCCAGCAACCAGCCCCTCAGCCGGGGATGGCGTCCCTCGTACATGCCGGGGATGGATGACCGCGACAACACGAATGAGTTGTGTACACTGCCTGGGTGACGGGTGCAGACGTGCAGGATCATCATGCGGTGGTCGCAGACCACCTGTACGTTCATCGAATAGGTCCCCTTCCTATTAGTGAACACGGCCCTGTTATCTGCAGGTGGCCGCACGGCGACGTGCATCCCATCGATCGCGCCCTGGACCATGGGGAACCCGGCCACGGCAGAGAAGCCCACGGCCCGGGCATTTTGGCTGGCCCGGTCCACGGGGAAGCGGATGTAGCGGTGCGCCATGGCATATAGGGCATCTGTCACTGCCCGGATGCACCGGTGCACCGATGTCTGCGATATGCCGGACAGGTCCCCACTCGGTGCCTGGAATGACCCCGTTGCATAAAAGTTCAGGGCCACCGTAACCTTGACGGACACGGGGAGAGGGTGTCCCCCGCCAGTGCCACGCGGTGACAGGTGTGCCAGCAGGTGGCAGATGTGTGCCACGGTTTCCCGGCTCATCCGGAGTCTCCTCCTGCATTCCCGGTCCGTGAGGTCCTGGTATGACTGCCTGGGCCGGTACACACGGGGCGCCCTCGGGTGCCTCCGTTGCCGTGGGGCCGCGACGTCCTCCTCCCCCTCCTCGTCCTGTCGGTCGGGTGTCCCTCCAGCCAGGGCGGCTGCCGCCTGCCCCTCTGCAGCAGCCTGCGCTGCCTCTCTGGCACGCTCCTCCTCCTCCTCATCCAGGGCAACATAGACATGAGCGGCTGCCGCCACGGCGGCCAACATCGCTGGATGATCTGAAAACATGACGGCCTGGTGGGGGAGGGGAACGACGACATGTCATTGCCCATATCCCCTCCTCCCCCCAGCCAGGTGGCATGGACCGCATGGGTCCAACTGTTGGAGGCTGGCACCTGGCCAGGTGGACCAACTCACTTGCCCTCCCATCCCCCTCCCCAGCAGGGACCACCCCCCCAACCTCCACCCCGGCACAGACCCCCCCCCCCCAACCTCCACCCCGGCACGGACCCCCCCATCCCCCTCCCCGGCACGGACACCCCCCAACCTCCACCCCGGCACGGACCCACCCCCAACCTCCACCCCGGCACGGACCCCCCCATCCCCCTCCCCAGCAGGGACCCCCCCCAACCTCCACCCCGGCACAGACCCCCCCCCCCAACCTCCACCCCGGCACGGACCCCCCCATCCCCCTCCCCAGCAGGGACCCCCCCCCCCAACCTCCACCCCGACACGGACCCCCCCCCAACCTCCGCCCCGGCACGGACCCCCCATCCCCCTTCCCAGCAGGGACCCCCCCCCCAACCTCCACCCCGGCACGGACCCCCCCCAACCTCCACCCCGGCACGGACCCCCCCATCCCCCTCCCCAGCAGGGACCCCCCCCCCCCAACCTCCACCCCGGCACGGACCCCCCCCCAACCTCCACCCCGGCACAGACCCCCCCCTAACCTCCACCCCGGCACGGACCCCCCCCCCCATCCCCCTCCCCAACAGGGGACCCCCCCCCCCAACCTCCACCCCGGCACGGACCCCCCCCCCCAACCTCCACCCCGGCACGGACCCCTCCACCCCGGCACGGACCCCCCCATTCCCCTCCCCAGCACGAACCCCCACGGCACGGACCCCCCCCCAACCTCCACCCCGGCACGGACCCCCCCCCCCCCCAAACCCGGCACGGACCCCCTCCCGGCACTCCCCCGGAGCCCAGCCTACTCTAACCACCCCCCCCCCCCCGCCGCACACACGACACAGAACCCTAGACACACCTCTCCCCACACATTCAGACTGCGGCCACGCCATCGCCTGCCCAGAGCCAACCCCCCAGGCCGTCACTCACCTCCACGCTGGTCGGCGTGACCCTGGAGCACAGGGTCACGCCGATGAAAAAGAGGTTTGATTCACGTCGACGTGAACGGTCATCACGTCGACGGGACTTCGGCCCATCCGGAAGGGAGAATATCGGCAGGCCGAAAATCGGCTGCCTTGCGCAGACCCGTGACATTCTCCGCGGCAGCGGCGACATTAACGCCCCGCCGACTTTTCTCCCTTCGGAGACTTCGGCAACCGGCGGGGGCGGGATTCACGGCGGCCAATGGCCATTCTCCGACCCTCTGGGGGGTCGGAGAATGACGCCCCATGTCTGGAAAGAACATTTGGAGCTGTAAAACTGTTGTGCTGTTTTCTATCCTTTGAAACCCTTTTGCCACCCTTTATGATCCAATTAAAATATTCCCACTCTCTTTTAAAGTCAAGGTATCTTTCAGCCCTTACACTAATGATTGTATAACAGTAGAAAGTACTGACATTACAGTAAAATAAAAATACTTAATTCCTGGAAAAATGTAGAACAGTCAGCGCCTGTAGCCACAATCCAGGCATAAATTGTACTGCACTTCAACTAAATCAAAGTTGAGCTTTATTAGCAGATTGGGAAAGGAACAAGAATATCAGTAACTAATTATTGTGGATGGAGCAGTGAAACAACCTCACTTTAACAACTGCAAACATTCACATCATATAACCATGCTGTGGTCCAAGGGCAAGATGGTGCAGGGAAGGGAGATGCTGAATGGCAGGATCACAGAAGTTTAGATAAGGCATTTGCAGATTGGAAGAGAGCGAGAGCGAATGGGAATGTTTAATTTGGACCAAATAAAATGGCACTGGGTAATCCAATAACCTCAATCCGAGGAAGGCACCACTAATAAAACACACTTTGAAATTCTCAAATTAATTGAAAAGGCACAAAACAAAACTACATCGTAATCTAATTTCCAAGTGTGCAGTTAACACCTAAAGAGCCTGCTGAATGCAGAAGGCCTCCAAATTCTTCGCGCTATCCCTCCAGGGCCACCAACATCGCTGTTACAGGAGCGGTCAACTGAGATTTCTAGATTATGCATTGATTATCCTAGTTTGCAGCCACCGATGGACGATTTGCATTTCCATTTTGTGTTTTTCCCTGATTTTCATTCCTGGCACTTCATCTATATGCAGAATCTATTCTTCTTCTTGGGCAGGGGGCAGGGTGGCATTCTATGTGCACCAGAAGGCACCGTCGGAATACATTTCCTGGCCGGAAAAAAACATTACTATTGATTTGGGACCCGTGTATTTTCCGGTTCACGGCTCTGATGCTGAGACCTGATCAGAACCAAGCGGTGGAACGAATAATTTGAACGGATTTTAAAGAACGATTGGGTTTTATGTCCTGTTCTTTAACGGAATCCACAGAAATTCGTTAATTATCAATTGAGCCACATTACATTGTCCAAGGACGGCTCAGGACAACCAAGACAAGAAATCGTATGAGTAAAACAACCTTGCTCTGACCGGAACGGTTACTCAGTGTTCATGAGTAATTTGGCCCTAATATTTATTTTAAATGTGATTTTGTCGTAAGGAGACATAAACTTCGATCATTATGTATGTAGCACGTTTTAAAGGGTGTTGAGTTTCTTTTGAAATTCCTATCCCTTTCCGGTCGAAAAGTAATTTAAATCGAGGTTGTTTTTAAGAGAACCTTTGGTCCATTTATTAATTAGTTTTAAATAATGGAGCCAAAGCTCCATGCTTTATATTGTACCCTTTTATACCCGAGTCAGAACCAATGTGCATGGTGATTGTAAATGTGGCTGGATATAGTGTTCATTGCGACAATTCTTAAAATTTGATTGCTCACACCAAGGTCAAGTTCTGGTAAGTATATCTTAAGCATTTATGTTTTGTTGTATCACGCGCTGAATGTGTAGCTAAGTTTTAATTTCTATGTAGGGATTCTAATTAAGGAGTTGCTGCTGCTCAATGTAGAGTATCTCAAACCATTTGTATGGTTTACCGGATGGAAAATTACACACTTGGCAAACAATCGAAGGTTGAATTTGCGGCTGAGGATTGTATCCCAAATTTAAAGGATATAATTGCCTATACGGTCATCTTTTAGTGCAGCACTTTTTAAATGTGTGTATATATTTATTTCCAATGATTAACGTTTCGTTCTATTTGTTTAAAAGTTTGTACTTGGTGCCTGTTATTTTAATAATTATTCCCACTGCAGTTGCCAGGTTTAACTGAACAGGTGCTGGGGGCGGGGGGGGGGGGGGGCTTAACTTTAAAAATAAGTAAATCCACTATGAGTATTTGAAATAAAAACACAAAATATCGGGAATATTCAGTAGCTCCGGCAGCATCTGTGGAGAGAAGAAACCGAATTAATGTTTCAGATCCCATGACCTTTCATGTTCGATAAGTGGGACTTGCAAGGCCAGGAGGTTATTGTTAAGGTGACCGAAGAAGTACCGTCTGCGCTGGGGGGGGTGGGGGTAGAACTGGCCATCGCTGGGGGGGGGGGGGGGTAGAACTGGCCATCGCTGGGGGGGGGGGGGGTAGAACTGGCCATCGCTGGGGGGGGGGGGGTAGAACTGGCCATCGCTGGGGGGGGGGGGGGGTTAGAACTGGCCATCGCTGGGGGGGGGGGGGGGTAGAACTGGCCATCGCTGGGGGGGGGGGGGTAGAACTGGCCATCGCTGGGGGGGGGGTAGAACTGGCCATCGCTGGGGGGGGGGTAGAACTGGCCATCGCTGGGGGGGGGGGTTAGAACTGGCCATCGCTGGGGGGGGGGGGTAGAACTGGCCATCGCTGGGGGGGGGGGGTAGAACTGGCCATCGCTGGGGGGTGGGGGTAGAACTGGCCATCGCTGGGGGGGGGGGGGGGGGGGGGTAGAACTGGCCATCGCTGGGGGGGGGGGGGGGGGTAGAACTGGCCATCGCTGGGGGGGGGGGGTAGAACTGGCCATCGCTGGGGGGGGGGGGGTAGAACTGGCCATCGCTGGGGGGGGGGGGTAGAACTGGCCATCGCTGGGGGGGGGGGTGTAGAACTGGCCATCGCTGGGGGGGGGTAGAACTGGCCATCGCTGGGGGGGGGGGGGTAGAACTGGCCATCGCTGGGGGGGGGGGTAGAACTGGCCATCGCTGGGGGGGGGGTAGAACTGGCCATCGCTGGGGGGGGGGGGTAGAACTGGCCATCGCTGGGGGGGGGGGGGGGTAGAACTGGCCATCGCTGAGGGGGGGGGTAGAACTGGCCATCGCTGGGGGGGGGGGGTAGAACTGGCCATCGCTGGGGGGGGGGGGGTAGAACTGGCCATCGCTGGGGGGGGGTAGAACTGGCCATCGCTGGGGGGGGGGTAGAACTGGCCATCGCTGGGGGGGGGGGTAGAACTGGCCATCGCTGGGGGGGGGGTAGAACTGGCCATCGCTGGGGGGGGGGTAGAACTGGCCATCGCTGGGGGGGGGGTAGAACTGGCCATCGCTGGGGGGGGGGTAGAACTGGCCATCGCTGAGGGGGGGGGTAGAACTGGCCATCGCTGGGGGGGGGGGGGTAGAACTGGCCATCGCTGGGGGGGGGGGGGTAGAACTGGCCATCGCTGGGGGGGGGGGGGGTAGAACTGGCCATCGCTGGGGGGGGGGTAGAACTGGCCATCGCTGGGGGGGGGTAGAACTGGCCATCGCTGGGGGGGGGGGTAGAACTGGCCATCGCTGGGGGGGTGGGGTAGAACTGGCCATCGCTGGGGGGGGGGGGGGGGTAGATCTGGCCATCGCTGGGGGGGGGGGGGTAGATCTGGCCATCGCTGGGGGGGGGGTAGAACTGGCCATCGCTGGGGGGGGGGTAGAACTGGCCATCGCTGGGGGGGGGGGTAGAACTGGCCATCGCTGGGGGGGGGGTAGAACTGGCCATCGCTGGGGGGGGGGGGTAGAACTGGCCATCGCTGGGGGTCGGGGTAAAACTGGCCATCGCGGGGGGGGGGTAAAACTGGCCATCGCTGGGGGGGGGGGGTAGAACTGGCCATCGCTGGGGTGGGGGTAGAACTGGCCATCGCTGGGGGGGGGGTAGAACTGGCCATCGCTGGGGGGGGGGGGGTAGAACTGGCCATCGCTGGGGGGGGGGGGTAAAACTGGCCATCGCTGGGGGGGGGGTAGAACTGGCCATCGCTGGGGGGGGTGGGTGGGGGTAGAACTGGCCATCGCTGGGGGGGGGGTAGAACTGGCCATCGCTGGGGGGGGGGGTAGAACTGGCCATCGCTGGGGGGGGGGGGGGGTAGAACTGGCCATCGCTGGGGGGGGGGGTAGAACTGGCCATCGCTGGGGGGGGGGGGGGTAGAACTGGCCATCGCTGGGGGGGGGGTAGAACTGGCCATCGCTGGGGGGGGGGGGTAGAACTGGCCATCGCTGGGGGGTGGGTAGAACTGGCCATCGCTGGGGGGTGGGTAGAACTGGCCATCGCTGGGGGGGGGGGTAGAACTGGCCATCGCTGGGGGGGGGGGGGGGTAGAACTGGCCATCGCTGGGGGGGGGGGGTAGAACTGGCCATCGCTGGGGGGGGGGGGGGGGGCGTTGAGAGAACTGGCCGCTTTGACCTCCCGCCGCCCCCTTCCCAGCCGCGATTGGTCACACGCGGAGCACGGAATCTTGCGAGTGGCTGTGGTGGAGCATCAATCAACCGCACGTCACTGGCCGGCCTGCTTTCCCCGCCCCCCACGGCTGGAAGTGACTGTGACGGAAGCGGTTGGGGGAAGAGAAGAAGACAACAACAACAACAGCTGTGGGCAGCGAGTGCGCCGGGCTGCTGGAGGCTCTCGTGTAAAGGCAACCGGCGCCATTTGTGTGCGGAAACGTCGTAATGCCTTCGTTTAACATATAAAGTGTGGGAGAAGTGGCGGGTGTGTTTCGTCGTCAACCGATTTTTATTTTTTTTAAAAGTTGGGACCGAACTGTTGGGGAGTGTTTACGACGGAAGGGACCGAACTGTTGGGAGTTTACGTGCTGAGAGGAGCCGACGGCGAGTCCCCCCCCCCCGGGTGAACAGGCGGGGTCTAGCGCGGCAGGGTCACGTGGTAAGATTTACTGACGCGCTCGCGCTCCGCCAGCCTCAGTCAGCGAGGGGATGAGACAGAATTGGGAGGGAGGGAGAGACCAGTCCGGAGACCAGTCACAAACTGGGACACACACACACGGCGGCCAGACCCTCTCCCCGGGCTAACTGATTGTGGGCCGTGAACCCTGATCACTCCATCAGGTCATTCCCACTCTCAACACCGCGTTAAAGCGAGACCCCAACCGGGGCAGGGAGGACAGGAGAATGGTGGCAGCAGCAGATTTAATCATTTTCAAAATGGAGCTGGATAAATACTTGAAAGGGATTTGGGATTAGCCGGGCGGGAGGGCGGGGCCTTTCACAGGTGAAGGTCTTTAAAAGAAAAGCCGAGTGATTTTTTTTTGCTCTATGGTAATTTTCTGGGAAATAGAAGAGTAGACATACGCAGGTAAACTATTTATGTCGCCAAATGCGCCCAGTTTTACACTTTTTTTTTTAGCATTTGTGTCGAATTTACTCACTAACCAGTATAGAAATCTCAGGAAGCATAACTTGTTTATCGACTGTTCCAGTCAAGAGTACATCTTTTTGTGAAAAAGTATTTAACGGACTAAATTGTATATCTTGAAATAGTTCCTGTCTGTAACTTTCTAAGAAATTGATTAGTGAATTTATATTTGGTACACTAATGTGGTGGGAGGGGGACGTGGGGAATAGATTTAAATCTTTTGGCTGCCTTGATTACAGTAACATGGTGATTCAAAAGATATTGCACGATTGTTTTAATAAGATTTGGTATAATTTATGTGATGTTGTGCAGATTGGAAGCAAATGTAATGAAAATGTGATATCCACCGAAAGAGTTGGCATTACTGGTTATGTATCCTAAGCCAAAACACTGAGGATTGAAACTTGACACTGATACTTGCCTTTATAATGTAACTGCTCTTTTTTATTAATTCACGGGGTGTGGGTGATGCTAGCTAGGCCAGCATTTTTATTGCCCGTCCCTAATTGCCCTTGAAAAGGTGGTGTGAGCTGTCACCTTAACTGCTGCAGTTTATGCGTAGGTGAAAAGTGCGGTGAGGAAGGGAGTACCAGGATTTTGACCCAGCGACAGTGATATTGTTCCATGTCAGGATGGTGTGTGGTTTGAAGAGGAGGTGGTGATATTCCCATGCATCCTGTTACCCGTGTCCTCCTTATAGAGTTTGTGGGTTGGAAGATGTTGTTGAAGGAGCCTTAGTGAGTTGCTGCAGTGCATCTTGTAGATGGTACACACTGCTGCCACTGTGTGGTGGTGGTGGTGGACGGAGTGCAAATCAAACAGGCTGCTTTGTCTGGAGGATTGCACCTCCTCTTCCAATTAGACATTTAACAGCTTTCTGGGCTTTCCAGTAGCACCTCTGGTGGGCCAGGAAGATGTGTATATTTGGAATCGTATAACTCTCCTGATGTGCTTCAGTCATAGAATTGTTCTGTTCATTTTCATGACATAGCCAGGTCAGATTATAATATCCTGAACTGTAATTTCAGTGATTAATCAGCTGGTGTTTCAAAGTGTTGTCAGAATGAATGGGAATGCTGAAGGCACGAGGGGAGAACGGAAATATTTATTTGTAAATGTTCAGAGACACCGGCTAATGGTCTGGTGACATGGATTCAGATCCCACCACAGCAGCTGGTGGAATTTAAATTCAATTAATAAATCTTGAATTTAAAAAAAAAAGTTGTATGGTGACCCCAGAATTATTGTTTGTCGTGAAAACCGATCTGGTTCACTAATAACCTTTTAGGGAAGCAAATCTGCCATCCTTGCCTGCTCTCCCTTGCATGTGATTTGGGGGAGGCAGTGGCGTAGTGGTATTGTCGCTGAACGAGTAATCCAGAGTCATGCTCTGGGGACCCGTATTTGAATCCCTCCATGGCAGATGGTGAAATTTGAATTCAATAAAAAAAATGATGACCATAAAACCATTGTTGATTGTCGTAAAAAAACATCTGGTTCACTAATGTCCTTTAGGGAAGGAAATCCACTGTCCTTGCCTGGCCTGAGCTACTTGTGACTCCAGATCTACAGCAATGTGATTGACTCTTAAATGCCCTCAGGGACGGACAATAAATGCTGGCCCAGCCAGCGACACCCACACCCCATGAACAAATTCTTTAAAAACCCATAGCTATATGGCTGATTCTTGAAAACGTTCTTTGAAATGGTTTAGCAAATTTCAGTTGTACATAACTGCTGCAAATTCTAAAACGAGCAAAAAAAGACAGACGGCCCAGCATCAACCTATGCACTAGAAATGATGACAACACATTCATTTCTGTCGATCTTGTGGGCAGCACGGTGGTACAGTGCTTATCGCTGCTGCCTCACAGCGCCAAGGACCCAGGTTAGTTTGCATATTCTCCCCGTGTCTGCTTGAGTCTCACCCCCTCACCAAAACGATGTGTAGGGTAGGTGGATTGGCCATGCTAAATTTCTCCTTAATTGGAAAAAGAATTTGGCACACTAAATTTACTTTTTTTTACAAAACTGTCGAACTTGCAAATCCCTCCTTGTGAACATCTGGGAACTTGTGCCAAAATTGGGAGGACTGTCTGACAGACTAGTCAACCAATAGCCTGACATTGCCATGCTCATGGAATCATACCTCACAGAATGCTGCAGGCACCACCGTCACCATCCCACTAACAGGACAGACCCACCAGAGGTGGTGGCACAATGGTTACTGTCAGGATGGAGTTGCCTGGGTGTTCTCAACATTGACACTGGCCCCATGAAGTCGCATGACAACAAATCAGACATGGGTAAGGAACTCTCTGCTGATCACTGACCTGCCTACTTCCCCACCCAGAACTCCATGCTGAATACCACTTTGAGGAAACACGAAGGGTAGCAAGGACATAAAGCAGTCTAGGTAGAGGAGTTCAATGTCCACCACCAGGAGTGGCTTGACAGCACCACTGCTGGCTGAGTCCTGAAGGACATAAGTTCTACATTAGGGCACGATTCTCCAGAAAGATCTTTAAGTGTGGTAGCAAATGGGAACTGCCATTAGCTTCCAAGTGCTTGGTTGGAAGTGCAATACAATGTTAATTGGTCCACTTAACGAGGCCCAACACCGCAAATGAAGGCTGGCCAGCAGATTTGCCGGGACCACGCTCGCCAGACACCCACTAACAAGATTGCGCAGCAGTTAAACTGCTCTTTCACAGCCATCTGCACGCAGCTCGCAGCCATGGCGCTGAGATGTCCAACCCCAGGATTTGGAGACCCGGACCAGAGGAGGCTCCTAGATTCTGTCGAGGCCACGAGGGATGTCTTGTTTCCCCCAAGGATGAACCGCGGGACAGCCAGTGCCACCTGGGATGAAGTGGTACAGGCTGTCAGCTCGGGAAGCGTGACCAGGAAGACTGGCCTCCAGTGCTACAGGATGGTCAACGACCTACATGTGAGTCACCCCCCCCCCCCTCCCCCCGAATCACCATAGTGAACCACATGTGCAGCTAAAAATGCCCTCTGTCACCGCATGAGAAGCTGTCTCAACCGTCGAGAGGGAGGGCCCAGACTGGCGGCGGGGTGCTGGACAGAAGAATCCTCACCAACTTTGAGGAATGGGCCCTGCAGGTCACGAGGACAGAGCAGTCACCAACGCGGAGGTCGGCGCACGCCACGTGGGTGAGGATACACCGGGCCCCACTCGGAGGACCTGTCACACGTGAATTGTTAATATCATTCAGACTGAACCATCCCTTCCACTGAGCGTGTTCATTCTCCCGCAGGACCTCCAGCTGATGGCGCTGCCCATCCGGGGTTGTCCCCCACCCTGCCTCCCATGAGACCACCTAGGAGGAGAACTGCGAGGATGTACCCATCAATGCGTCATATCTATCATCCCCACCTTCCACCAGTGCAGATCACGCACCGTGGGCAACATTAGTGGTTCGGCTTCTGGGGCACATTCTGGTGAGCACCTCACAGTTGCTGATGCACATCAGGCAAGTCAGCAGAAAGAGGCCTTCTGTATCCTAAGACCTGCTGGGTCCCAGTCAGATGCTGAGCCTCTGGAACAGGTTTGCCCGGAGCTGATGCAAACTTTAGGGTGCTGCCGGGGCATTAAGATGGAGAATACAGTGACACTCCAGCACAATGTCAGCAGCATTAGTGGAGATGTCCAAGGCATGGTTAAGTCAGTGACGGCCATGGCTGAGGGCCTCCGTAGACTGTGACTTGCTGGGGGACATGACCCAGCGCCAGTCGTTGAGGCACTTCAGGACATGCATATCCCCGTCTCGGATGGGAATGGGTGAGACGCTGCAGAGCATGTGCCAGTCGCAGGTGGGCATTGCCAAGCCACTGCAGAGTGTGTCCCAGTTACTGAGGAGCATTGTCAAGGGCATCGACATGATGGTGCAGACATTGGGTAGCTGCCAGGGCTGGCATAGCCAGTTGACGCAGGGGTAGCTGGGGCTCAATCGAGCTACCCTCCGTCCTGAGATGATCCCCAGTGCCCCTATGGACCCGGACTGGGAAGACGGTTCCAGGTGGCAACACGGACCCATCCTATGGACTGGCGACGGTAGCCAGCAGTTCCCCTGTGTTCCACACCTCTGACGACGCCGTGTCTCGGGGTCAACACCCAGAACAGGGTGGCATGGCTGTGCATGTGCCACCGTCAAGTGCACTGGGGCCCTCCAGCCTCAGAGCCCCCAGGGGACACTGACCAGGGGCATCGAAGGCCATATGACGTGGTAAGCAGCTGGCTGCCTCCATCGCTGATGTGCATCCTGGGGTACACCTAGATGCAGCGTGAGAGCAAGGATGGCCAAGCACATCGAGGGTCATTGAGAGTGCACTGGGAGCGGGGGTCAGAAGTAGAGTGCGCGTTCAGGGCGGTGGGTGGGTACAGTTGTACGAGACAAAAGCCCTCACACAACCAGTATGGCGCATCTGGCTCTTTGTTCCTCGATGCAGGCCGAGCACCAATCCCGTGACCCAACCCCCCAGACATAGGCCTTTCCCGCGCGCACCCCGTATCGGCGGGACTTCCCAACGGACTGCAAACCTGGACCCCCCCCAGACGCCCAAACAGAAGGTCGCCGCACACCAGCTGCGGACATGTGCCTGGAGCTGAGGCCCCTCCCCTCGGTGTTCGGAGGTTGGCTGCTGCATCTGTGGTTCTGCCACCCACAGTGTTCAAGCACTATGTCCATGCATCAAGGTGTGATTGGGATCCTAGGCAATGAGCCCCATATGCTATGTAGCCCGCCCACCCATGGGGATCCACTTGGGATGTGTGCTCACTTAACCACGATTGCCAATTCCCCATTAGCAATAACCATCAGCCGCACTGCCAGAGGCCTCCATGGTCATTATGGGTGGTTGGGCAGACAGGCAGGGACTAGAACATAGAACATACAGTGCAGAAGGAGGCCATTCGGCCCATCGAGTCTGCACCGACCCACTTAAGCTCTCACTTCCACCCTATCCCCGCAACCCAATAACCCCATCTAACCTTTTTTTGGTCAGAATAGGCAATTTATTATGGTCAATCCACCTACCTGCACGTCTTTGGACTGTGGGAGGAAACCGGAGCACCCGGAGGAAACCCACGCAGACACTGGAAGAACGTGCAGACTCCACACAGACCGTGACCCAGCAGGGAATCGAACCTGGGACCCTGGCGCTGTGAAGCCACAGTGCTAATCTAGGTCCCCGGAACGGGTAGAACAATCCAGGGATTGTCATGCACGGCTGCACTCCCCTATTCTCATTTTCCCCCCCCCCCTTCCAACCCCGCAATGCCCCTCCTAGCACAGGGACAGCAAACCCAGTGGTCCTGGGCTCATTGCCCATGAGCGAAGATGGCTATTCACCAGCTTAGTGTCCCCGCAGCAGCCCTTCCGCCAGGTTCGCGGTTTTCAAAGGGAGTACTAATCGGCGCCTTGCTGGGGAAGGGACTGGATCACAGAAGGCCGTTGGATATGGAGTGGCTCCTGTTAATTGTATGGAAATAGTGCTTTAAAGTGGTAATTATCGATTTTTCACCACACTACGGCGGGATCCCAATTTCGTCTACGGGAGTGGGCCAGTTGCATCGTAAACGCTTTGGCATCCGATAAGGTTCTCGTTTTCAGCCTCTGGTTATTCACCGGCCTCTTCTCGCTCGAGCGAACTGAGGCCGCTGAATCACTTGTCTTCAGGTGGTAAGGGACCTAATAAAGACAAAAGCTATTCGTCCTCACCAATCTACCTGTCGCAGATGCAGCTGTCCATGACAGTATTGGTAGAAGTGGCTACCACACAGTCCTTGTGGGGATGAAGCCCTTTTTCACATTAAGGATGTCCTCCATCGTGTGTTGCACAGCCACTATGTTAAATGGGATGATTTCAAACAGATCTTAAAGCAGGGCTTACATGAGGTGCTGTGCACCATTAGCAGCAGAATTGTACACAACCACCGTATGTAACCTCATGGCCTGACATATCCCTCACTCTGGAATGATCATCAAGCCAGGGGATCAACCCTGGTTCAATGAATGAAAGAGAAAATGCTGGAAAATCTCAGCAGGCCTGGCAGCACCTGTAGGGAGAGGAAAGAGCTAACGTTTCGAGTCCGATGACTCTTTGTCAAAGCTAACCGACAGAGAAAGTGGGAAATATTTATACTGTGGAGTGAGAATGAAAGATGAGTCATAGCCACAGAAACCCAGGGAAACCGGGTGCTAATGGCCACAGAAACTAGGGGTAAGGGTGTTAATGGCGGTCCCAAGAGAAAACAAAATATGTGGAAGGTCAAACAGCAGAGAAACTAACATCAGAGGATGAACCGTAGATGTGGGGGGAGGGGGAAGGGGGAAGCAAAGAGGAGAAAGGTGGATAAGATTGGGGGGGGGGGGGGGGGAAATTAAATATATATTAAGAAAGAAAGAAATGGTAAAAAGACAGTTAAAATGAAATGGGATGAAAACAAATGGGTCAAGGTGGGGTAGAGCTGATCACCTGAAGTTGTTGAATTCGATGTTCAGGCCGGAAGGCTATAGCGTGCCTAACCATAAGGTGAGATGTTGTTCCTCCGGTTTGCGTTGAGCTTCACTGGAACATTTGCAGCTGGCCAAGAACAGACATGTAGGCATGGGAGCGGGGTCTATTGTTAAAATGGCAAGCAACAGGAAGATCAGGGTCCTGAATGCACACAGACCAAAGATGCTCAGCAAAGCGATCACCCAATCTGCATTTGGTCTCTCCAATATGGAGGAGACCACATTGGGAGCAGCGAATGCAGTAGACCAAATTGGAAGAGATGCAAGTGAAACGCTGCTTAACCTGGAATGAGTGTTTTGGGCCTGGGATGTTAAGCATGGAAGAGGTAAAGGGACAGGTGTTACACCTTCTGCGATTGCATGGGAAGGTGCAATGGGTGATGGGAGAGGTACTGGGTATGGTGGAGGAGTGGACTAGGTTGTCTCGGAGGGAACAGTCTCTGTGGAATGCTGACAGAGGGAGTGAAGGGAAGATGTGTTTGGTGGTGGCATCACGCTGGAGTTGGCGAAAATGGTGGAGGATTATGCTTTGCATACGGAGGCTGGTGGAATGAAATGTGAGAACGAGGGGGACTCTATCCTTGTTCTGGGAGGGAATGGAGGGGGCGAGGGGAGTGGCGCGGGAGATGGACCGCACACTGTTGAGGGCCCTGTCCACAACTGTAGGTGGGAAATTACGGTTGAGGAAGAAAGAACATATTTTCGAAGCACCATTTTGGAAAGTGGCTTTTATCCTGGTTCACTGAAGTTTGCAGGCGGGTATACCAGGAGCAGCATTTGGCATACTAAAAAATGAGATGTCAACCAAGTGAAACTTCAAAACTTTGCATGCCAAACAGTTGAAACAGCAAACGATAGATGTTCCACGGCTTAAAATCTCAAGCTATGTTTTTAAACACATATACAGATATTTTGGCTAATATTTTTTAAAACTGGGCAAAAGGCGTCAAATTGCCTGCCTTTGACTCTGGCCGCCTCTCCACCCCCCAGCCCCCAAGTTGTTAGAAAAGTGTCTTCTGGAACTGAAAAAAACCACTGCCATTTATCCATCTGGCAAGCAACAGCAGCAAAAGGGCTCTGTTCAGGTGAATGGCTGCCTATCCCCACCTACACTGTTATCGATTAGAACATCTCTACCAGCCCCTGGCACCACATGTTTGAGTGTGTAAAAATACACTAACCCATTTAGTTCACCCTATCTCAAGTTTACTGTGGAGTTATTAATAGACAATTGGATCACACCAAAATGGAGGGGTTGAGAAAATGTGCCACCACAGAGGTAAATCACAAATACCTTTTCTGTTTACAGATGGGCGATGAGAGGAGAAATAAAGGCTGTTGAAATTAAACCCTACTCTCTCCAGTCTGTAACATAGAACTAAGCGATCCCACAATCAACGGAGCAGATCTAAGTTGTGCTACATTGTGAATGGTGAGGGACAATTGACAGCAAACTGGAGGAGGAGGCTCCGCAAATACCCCCATCCTCAATGATGAGGGAGCCAAGACGAGGCTGAAACATTTGCAGCTGAGTAGATCTCTGCCTCCTGAGGTCTCCAGCATCACACATGCCAGTCTTCAGCCAGTTTCATTCACTCCACTTGATATCAAGAAGGCACTGGATACTGCAAAGGCCCTGACGATATTTCAACAGTTGTACTGAAGACTTGTGTCCAGAACTAGCTGTGCCCCTAGCCAAGCTGTTCCACTACAGCTGCAACACTGGCATCTATCCAGCAATGTGAGAAATTGCCCAGGTATGTCCTGTACACACAACGCAGGACAAATCCAACCTGACAAATTATCGTCCCATCAATCTACTCTTGATCAAGTATAATTGACAGGGCAATCAAGCAAAATTACTCCGTAATAATCTGTTTACTGACACTCCATTTAGGCTGTGCCAGGGCCGTTCGGCTCCTGGCCTTGTTACAGCCTTGGTCCATATATGGGCAAAGTAGCTGAAAGGCGAGAGTAACTGCCTTTGACATCAAGGCAGTATTTTGACAGATTATGGCATCAAGGAGCCCTAGGATGAAAAAAAGGCAAGGAAATGGCCTGCGAAGTCATGATGCTCGTTTGGAGAGTCTGTGCAGACACGATGGGCCGAGTAGCCGCCTCCTGCGCCATAACGATTGTGATAGAAAAACTGGGCCCAATAGGAATCTGGGAAACCTCGCATTACCGAGCACAAAGGAATGTGGTTGATGGCCGTCATCTCAGTCCTGAGACATCGCTGCTGGAGTTCCTCTGGATAGAGTCCTAGGCTCATCCATAGCCGCTGCATCATCAATGGTCTTCCCTCCATCATAAGGTTAAATGGGGATGATTGCACATTGTTCACAATTTGCGACTCATGTGGAAGCAGTCCTTCCCCATATGCAGCAAGACCGTGACAATATTCAGACTTGAGCTGATAAGTGGCAAGTAACATTCCTGCCACACAAGTATCAGGCAATGACCATCTCCAATAGCAAAGAATCTAATAATCTCCCTTTGACATTCAGTGGCATCACCGTCACTGAATTTGTCATTGTCAACATTCTGGGGTTTACCATTGATCAGAAACTAAACTGGATTCGTCATTTATATACTATGGTTACAAAAGCACGTCAGAAGCTGGGAATTCTATGGGGCGTTACTCCCGAAAGCCTGTCCACCACCGACAAGTCAGGAGTGCGATGGAATACTTTCAACTTGCCTGGAAGAGTGCAACTCCCAAGAAGCTCAATTCCATCCAGGACAAAGCAGCCCATTTGATTGCACCCTATTCACCACCTTCAACATTTGCTTCCTCCACCGTCGACACACAATGGCAAGATGCACTGCAGCAACTCACCAAGTCTCTTTTGACAGCACCCTCCAAACCCGCAACCACTGTCACCTAAAAGGACACGGGTGATAGATACATAAGAGCACACTATCTCCAAGCCATACACCGTCCTGACTTGAAACTACATTGCCATTCCTTCACCATTGCTGGATCATAATCCTGGAACTCCCTTCTTCACAGCACTGTGGGTGTTCCTAAAAACACATGGCCTGCAGGGGTTCAAGAAGGTTGCACCCCACCACCTACAGCTATCCAATAAATGCTGGCCTAGCCTGCGCCCACACCCCATGAATGAGTAAACCAAGATGCTCCAAGTAGTGGCAGCTCTATAATTATATTACATAACTACATAGAAGATAGGAGCAGGAGGAGGCCATTTGGCCCTTTGAGCCTGCTCCGCCATTCATCACGATCATGGCTGATCATCCAACTCAATAGCGTAATCCTGCTTTCTCCCCATAGCCTTTGATCCCATTCTCCCAGAGTGCTATAGCCACCTCTTGAATATATTCAAAGTTTTAGACTCAACTATTTCCTGTGGTAATGAATTCTACAGGCTCACCACTCTTGTGTGAAGAAATGTCTCCCTATATCTGTCCGAAATGGTTTACCTTGAATCCTCAGACTGTGACCCCTGGTTCTGGACACACCTATCATTGGTAACATCTTCCCTGCATCAACCCTGTCTAGTCCCGTTAAAATTTTATAAGCCTCTGAGATTTCACCCCTCATTCTTCTGAACTCCAGCAAGAACAATCCCAACCTAATCAATCTCCTCATATGACGGTCCCGCTGTTAGAATAGTTTGAATTTGCAAACTGTAAGAGTCCCGTTATTCTGGATTACATCCTTCCCAGGTCATTGGGATAGCTGCTTGCTTCCCAAAAAAGTTCCACGGCTATTAGACTGATTTTTTTTCCTGCAATCCAGAGTTGCCTTTTCCCCAGATACCTCCTTCCATTTTGAACACAGCACAATGCTCAGCCAGTAATGATTTTCCTTCCCTGTTGTCAGATGAGTGGTTACTTTTAGGCTCATAGATGAATTCTATTGAAATAAATGATTTGAAATTGATGGCATATCAGCATTGTTTGGATTTCTACAGTGTCAAGTAGAATTCTGCTTCTGCAGAAGATGCTTGTCCTTGGGCTGACTTTAATCCTGGAATCTTGTAGCACAGAAGGCAGCCAATGGACTCACAGTGCCACTTCTTTGAAGGAGCTGTCTAATTATACTCTTCACTACTGTTTTCTCCTTTTTGAGCATCTATCCAATTTCTTTTTGAAAGTTACCATTTAAATCTGGCTCTATTACCCTTTCAAACAATGCAATTAGGATCATTTTGTTAAAGAAGTGCTCAGGTCACCTTGCTCTTTTGGCAATTTCCAATTGCCTTTTTCCACTGGAAACAGTTTTTTTTCCTATTTACTCTTTTTTTTTAAATATAAAAAAATTCTTCCTGATTTTTAAACACCTATGTTAAAATGTCCCTCCCTTAACTTTGTCTAAGAAGAAAAAAATACCAGCTGTCACTCTACATAACTGAAATATCTTATCCTCAATAAATTTGTTTAAAAGCATGATAGAGGTTTATTTTTTTTGATCCTTGATGGGCTGAATATTGCATTTGAAGTTGATTAGCACTTTCATGGGCAAGATAACTATCCTTGCACGCAGTTATCTCCATCAACACAATAAATTTGGTCATTTTATTCATGTGCTGTGCATTTGACTTTTCTTTCACTGATACGTCTTTGTGCCATATGGAAACACTTACATAAGATGTTTTCAAAGTTTAAATAATAAACAAATACAAGATATAGCCAGACACCTTAAACTGGTTCAACACAATGCTATCTTGAAATTAATTTTGTATACCTGAGATATTTGTGTTGACTGGTTCGAAGTTTATAGGGAACTATTCTGGAAGCATGTTAGCATATAGGGAACTGTTCTGGAAGCGTGTTAGTAAAGTCTAAATGTACCTTTTGGCTTATGTTAGCTGAGGGTTTCAAATATTTTGCTGTGCCATTGAGTTTTTTTATTCATTCTCTTCTGTAGGGGCAGCGTTGTTTTTAGCAGTGGAGCTTTTGGGGCAACACTGTATGGCTACAATGGCTCCTGCTCTCACTGAAACTGCCACAGAGGGACATGGATTCCAGCTGTCGTCGTCTTCCTTGCCTTCCAGTTCCATTGAACCTGACACATTTATGAACGAGGAAAACACAGCTACAGAACAGAAGCTAAATGGGGAATGTGACACACAATCTGCTTGGTCTCAACTTGTGCATCCATTTGCAGCACATGGGCTTGGCAGTGATGCAACTGATCTAAAACATGTACCTTATGGATCTGCAATTGTGCATTCCTCAATCCCAAACAATACAGCTTTGCTAACCAGTGCTAATTCTCTATTAGACATACTATCTTTAAAATGTAATTTCAATAGTAGGAAGAAATTGTTCTGCAAAAACACAGTTAATTTTGCCCCCCAAAAAATATTGTGCGATAGAACTAAGCAAACATCTGCTTCTAATGCTAGCAAAATGTATGTTGTACCTGAAGCAGAGCTTAGTAGTAATAAAAATGGTATGAAAGATTTAAGCTCCCAGAAAAACAGTCCTTTGAAGTGTCAGGGTGTATTAACCGCTGCTAGTGAGATGAAATTGGCTTGTAATTCAGTTTCAGTGAACCTCAACACTCGCAGGTACATAACTTCACATCAAAAAGTAGAGTTGAAACCAACCAGAGCAAACAAATCTTGCGATACTGTACCAGCAGAAGATGCCATTCAGATTGGAAATTTATTGAATGGTGCCAGGCAATCGGCCCAGCAGGGAAAACAAGAAGAACAGCTCAGTAATTTCACAAGTACAAGGGAAACGGAAACAGATACTCTGCTGCATGAGTGCCTTGGCAGACAACAAGAGATCGTTAAAAAGGCCAACCAACTGAGAAAACGCTTACAGCTAATACAGGCTAAGCATGTTGAGTGCCGTGTTCAGTGCACAATTCAAGACTTGATAGAATCCCAAAGGCAGACCGAAATTAACAAAATTGCCAGTTCAAGAACAGAGTCTGCCTATTTTGCTGGAATAAAACACAGTGACAGTGTGCAAGCTGGATTCATTCCAAATCCCATCAACTCTGAACTCTCTGAATATACGTGTTTTTCAAAAGCACTGTTTTCACACATTGAAAAAAATGTGGATTCCGATGCAACTATCAGCACAGATGAGGATTCTGATAGCGAAGACATTTCATTGAAGAGGAATATGCCATTGTAAGTAGAATTCTTGCGTCATCTTTTTAGTCCTCATTTCTAGTTGGGTGGATTAGGTGCAACTCACAAAAGAAGTGTTTGCATTGTTGAGCCTTTTTCCCATTTTTCATCCATTAAATTTCCCAGTGGCAGTCCCTGTAAATCAGGTCAATGTACACTTTTATGTGAAGAATATGATGGACTACAGGTTGTTGAATTGTTGTATTAGTGGTTCTACTAAGTATTGTGATTAGCTTTTATTATCATTTGCCTAATTAGGATATTTTGGGATGAACTATATTTCTAATTGTTCCTTGGTGGTTTTGAGGAGCTGAACAAAGGTTAGTGCAACTCTCAATGGATCAGAAAAATGGTTGGCCAAAATTATTTTTTAAGTTATAAGGAATTGAAAGCTTTTTTAAAGCTGACCTGGGGACTGGTATTTAAACAAGTAACATGTCATCAGAGATGTAGTTGCCAGCACTTGTGTTACTGAAGTACATCAACTTGAATTTGACAACTTAATTCCAGCAAACAACAGTTTTCAGGAAAGCTGTTTCACATTTTTGAGCTTTACATCGTGTGACTGTAACTCCAGTGTGGCTACAAGTAAAGTTTTTTAAAAATACTCCGGTTGTTGTAAAATATGCTACGTTAATTGTACACGGAAGTGATATTTTTACTTTTCGGTGCAAAGACCTTTTTGACCATTGTAAAGCAGTAAATGTGAAGCAGAAGCTTGGAAACAGATGAACATTTAAGAAGAGGGAAGGGGAAGGGAAAGTGATTCTTGTGTGTATTTCTTTCCGTATTTTGAAATGCTGTCTTAACTGTAATGTCTTCCAGACCTGACAGTGATTCTTACCTCAAATATTAACTTGTCTATTCTCTCTGCATGGTCTGTTTTTATTTGATTCCAACATCTACAATCTTTTTGCTGTTGTAGTAATAAATTTCTGACTTGGCAACCGAATGGGAGTGCTGCAATCTTGAAGTTAATTTGGGTGGCAAGTACAGAAGATGGTACTTTTGTTGCATCACTTAGATTTCTGACCTTGTATCTGCAAGTGAAATCCAGTTGATCATTTTCTGGGCATCAAAATTGTATTTAACTGTTCTGCAACACATTGTACATAGATGACATTGACAGTTCCTGAACATTTCATAGAATTCATAGAATCTATAGTGCAGAACATGTCTCTATTCATGTGCCATGATGGTGAACATAAGCATAAGCACTTTGAAGGCTGCAGGAGTATAGAACATGAGCTAATCTATTTTAATCAGCTTGCCTCTCATACCTATGTACAATGGTTAGCATTGCTGTCTCAGAGCTCCAGGGACCTGGGTTCAATTCCGGCCTTGGGTGACTGTGGAGTTTGCACTTTCTCCCCCGTGTCTGCGTGGGATTCCTCCCGGTGCTACGGTTTCCTCCCACAGTCCAAAGATATGCAGGTTAGGTGGATTGGCCATGCTAAATTGCCCCTTAGTGTCCAAAAGGTTAGGTGGTGTCACTGGGTTACGGAAATAGGGTGGAGGCGTGGGCTTAAGTAGGGTGTTCTTTCCGAGGGCCGGTGCAGATGCGATGGGCCAAATGGCCTCCTTCTGCACTGTAAATTCTACGTTGTGTGTTTTCTTCAGATATAATACTTTTGGACTTCACTAAATGTTATCATAATGATCACTGTACCCTTGAGACTATAAGGTTATTTATTCACCCTTTTTCATTACACAATACTAGATCCAAAATAGCCTGTTCCCCAGTTGGTTTCTCAACATCTTTTCACCATGCTGCTATTGAACCCAGTTAATGTGTAGAATGGATCTTCCTGTATGATGGCTGTTCACTTGAATAGGATAGCCATATCCAGTATATGGTGAAAGTTGCCATCCATGCAACTTGATATTTCACTTTGGGTTGGAAGTTGGTTTTTTTTTTTGTCCAAAGTCTGTTGCCTCTCAAGTTTTATCTATTCTGGAAACTAAAAGCTTTCTGTCAGACTGAGTATAGGGGACTTGATTTGGCATCTGCCTGGTGTTGCCTTCATTCTTCTGGATGATTATTTTTCTGTAGTGCCACATTCTCCAATGTTGCATTTGTCCGTTTTCTATAAGCGTACAATTTCATGTGGAGAGGTCATTGCAAAAGGTGTAACAGGCGTATAATGGAATTGATAGTGCAGGACAAATTTGAATACCTATTTCAAAATATATGTGGCATCCACGATAGTTTCATCAGAGGCAAGCCTTGCTTGACTAATCTTGATTTTTCTGAGGAAGTGAAAACCCAATATTAGAACTCCATTTAATTTCCATGAAAGACTGCTGCACAAACTCAAGCCATTGCATATCCTGGGTAAAGGAGTGCATAGGGATATTGATGTTGGACTGGAGAAATGTATTGAATTCAGAATCTAAGATTTCTCAGAATATAATGTAATCTCGTGAACTTTGTCATAATATACACCAGTATATCATGGTGCAGACACACACACTGATGGACACACAGCAAAACCAATCAACACAACACCGCAGCCAATCACCAGTTAGAGCACACTCACTATAAAGACGGAGGGCATCAGTTTTCCCGCTCATTCGGGATGCAGCCTCTCAGAAGGACAGAGCTTACAGCACAGATCTTCACCATGTGCTGAGTGCATAGACTGGTTAGGATAGGCATAGGTCTTTAGTTTAATCTAACATCGTGTTAACCCACAGTGAAAGGATGTTCAACAGTTTCTAGCTTAATAAAATAGTGTTCTATTTTAAGTGTTGGTAGCCTGTATGTGTTCCATGGATCCAAAGCACCCGACACATCAAACTTGACCTCTGCACTCTTCGATCTACATAAATGACCTGGGTTTAGACAAACCCAAGTTTGTCAGATTTGAGGCTTTTGCCACCCTGCGGGGTAAAGAGAGGAGACCGATACTGATGCAGCAAAATAGTTGCAGAAGGACTTGGTTCTGCTCACTTGCGGATATTAATTGTAACAACAGAAATATGTCTTGTGCAATGAAAGAAACAATGGGGACATTCAAAATTAAATAATATAAACCATTTGCAGGAGAGGCTGAAAGGGAATGATGTACTTTGTCCATGCCTGGACATGGAAGAGCAAAATAAAGTGTTCCAAGTGAAATTATTAGTCTATAACTGTCAGGCCAGCATGCTGAATCTGTATAGAACTTTGGTCAGGCAGCTGTTTGGACACTGCATTTAAATCTCACCAGAATTAAAGAAAGTATCTTGGGCCTTGGAAGTTGTGTATAGAGGCTGATTATAACTTTGAAGAGGATTGAATTATGAGGAAAGTTTTAAAAAATTATGAATTGTTCTCCTTGAATGAAGCCCTTTTAAATATTTCATTCCACTGAAGTAATTGTTCACTACTGCAATGTGTAGATGATCTTGAGTTGAATAGAAATGGTTGAAACCTTGGACAGTTATTAAACCAGGATAACAAAACATGGGTACAAACAGGTAAAATGAAATTTGGATTTGATGTCGGGAAGAAATTCTTCATAGAGTAATCAATATTTGGGATGGTAATGGCAGTAGAGGCAAAATGCAGGCATTGTTCAAGATGCAATTAGATGCCATGTTGGTGGGAATTGTTGATTTGTAAGGAACAGCAGCTAATGGACAAGATACCATTTCTTGCTAGACTGGAAAACACATCTAAATGATTCATACATCTGAATTACATTCACACTCTGTTTCACTGGTGCAACTTTTAAAAAAAAAAAAAAAAAGATTTATCACACTGACCTTTCAGTGCCACTACAGTTAAATTCTGTCTGAAAGTAACTTGACGTCTTCCAGATGGTTACAACAGGCACCATTTGGTAAACCTAAATTGATTGGATTTGCTGTTTGTTTAATAGTTCAGTGAACTTAATCTGCTATTATAAAATATATACTGTTGTGTTAAACCTCTTTGTCATAAAATAAACCAGCACTGCCTAAATATTGCTGTTTACAGAGAACAACCGTTGAGTAGGTTGGATGAGAAATTTACCAGATTAAAAGCTATCCCATGTGATTTGTTCAAAGCAGCCATGAACCTGACTGACTAAAAGATGGAGTATTAATATCTTGTCCTTCAGATGCTGAAATATGCATGATATGTATTGTATATTGAAGTGTTTGCTATGCTTTTGGTGCAGGCAACATTGCTTTGGATATATGCATTGAGGTTTTACTGTAAGAAGTTGGTATAAAAGTCTACACTGATTATTTGAGTGAATTTTTTATATACACACTATACACAAGTTAGGATAAGCATCTCTTGGAGAAGTTCTACATAACAAGGGTTAGGGTGTTGCAGTGTACCTCATAGTTGTTTCTGCAACAAAAAATGTTTCCCTACCTATATCACCTTCTGTCAGCCAGGCCACTTAGGAACATTAATATTCAATATTAGAGGCAGTTTGTGGTTCGCATGTTGACTTATTGTAAGCTTGAACCTTGTACTCTAACAATTTTAATTGAGTAGGCAGTCTAGAGTCTTTGCAATGCTTTTGTTATTTGGCAGTGATACAGGTTTAAAAAAATAACTTGTGTGTAATTTTTATTGATTACTGAGACAGGCTAACACCTTAATTGTCCTTGTCCTGAAACATTTAACTCTGTTTGCCCCTCCACAGTTGCTGCCAGACCTCCACAGCATAAGAGGTCTACAGCACAGAAAAGGCCCTTTGGCTCATCACGTCTGCGCCGGTCAAAAACTGGCCCATGTCTGCGCCGGTCAAAAACAACCTAACTATTCTAATCCCATTTTCCAGCACTTGTATGGTGGAATCGCAATTGCACGTCTAAATACTTCTTAAATGAGGGCCTCTGCCTCCACCTCCCTTTTAGGCATTGAGTTCCAGACTCCCACCACCCTCTGGGTGAAAAAACGTTTCCCCTCATCCCCTCTAAACTTCCTGCCCCTTAAGCCCCCGGGTCATTGATCCCTCCATTAAGGGGAAAAATGTCTTTCTGTCCACTCTGTCTTTCATAATTTTATACATCACAATCATGCCTCCTCTGCTCCAAGGAAAACAGCCCCAGTCTATCCAGTCTCTCTTCATAACTAAAACTCTCCAGCTTGGGCAACATCCTGGTCAATCTCCTCTGCACCCTTTCCAGTGCCATCACATCCCTCCTATAATGTGGATTCCAGAACTGCACACCATACGCTAGCTGTGGTCTAACCAACGGTTTATACAGTTCCTGCATAACCTCCCTGTTCTTAAAACTCTATGCCTAGGCTAATAAAAGCAAGTATGCCATATCCTTTCTTAACCAATTCATCCACCTGCCCTGCTAACTTAAGGGACCGATGTACATGCATACCAAGGTCGGTCCCTCTGATCCTCTGTGTTTCCCAGGGCCTTGCCGTTCATCATGTATTCCCTTGCCTCGTTTGTCCTGCCCAAGTGCATCACCTCACACTTAATCCTGATTAAATTCCATTTGCCACTGACTAACCCGCCTATGTCATTCTGTAATCTAAGGCTATCCTCACTATTCGCCACCCCACCAATTTTGTATCCTCCTTGAACTTACGAATCAACCCTCCTATATTCATGTCTAAATCGTTTATATAAACCACAAACTGCAAAGGTCCTGACATTGATTCCTGTGGGACCTTGTTGAATATTTCCAGCTATTTTCTGTGTTTATTCCAGATTTGTGTGTTGTTTTAATTGGCTCTGGTCAGACCCCATTTCGAATATTGTGATCAGTTTTGGGCCCTGTATCTAAGGAAGGATGTGCTGGGCTTGGAGAGGGTCCAAAGGAGGTTCACAAGAATGATCCCTGGAATGGACTTGTCATATGAGGAGCTGCTGAGGACTCTGGGTCTTTACTCGGTGGGGTTTAGAAGGACATGGGGGGATCTAATTGAAACTAGCAGAATACTGTGAGGCCTGGATAGAGTGAACGTGGAGAGGATGTTTCCACAAGTAGGAGAAACTAGAATCCAAGGGCACAGCCTTAAACTGAAAGGACGATCTTTTAAAACAGATCTGAGGAGGAATTTCTTCAGCCAGAGGGTGGTGAATCAGAGGAACTCCTTGCCGCAGAAGGCTGTGGAGGTCAAATCACTGAGTGTCTTTAAGACAGAGATAGATAGGTTCTTGATTAATGAGGGGATCAGGGGTTATGCGGAGAAGGCAGGAGAATGGGGATGAGAAAAACATCAGACATGATCGAATGGCAGAGCAGACTCGATGGGCTGATTGGCCTAATTCTGCTCTCCTGTCTTATGGTTTTCTGTCTTTAGAGGAATAAAATTCTTGTTACATCTTGACATTTGTGCAAGCACTGCTTTGAAAGCACAATTTTTAAATATGCTCCTCCTGCTAGTGTGCAGAAATTGTCAAATTCCTGTGCCAGTTGCTTTATAGTTCACACCTCCTGTTCCACGTTCCAGGGGAAACAGAGGTTCTTGGACTTTTAGATTTCCCACTCACTGGAGCAGTTTCAGCTGTGTGGCATGCAGACGAAACATGCAGCATAGTTTTATCAGCATTGTCTTTAGTTACATAGTGCAAGCTCGGGAATGCATATAGGTAGTAGGATGAACATGTCCTCTTATAAGAAATAGAATTGTTCGGCCCCTCAATCCTGCTCTACCATTCAATAAGATCACGGTTGATCTGATTGTGGCCTTAACTCTACTTTCTTTCCTGCCCCTTGTAATCCTTGACTCCTTTTTCAATCAAAGATCTGTCTTGCTTAGCTTTGAATACGTTCAATAACCAGCCTCCCCTTCTCTCTGCAGAAGAGAATTCCAGGCGACCCTTTGAGAGAGGAAATTCCTCCTCCTCTGTCTTAAATGGGAGACACTTTATTTTAAACTGTGCCATCTAGTTGTAGATTCCCCCACAATGGAAAGCATCCTCCAGCATCTACTCTGTCAAGCCCCCTCAGAATCTAGTGTTTCAATAAGATCATCTCTCAATTCTTCTAAACTCTAGTGAGTTTTCACCCCAGGAATTATCCTAGTGAACCTTCAGTGAACACCTTCTAATGCAATTAAAACCCTCATTTAAGGAGACCAGACCGTTCACATTACTCCAAATGCAGGCTCTATATAGCTGTTGCAACACTTCCCTGCTTTCATACTTCAACCCCCTTACAATAAAGGCAAATACTATGGTAAACACTGTTTCTTACTGTTGTTTTCCTCCATCCCCATTGTGTTATGAAACTAACTGGGTGAACACTGGGTGCACTGGTGATGAGATTTTCAGGCGCTATTGGTTTTTCTAACATCTTGATAAACTCATAACTAAATTTGTCAATTGCTGGCTTTTTACACCAGCTTTGTACCTTCTGGGTACTGATCAAACAACTGCCACAAAGATATATCAAAATAACTACCAATGACTGTTCCAGTAACCAGATGTAGAGGAAAACTGTAAACATGTGAAAAGCCTGCATTTGGTGTTGATGTTTTTGTGTGCATCACAGAACTTTATTTGAACACACACCTTTGGTGAATTGGTTTTAATTTAAAAATGAATACCATGTAAAAATGGGTAATCAGGAAGTAGCCTGATAATTTGACTCCCGTTTTCCTCTATTACTGTGGTAAATCAGTTCAGGTGAGAAACTGGAACTCGGTGAGTGCTTATTCCCCAATAAGCTGGTGGTGCCAAACACTTGTTCTCCTTGTGGAAATGAGCGTTTCCTTGAGTTACTTTCTCGTCTCAAGATCTGTGACTGGTTTTGCTCTACTATGTCAGATGTCTCCTCTGGCAAGAGTAATTCAAAAGTAGTCCTCTGCCGGTAGGTTGCTAAAAACCTGTTCACATAGTTTTTAATATATGCTTCAAGGACTGGGCAAACCTTTTGGCTAAACCATTTGTTGATGGATAGTAAGATGCTGACTTTAGATGTTGAACTCCACACATCTTTAAGTCGTCTTCAAACATTTGGGCTATAAACAATTGTCGCTCACTATCTGCTCTGGCTTTCCAAGTTTCTCAATGGTTTGTTCTGCAATGGTTGACTTCATTAAGATCACCTCTGGCCATTATAGTGTGTGTCTACCACGACCATGAACATGTGCTTCTCGAATGGACCAGCAAAATCAGCGTGCAGACATGACCACGGCATTTTAGGCCACTCCCATGGGTGCAGTGGGGACAATGTCCTTACCTGCGCAGATGACTGGCAAAGTCCTGCCTTTTCTTCTATCGGCTGGCAACCAAAAGGAGCTTTGTGCTAGTTCCTTCATTCAAATTGTAGCTGGATTTCCTAGATGTAACTGTTCCAATATTCTTTTTGTCACAAGTTTGGAGAAATAACAATTCTCATCCCCCCCACAACAGACATCTGCCCGATGCTGTTAATTCGAATCTCCTGGAAATGTATGGGGCTGGATTCTCCGATTTATGGAGCTATGTCCCCACGTAGCGTTTTACAGCAGACAAACTGGCGCAAAACGGCCATCGATTCCCTGTTTTGCTGGGGGCTGGCAGGATGGCAGCGTAGAGCACCCAGCTGTACCTGCCGATACTGCCCGGAGAATTGGCAGGTCCGTGGCCGCGCATTCACGCGGCGGTGGCCTGCAGAGGCCATGCCGTGCAACATGGTGACGGCCACTCACGGACCTGGCCCGCGAATTAGTGCCCCCTCTTTGGCCGGCCCGCACCCCCCCACAATGCCCCAGCCCCGAATAATGTCCACTCCTGCCCGCGGATCAGCCCTCCCCCGACTGTCTCGGCGTTGACTGAGTCCGCATCCACCACGCCTAGTTCCTGACCGGTGAGACCATGAGACACCCACGCTGTCGGGAACTCGGCCGGTCGGCATCGGTGGGCGGAAGTATTAAAGAAACGTAGATAACCCACATAGATAACATTGCTCCTCCTTTACTTCTAAGGTCCAACACCATTAATAACTAGTATTTTAACATCGTTATTTACATATGTACACATGCAGGCATCAAATTATTACATTGCAATAATGCAGTCAATAAGATAGAGTGTACTTGCAGCCAATGAAGGGATACCTTTGTGTGGCCCAGAGATAGCTGTTGAGGGTCTGTGGTCCGTCAGCAATGTGAAGTGATGACCATACAGGTATTGGTGAAATTTCATGCACCAAATATAATACTCCTTGCCTCCTCCTCCAACTGAGAATAGTTAGATTCTGCACTTGTTAACGTACAAGATGTACAAGGTCTTCGCCTGAAGGTGGCATATGTGATACCACTGCTCCAAAGCCATACAGTGAAGCAGCCGAGGCAAGTTGTAATGGTAATTTTGGGTTGAAATGTAGCAATACTTCTGCTTCGTCTGCTGATTGATATGATTTTTTGCGTTCTGGTATCCATTGCCAGTCCTGCTTTGTGCACCGCAAGGTCTGTAACTGTTTCAATTGGGTTGCCAGATTCTGAAGTATTTTCCATCATAGTTGATTATCCCAGGAATGTCCCAAGTTGAGTGACATTCATTGGTCATAGGGTCTCCATAATAGCTTCCATCTTTTTGGATGCTTTGAGAAAACCCTTACTGATCCAGGATTCTGGGCCCTTCCCTTCTCCACACCACCTTCTGTCCTCTTCAGAAATCAGTGGAGGCTGAGTCATTGTCCAATTCTGCCTTTAATAAATTGTGTTTTTTGACAGACAAGGAAGTCAAGGGTTATCTGGGGCAGACAGGAAAGTGTCGTTGAGACTACAATCAGATCAGTCATGATCTTATTGAATGGCAGAACAGGCCCAAAGCGCTGAATGTCCTACTCCTGTTCTGACTCAGAGGTGAGGTTACTCCTTTGAGATATTTGTGCCACGAGTTCGGGGATCGATTAAATCAGCACATGCAGTAGGTTGAAATTGGGATCTTCTCGGAACATAGGACTTATAATAATAATCAATAATAATCTTTATTAATGTCACATGTAGGCTTTCATTAACACTGCAATGAAGTTACTGTGAAAATCCCCTAGTCGCCACCTACTGCATGTGCTGATTTGACTGATCTTTGAACTCGTGACATAAATGAAATGAAAATCACTTATTGTCACAAGTAGGCTTCAATGAAGTTACTGTGAAAAGCACCTAGTCGCCACATTCCGGCGCCTGTTCGGGGAGGCTGGTGCGGGAATTGAACCATGCTGCTGGCCTGCCTTGGTCTGCAAGAACAGGAGCCAGGTGCGGGCTGTATTCTTGGATATGTCCAGAGATGATGTTTGGAGGCAGCCACAGGTGCTGCTGGGTGTGGAGGTGGGCTGTTTGAATACCTGTTTTGGTCTGGGTCTTTATCACAGTTACATCAAAAACAGAAAGGTCCTCCAGCCCTCACCCCTTACACTCCACACCTAACATCACATGCCCCCAAGGGCGACTCATGCTACCATGCCAAAATATCTCCACCCAAAATGCCCCTTATGCCCCCCATGTCACAGTATGGTCCCTTATGCCAATTAATTTACTTCCATGCCCATTCACACATTATATTTTGTACAGAAGCATTGAACACTATATTCTATAAAACAATGAGCATAGCGACAGTAGGATGTGTAACAATGGCATAAAAAAGCCACCATTCATTATTTATTTTCCACTTTCTTAAAAATAACTCCTTTTTACTGCGGCCCAATAAAAGTGGCAATCATCCAGATAGTTGACACCAATCTCCGATGAAGGCACTGGGCATAATTGACACCTAGCAGTATCAATAGCAAAAACTGCAAGCCCTTTAAACCTCTTTATCTTGGGTAAATAAACATGGTGAAATTGATTGCATGGGTAAGAGAGCTCTCTGGGCTCAGGTGTTTCAACAGGCTAACGAAGTTCTGGTCTCCAAACCAAGAATACTGGTGAAGCTCGGCTGAGAGCCCAAAAATCCATTGACCTGTTGCAGAGGACAAGGCCAAGGACAGGCTTACCCCCAAAATGGAGCTGGCCATGTCGGGAGAGCAGGATGCGGGTTTGTGACCGGAACCAGCCAGCATCCTTAATAGACACTCCCGAAAACCAGAAACCTTAGGATTGTAGTCAGGAATCCTGTATTGTGATAATGACAATTACAAGGGGGCACAAGTTCAAGGTGAGGGGGGAAAGGTTCAGTGGAGATGTGCGGGGGAAGTTTTTTTACACCGAGGGTGGTGGTGGCCTGGAATGCACTGCCAAGTGAGGTGGTTGAGGCAGATACGCAAGTGACCTTTAAGACTTACCTGGATAGGCACATGAACAGGCGGGGTATAGAAGGATACAGGCGGTTGGTCTAGATAGGACACGTGATTGGTGCAGGCTTTGAGGGCCGAATGGCCTGTTCCTGTGCTGTATTGTTCTTTGACCTTTATTAATTACATATCCTAGCTATTGTATGGATGTCTGAAATAAATGTTCTTTCCTGACGTGAAGCCCATGCATCTGAAGACATTTCAGTGTGGCTTCTAAGTGTAGTAAGTGTTCTTGTTGTGGTTATCAATATGTCATCTAGGTAACACTATACTCCTGTAAGCTACTGAGGATCTGGCCCATTGACCGTTGAAATAAAGCTGGTGTTGACGATATTCCAAAAGGTAATCTCTTGTAGCAGAATAGAATGATATCCCTACCGTGCAGGGATTCAGCCCATCGAGACTGCACCGACTCTTTTGAATGAGCTACCCATTTACACTCCCCCATCCTATTCCCATAGCCTAATCTGCACATCAAGGGGCAATTTAGCATGGCCAATCCTCCTAACCTGCACATCTTTGGATGTCATGGGCCGAATGGCCACATACTGTGATTGTGTTATTTTCATAGTCTATATTAGGATAATCCATTTACTTGGTAGAGTTTGTTAAATGTTTTGTTCATTCTTGCACTAAGATGAGGAGAGGTGGAGTTTAAAATGTTTCCCACTTGAATACTTGGTATTAGAATTGAGTTATTCTTGGTCAGATGAAAAGGAAGCCTTTCCCTGCTCTGCCCTACATTTCTTTTTTGTCTTTTTTTAGAAATTTAGAGTACCCAATTATTTTTTTTTCCAATTAAGGGGCAATTTAGCGTGGCCAATCCGCCTAACCAGCACATCTTTTGGGTTGTGGGGGTGAAACCCACGCAGACACGGAGAATGTGCAAACTCCACACTGACAGTGACTCTGGGCCGGGATTCGAACCTGGGTTCTCAGAGGCGTAGTTGCAGTGCTAACCACTGTGCCACATGCCGCCCCTGCCCTACAATTCTAACTGCAATCAGAAGAACCGCCTTTACTCCCTACTGTGGTAGTTTTTCTTTTGCCTCATTGACCATCCTTGTAGCCTTTTTTGTCAGCTTGCCATTTAACTGCTAAATTAGGGCAGATTTGTGATTTGGATATTTGCCCAACAGGAACTGGGATGAGAATGGCTAAGCCCAAATCGCATGAACAGCTTGCAACCAGCAGACCAGAAATTTTTCAGGCATCAGCTTGTCTTGAACAAAAGTCAGAATGCTTACCAGCCAGTCTCTTCATTTTGCATTATATTATAAAAGATATGATTCTGCATTTGAGCTGCTAACTGGATTTTTTAAAAAATTATGTTAATGAACTAGTTAACATGTAAATTAGTAAAACTGATGCTTTCCAGCTTTACTATATGAACGATCTGGAGCCAGTCAATTTTTTAAATTCTGTTTGGGGTTTTGAGAGCTCTATGATCATACTACACTTTCAGAAGTGAGTTGTTTCAGAAGTCTGACACTGCTTGAATGAGAAATGAATTATAAATGAGTGTAGTAATTCAACCCCTCTGCTTCCACTTTCTTTAACTACCCCCAACTAAATTTTAAAAGGACTGCAAATAGAAAGCATTCCAGAGCTGTTGGCAAAATGATGCAACTGGTAAAAGACCTATTTGGGAACGTTACTGGAAAACTTGAAATATCAAAGTGTGGAAACCAAGTTCATAAGTTCACTAACTCAAGGAAATTAGAAACTAACTTTTTTCTTTGTAGATTTAAATAAAATAAATAGAGGGGGGCACTATCCTCATCTCCTGCTTGATCCCCCCCATCTTTTGCTGACATCGATTCCATTGACTCGAATCATTAAATAGTATAGCATAGACGGGAGCTATTTGGCCCTTTGAGTCTGTGCTGGCTCTTTCGAAGAGCAATTCACTTAGTCTCACTCCTTTCCCCATATCCCTACATTTTTCTGTTTCAAGTTTTTATCCGATTCACTGTGCAAGGCTACTGTTGAATTTGTATCCAGAACCCTATTAGATAATGATTTCTGAATACTAATAGTAATAGTGGCTAAATGGCCTACTCCTGTTCCTATGGAACTATTTAATCATTTGGTAAAATCATGGTAAATCTGTATCCTACCCTCATTTACCCACCCTTGCCCCTTACCCTTCAATATGTTGGCTTAACCTAAATCTATCAATCTCTGTTTTAAATCCCTTCTATACTCTGTGTGTGGCTTTGCCAAATTTACTTGAGCAAAGGGCCCTAAACTGGGCATGATATGCTAACTGATCCACCCAATTATTTTTGGTGGGGCAGTTTAGAACATGGAACATACAGTGCAGAAGGAGGCAATTCGGCCCATCGAGTCTGCACCGACCCACTTAAGCCCTCACGTCCACCCTATCCCCGTAACCCAATAAACCCTCCTAATCTTTTTGGTCACTAAGGGCAATTTATCATGGCCGATTCATCTAAAATGCACGTCTTTGAACTGTGGGAGGAAACCATAGAACGCGGATGAAACCCACGCAGACATGGGGAGAAGGTGCAGACTCTGCACAGACAGTGACCCAGTGGGGAGTCAGACCTGGGATCCTGGCGCTGTGAAGCCACAGTGCTATCCACTTGTGCTACCGTGCTGCCCAAAAAAAGTTATAGAAAAGTTATTTACTCCAACTAACGTGAGTTGTACTTTAAAATGGTACTGGAAATATTAGCTGGTGCTCATAAGCCCGCCTTATTGCCTTGAGGTCGCTGCTGAATCAGTGAGGTGCATGCATTTGAAAGCTTGTGACAAAAGTTTCAAATAAACCCAATATACAAAAGCAGTTTATATCCTTCAAAATAAGGCCATATCATTAAAAGTTCTCACTTTGGAGAAATGATAACAGCAAGAGCAAGTTGGAGAGAAACTCAAAAGTAATATCTCTGGACTCCCACCAAGACCACCTTAAATAAAATTAGTGCAGGAGCAACCACTGAGAAATTGATGTTCCTGTTCCAGTATCTAAACTGCGAGTGTATTTTGATGCATAGTGATGCATCTTTATGACCTTGCAGGACAACAATCCAAATGTTTTACACTTTGAAAAATTATGGAGCAATAAAATATTGACTTAGAGTAGAAGCTGGTATATTGTTAAATCTGTAATAAAGAATTTTAAAACTTTTTTTTTTACAGTGAGTACAGATCAGAATGGAGGTGGACCATTGATCGAGCTGAAATTGCAAGTCGGTGGACGTGGCTTCAAGCCCAGATATCAGAGCTAGAGTATAGGATACGACAAATAAATGAAATCTACAGGCACATATGTGCTGCAAAGGTAAAATAAAGATTAACAGAAATTGTGGTTTTATTTAAATTTAAAGGAAATATTTAACATGACCATTCATATGAACAATAATAGCTGAATGCTTCTTGTGTCCTTATGCCAGTCCATCTGAGAACAGGAACACATCCTGTATGAGTCATTTGTACAAATTTGCACTCTGATCTCTAAAGCTTTGAACCAACAGCTGCATTAAAATAAAATGCAGCACCCCCGGCATTAGCATCAAAACAGTCTTGGGTATGTTGTGATCCCAGCTGATGTTGCTACTGGACAAATCCGATCCTAGCGTGAAGCCTGGCTGATAAACATTTTTTTTTTTTTTAGAAATTGTGGAGGTAAGTTACTGAATAAATTCACAGGAGTCTGCAGATGGACTTTTGAGTAAAAGAATAAATTTATTAAACAAGAAAAATAAACAATACATCAGATCAAAAAGGTTGGAAAGATTTCCATATGAACACAAGAATATAATTCAAATATCCTTTGTTCCTTCACCCCAGCTATATCTTTACAGACACACAAATTCGGAAAGAAAAAGCAATTTATCATATCTATCTTTTACCATCAATATTAGAGTAAGTATGCAGTACATGTGAACCAGCAGACAAACTGTGGTCAGGCACACCACTCTCCAAATACATGACAGATGTGACCAAAGCAGCTTCTGCTGATTTCTCAACAACCCACCCAGATGCTTGTCACACTGTGTGCCAACTGATCTCGCAGAAACTCTTTCTCACAAGGGTTTCCGATATCCACATTTGAAGAACTTTCCTTGGAATTCTCTTCAAACATCGCTCCTACTTAGATGGTTTCGACCAGGATCTACTTCCAAGGTTTCAATTTCCACTTCTAAGATTCTTTTCCCCTAGATCTCTGCATTCACTTAAACTTCACCTTCCAGGAACACTTTCTGGCCTAAGGCTGTGTCAAGCAGGACACCACTGATCCAAAAGGGTACCTTTGCCCTTATGGCCTGCAGCACGGAGTCACCAACCTTCGGCTGCCCTTTCAGAGGCTTTCTCAATCCCACTTTGCTTCAGGTCTGCTACTCTGAACCCATGGCTTTGCCACTTCTTCACAACTTAACAGATCAGCTTCTGACCTCTGTCCTTGACCCGTACTCTTCTGAGACCTCTTTCTGTCCCACTCCCCATTTTGGGACCTTCTTCCTGTTTGGACCTCAAATTGTCTCCCTTCCTGTGTCCTATGACCTGAGCACAACTGCAATGGTGGTGCTTTTCAGGACACCTGATCTGCAGTTTCACACTGTTTTTCTTTTTATTCTGAGCATGTGCGCAAGCCAGTTCCCGGCTGAAAAATGTCAAATTTGCCAAATTACGCATGTGCAGCCATCTCCCTGGCGCATGCACACAAGTCCTGAGGCTTGCTAAACTAAGGTGAGTTTTTCCTTTCACCACAGGTATCAGGTTTTGCCTCACCTACAAACTATAGCAGAGGACGTTACTAGGTCAGTACTGTAGTTGTGATATTTCACTTATCCTCATTACCCCTGAACTAGGTTAAAGAAACCCACCAGGGCTCTGACTACTGATCATTACTTGGTGACTATGAGGACTAGACTAGACGCGAAGGGTGAATGGTCTTTAATTAATCATTATATAGGATCATGTTAAACAAGTTACTTGGTCAATGTGAGCTAACTAATGTTTGAATTCTTATGTAATCTTCCATTTGCATGCAAGGTATTTCATCTTTCAGAACAATTTTTTTGAGGCTACTTTGTTAATTCACGAGAAAGGAAACTCTTGAAGCTATTGCTAAACTCCAGTCATTTTGTATAATTGTTGTCTAGGAAATGGTGATTCTGGATGATTCTCAGCCTTCCAAAGCCATTCTCAAAAAGCAGACCCATTTGACAGATGCAGCAGCTTTATTAGCTGCAACTGAGGATAATAAAACTTCTGCAGAGATAAAGGATTCAACCCTGGAATGCAATTTGGAAATGTCACCAAGCAGCCCTTCGCTTCTTCTAAGGAATATAGACAAACAGGTAGAAAGAAAATGTAGAAAAAAAAAGTTAAAGCTGGAACCAGTTGATTAGTATTACAGTCACACTATATTATACAAAAACCTGTTTAAATAGTTGAGATGAAGAAACTGAATTCTGTAAGATTGTCTTTGGCTTAAACCACATTTTAAGGATAGTTCAAGGTGGAAAATGATGGTTTAGTATTTACTTCACATACACAGAATCATGCTCTTTAAGACAGAGGTTGAAAGGGGTGTTTATTAATTGTCTACAGAGTGCACAGCTAACCGAATCAGTCAACAGTTTGATTCCACCACTCAATTTATCACCTGCTTCTTCTCCTGTCTCCTGTAAGGCATGCAGACATTGCGATGGCATCACCTGCAGGTAAGAATATTTGTCAGTTTGACTCTTTATCAGTCTTGTTTTGCATTTCCTACATAAGAATATGATTCACAACAGTTACTTTCTGCTGTAATACTGAATGTCATATTGTTGCCAAAGTAATATAAATCAAATTTAGCTCTTGGTTACTGTCCCATGCAAGCCAGTTTAAAACCTCTTTATGGCGTTAGATTAATTCCAAGTAGGGGGTCAAAAATGCATGTTCTTTAGCTGAAAGGACGAGGAGTTTAACTGAATTTATTATTTCCAGGTTTTGTGGTTGATCTGAGAAAGCCCCAGCTCATCTGTACTGACCCCAAATTTCAATTGAGACAATATTGTTTCAGTGCACTGAATGGAAGAGTGTGATTATAAGTTTTGTTGTTAAGACTGATGCTGAAAGACTATCCTGGAAGACTTGAGGATTTTGGTTATGTAACGTTAAACTTGGAACATAGAATGTATTTGTACAGCATCTTTTAAATCAATCTGTTATTAAGCACATTGGAACAGGGCATTTGGAAAATCACTAAGGTTAGGTAGAGTCAACACAGTTATATGAACAAGAACTTTGGTTTGACAAATCTATTAAAATATCCAATTATCTAGGTGGGAAATCCCTTCATTGGCAATGGCCAAAATCCAGAAATGGCAATATATTGCCAAGTCAAGTAGGTGTGTGATTTAGTGTGAAACCTGGAGACGGTTGTGTTCCCATGCACCTACCAGGTGGTAAAGCTTGGAGATTTAGGAGGTACTTTTGAAGAAGCCTTGGCAAGTTGTCACAATGGGTTGTAGGTAATACAGACTGCAGCCCCAGTACACTGGTGGAATGAATGAATGTTTTTGTGGTGGATGGGACACCAATCAAGCAGGCTGCTTTGTGCTGGATAGTATCATATTACTTCAGTGTTGTTGGAATAGTACTCATCCAGGCAAGAGATTATTCAGCCACACTCGTGCATGTGACATAACTTCATGATATTGCCATGCATGTTACTACACTTGATCTTGGCCAAAAGGCCGAGAAGCACTGCTATACACGTTACATGGATTAGGCTGCATTTAGTGCACCATTATTCGAAGGCCCAGAAAGGCCAGCAAACGTTTTTTAAGGTGATTCCCACAAAAGACTCTTGAAATGAAAAGATATGTATTTATATAGAGCTAGAATTTTGTTGAAGTGACTTGTGTTGTGCCTGTCTAAACCACAGTGTGTCTTAACCCGTATATGGTGGGCAAATGACTATGGGATTCAGTTTATAAAACTGAACAATATTTATTCTCACGCACACAATGGTTATGGTTATTCAATCACACACTCCCAATCATAGGTTACACCAATAGTTCCAAGATCTTAACTTAACTTGCAGTGACCAGTGCTAGACAGATACAGGCCTGTTATCACTACTCGCGGTCTTGTAGTCTCTGTTAGTTGGTTATCAATCTGGTTCTCTTCTGGCTCTGGTCTTCCTTCTGTTGGTAGCGTGGATAGTCTCCTTCGTCGGCCAGTGGAAGTCACCGTTGTTGGTTACTGCTGCAGAGAGAGAGATTCTAAGGTGGTGCAGCACCTTTTAACTTGGATTTTGTCCCCTTTGGTGGGTCATTTGTCAATCAATTGATCAGGGTTCGATCAGCCTGATCGCTCAAGTCCAATCAGGGGCTACCCCATCAATTTTGGGGTGTGCACTCAATGGCCATGCTTGCAAGTACTGGGGGAAAGTAGGCCCTTTCAAATAAGGAGTTTATGTGCCGCTGTGCCTGGTAAACCAGTGTGATTAACAGGACAGTTCTATTGTTCCTGGGATGGCCTGGAGATAGTCTTTTGCCTATATTATTTGCATCAACCTGCAAAATCCTTTTGAATTCTGTAAAGCCAAATGGAGGTGGACTTCAAAAGATGGGAAATGGAGGTGGACTTCAAAAGATGGGACATGTTGCCGCTCTCGTTGGCGGGTAGAGTGCAGTCGGTCAAAATGGTGGTCCTTCCGAGGTTTTTGTTTGTGTTTCAGTGCCTTCCCATCGTGATCACCAAGAGCTTTTCCAAGAGAGTAGGTAGGAGTATTATGGGGTTTGTGTGGGCGAATAAGACCTCGAGGGTAAGGAGAGGGTTCCTGGAACGCAGTAGGGACCGAGGAGGGCTGCCGCTGCCAAACCTAGGGAGCTACTACTGGGTAGCAAATGTGGCGATGATCCGCAAGTGGGTTATGGAGGGAGAGGGGGCGGCATGGAAGAGGATGGAGATGGCGTCCTGTAAGAGAACGAGCTTGGGGGCGTTGGTGACGGCACCGCTGCCGCTCTCGCCATCAAAGTATACCACAAGCCCGGTGGTGGCGGCAACGTTAAGGATCTGGGGCCAGTGGAGACGACACGGGTGCAGTGGGAGCCTCAGTGTGGTCCCCGATCAGGGGTAACACTGGTTTGTCCCGGGGAAGATGGACGGGGGGGTTCCAGGGCTGGCATCGGGTGGGGATTAGAAGAATGGGGGACCTGTTCATTGATGGGACATTTGCGAGCCTAGGGGCACTGGAGGAGAAGTTTGAGTTACCCCCGGGAAATGCATTTAGATATATGCAGGTGAGGGCTTTTGTGAGGCGACGGGTCAGGGAATTCCTGTTGCTCCCGGCACAAGAAGTTCAAGACAGGGTGATCTCGGGTGTATGGGTCGGGGAGGGCAAGGTTTCGGCAATACACCAAGAGATGAAAGAAGACGGGGAAGCCCTAGCAGAAGAGTTGAAGGGTAAATGGGAGGAGGAGTTGGGGGAGGAGATCGAGGAAGGTTTGTGGGCTGATGCCCTGGGTAGGGTTAATTCCTCCTCCTCATGTGCCAGGCTCAGCCTGATACAATTTAAGGTGGTTCACAGAGCGCACTTGACGGGGGCGAGGTTGAGTAGGTTCTTTGGGTTAGAGGACAGATGTGGAAGGTGTTCAGGGAGTCCGGCGAACCATGTCCACATGTTTTGGTCATGTCCGGCACTGGAGGGGTTCTGGAGAGGAGTGGCGGGAGCAATGTCGCAGGTGGTGAAAGTCCAGGTCAAGCCAAGCTGGGGGCTAGCAATATTTGGAGTAGTAGATGAGCCGGGAGTGCAGGAGGCGAAAGAGGCCGGCATTCTGGCCTTTGCGTCCCTAGTAGCCCGGCGAAGGATCTTGCTAATGTGGAAAGAGGCGAAGCCCCCCAGCTTGGAGGCCTGGATAAACGACATGGCTGGGTTCATAAAGTTGGAGAGGATTAAGTTTGCCTTGAGAGGGTCTGTGCAGGGGTTCTACAGGCGGTGGCAACCGTTCCTAGACTACCTCGCAGAGCGTTAGAGGAAGGTCGGTCAGCAGCAGCAGCAACCCTGGGGGGTGGGGGGCGGGGAACGAAAGATTGTTTGAGGGGATGGATGAACGGGAGATAACATGGAGGGTGGGGGAAACTGGCACGTGCGGGAGAGAGCCAATGTATAAAGCTATGTAAATATACCATTTTGCCATGTATATATCTTGCTCAGTGCGATTTTGTGTTATTTTGTTATGGGGGGGGGGGGGGGTTTATTGTTTGTAAGGGGAAAAAATTGTGTTGGTAAAAAACTTTAATAGATATATTTTTTTTAAAAAGAATTCTGTAAAGCCTTTTGTTGCAACTTTGTTTGATCTGTTCTGCAGCCTGCTTGTCCATAAAACCTGACCACTTTTCCCAGCATCCCTTGCTGGACACCATTTTAGGTGGCCACACTTGTATCAACTGTTATGATCCCCATGGAGACTGATAACTTCTGAACAAACTAACTAAAATCAGCATAGATCAAATATTAATTACCAGACAATTAATAGGCCGAACTAACGAAAAGATAGTTTTGCTTTAACTGACTAACGCAATCGAGATATGTCTTGCAGCTTCTTTCGCTCATGCTTCTGGCAGATATGTAGCATTACAAGAAGAGTTCCAAAGTAACTCCCAGCTCTCCAGCAGGCTCACTTCTCCCTGTTGCACCAGATTAAAACTTCAAAAATTGTTCCATTCAGCCTGAGCTTTCTGGATCCAACAGCAAGGCAACTCCCTGGTCCTGAAGTGTCCAACAGCCCAGTTTGTTCTTTCCCTTTTGTACAGAAAATGAACTTCCACCAACATTCTGCTTGGTTTTTAACACAAGGTGGTCTACCTGCTTCCCCGCAGCACTGGTTTCTTTGTTTCTCTGCATCTCAAAAGCTCATTTTCCTCTGATAGGCTGTGTAAAAGTGTTAAGTCTGTCACATTTCAATAGGTTTCTGTTTGAGCTCTCCTCTCCTCCATATGGCAATCTGACCACGAGCATATTTCCAAAAAGATGTTCAACATGACTACACGGCCCTTCTTTTCATAGAACATAGAACTGTACAGCACAGGACATTCTATTTCACCTTCAGTTAAAGGAGATGTATTAAAACATTTTGTAAAGGTCAGCTTCTTAACATTTATGCCAATTTGCCCGCTGCCAATCTCAACTTACTTTGGAGTTTCCTGAGATTTTGATTTTGATTTTATTGTATTTTTCTGCGCAAGGAAACGTTCACAGTAGACAAAAAAAGTAGATAGTTACAGTGAATGCGAAAAGGTACACAGTTCATCGACAAATAAATAATTAGTTACAGTATGGAACAAGGGCAAAATAACAAAGCAAATGCGACATAAGCAAGAGCAGCATAGAGCATCGTGAATAGTGTCTTATAGGGAACAGATCAGTCCAAGGGAGAGTCGTGAGTCTGGTAACTGAGGAAAAAGCTGTTCCTATGTCTGGATGTACGGGTCTTCAGACTTCTGTATCTTCTGCTTGGTGGAAGAGTCTGAAGAGGACAAAGCCTGGGTGCAACGGGGCTCTGACAATGTTGTCTGCCTTCCTGAGGCAGCAGGAGGTGTAGACAGAATCAATGGGAGGGTGGCAAGCTTGTGTAATGCAGAGTGAGTTCACCACACTCTGTAGTATCTTGCGATCATGCGGCGAGCAGTTGCCACATCAAGCTATGATGCAGCCGGATAGGATGCTCTCTATGACATATCTGTAGACGTTTGTGAGAGTCGATGCAGACACGCCAAATTTCTTTAGCTTCCTTAGGAAATATAGATGTTGTTGGGCTTTCTTTTTTTTTTTTAATAAATATTTTATTGAAAATTTTTGGTCAACCAACACAGTACATTGTGCATCCTTTACACAACATTATAACAATACAGATAATAATGACCTTTTTTATATAAACAAAAAATAACAAATAAATAAATATTAAATAACAAAAATGAAAACTAGCCCTAATTGGCAACTGCCTTGTCACAGGCTATACCCCCCCCCCCCCCCAAGTCCTGGGCTGCTGCTGCTGCCTTCTTTTTTCCCCCATCTATCTTTCCGCAAGATATTCGACGAACGGTTGCCACCGCCTGGTGAACCCTTGAGCCGACCCCCTTAGGACGAACTTAATCCGCTCTAGCTTTATGAACCCCGCCATATCATTTATCCAGGTCTCCACCCCCGGGGGCTTGGCTTCTTTCCACATTAGCAATATCCTGCGCCGGGCTACTAGGGACGCAAAGGCCAAAACATCGGCCTCTCTCGCCTCCTGCACTCCCGGCTCTTGTGCAACCCCAAATATAGCCAACCCCCAGCTTGGTTCGACCCGGACTCCTACTACTTTTGAAAGCGCCTTTGTCACCCCCACCCAAAACCCCTGTAGTGCCGGGCATGACCAAAACATATGGGTATGATTCGCTGGGCTTCTCGAGCACCTCGCACACCTATCCTCCACCCCAAAAAATTTACTGAGCCGTGTTCCAGTCATATGTGCCCTGTGTAATACCTTAAACTGAATCCGGCTTAGCCTGGTGCACGAGGACGACGAGTTTACCCTGTTTAGGGCATCTGCCCACAGCCCCTCCTCGATCTCCTCCCCTAGCTCTTCTTCCCATTTCCCTTTTAGTTCGTCCACCATAGTCTCCCCTTCGTCCCTCATTTCCCTATATATATCCGACACCTTACCATCCCCCACCCATTTCTTTGAGATGACTCTGTCCTGCACCTCTTGTGTCGGGAGCTGCGGGAATTCCCTCACCTGTTGCCTCGCAAAAGCCCTCAATTGCATGTACCTGAATGCATTCCCTTGGGGCAACCCATATTTCTCGGTCAGGTTGTTGGGCTTTCTTAACAGTTGCATCAACCAACCCCCTCTCTTCTCTCTCTCTCCCCTCTCTTTCTCTCTCTCTCTCTCTCTCCTCTCTTCTCTCTGTCTCCCCTCGCTTCTGTCTGTCAGTTATCCTTAATTGATACTGACTTACTTCCTTTCTTTCCTTCCAGGAATATTGGCCAGACCTGCTGTTTTTTAAAAATCAGGTCTTTATTGTTGCCACAACATCATACACCCATGTGGTTATCTGCGCTTATTTACCATGCCTCGTGTGTTTACATATGTGCCCACTAAGACTAATTTAGACCTAATTGCATTCTCTCTCTTTCTTGCTCTACCTGACTCTTCCAATCCTTTGTGCACCTTCTTTCTTCTGTTACATCCTGGCTTCTATCCCTTTTACCAAGTTGGTTTAAACCCTCCTCAAAAACACTGGCAAAGTGTCCCCCATTACGGCACTGGTCCAAGCTCTGTTGAGGTAAAACCCACCTGGCCTAAGTTCCACCTCCCCAGAAGCAGTTCTAATGTACATGGGGTCTTCCTCAAACACTATTTGTCCACCTTCTGCATGCATCTATCCTGTCGTCTTATTTCCATATTCACTAGCGTGTGACACCAGGATAGATCTCAAAATTACTACCTTTTGAGGTTCTGCTGACTAGTTAATTTAATTTTTTAAAAATCTTTATTGGCACAAGTAGGCTTACATTAACACTGCAATGAAGTTACTGTGAAAATCCCCTAGTCGCCACATTCCGGTGCCTGCCGCCCATAAGTCCTAGCTTCTTAAATCTGGATGCAGGCATTCGTTTCTTTTTCTATCTATGTATTTAGTAGCAGTATGAACCATATCCTCAAGCCAGCCAGCACGCCCAGCAGCCACTCAGTCAAGTCCTTGACCTTGACACCAGGGAGGCAACAAACTATTCTGGCTTCAAGCTGCAGCTGCAGAAATGCTTGGTGTCTCCGCTAACTATAGAACCCCCCCATATTATTACTTATTCCCTGCCACTATTTCTTTCCTAATCTTCCTTCTGCTTCCCTATATATATTTTTTTAAATATATTTTATTGAAATTTTTCATTCACAATATTTTTCCCCCCCCCGGGTTGCTGCTGCTGGTCACCTATCTTCCCTCTAACGTTCCGCTAGGTAGTCGAGGAACGGTTGCCACCGTCTGGTGAACCCTTGAGCCGATCCTCTCAGTGCAAACTTAATCTGCTCCAGTTTTATGAACCCCGCCATATCGTTTATCCAGGCCTCCAGTCCGGGGGGTTTCGCTTCCTTCCACATGAGTCAAATCCTACGCCGGGCTACTAGGGACACAAAGGCCACAACATCGGCCTCTTTCGCCTCCTGCACTCCCGGCTCATCCGCAACTCCAAATAAAGCTAACCCCCAGCCTGGTTTGACCCGGACCTTCACCACCTTCGAAATCACTCCCGTCACTCCCCTCCAATACCCCTCTAGTGCCGGGCACAACCAAAACATATGTGTGTGGTTTGCCGGGCTTCCGCCGCACCTCCCACACCGGGGCAGCTTATACTTTTCCTCCAACGCTCCCAAGCTCGCAAACGTCCCGTCTATAAATAAATCTCCCACCCTCCTAATTCCCAGCTGGTGCCAGCTCTGGAATCCTCCATCCATCCTCCCTGGGGCAAACCTATGGTTGTTCCTAATTGGGGACCCCACCAGGGCTCCCAGCACACCTCTCTGTCGCCTCCATTGCCCCCAAATATTTAATGTTGCCGCCACCACTGGGTTCGTGGTAAATTTTTTTGGTGAGAACGGTAGTGGCGCCGTCACCAGCGCTTCTAGACTCGTCCCTTTACAGGACTTTCTCTCTAATCTTTTCCACGCCGCTCCCTCTCCTTCTATCATCCATTTACGGATCATCGCCACATTGGCGGCCCAGTAGTAGTCACCCAAATTCGGCAGCGCCAGTCCCCCTCTGTCTCTACTACGTTGTAAGAACCCCCTCCTTACCCTCGGAACTTTCCCTGCCCACACGAAGCTCGTGATGCTCCTGTCTATTTTTTAAAAGAAGGCCTTAGTGATCAGTATAGGGAGACATTGGAATACAAATAGGAACCTCGGGAGGACCATCATCTTAATTGCCTGCACTCTACCCGCCAGTGACAGTGGCTGCATGTCCCACCTCTTGAAGTCCTCTTCCATTTGTTCCACCAGTCGTGTCAGATTAAGTCTCTGCAAGGTTCCCCAGCTCCTGGCTATCTGAATCCCCAGGTATCGAAAGTTTCTTTCCACTTTCCTTAAAGGCAGGCCATCTATCCCTCTACTCTGGTCCCCAGGGTGTATCACAAAAAGTTCACTCTTTCCCATGTTAAGCCTATATCCCGAAAAATCTCCGAACTCCCTCAATATCTGCATGACCTCTGTCATCCCCCCCACTGGGTCCGTCACATACAACAGTAGGTCATCCGCGTAGAGTGACACTCGCTGTTCTTCTCCCCCTCTAATCACCCCTCTCCATTTTCTGGAGTCTCTCAGCGCCATGGCCAGTGGTTCAATTGCCAACGCGAACAGTAATGGAGATAGCGGGCATCCCTGTCTTGTTCCCCTGTATAGTCGGAAATACTCCGATCTTTGCCGACCCGTGACCACACTTGCCGTTGGGGCCCCATAGAGGAGTTTGACCCAGCTAACAAACCCCGTCCCCGAACCTCCTCAGCACCTCCCATAGATACTCCCACTCCACCCTATCAAATGCCTTCTCTGCATCCATTGCCGCCACTATCTCTGCCTCCCCCTCTGCTGGGGGCATCATTATCACCCCTAATAGCCGTTGCACGTTGACATTTAGTTGTCTCCCCTTTACGAATCCTGTCTGGTCTTCGGGCACCACCCCTGGGACACAGTCCTCTATCCTCGATGCCAGCACCTTTGCTAGCAATTTGGCGTCCACATTTAGTAGTGAAATAGGCCTATAGGACCCGCACTGCAGCGGATCTTTATCCCGCTTCAAAATTAGCGATATCGTCGCCTCCGACATTGTCGGGGGTAGAGTCCCCCCTTCCCTGGCCTCGTTAAAAGTCCTCACCAACAGCGGGGCCAGCAAGTCCACGTATTTTCTATAAAATTCCCCATCTGGTCCCGGGGCCTTCCCTGCCTGCATGTACCCCAGCCCCTTGGTAACCTCGTCCACCCCAATTGGTGCCCCCAGGCCTTCCACCTCCTGCTCCTCCACCCTCTGGAACCTTAATTGGTCCAAAAACTGCCGCATCTCCTCTTTTCCTTCCGGGGGTTGGGACCTATAAAGTCTTTCGTAAAAGGTCTTAAACACCTCGTTTATCTTCCCTGCTCTCCGCACCGTAGCTCCCTTTTCGTCTCTAATTCCCCCTATCTCCCTCGCCGCTGTCCTCTTTCGCAGCTGATGGGCCAACAGGCGACTAGCCTTTTCCCCATATTCATATCTCATCCCCTGTGCCTTCCTCCATGGCACCTCCGCCCTCCTGGTGGTCAGAAGGTCGAACTCCGTCTGGAGTCGTCGTCTCTCCCTGTACAGTCCCTCCTCCGGGGTCTCCGCATATTCTTTGTCCACCCTTAAAATCTCCCCCAGTAATCTTTCCCTTTGTGGGCCCTGATGGAGATCAGCTCTCCTCTGACCACCGCCTTTAGTGCTTCCCATACCACTCCCACTCTGACCTCCCCGTCGTCATTGGCCTCCAGGTATCTCTCGATGCATCCCCGCACCCTGCCACAGACTCCCTCATCCGCCAACAATCCCACATCTAATCGCCAGAGTGCACGCTGCTCCCTCTCCTCTCCTAGCTCCAGGTCCACCCAATGTGGGGCATGATCCGAGATAGCTATGGCTGAATACTCAGTTTCTTCCACCCTCGAGATCAACGACCTTCCCAAAACAAAAAAATCTATCCGGGAGTACACCTTGTGAACATGGGAGAAGAAGGAGAACTCCTTGGCCTTCGGTCTAACAAATCGCCATGGATCCACTCCCCCCATTTGGTCCATAAACCCCTTAAGCACCTTGGCCGCTGCCGGCCTTCTTCCGGTCTTAGATCTGGATCTATCTAACCCTGGGTCCAGCACGGTGTTGAAGTCTCCCCCCATTATCAAGTTTCCTACCTCCAGATCCGGTATACGTCCCAGCATCCGCTTCATGAATCCCGCATCATCCCAATTCAGGGCATATACGTTAACCAACACGACCTCCATTCCTTCCAGCCTGCCACTCACCATCACATATCTGCCTCCACTGTCTGCTACAATGCTCCTAGCTTCGAATGATACCCGTTTCCCCACCAGTATGGCCACCCCTCTATTCTTTGCATCCAGCCCTGAATGGAACACCTGTCCCACCCATCCTTTCCTTAACCTAACTTGGTCCGCCACCTTCAGGTGCGTCTCCTGGAGCAGAGCCACGTCTGTCCACAGTCCTTTCAAGTGCGCGAACACTCGGGCCCTTTTAATCGGTCCATTTAGGCCTCTCACGTTCCACGTGATCAGCCGCACTGGGGGGCTACCTGCCCCCTTCCCGTGTCGACTAGCCATCACCCTCTCTAGGCCAGCCCCACGTCCCGATTCCGCGCTCCCACTCGTTCCCCAGGTGGCGCATTCCAGCCCCGACCACCCTTTCTTTAGCCAGTTCCTCTTTGATTTCTGCAGCAGCAACCCAGTTATCCCCCCCCCCCCTCCACCACGCTAGATCCCCATCTAGCGTGATTGCTCCCCCCATATTACTTCCGAAAGTCAGCTGACTTCAACTGACCCCGGCTTCTCCCGCTCACTCCTTGACTCCCCCGTGTGGGGAACTCCCATCTACCTTGCGCCTATCTTCCCGCCATCACCTTTCTGGCGCGGGAACAAGGACAGCAGGCTTCATATTCTCTGTAGCTGTCCCGCCCCTTGTGGCGCAGCTCCCTCTCCCGCCCCACTCCCATTCCTCATCCTCCGCCTATGTCTCTTCTTTCCCCCCACCGGCGCCCACATTTCTTAGTGCCCCCCCCCTTCCCAATTTACATCTCTATACACATCGACAGTGACATTTCTCTCTAATATCAATCTCTCAGTTCCGATCCAGTTTCTCGTCTTTAATAAAGGTCCATGCTTCTTCCGCCGTTTCAAAGTAGTGATGTCTCTCCTGGTACGTGACCCATAGTCGCGCCGGCTGCAGCATCCCGAACTTCACCTTCTTGTGTAGCACCTCCTTGGCTCGATTAAAACTCGCCCTCCTCTTCGCCACCTCCGCACTCCAATCCTGGTACACCCGCACCACAGCATTCTCCCATCTACTACTCCGTACCTTTTTGGCCCATCTCAGAACCACTTCTCTATCATTAAAGCGGTGAAATCGCACGATTGTCGCCCTAGGTGGTTCTCCCGCCTTTGGTCTCCTCGCAGGGACCCGATGAGCCTCCTCCACTTCTAAGGGGCCCGAAGGGGCCTCAGCTCCCATCAGCGAGCTTAGCATCGTGCTCACGTAAGCCCCGCAGTCCGCTCCTTCCACTCCCTCGTGGAGACCCAGGATCCGAAGGTTCTTCCTTCGTGCTCTGTTTTCTAGGGCCTCAATCCTTTCAATGCACTTTTTGTGGAGCGCCTCGTGCACCTGTGTTTTGACCGCCAGGCCCAGGATCTCGTCTTCATTATCCGTCCCCTTCTGTTCCACCACGTGGAGCTCTGTCTCCTGGGTCCTTTGTGCCTCCTTAAGCCCCTCAATTGCCTGTAGCATCGGGGTCAGCACCTCCTTCTTAAGTAGCTCCACACACCGTCTTAAGAATTCTTCTTAATCGGGCCCCCATGTTGCCTGGGCTTTCTCCGCCGCCATCTTGCTTCTTTTTTCCTCCTGTCCCTATCGTCGAGGATTCTTTGCGATGTAGCCGCCGCCGCCGATATTTTTCTCTTTCGTTGGGGGGGACTCCCTGTTAACTCACCCCACACCGGGTTTCGTCCTGAAAAAATTCCCCGTTGGGGCTCTTAAAAGAGCCCGAAGGTCCGTTTGAGCTGGAGCTGCCGAAACGTGCGGCTTAGCTGGGCATCGCCGCAACCAGAAGTCCCCTTCCCTATATTTCTGAGCCACCCATGATGCTCCAGAATTGGCTCTGACTGCACTCCCCAAATGAACTGTCATTCTCACTGTTTTCAGAATTGGATATCAGTTTGGAGAATGAATACAGTTGGGGACTCCTGCACTACCTGCCTTGTTCTTCTCGGGGCCGAACAGTCATCCATTTCCTCTCTGCCTGCACACCCTTAAGCTGTGGGGTGCCACTTCATAAAATGTACTATGCGTGTAGCTAGCAGCCCTGCTCAAACTCTAAAATCTGGAGCTTGAGCTCCTCCTGATACATCATGCACATATTTGTCAAGAATTTGAGTTCTCACATCTAATAGAATGTGCACCCCGTTCTTTGCAGCCCAGCTATTTATTAGGTTGCCTGCTACGCCTCTATTAGATGAAACTTAACAGAAATAAACTAAAGACTAGCTAAAGAATCATTAAAACTTGCAATCTATTCACCAATCAGCACCTTTTGCTTGTGTTGACTACATGTTTAGTTCATTTATCACTTCACTCACTGCTCACAATCCCTCTATCCCACCCTGAACTTCAAATATGCGTTCCTTCTCGTCTGAGCTTTCTAATCAATTACTTATCCACTGTCATATGACGTTCCACCTTGATTTTATTCATTCATTTGTTCTTGGGAGTGTGTTCTCTGTCTCGAGCTCCATTTCTCTCCACTGTGATCTCTAGCCTCCTGCTATTCTCCAAGCATGCAGGAAATTTGTTCCCCTGGCTTTTCATGGCAACTATGTTCATGAACCAAGTGTAGTTGTACAGAAGTAACTGGTATGAATCATAGAATCTCTACAGTTCAGAAGGAAGCCATTCAACCCATTAAGTCTGCACTGTCCCTCTGAAGGACCACCTTACCTAGGCCCATTCCCCCCTGCCCTATCCCTTAACCCCACCTAACCTTTTAGACAAAGGGGCAATTTAGCATGACCAATCCACCTAACTTGCACATCTTTGAACCTACTTTGGTATGGTGCAAATAATTGATCAAATTCATGTGTACAGGTTCTCCGTATAAAACTAGGTTTGTCCAAATTTCCCCCATTCAGTCCTGGCATGGTATATATCCTAACCTGTTGTCAAACCAGAAATTCTGTCCCACTTACTTCAAAGCCAATGAATCACTTAAATATAACATGTCGGGCGGGATTCTCCATGGGGCTATGTCCCCACGCCGGTGTGAAAACCGGCGCCAACCACTCCGGCGTCAACGGCCCCCGAAACTGAGGAATTCTCCCCTTTCTAGGGGGCTAGATTAGCACCGGAATGGTTCCCGCAGCTCCAGCCGGCGGCACACGGCCCGCGTGACTTCACACATGCGTGGAACGGCTGGCATATTTCCGCGCATGCGCAGGGGTTGCCTTCTCTGCGCCGGCCCCCGGGCAATATGGCAGAACCCTACAAGGGCCCGGCGGTGAGTAAAGTAGGCTCCCACTGAACCAACCCGCTCGCCAATCGGTAGGCCCCGATCGTGGGCCAAACCACAGTGGACCCCCCCCCCCCCCTCCTCCCAGGATGGCCTGCATATACACTTACCTTCCAGGTCCCGCCTTGTGTGAAGTGAGTAATCCACGCCAGCGGGACTGGGTCAAACTCGTTGGCCACTCGGCCCATCGAGGCCTGGAGAATGCGAGGGGGGCCGCTGCCAACGGCCCTTGACCGGCGGGAATCCCGCCGGCACCCCGAAAATCTGTGCCTGAGAATCGAGAAGCCGGCGTTGGGGTGCCGGGTTGTGACTCATGCCTCCCCTGAAGGGATTTCAGAGAATCCCGGCCATAGAGTTCTATGAGAGATTTCATCTTCTGAGAAGGTAATATAAAGACTACACCTGATGTTGAAAAACTTCCAATTCAGTGTAAACAGGCCATCCGAGACATTGGTTTTACAAAATACGATGAATTAAGATTGTTGCTTCCAATGGCTATATGAAATTCTCATGTCAAGAACTGATGGTATACAAAATAGTTGTGCGCTGATAGTGAGGAAAAAAATTGTAGACTGTTCAAGGAGCTATCAATGGACAGATTGGTGGACAGAAAAGTGACAAATGCAATTCAATCCAGAAAAATATGTGGTAGAGCATTTTGAAGAGGGCAAGCAAATACCCAATAAATGGTAACATACTGAAGTGACTGATCTTATGGTGCTTATCATCGGATTCTGGAAAGTAGCAGCACAGATGGGATGGTCTGGAGGCATCTAGGATGTTTTCCTTTAGTTGCCAAGGCATATTATATAAGAGTAGGGCAGTTAATGCTCAATGTATAGAAGCCTAGTTGGCTCACAGCTGGATAACTGCATGCACAAAATGGTAAATGGCTGCCTTCTGTGCCTGAAATTTTTGGGGGGGGTAAACTTGGGCTCCATGGCAGTGAGTGGCTCCGAACTGCCAGCGGTGGGAAGGTGTTGGGTGTCATGGCAACTTAAGGACATTTCCTGCCGCTGCTGGAATTTTGTGCATTGCAAGCTGAAAATCTGTTTTTCACCTATGGCTGCCCAAGTACTTTTCAAATCGAGCAGCAAGCCATCTTCAACTTCCCTCTAATCCTTCTGCCAATTATTTTAAGCCTTTCCTATCTAGCCCCTTTATATTTTTATGCACCTCCAATTAAATCGCTTGTCAGTCTGTTTCAAAGGGAAAAAAACTCGTCCTAACCAAGATTCTCTTGAAGCTAAAATTCTCCATCTTGGCAACATCCTCATAGATTTCCCCTGTACCCTCTCTGGTGCGATTACATTCTCCCTATAATGTAACAACTAGAACTGCATGCAATTATCCAGCTGTGACCTAACCAGACTTTTATACATTTCTAGCATTAACTGTCCTACTCTGTATCCTGTGCCTTGGCCACTAAAGGGAAATATCCCAGGTACCTCTTGAATCGTCTTATCTAGCTGCTGGGATCTGTGGCGGCCATGCCACTGACAAGCCCAACAGGATGGACTGGAAGCTCTTTGGGGCCTATGTGCCAATCGGAGGCCTCTGTTCCAAAGTATTCCCGGGGCCTGCCACCCTAGCCAAGGTGAGATCCTGGAATTACCTTCAAATATGCTCCATCAACGTCTCTTTGGGACTGCCTGCCTATTGCTGGTAAATTGGTGCGGGGTAAGCCAGCAAGTAGGAGAGGGCTTGAAAAGGGGGAGGGGAGGGGTTTTGTTTCGACATTCTGGGTGGTTGTGTGATCAATCCTATCCCCACAGACTCTGGAGTCCAAACATAAGTGAATTAGCCAGTAATTTGTGTATTTTCTGGAGATCGTTAATCCTTGACTGCTCCAATGAGTTACAGGCACCATATTTATAAGTAAAACATAAAAAATGTTTATTTACAATAAGAGTAAAAGATGAACATATAATGGAACAACGGTCTACTACTAACTAGTCTTAATTATTCCCAACACCCTCCACACTGAAGGCAGACACACAGTAGAGTGGGTAGGAAGGGTTAAAAATAACAGGGATTAAGAATCTACTGAACTGAAGTTCAGTCAATAGAAATGTGAACCTGTGGAATGAACTGAAAATTACTTTAAATCCTTCAAGCTAATTAAACCTGAGTTTCTATTACTGCCACACCCACATGAACAACAAAAGAAGGTACATTTTCCCCTCTCCCCAATGTAAGAACTTGGTTAATATGGTGCCTTTCAAGTTTGCAGAATATCCCAAAGCATTTCACAGATAATGAATTACGTGAACAGGTATAAATACATGTACTATGCCGGTAATTGAACAAGAATTTGGGGGTTCTTTTCCACCGCATCCAAGGACTTTCAACTTTCTCCTCAACCAAATGGCATAACACAGTGGTCTGATTTGCGGTAGATCCGCACCCTCTAATGCCAAATAATTGTAGGATACATTCCTGAATCATGGGCCTGGTTGTTTGCTGTATAAGTGGTATATCATCAAATGTATACAATACTGTATACACAGATATGTTAACACCTGTACTTAATACACCACTGTATGCCCTGCAAACCATTATATAGCATCAGTACACTATGAACTGAATGTTTACAAAATTAAACGGTTTCAATATTTTCTTTGAGAAATGATTAAGAACACTTCCTCGTTGCTATCATTTCAATGAACAGAATGTTCTTTGAGTTCCAAGTAAAAGGAAAGAATTACCAAAAAAGACACTCGTGCTTTCTACCCCAAAATAAATGAAAAGTAATATTTTATAATCCTATTGTAGAGATTCGCTGAACAAAAATAAGACTTTCTAAAAACAAGATTTTTTTAATAAGTGTGCTACTAAATTAAGATTTGACTGTTTACTAGGAGGTGTAGAGGAATTTTTTCTGAAAAGGTCAATTAATATGAATATTATACTTCTACTTCCCACATTTCTGTCATGTATATGCTATCAATTGATTATTCATATTTTCTTGAATACGGAATAAAAATTTGAAATTATTTTTTTTGTTGTATTGGACACTTAATCTGAATTACAGTGGGGCTCCAGCATACATGTGGGTAATGTTTTGAGGATGGCATTGACCACTTCTATAACTGTTGTAAGTATCTCTCTGACTGCTACAATTGACCTTTTTGGTGGGAAAACCTTTATTTCAAGTAGTTCCCTTTGTCGTGAAACACAATGGTTTTCTATTATTATATTTACTAGTCACAATATTTAAAATTTACTTTGGCTGTTAGTGTTTTAGGTGGTGACGAGTCAGGCTCTTCAAACAGTTCTGATTGTGAGGAGTCTAAGAAAAAGCACCTTTACAGGAATACACAGCGAGTTCTGTCTATGGATGACACGTCAGCCAGAACGAGGCCTCTCCGGATGGAACATAAGCACAGACTTTTCAGTTGTATTTATGATGGAGGCAGAGAGGTGAGTTGAACTGCTTAAAATAAGTGCAGAAAGATTTTTGTTTCGTGATCAAAGTTTCCAGCTTTGTAAGTCTGATTTTGTGCTCATTAAAGCAGTATGCTGTTAGGAATTTGAAAAATTACCATGTGGATATCTAGTGTCAAATGAATGCCCCACAACCATGGGCCCACGTTCATTCGGTGCTAGATTGAAATTTTCAAAACTTATTTCAAATAGGACAAGAAATGGGACAGCAAGAGGAGACTTCCATCTCATCAATTTGAGCTGATATGAACCAGGCCCTAGAAGTAAACAGCAGGATCTGACCCACTATATCAGCATTTTTGAGAAATAACGACATTTCATTCCATTTCTTAAACTGTGGTTCGAAACCAAAGTATTCTACATGCATAATATTGGTTGTCATACATTTTTGATATATTGGACCGAAACCTCTGAGCTCCCCAGCATTAGATTGGGGGATGTGGGTACCTCAAAAATGCTCTGGGGAACCCCTCTTGGAACTTCACAGGTAAGGTCTGTGCACTAATTGCCCAGAAATACATTCCCTGGGCAATTTCCCTGCCCTGGGTACAATCCGAAAATGCAAATTAAATCCGAATCTGTGGATGGTTCAACTGTTACCCAGAAAAGGTTAGAAGAATGAAAATCTCTTTAACTTTTAACTTCCGAGGAAATTTTTCATAGATTTCACAGTGCAGAAAGAGGCACTCAGCCCATTGAGTCTGCACTGGCTCTTGGAAAGAGCACCCTACCCAAGCCCACACCTCCACCCTATCCCCATAACCCAGTAATCCCACCCAACGCTAAGGGTAATTTTGGACGCTAAGGACAATTTAGAATAATAGAATTTACAGTGCAGAAGGAGGCCATTCGGCCCATCGAGTCTGCACCGGCTCTTTGGAAAGAGCACCCTATCCAAGCCCACACATCCACCCTATCGCCATAACCCAGTAACCTCACCTGACACTAAGGGCAATTTAGCATGGTCAATCCACCTAACCTGCACATCTTTGGACTACGGGAGGAAACAGGAGCACCCGGAGGAAACCCACGTACACACGGGGAGAACGTGCAGACTCCGCACCGACAGTGACCCAAGCCGGGAATCGAACCTGGGACCCTGGAGCTGTGAAGCAATTGTGCTAACCACTATGCTACCGTGCTGCCAAATGTTGTACAGACCCACACTCCATGGGATTCCCCAACCCTTCTGACTCGCCCCCACCTGCATGGGACGACGTCTCCTCCCTCGCCACCACTTCCAGAGGTCTGCAACCCGCCCCCCCCGCCCCCTCCCCCCAAACCTCTGATCCATGGCCCGATCCTCCATCTGACCCGATCGACCCCCACTCCTCCCCAAATCATATCCATTTACTCATTGACCCTTGAAACTTACCTGATTTACAGCAGCTAGTGCTGTAAAAAAAAAAGAGGGCATTGTCTCTTCTCTTATTTTCCTGCACTTCGATGCTCGGCCTCAAGGGTGCACTGCACTGCCAGGATCTCACCAGCCTGAGTAAAAAGGTGAAGCGCAACAGACTGGAAAACAAAATTGCATAAATAATTGTGCATGGGAGTGTCCATCCAGCACTGATTGCCACTTGAGGACATTCAAGCCCCATGCGTGACTGTGTTTGTGATTCGGAAACCATGAGTGAAGGGCATTGCTTGACATTGCAAGTGTACTGGTACCATGAGTTGATAGTTGAAGTTGCAATGGAGTACCTTTAAGACAAATAGGATGCAAAGCAACATTTTGATTTTTTTAAAGCTATTACCTGTATGTAGGTTACGCCAATTTACACGTTGTAACTTAGTGCAGATATAACTTGTTCTTCAACCTTTGACGTACATGAGGAAAATAAATTATCGGTCAGTGCAACTTTAAAATAGGCAAAGCTTTCCTGATGGCTTAGTGGCTAAATGCAATGCTTCGTGGAGCAGTGAGATGTACTATTTTAACTAACTTCTCCCAACTCCTGAACACTACAGTAGTATCACTGGAAGGTAATGTATGTAGATGAACGGGGCAAGACGCAGCTGTGATGCACTGTACAGTTGAACACCTTGCTGCCTATGAAGGCAAATTATGTTTTGCTGGAGCACTCCAGCAAGAATTAGTAGAGGTAGGGGGAACAAATCGGCGTTTGTTCTCCATAGATGTGAGCAGATACTGGTAGAATACATTGGCATAACTGAGTTATAGCCTATACAAAACTATCGAGCTATTTCAGCAATGTTGCAACTTGTCCTTGACACTCCATGTTGTCAATATATCACATTTCTGTTTTGAACCCAATCCTGGCCATCAATGAACCTGACAAAGTAAAGTGTGTTGAAACTGTCTTTTTTGCTTCTTCACAACTAACAGAACAACATTGACTCTAGTTCTTGTAATTTCACTTTGGTGGTAAAATTGAATTTGTGAAATAATGGCCCTCGTAACTTCCTGGTTCCCCAGCCCAGATGTGCGGGGTACCTCAGGTAAAGTTAAAGAAGAGCTAAATTTCTCTGCACAATTACACTTTGCTGGGAACCATCTGACAAAATGGTTTAAATCGCTAACTTCGTATGGTTCTGCCAGTTTTGTACTCGTAGTTAACCCTGAAAGAGTTCAAAGGAAATAAAGCCCTTTTAACTTCAGCTTAGACCCAGAGCGAGCTCCACACTGGACCCCTTCTCGGGTAGGATTTAGCACGCGCGTGCACACACAGCACACACACACACATATAAAGTGAATCAGTGCAAAAATTCTTTGTGATTGTCCAATAAGCTCATCGATCTGTCATATGGAGTTTTGTTTTGCACAATGATACAGCTTGCTCTACCTGACCATCTTGCATGCTTCTCAATTCTACATCCACTGAACCAAAAACCTTAACATAAAGCATGAATGTTTTTCTTAAGGTGGGAGAGAAGGGAAAATAAATCATTATTATGGGCGAGTTAGGAGGGTTGACAAGGTTTTTGATGGAAAAGATGCTTTTTGAATGGGTTAAGCGAAGGGAGTGTAGATCGGGGATTCCAGAGAGGAGGGTTCAGGTGGCTGCAGACTCTTGAAGAGAAAGAGTTGAGGAACAAAGGTTGTAGAAAGTAAACTTTTGAGGTTTCAGAAATAGATATAATGAGGTCTTTGAGCGTTATAAACCAAGCAACAAAGAAAATTACATTTGGTTCTTTGGAGGGCGTCAGGGAATTGGAGGAAATATTTGTTTCCCTGCTCATTCTATTGAAATGCTTTGGAATTTTACATACCTCAAATAAATACATTTAGTTCTCTGTATCAGTTGAAATTGGCCCAGTATCTCAACTATCTTGTCTCATCATTTCTCAATCCTGATATAATCTGTTATTAGGAATAGTTTGAGGCAGCACGGAGACGCAGTGGTTAGCACTGCTGTCTCACGGCGCCGAGATCCAAGGTTCGACCCCGACCTTGGGTCACTGTCCGTGTGGAGTTTGCACATTCTCCCCGTGTTTGCATGGGTTTCGCCCCACAACCCAAAAGATGTGCAGGGTAGGTGGATTGGCCATGGTAAATTGGGAAAACAAAGGAATTGGGTACTCTAGATTTATCTAAAAAATAAGGAATAGCTTGGAGTTGTTAATTTTCCTGGTGAAAGTTGTACATTTGAAAGGGGTGTTTGATAAAATCAGACTTGATTTAATATTGCAGTGCCTAATTACTGGGAATCTCTGATCAACCCCTTGAAATGTTTTCTCGACAGAGATATAACCATCAGGCAGATTCCGATATTGAGTGAGCAAATGATACACACTTTATTGAACATAACCAAAATAAAACAACAATGCACTTAACAATTAATTAAAGACTTCTCTATCAACCTACTCAATGAACTAAAGACAACAAACTAATAAAATAAAAGTATACTTAGCAACCATGGGCTTTAGAGTGGTTTCACAGGTCGGTGCAACATCGAGGGCCGAAGCGCCTGTACTGCGCTGTAATGTTCTATGTTCAAACACTGCAGACTTCACGCCTTCAAATGTGGATGGCCCATCTGGAAGAAGCCCAAAAACAACCTGAACCCTTTACACCTCCATGGAGGCTGCTCTATCTGGGGTCCACACCGCAAAAGCTCTGCGCATATCCCTAGGCCCAGTGCTTCACTATTGATCTCCTTGGTCCTATCAACAGCATATTCAACAATAATCTGCTAAACAATGTTTAGTTTGGATTCTGTCAAGTTTGCTTGGTTTCAGACCTCATTGAAGCCTTTGTCTAAACCTGGACAAAAGAGCTGAACTCCAGAGGTAGCCATAGGCATAAGTATAAGATATCATGGATGGAGAGACCTCTGATACGATAATCTATATTATTGGAGGATACACAAACCCTTCTGACTCTAATCAATTCTGATGTACGAGGTATGGACTCATTCCATAGCTAAACCTCTTTGGTCTGCATACCCAATCCATAGTCTCTGATAAACTACTTTTAGTGAATAGCGCCTTTAAAATAATAAAACATCCTCAAATGTTACAAACTCACTTTGACACCAAGCCACATAAGGAGATATTCGGGATGGTGGACAATAGCTTGTTCAAAGAACATAAGAAGTAGGAGCAGGAGTAGGCCTTCTGGCCCTTCGAGCCTGCTCCGCCATTCAATGAGATCATGGCTGATCTTTTGTGGACTCAGCTCCACTTTCCCGCCCGAACACCATAACCCTTAATCCCTTTATTCTTCAAAAAACTGTCTATCTTTATCTTAAAAACATTTAATGAAGGAGCCTCTACTGCTTCCCTGGGCAAGGAATTACAGAGATTCACAACCCTTCGGGTGAAGAAGTTCCTCCTAAACTCAGTCCTAAATCTACTTCCCCTTATTTTGAGGATATGCCCCCAAGTTCTGCTTTCACCAGCCAGTGGAAACAACCTCCCACATCGATCCTATCTATTCTTCATAAATTTACATGTTTCTATAAGATCCCCCGCATCCTTCTAAATTCCTAGTTTACTCAACCTCTACTCATAATCCAACCCCCTCAACTCTGGGATTAACCTAGTGAATCTCCTCTGCACACACTCCAGTGCCAGTACGTCCTTTCTCAGGTAAGGAGACCAAAACTGAACACACTACTCCAGGTGTGGCCTCACTAACACCTTATACAGTTGCAGCATAACCTCCTTAGTCTTAAACTCTACCCCTCTAGCAATGAAGGACAAAACTCCATTTGCCGCCTTAATCATCTGTTGCACCGGTAAACCAAATTTTTGTGACTCATTCACGAGGACACCTAGGCCCGTCTGCAGAGCAGCATGTTTTAATATTTTATCATTTAAATAATAATCCCTTTTGCTGTTATTGGTCCCAAAATGGGTAACCTCACATTTGTCAACATTGTATTCCATCTGCCAGACCCTAGCCTATTCACTTAAACTATCCAAATCCCTCTGCAGACTCTGCACTTTTTGCTTTACCACTCATCTTCGCATCGTCTGCAAACTTGGAAACATTGCACTCCAAATCATCTTATGTAAATTGTGAACAATTGTGGGCCCAACACTGATCCCTGAGGGACACCACTAGCTACTGATTGCCAACCAGAAAAACACCCATTAATCCCCAATAATGCTTTCTGTTAATTAACCAATTCTCTATCCATGCTACTACTTTACCCTTAACGCCATGCATCATTATCTTATACAGCAATCTTTTGTGTGGCACCCTGTCAAAAGCTTTCTGGAAATCCAGATATACCACATCCATTGGTTCCCCGTTGTCTACCGCACTGGTAATTTCCTCAAAAAATTCAACTAAATTAGTTAGGTATGACCTGCCCTTTATGAACCCATGCTGTGTCTTTCCAATGGGACAATTTCCATCCAGATGCCTCGTTATTTCTTCCTTGATGATAGATTCCAGCATCTTCCCTACTACCAAAGTTAAGCTAACTGTCCTATAATTACCCACTTTTTGCCTACGTCCTTTTTTAAACAGTGGTGTCACGTTTGCTAATTTCCAATCCGCCGGACCACCCCAGAGTCGAGTGAATTTTGGTAAATTATCACGAGAGCATTTGTAATTTCCCTTGCCATCTCTTTTAATACTCTGGGATGCATTCCATCAGGACCAGGAGATTTGTCTACATTTAGCCCCATTAGCTTGTCCATCACTAACTCCTTTGTGATAACAATCGTCTCAAGGTCCTCACCTGTCAAAGCCTCATTTTCATCAGTCACTGGCATGTTATTTGTGTCTTCCACTGTGAAGACAGACCCAAAAAACCTGTTCAATTCCTCAGTCATTTCCTCATCTCCCATTATTAAATCTCCCTTCTCATCCTCTGAAGGACCAATATTTACCTTAGCCACTCTTTTTTGTTTTATATATTTGTAGAAACTTTTACTATCTGTTTTTATATTCTGAGCAAGTTTACTCTTATAATCTATCTTACTCTTTATAGCTTTTTCAGTAGCTTTCTGTTGCCCCCGAAAGATTTCCCAGTGCTCTAGTCTCCTACTAATCATTGCCACTTTGTATGCTTTTTCCTTCAATTTGATACTCTCCCTTATTTCCTTCGATATCCAAGGTCGATTTTCCCTCTTTCTACCGTCCTTCCCTTTTGCTGGTATAATCCTTTGCTGAGCACTGAAAAATCGTTTTGGAAGGTTCTCCACTGTTCCTCAACTGTTTCACCATAAAACCTTTGCTCCCAGTCTACCCTAGCTAGCTCTTCTCTCATCCCATTGTAATCTCCTTTGTTTAAGCACAAAACACTCGTGTTTGATTTTACCTTCTCACCCTCCATCTGTATTTTAAATTCCACCATACTGTGATCGCTCCTTCCGAGAGGATCCCTAACTATGAGATTATTAATCAATCCTGTCTCATTACACAGGACCAGATCTAGGATCGCTTGTTCCCTCGTAGGTTCCATTACATACTGTTCTAGGATACTATCGCGGATACATTCTATAAACTCCTCCACAAGACTGCCTTGACTGACCTGGTTAAACCAATCGACATGTAGATTAAAATCCCCCATGATAACTGCTGTACCATTTCTACATGCATTAGTTATTTCTTTTTTTATTACCCGCCCCACCGTAATGCTATTTGGTGGCCTATAGACTACTCCTATCAATGATTTTTTTTGCCTTGCTATTCCTGATTTCCACCCAAATGAATTCAACCTTATCCTCCATAGCACCAATGTCATCCCTCACTAATGCCCAGATGTCATCCTTAAATAACAGAGCTACACTACCTCCCTTACCATCCACTCTGTCCTTCCGAATAGTTCCAGTTGAGCCCATGTGCAGACCGTCCAGTTTGTACTGGTTCCAATGCCCCAGGAATTTGAATCTCTCCCTCTTGCACCATCTCTCAGGCCACGGATTTGTCCTATCTATCCTGACATTCCTATTCTGACTAGCTTGTGACACTGGTAGCAATCCTGAGATTACTACCTTGGAGCTCCTAGTTTTTAGTTTAACTCCTAACTCCCTGAATTCAGCTTGAAGGACCTCATCCCGTTTTTTACCTATATCATTGGTGCCTATATGCACCCCCCCCCCCCCCCCCCCCCCCCCCCCCGCGGAGCATAGCACGGGTCTGAATTCTCCTGACATGTCTTAACCCTTAATATAACTTTTATATTATTGTTATTCTTTAAAACTTGCATTTATACCTCTCATTGTATCGATTTGGTTTTTAAACTTTAATTTCTAGACTTTAAATTCTTACCTTCACGTACCAGTTACCTTAACTTTCTTCACAGATGCCAAGATAGTGTTAGATCTACTATGCGGTATTAGCTGTTAGACCTACCATGCGGTTTTAGCGGCACTTTGCGATCACTAAAACTCAGTAGAAATTGAAGTTAAAACTTCTCAGGTGCAAATAAGAATCTGCTTTATTTGTCTCTGTTGATTACAATTGAGAATCATTTAAAGTCTTATTCTCTAATAAGTCCAGCTAACATAGGATTCACAGAGAGGCAATCTGTAGACAATTCAACTTTCAAACAATCACAGAAATGATTTTCTTGTTAAGGCAAACAGCTCGCAATAACTTCAAAAGTCAAAGTCAGAAAGTGAAATATGAAAAATAGAGAGACAGCGAATAGTTAAGTCAAAGTATAGATTGATTCGAGAAAGAGAGAAAAAGAATAGAAAGATGGCCAAAAAACCATCATGGTTATACCAAATTATATCAGACTTTAGCCATCTATCTACACCACAATGTAATTCTAATTGGTTTGGATTAGAATCAAATAAGTTTGATTCGAGAGTTAGTTGTCACTCATTAATAGGCAACATTAACCTAAAATGTATTCTTGTATGAGCTATGGAATGCGATTCGGCTTCCTTATCGCATAAACTTGCTTGTTAGGACAATGGTCTCTATGCTCCTGTCATGGAGCTTGCCTTGTCCTTGGGTTACTTTATCTTGGAATTGTATTTGTTAGCTACATAGGAATTCTGCTGTTCTGTGTTCTGTTTGCAGCTATGTTCTGAAATGCTGAATGTGTGTTTTGAAATGACCTGAGGTTATGAGTGAGTTTTAAAATGGTATTTACTTAATACTAAATAGCTATCTTTTACCTATAGAAAATAGCTGGCTTCTACAGGTAAGTTTTTATATCACCTACCTTCCCAGGATGCTCCCTGGTTTTCTCCCTGCTTCCCGGGATGCACTCTGGGTCTCTCCCTGCAGATTAACAGTTACAAAGCCAGAAGAAGAAAACAAAACACAAAGGGAAATAACACCTCTTCCCACTCTGCACTGAATTACCATACTGTCCCAAATTACCAAGTTCCAAATCCCATTCTGGCTGTCTCACTCACTCAGGATGTCTCGACTTCACCGTGCGCAAAGCTTACTGTGCTAAAGTCAATATTTTCCCGCTTCTGTAGTAGAAAGATTCAACACGCTCGTTAAGACAAAATAACAAGCTTTATTTTCAAAACGACTGCATGCAGTACTGGCTGAAACTTGAAGTCAGAGAGCAGTCAACAAAACTGCTGAGTCTTTCGCAAGTTCCGCACTTTCGCAGAGAATTAGCTCAATATTTATACATTATCATTCTCAAGATTGCGTGACAACAGTATAGTCACGAATTTGATCGGAAATACAAACGGAAGCATGGAACAGACCTTTTTTGGTCACATCACTCCTACCATTATCTTGTCCTTGGAGGGAACATTGAAAGGTCGGAATAGAATTATTTCTTCCTGAACTTATCTTGTTTAATTCCTACGGCCCTGGGTTATGACGAGTTAGTTTTATCAGGAGTTGCCGAGGTCCGGTGTTTTGGAATGGCTCGACCTTCGCTGATCTTTTCAGACTTCAAGTTCTGCAGAGTTGGCCTTATCAGTCTTACAGTCTGAAATGGTTAGGGCAGCATTTCTTACAGGGGTCTGGTGAGCTGTGAGCATTCTTTACATGGGCCTGGTGAGCTGGAATAAGTAGTTCAGCCTTTCTTACATTGTATCAAACATTTTGACCAGTCTTCCCATTGACCAGTCTTCCCATCAGGCCATTACTTAATTCGTACCATATCACAACTGAGTGTGCGCTTGTTTGCCTCTCTTATATAGAACCCAGCTAAATGAAGATGACTCGCACTATTTAAGCTTCAAACAGAAGAAGAATGCAATTCACACCTTTTGCCACTAATCAGGCTTCAGGTGACTGACAGATAAAAAAAAATAAGTGGGTTTTGTAGAACATCTTAAAGGAGAAAGAGGAAGGCCTTGACAGCTGCCAACATAGCCACAATGGCAAAGTGGTTTAAAATTGTGCATACCTGAGAGACCAGAATTGGAAGAGTGGGCTGGAGGAGATTAGAGATGGGAGGTGTGAGGTCTAGGAGAAGTTTGAAGACGAGGATGAAAATGTTAAAATCAAGGAATTGCTTTGTATCTGAAGTTGTCAATTGTACCTGGGCACTACGCTTGGCCTCAGCATCTCATTAGATGAGGATAAAATGGACTTTGGCCATCCTCACGCCTGCAGTTGAAGAAGGCTTTCTGGGTGAAATACTTGGGGAAACCCTGGAGATTGCGCGAGCCTTATACCGGCAAGAGTGATTGAAATTAGCAGAGGAGGAAGGGTGATTAAAACAGTCAATTGCTCACAGGGTACTATCAAAACCATGATCCTCCCCGTACCAGTCTCCCCGAACAGGCGCTGGAATGTGGCGACTAGGGACTTTTCACAGTAACTTCATTTGAAGTCTAATTGTGACAATTAGCGGTTTTCATTTCATGATCAACACACGGGAGGAAAGTACGTTACATTTGAGGGAAGTCAACTTTATTGGACAAGGTGACCTTGTTAAGATCTTTCTTACTGGATAAAAGCATTCACCACCGAGTCTTTCAGCGTATCCATTGGTTTTCCCATACTTTAATTTGTTCTGTTATGGTTAATGTTAGTGGGTTAAAATATGAAGGTGCTTTTCAGCAGTTTTTATCAGGGTTGTATTCTGTAATATCAGTGTTTTAGAGCAATATAAAGAATGTGTGCGCACTGGTGTCGTGTTACCTATTTGCAGTAGAGACATTAGATAAGCAGACTACCTCATATATAATTGATCAGAGTTTCTCATTGATATCATGAGAAAATTAGCTGGAAGTAGATTGTTTCTTAAATCATGATTACTGTTTATATCAATTGTGTTTGCAATGTAATCCAAATTACATATGGAATCTTTTGCCTGATTGTAATATTGTAACTTAATTTACAATTGTAACTTAATTTAATGGAAAGAGCTGTTTAGTTGACTACTTGAACCACCCAAATATAGTTGTTTTTTTTTTGTTTCTGTGACCAACACCACTTTTGTGAAAAATACTGTTGGAAGATGTGGAAATTAATTCAACTGCAATGTGTACCTTTTTAAAAATGTGTTGCCTGGGCATATTCCTGTTCATGATGGGCAATCCTGTAAGAAAGAAAGCACTTCATTGTCAGTGGATGTTTTTGAAATTGCTTTTAAGGTAACAGAATTATACACAATGAAGTCTCACATATTCTGTTTTGTTAATATTGGCTGAGGGATGAATGCTGTCTGAAGCACCATAAGAACTCATCCTCTTCAATAAAAAAATGTTTAAGTAGGCAACTGGAGCCTTGATTTAGCATCTTAATTGAAGGATGTTAATCAGCAGTCTCTCTGATTATACTGACATGTTAGCCTCGATTATTGTGCTCCAGTTCTGACATGGAATGTAAAACATAGAACCTAGTGTTTTGGAGAAGAAAGTACTAAACCCATTTGTTAGTAGTAACTGCAGATTTTACCTGGATGGAAGCAAAAGAGTGGTGACACATTATTCAGCCATAGTTTAGCTGGTAGCCTGCTTACTGTTTTAAGTCACAAGGCTGTGGGTTCCACTTTTTTTTCCCCCCTCTGTTGATTTCTACTGAGTAACCGTTAAACTGGTACTGCCATCTGTCTGATACTTTGGTACATAGTCCTGTTCTTGAGTGGTAGCAGGCTAATTGTTTGTGGGAATGATCACAGTGCAGCCTAAATCTATTTTACTGTTGATAGTCACGTACCTATTTCCAAACAGGGGTTAAAGAATTTTATCCCGGGTCATTGAGGCTAAGGGTAGCACAACTGCTTTCTGAGCTGCAATCACTTAATTCAGCATAGATGAGGGTTCTGGCCTCCTGCCTTGTATAGCTTCACATCTCAACCCAATTTTACCTCTTGCAGTTCCTTCTATTACTAGAGGTATTTGTGTTGAGATGTGCAGTCCCAATTGCAGTCCAAAGATGTGCAGGTTAGGTGGATTGGCCATGATATATTTCCCTTAGTGTCCAAAGTTGCCCTTAGTGTTGGGTGGGGTTACTGGGTTATAGGGATAGGGTGGAGGTGTTGACCTTGGGTAGGGTGCGCTTTCCAAGAGCTGCATAGGTGGACATTGAATTTGGATGGGACTTGCAATGATGCTGCATGATTTAAGAGCCTTGCCTATTAGTCAATTGGTAACAAAAGGTTGAGCTGTAACTCGGCACGAGTCAAGAAATTTGGCAAAAGGGAAAAAGTATACAGTTATTGTACTAATAATCAATTTACATATTTTGTGGACAAATTGCTGCCAAGTGAAACCTAATGGGGAGAAAGCAAAAAAGGACAAAATGGTGAAGGGAATCTGAAAGCAAATCTACCTGAAGTTTCCAAACATCAGTCATTCATTTTGTCTTTCTGTATGTTCAGATAATGCTACATGTGGGACTAAGCTTCCACAACACATTTCCAACTACCTTATCCATAAGCGACTCCTGCTTAGGAAATTGACAAACTCTAAACTGCTGATTGTGACTTCTTACTACTATTCATTATTTCAATCTCTGATGCAAGTCAGACCCATTGTCTCTTGTCACATGAACATCCACTACTGCTAATCTCTTTCACTTCTGTTGTACATGTCTTTCCTATTAAATTGCCTTGCATATTATTAAATGTAGCCTAAATCCACATAGGAATTTAATTTTCCTGGTAGAGTACTGTTGAATGTGTTCACTGAACATTCCTTTGATGCTATTTTAATATAAACCTGAGGATATCTCACCGTGAGTATGCAGAGGGAATTAAATCCTACCACTAAACTCCAAAGAGTTTAAAACTAATCTGTCTATTGCTTTACTTACCAAATGTCAAATCCACATTCCTCAATGGGAAGGACATGGACACATTTGTTTCCCAGGAGCCCATACAAATTATGAATGGGCTTCTTACTATTAACAACATCATTGGAAATTGCTCCTATAGGAAACACACCAAGCAGTTAATTAAATAATTACACGAATGGCAAAGCATCAGCCAAGGGAGTTTAAATCCTAAACTGTGAATCAGTTCTAATTCTCTTTTGTCTATGTCAATCTCTCCTGGAATCAACTGCTTTTAAAAGACCAGTGGTATTTGATCACATTTAGTACAGATACCAAGGCAAGGATTTCTTGAGTATTTAAGTGCAACCAAATTAAACTTCAAAATATGTGAAATAAAATCTAAACTTAGCTACAAGTTCTTTTGATACTGATTCTGAACTGTTAGTACTGCTGGCTCTTCAAGAAAACTGTTAGTACTGCTGGCTCTTCAGCAGGTAGCAACCCAAACTGCAAATGCTATAAATAAATAGTAGGGTAATCAACACCTGAAAAGGGAAAAGACAGATGATGACAGAATGAATCATGAAAACACCTAAAACAGCTTGTTGCAAATGTTGACTGATCTTTATTTCTTGAATTTGGTAAGCTTACTTTCAAAGGTAAAAATCAATTCACCATGGCTAGCTGCTGGGAAGATCTCTTTTTTAAAAAAAAAACTGGAACCACTACATGAAACCGTAAGATCTCAATTAGGGTGAAGTGTGCAGTATGGGCCTCTGCTATAGGAAGGACATTGAGACTTCAGAAAGGATGTAAGATATTAGGATGCTGCCTGATTCATGGTTGAGGCAGCATCCTAATGTCAACATTGTTGTCAAGATTAGGTGGAACAAGTGGATGAAGGAAAAGGGGTTGAATAGATAATTGAAACCAGGTGGTTAAATGTGATTAGAATGACAAACTGGCTCAGCAAATGGACTGTTTCCCTGTTGTAACTTCTATGCATCTTTGTCAAGATGCATCGAGACAGATATATGAACGGGCGGGGAACAGAGGGAAGTAGATCCTTGGAAAATAGGTGACAGGTTTAGATAAAGGATCTGGATCGGTAGAGGGCCGAAGGGCCTGACCCTGTGCTGTAATTTTCTTTGTTCTTTAATAAGTGTTTATGGATAGAACTGAGAAGATAACATTTCAGACATTAGATTCCTGCCTAGGCCCACAACTGAATTGTTATATTTTTGTTCTCCAAACAACAACAGCAATCCCAATTTATATGGCACTTCAAGATAGTAAAATATCGTGAGCTGGTTCACAGGAGCTTTATAAAACAACATTTCACACCGAAACACACTGATATTGGGGAAGATGGCCAAAAACTTTTTCGGAGTGGTAGGTTTTGAGGAGCATCTGAAAGGAGGGTAGAGAAGTGCTGGATTTGGAGCAGGATTTCTAGGGCTTTAGGGTCTTGTGCAGCTGAAGGCACAGCCGTCACTGGTCACATGTGCTGCCTGACCTGTTGAGTGCTCTTCAGCATTTTCAGATTTCCAGCATTGAGGGTTTAAAAAAATAATAAACAAGCCTTCTTAATCATTGTGAACCCAGTAAATGTACCTTTGCTTGTCACAGGCTTCACGATCAGCTAATCCAGTGTAAAAACAGTTTAAAAAATCTTTGGATCAAATATTTTTCTTTCTTCAATATCTTCGGTATTTTGCTTTTGTTTGTGTTCACTTTGTTTCATTGCATTCTTAATGTATTTTGAAATAATTTGAATATTTTGACATTTTATTTTGTTAAAGTATTTGTATTCAGCAACAATTTTACAATACAAAAAAACAACCCCCCCCCCACCCCATAACAACCAACGGTAACCAACTCCTGAAAATACATGATGAACAAACCCTAACCATCACTTCCCTCACCCCCCCCCCCCCCCCCAGTGCAAACTTCACTTTCCCCAGGGTCAGAGACTCCAGCAGGTATCTCTCTCTTCTCTCTCTCTCTCTCTCTCTCTCTCTCCCCCCCCCCCCCCCCCCTCCCTCCATGCCGAGGCACAGGGTGGAGAATCCGACCTCCACCCCAACAAGACCAGCCTATGAGCGATCAGCGAGGCGAAGGCTAAAACAAACATCTGACCCTGCACCCACCTGCAGCTCCGACCGGTCCGAACCCTGAATATGGCTTCTAGGGGACTGGGCTCCACATTCACATGTAAAACCCCCGAAATGGTGCTGAACACCATCGCTCGCAGACATCCTCCACCCCATCGAACAACCGGTTCATCCTTGATTTTGTGCGGTGCACCCTTTAGCTTTATCAGCCCCAACCTCGTGCACAAAATTGAGGTGTTTACCTTCCGCAACACCTCACACCACAGACCCTCCCCTAACTCTTTTCCCCCCCCCCCCTTATCGCCTGAATCCCCCCCGGCCCCGACACCCCATCCTCCATCAAAATCCTCCCTCCTGTAAATCGCTGAGACGACCCCCCTTCTCCAACCCCCCAGTGACAGCACCGCCTCCTACAATGAGGAAGTATGTGCTATCAGGAAGGTCGGAAAGACCTTCCTCGCAAAGTCCCGCACCTGCATATGCGTGAAACTTTCACCCCGCGCCAGCCCAAACGTCTCGCCCAACTCCCCCCAAAACTCGTAAATTGCCCTCCCAGGAACAGATCCTTCATTTCCTTGATTCCCCCTCTCTTCCCATCCTTAATTCTCCCTCTCTTCCCATCGCCGAAACCTCGCATCCATCCTCCCTGGCTCAAACCCATGATTCCCCCTAATCTGCATACCCGCGACCCAGCCCCCAGTCCGAAGTGCTGCCTAAACTGCCTCCAAATCTTCAACGTGGCCACCACCGCCGGAGTCGCCGAATAATAATAGGCCTAACCCCCGCCTGACTCCCCTCTGTAGTATCACCCTCCTAATCCGGGCCACCTTCCCGTCCAAACAAACAAGGAGATCAACCTGTCTGCCCACCTGAAAAATGTCTTGGTAAAAAGACCGGCAAACATTGAAACAGGAATTGTGGCAAAACATTCATCTTAACTGCCTGAACTCAACCCGCCTATGACGGATAGAGATTGTCCCACCTCAGCAATCAGCCTTCAACCTCCCCACCAAACGAGTGAAGTTAAACTTTCGATGCCCTTCCCAATCCCGCGGGGGCCACCTTCACCCCCAAATACCTAAAATGAGATGCCACCAGGCAGCCCCCTACCCTCGCTCCCACTCCCGGAGGGGAGACCACAAAATACTCACTTTCCCCTAAATTCAGTTTATACCTTGAAAAGATCCCAAATCTCCGGAGCAACCCCATTATACTCCCTACCAAAGTGCTTGGCTCCAAAATGTACAGCAGCAAATCATCTGCATATAAGGACACCCTATGTTCCTCCTCTTCCACAACTCTAAACTCCTCGGTGCAATGGCCAAGAGCTCCAGCCAATGCAAACCTGCCTTATTACCCCGGTGTAATGCAAAATATCCTGAGTTCGTACTATTTGTGTGCACACTCGCCAGCAGCTCCTTATATAGCAGCTGCACCCACGTCACAAACTTCGGCCCAATCCAAAATTTCTCCAGTACCACCATCAGATAACTTCACTCCACCCAATCAAATGCCTTCACATCTAACGCTACCACCACCTCCGTCTCCCTCCCCCCCCTGCCGGAGAAAGCAACACGTTCAGCAACCTCCTCCCATTCGAGGACAATTGTCTTCCCATCACAAACCCCATCTGGTCCTCCCCAATCACCTTTGGGAGACACACTTTCAACCTTAACGCCAACACCTTTGCCAATATCTTGACATCAGCATCCAGCAGAGATATGGGCCTATACAACCCACACTCCACCGGATCCTTGTCCTCCTTTAACAACAGCCCGATGGAAGCCTGCCACATTGTTCGTGGCAAGACACCCTTACACATTGAGTTCTCAAACATTCTCACCAATGGCGCCAGCTTGTCCTTAAATCTTTTATAAAATTCAACTGGAAATCCATCGGGGCCCGCCACCTTCCCTGCCTTCATTCTCCCATTTGCTGCTACTTCTCCTGCTCCTCCAACCCTGCCCTCTCTGTCTCTCCCAGCCTCGGACACTCCAGCCCACCCAAACCTCCCTCCTCTCCTACTCCTCCTCTGGTGGCTACGACCTAGCCAGGTCCCTATAGAACGCCTCAAACAATTTATTAACCTGTTTCGGAGCCACCACCAAATCCCCTGCCTTATCCTGCATCCAAGCTATCTCCCTCATGCGGCCTCCCTTCGGTGCCAATCTAGCAACATATACCCTGCCTTCTCCCCATACTCTCCCCTCACCCTCCTCAGCTGATGCACCACTTTCCCCGTGAACAATAGGTCAGACTTCACCTGCAGCTCTTCCTCTTTGCCAGGAAACCCCCGTCCAGGTCCCCCGCGTACCTCCCGTCCACCTCCAGAATCTCTTCTATCAGTCGTTGGCGTTCCTCCACATCCACCTTGGCATTAAGATCACCTTCCCCTTCAAAGCCACGCAGGCCACTGACTGCGAGACCTCCCCCATGCAATTAAACCCCACATACTTCTCAATCACCTTCCCTGTCTTGTCACAGAATCTCCGGTCCACCAATAAGAACATAAGAACTAGGAGCAGGAGTAGGCCTTCTGGCCCTTCGAGCCTGCTCCGCCATTCAATGAGATCATGGCTGATCTTTTGTGGACTCAGCTCCACTTTCCGGCCCGAACACCATAACCCTTAATCCCTTTATTCTTCAAAAAACTATCTATCTTTATCTTAAAAACATTTAATGAAGGAGCCTCTACTGCTTCACTGGGCAAGGAATTCCATAGATTCACAACCCTTTGGGTGAAGAAGTTCTTCCTAAACTCAGTCCTAAATCTACTTCCCCTTATTTTGAGGCTATGGCCCCTAGTTCTGCTTTCACCCGCCAGTGGAAACAACCTGCCCACATCTATCCTATCTATTCCCTTCATAATCTTATATGTTTCTATAAGATCCCCCCTCCTTCTAAGTTCCAACGAGTACAGTCCCAGTCTACTCAACCTCTCCTCGTAATCCAACCCCTTCAGCTCTGGGATTAACCTAGTGAATCTCCTCTGCATGCCCTCCAGTGCCAGTACGTCCTTTCTCAAGTAAGGAGACCAAAACTGAACACAATACTCCAGGTGTGGCCTCACTAACACCTTATACAATTGCAGCAGAACCTCCCTAGTCTTAAACTCCATCCCTCTAGCAATGAAGGACAAAATTCCATTTGCCTTCTTAATCACCTGTTGCACCTGTAAACCAACTTTTTGCGACTCATGCAAACATCCAAACTCCACCCCGGCCTCTGGGCTGCCCCCTTCTCTGAAACCACATTCATCCAATGCGGAGCGTGATCAGAGATCACAATTGCCGAGTACTCTGACCTTTTAACCCCAGCCAACAGCACCTTTCCCACCACAAAAAAGACAATCCTCAAATTCACTTTGTGTAGAACATAGAACATACAGTGCAGAAGGAGGCCATTCGGCCCATCGAGTCTGCACCGACCCACTTAAGCCCTCACTTCCACCCTATCCCCATAACCCAATAATCCCTCCTCACCTTTTTGGACAGTAAGGGCAATTTAGCATGGCCAATCCACCTAACCTGCACGTCTTTGGACTGTGGGAGGAAACCGGAGCACCCGGAGGAAACCCACGCAGACACGGGGAGAACGTGCAGACTCCACACAGACAGTGACCCAGCGAGGAATTGAACCTGGGACCCTGGCGCTGTGAAGCCACAATGCTATCCACAGTGCTACCGTGCTGCCCTGTGCTACGTGCTACGTGTACCCGGGAGAAAAATGAATACTCTCGATCCGTTGGGTGTAAAAGTCTCCACAGGCCCGCTCCTCCCATCTCCTTCATGAGCCCAGCCAATGCCTTCACACCTACACGCCCCCCCCCCCCCTTCTCTACTGGGTCAGCGAAGGCGGCTGGGACCTGTTCACCTTTGGTTCCAACACTAAGTTCCAGTTTCCGCCTACTATCAGCTCATGGGTATTCAAATTCGAGGTGGCACCCAGCGCCCTCTTCACAAGCCCCATTGTCCCAATTGGTGCCATATACACTTGCCAGTGCCACCAGCCTCTCCTGTAACCCACCTGTCACGACCATGCACCTGCCCCCCTGATCAGCCACCACCGTCTCCATCTGGAGCCTCACCATCGTGCCCACCAATATTTTTGAAGAGGTGACAAAGAAAATTGAGTAGGCAAGGGCTGTGGAGGCAATTTATATGGACTTTAGTAAGGCGTTTGACAAGGTCCCACATTAGGGGTAGCATGGTAGCATTGTGGATAGCACAATTGCTTCACAGCTCCAGGGTCCCAGGTTCGATTCCGGCTTGAGTCACTGTCTGTGCGGAGTCTGCACATCCTCCCTGTGTGTGCATGGGTTTCCTCCGGGTGCTCCGGTTTCCTCCCACAGTCCAAAGATGTGCAGGTTAGGTGGATTGGCCATTATAAAAAAAATTGACCTTAGTGTCCAACATTACCCTTAGTGTTGGGTGGGGTTGCTGGGTTATGGGGATAGGGTGGAGGTGTTGACCTTGGATAGGGTGCTCTTTCCAAGAGCCGGCGCAGACGTGATGGGCCGAATGGCCTCCTTCTGCACTGTAAATTGTATGATAATCTATGCCAACTGGTACAAAAACTAAAATCACATGGAATTCAGGGTGGGCTGGCTAGGTGGATACAGAACAGGCTTTGTTATAGAAGACAAAGAGTAGCAGTGGAAGGGTGTTTTTCAGAAGGAGATCTGTAGCTAGTTGCGTTTTGCAGGGATCCGTGCTGGGACCTCTGTTTGTAATATATATAAATGATCTGGAGGTAAATATGGAGGTCTGATTAGTAAATTTGCGGATGACACGAAGATTGGCGAGTTGCTGATGGTGCCAAGAATTGTCAGAGGATACAAAAGGATATAGATAGATTGGAGACTTAGGCACAGAAATGGCAGATGGAATTTAATCCGGACAAATGTGAGGTGATGTATTTTGGAGGATCAAATCTAGATAGGGGACAGCATGGTAGCATTGTGGATAGCACAATTGCTTCACAGCTCCAGGGTCCCAGGTTCGATTCCGACTTGGGTTACTGTCTGTGCGGAGTCTGCACATGCTCCCCGTGTGTGCGTGGGTTTCCTCCGGGTGCTCCGGTTTCCTCCCACAGTCCAAAGATGTGCAGGTTAGGTGGATTGGCCATGATAAATTACCCTTGGTGTCCAAAATTGTCCTTACTGTTGGGTGGGGTTACTGGGTTATGGGAATAGGGTGGAGGTGTTGACCTTGGGTAGGGTGCTCTTTCCAAGAGCTGGTGCAGACTCGATGGGCCGAATGGCCTCCTTCTGCACTGTAAATTCTATGACATATGAATTAGACTGTAAATGGCAGAACCCTTAGTAGCATTAACAAACCGAGGGATCTGGGTGTGCAGGACCACAATTCCCCAAAAGTGGCAACACAGGTGGCCAAGTGATTAAGAAGGCATATGGCAGAACTTCGGTTGCGGCTATGCCTAGGTAGGTCGCACGTTCGGCAGCTCCCGCCAAGAACTGACTTTTGGGCCCTTTTGAGGAGCCCCAGCGGCACTTGTACGACGGTTCCCAGTGTGGGAAGGTGATAGTAAGGTTCCCCCAGCACTGTATGGAGTGGACCAGGAGTGGAGCGATCAAAAAAATAGTTTTGGAGCAGCGAAGAGAGCCGGGGAGGAAATGCAAGATAGCAGCGGGTGGTGATCAGGAAGCGTGGGAGCAGTGGTCGCGGGAGCAGCAAGAGTTCCTTAAAAACTGCTTTGCGGAGCTGAGAGCAGAAATGCTGTCGCCAATGAAGGTGTCGATCGAAAGGCTGGTGGAGACCCAGAAGGCCCAAGGGGCGGCGATTCGAGAGGTGCGGCAGAAGGCCTCGGAGAACGAGGACGAGATTTTGGGCCTGGCGGTGAAGGTGGAGGCGCACGAGGCGCTACACAAGAAGTGGCAGGAGAAGTGTGAGGACCTGGAGAACCGGTCGAAGAGGAAGAATCTTCGGATTCTGGGTCGCCCTGAAGGAGTGGAGGGGTCCGATGCTGGGGCATATGTAGCTACAATGCTCGACACGCTGATGGGCGCGGGAGCTTTCCCGAGTTCCCTGGAGCTGGATGGGGCTTCTTGAGTCCTGGCAAGGAGGCCTAAAGCCAACGAGCCACCAAGGGCTGTAGTGGTGAGGTTCCACCGCTTTATGGATAGAGAGTGCGTCCTGAGATGGGTGAAGAAAGAACGGAGCAGCAGGTGAAAGAATACGGAGATCCGTGTCTACCAGGACTGGAGTGCGGAGGTGGCCAAGAAGAGGGCTGGTTTTAATCTGGCCAAGGCGGTTCTTCATCTGAAGGGGGTGAAGTTTGGAATGCTGCAGCCAGCGCGATTGTGGGTCACGTTTCAGGACTATTTTGAGACGCCAGATGAGGCGTGGTCCTTTATTCAGACTGAAAAGCTGGACTCTAACTGAGGTTTTGTTGTGTTTACTGTATTTTGGGGGTGTACTTCTTCTGGTTTCAGGTTGGGAAGAGGGGGAATGGGAAGGGGTGAGTGGATATGATGTGGGGGCTGTGTGGGCGCCGGTACTGTAGGGGCAGGTCCCCGCTGATGAAGGCGGGGTTGGAAGCCCGGGGATGGGGAGCTGGGGCACGGTCGCAGAAAAAGGAGCTGCGCCATAAGAGGCGGGGCCGGCTCGGATGGAAAGCGCGGGCTTTTTCCCGCGCTAAGGAAGGGAGGGGTGGGGCCTGGGGGGGAAGGGTGGTGCTGGAGGAGAGCGCACATTGATCAACAGGGGGTGGTGGGGGGATTTCAACACTGGGGGGTCGTTGGAATGGCAGGAGTGGCCGGGGTCAGCAGGAGTCAGCTGACTTACGGGAGTGTAATGGGGGGAGCAAAATGGCTGGACAGTGATCTGGGTGGGGTGGGGTGGGGGGGGGGGCTGCTGCTGTATTGGCCAGAGGGGAGCTGGAGGTAGAAGAGGGAGTCGGGGCGGGTGTCCGCCGCCTGGGGGACTGGAGGGTGCGGGAGGCGCAGGCACGTGGCTGGCCTAAAAAAGGGGATGGCTAGTCGGCAAGGGGTGGGGGGGGGAGGAGTAGCCCCCTGATCCGGCTGATAACATGGAATGTGAGGGGCCTGAATGGGCCGGTCAAGAGGGCCCAGGTGTTCGTGCACTTAAAGGGACTGAAGACAGATGTGGTCATGCTCCAGGAGACACACTTGAAGGTGGCAGATCAGGTCAGGCTGAGAAAGGGATGGGTAGGGCAGGTCTTTCACTCGGGGCTGGATGCGAAGAATAGAGGGGTTGCTATACTGATGGGGAAGCAGGTGTCGTTTGAGGCGATGAATATTGTGGCGGATAATGGAGGTCGATACGTGATGGTGAGTGGTAGGTTGTAGGGGACGCGGGTGGTACTGGTGAACATGTATGCCCCGAATTGGGATGATGCCGGATTTATGAAACGTATGTTGGGCCGGATCCCGGATCTGGAAGCAGAGAGCTTGATAATGGGGGGGACTTCAACGGTGCTGGACCCAACACTGGACCGTTCCAGGACGGGTAAGAGGCCGGCTGCGGCCAAGGTGCTCGGGGTTTATGGACCAGATGTGGGGAGTGGATCCGTGAAGGTTTGCCAGGCCGGTGGCCAGAGAATTATCTTTTTTCTCCCACGCCCATAAAGCCTATTCCCGGATAGATTTCTTTATAATGAGTAGGGCACTAATCCCGAAAGTGGAGGGAACGGAATATTCGGCTATAGCCATCTCGGATCACGCCCCGCATTGGGTGGAGCTGGAGTTGGGGGAGGAGAGGGACCAGTGCCCGTTGTGGCGCCTCGATGTGGGACTTTTGGCAGACTAGGTGGTGTGCGGGCGGATCCGGGGGTGTTTTCAAAGATACATGGAGGCCAACGACAATGGGGAGGTGCAGGTGGGGATAGTCTGGGAGGCTCTGAAGGCGGTGGTTAGGGGAGAGCTAATTTCCATTAGGGCCCATAGGGAGAAGAGAGAGAGGAGGGAGAGGGAGAGATTGTTGGGGGAGATATTAAGGGTGGACGGGAGCTATGCAGAGGCCCCCAGGGAGGGGCTGCTTGGGGAGTGACGAAACCTCCAAATGGAATTTGATCCATTGACCACGGGGAAAGCCGAGGCGCAGTGGAGGAAAATGCAGCGGGTGGTATATGAGTATGGGGAGAAGGCGAGCCGGATGCTGGCACATCAGCTTCGTAAGAGGGAGGCAGCGAGGGAGATTGGTAGAATTAGAGATAGAGAGGGGAATACAGTGCGGAGTGCGGTGAGAATAAACAAGGTATTTAGGGACTTCTATGGGGATCTGTACAGGTCTGAGCCCCCAGGGGGGGGGGGGGATGCGGCGATTCTTGGACCAACTGAGGTTCCCGAGGGTGGAGGAGGAGGAGATGGCTGGATTGGGGGCGCAGATTGGGCTGGAGGAGCTGGTTAAAGGATTGGGGAGCATGCAGGCGGGGAAGGCCCCGGGACCAGACGGGTTCCCGGTTGAATTTTACAGAAAGTATGTGGACCTGCTGGGCCCGTTGCTGGTGAGAACTTTCAATGAGGCGAGGGAGGAGGGGACCCTACCTCCGACAATGTCCCGGGCGCTGATCTCGTTGATTTTGAAGCGGGATAAGGGTCCATTGCAATGTGGATCGTACAGGCCGATTTTGCTCCTCAATGTAGACGCTAAGTTGTTGGCGAAGGTGCTGGCTACGAGGATTGAGGACTGTGTCCCGGGGGTGATCCATGAGGACCAGACGGGGTTTGTGAAGGGCAGGCAGTTAAACACGAATGTGCGGAGGCTTTTAAATGTGATCATGATGCCCTTGGTGGAGAGGAAAGTGGAGGTAGTGGCGGCTATGGATGCAGAGAAGGCCTTTGATCGGGTGGAGTGGAAAGTGCTTGGGAGGTTTGGGTTCGGGGAAGGGTTCATAAGATGGGTCAGGCTGTTATATAGGGCCCCAGTGGCGAGTGTGGCTACGAACCGGCGGAGGTCGGAGTACTTTAGGTTGTACCGCGGGACGAAGCAGGGGTGCCCCTTATCCCTCTTGGATGTTTGCACTGGCAATTGAGCCGCTGGCCATGGCACTGAGGGAGTCTAGGAACTGGAGGGGATTGGTCCGGGGGGGATGAACACCGGGTGTTGTTATATGCTGATGACCTGTTGTTATATGTTGCAGACCCAGTGGAGGGGATGGCGGAGGTTATGCGGATCCTTAGGGAGTTTGGGGACTTCTCCGGCTATAAGCCCAACGTGGGGAAGAATGAGCTCTTTGTGGTGCATGCGGGGGACCAGGGAAGGGGGATAGACGAGCTACCGCTGAAGAGGGCGGAGAGGAGTTTCCGATACCTGGGGATCCAGGTAGCTAGGAGCTGGGGGGCCCTGCACAAGCTCAATTTGACACGGTTGGTGGAGTGGATGGAGGAGGACTTCAAGAGATGGGATATGCTGCCACTCTCCCTGGTGGGTAGGGTGCAGTCGGTCAAGATGACGGTCCTCCTGAGGTTCCTGTTTGTTCCAGTGCCTGCCCACCCTAATCCCCAAGGCTTTTTTTAAACGGGGAAGCAGGAGTATTATGGGATTTGTATGGGTGAATAAGACCCCGAGGGTGAAGAGGGTGTTTTTGGAGCGTAGCAGGGACAGGGGGTGGGGGGTGGGGGGGGGGGCTGGCGCTGCCGAATCTGTGTGGTTATTATTGGGCAGCTAATGTGGCAATGATCCGTAAGTAGGTAATGGAGGGAGAGGGGTGGCATGGAAGAGGCTAGAGATGGCGTCTTGTGTGGTTACGAGACTGGGGGCGCTGGTGACGGCACCGTTGCCGCTTCCGCCGACAAGGTACGCCACGAGTCCGGTGGTGGCGCCGACTTTGAAGATCTGGGGGCAGTGGAGGCGACATAGGGGCGAGGTGGGGGCCTCGGTCTGGTCCCAGATACGAGAGAACCACAGGTTTGTTCTGGGTAGGATGGATGGGGGGTTTCTGAGCTGGCATCGGGCTGGGATTAAAAGAGTGGGGGACCTATTCATCGATGGGACTTTTGCGAGCCTAGGGGTGCTAGAGGAGAAATTTGGGTTACCTCCCGGGAATGCTTTTAGGTACATGCAAGTGAGGGCGTTTGTGAGATGGCATGTGAGGGAATGTCCGCTGCTCCCAGCACGAAGGATTCAGGACAGGGTGATTTTGGGTGTATGGGTTGGAGAAGGCAAGGTCTCGGCGATCTATCAGGAGCTGCAGGAGGTGGAGGAGGCCTCGGTGGAGGAGTTAAAGGGTAAGTGGGAGGAGGAGCTGGATGAAGATCTGTGGGCTGATGCCCTGAGTAGGGTTAATTCTTCCTCCTCTTGCACCAGGCTCCGCCATATTTCAGAAGGACGTGGAAGCTTTGGAGAGAGTGCAAAGAAGGTTCACCATGATGTTACCTGGTCTTGAGGGTGTTGGCTATGAGGAGAGGTTGAATAAACTAGGATTGTTTTCACTCGAAAGACGGAGGCTGAGGGGAGACCTGATAGAGGTCTACAAAATTCTGAGGGGCATAGACTGGGTGGATAGTCAGAGGCCTTTTCCAAGGGTGTAAGTGTCAATTACAAGGAGGCACAGGTTCAAGGTGAGAGGGGGGAAAATTTAAGGGAGACGTGCGGTGTACATTTTTCACGCAGAGAGTGGTGGGTGGCTGGAACGCGCTGCCAGAGGATGTAGTGGAAGCAGACACATCAGCAACATTTAAGAGGCATCTGGATGGGAACATGAATAGGGAGGAAATAGAGGGATACGGACCAAGTAAAGGCAGAAGTTTTTTTTTTAGTTAGGGCATCATGATCGGCACAGGCTTGGAGGGCCGAAGGGTCTGTTCCTGTGCTGTACTTTACGTTGTTCTAATATCGCCACCCCCCACGAGCCCTACTATCGAACTCCGAATTAAACACCTGACTCACCCAACCCTTCCTAAGCCTCAACCTGATCCTCACCCTCTAATGGGTCTCCTGCAGCATCACCACATCAGTTTATAACTCTTCAAGTGCGCAAAAACACTCGATCTCTTCACCGGCCTCCCTAACGCCTTCACGTTCCACATCACTATTCTGACTGGGAGTCTCTCTCTTCTCCCTCCTATCTACCATCATCGGGCCCTGCCCCCTCTAGCCAGGCCCGTCCCAAGCTTTTGTTACCGTCTGTTTTTCTAACTTGGTGGATAAATTTAAGGATAACTATTGTTATACAGTATCATTCATTTCTGATGTAAATATTGGGAATGGTTAGATTCAGTGGGAATAATGGCTATTTTTAAAATCAGTGACATATCGGTAATGCACAAAATTTATATTTTATTCCAGCTAAGCTGCTGTAAGTTCTTGAATGTGTGATGGCTTGGTTCAAATTGCTGTCTGCTATGAATTGAATTGTCAATGGTGTACCTATATATATGAAATTGCTGTTTACCAAAAAGTTTGTTTTAATATAGTTATTATATTTGCAGGTTCACCGGGCTACAGCTGCACATTGTAAATGTTGTTGGCCAGTATCCTGTGAAATGTGTGGTCCAGACAACACGACTGACGTGATGGATTCAAAGACAACTCTGGAAGAACACGTAGCTTTGTTAGACCCTTGCTTCCACCCAGTATTGTCACTCCATTGTGGTACGGCTGATTATATTGCCATATTTTTCTATTCGAAAAGTTTCTTATAATATTACTACATTTTTATACTTTTATTTTCTTGTAGTTAACTGGAATGTTTTTGTTATATTTATTTGTATGTTATATTTATTTCCCCATTCTCTGCTAAAACTATTGTATATGGCTTGGATATGGTACTACAAAGGCTGTGTTAGAACTCAGGTGTGTCGCCCGTACAAACCTAAATGGTGTGTATTGACAGGGTGCGAAGGTCGTCACATCTGAAACTTATTATCTGTCCGTGTACTTTCCAGCAGCAGTCACTTTGTAGGAATCAGGAGCGAAAGCCCTGGCTGTCTCCCTCAACCACCTGATGTCTTCTGTAATCCAGAAAATTCCAAAGTTCAGAAAAGACTTGGTCCCAAGCATTCCAGGCTAGAGAGGTTATAATATTAGATCAACAACCATCCCATCAATATTAAATGGACAGCCAATATTTGAGAATGGTCAGGATATTTGAGATGGAGTGTGATGGCTCTGATCAATTAAACAATTAACATTTTAAATCATTTAAAAAATAAATTTAGAGTACCCAATTAGTTTTTTTTTCAATTAATGGGCAATTTAGCGTGGCCAATCCACCTAACCTGCACATCTTTGGGCTGTGGGGTTGAAACTCACGCAGACACGGGGAGAATGTAAACACAGTGACCCGGGGCCAAGATTCGAACCCAGGTCCTTAGCGCTGCAGCCCCAGTGCTAACCACTGCGCCACATGCCAGCCTAACAATGAATATTTTAGACAATCCATTGTGCTCGTCTTAGAAACATGATGAAGCAATCCATCTGACCTGTCTGGACTCAGCTAATTGCTTTTCTGATGAAAAGTATTGTGTGCAAGAGCCTAACTAATATCAAAACCTGAATCTAGCTGTTCAACAAACTGGATATTGACTTATTATCAACATTTAACAATAGATTAAAAATGTGTCTGTTGCGCAATGTGACGAGAACTTGTATTCTGAGATTCAGTGAAGGGTCAACCATTAGTTTGGGATCTTCAAGTGGTTTAAATGCAGCTCATCTCTTTGGTGCTTCTGGTGAGACAGATTTAATGCCAAAAGTAATTGGCAATGATTCTGCTTTCTCATGATAAATCGGCCCTGCAACCTACTTGCAGAACATCCAGTATAAATGGCATGTCAGCATCAGACAGTGCAATCACTTTTTGCACCAGGCACTTCATGGTCCTGTTTCAGAGCACAGATCATGCCAGCATCATTGGCTGGATCAAGTTTAGCTATAGAAATTGCATTGAGATGCTGGTACTTAATGTGAACTCTACAATTTCAACTACAGCGGAATTTTTGTTCTGCCTTACAATGCCAATGTAACAGTGATCCAATCACACCCAGAAAGCAACAATCACCCACACCTTTTTGTTTTGATAGTTAACAGGCAGAATAACACTACCATCAGAACATTGGAAATTTTGGAATGCACAAACACCAAGAAGTTTTTTCTTGTATATTCCAGCTCTCAACCAGGTCATGTAAGGAATTTATAGTGTGTTTTTTCTCACCTGATGAAAGGCAATATTCTATTTGGCTGTAGTAAATGCATATCATTAAACCAAGACCACATCTGCCCTCACCGGTGGACATAAGACATGGCACTACTTCAACTAAAGCAGGGGAGTTAGTTGTTCCTGGTCCAATATTAATCCCTATATCAATCTCTCAGTTTATCTAGTCATAATCACATTGCTGTTTGTGGGAGCTTGATGTACACAAATTGGCTACCGTGTTTCTGAAATTACAACATTTGACACACTTCAGAAGTGCTTCATTGTCTCTAAAGCATGTTGGGAAGTCATGTAATGTACAATATAAATTCAAATATTTCTCATGATGCAATTTCACACTCTTTTCTCATGCTATAAAGGGAATGTCACTTGCCTAGCCATGTGTGAACCTGGATTTAATTATATTGGGCCATGGTAGGGTGGCCTTTTGAAGGGTTGGTGCAGACTCGATGGGCCGACTAGCCTCCTGCACTGTAGGGATTCATATCATAGTGTTTGAAGTAGCAGAACTATTCAAAAACAGGGTTCGTTCCAAATCTTTTTTCATTTGTCTTTTCCAGCAAGTTAGTTGCTCTAACCTGTTTAATACAGCTCAGTAAGATAGAAACGGTCCAAGGTAAACTCTTCCTTTGTGAAAACTCTGCTGGTTCTCTGTGTTTCAGTTAGGTTGAAAGTGTGATGGGAATGATAAATGTCTGTGCCACAGCTTTCCTTCATTTCTCCAGGATTCTGCTCTGCTATTTTCCTCCTTGGGAAAGGTTTTTTAACATCTCGGAAGTTATTTTCTCTGCACTCTAGTATGGAAACAGTGCCATTCTTAAACAACTAATGTTGAGGGTGGAACAGTGGCATAGTGGTTAGTACTGCTGCCTCACAGCACCAGGGATCTGGGTTTGATTCTGACCTCGGGTGACTGTCACGTTCTCCCCGTGTCTGCGTGGGTTTTCTCTGGGTGTTCCAGTTTCCTCCCACAGTCCAAAGATGTGCAGGTTAGATGGATTGGCCAAGCTAAATTGCCCCTTAGCGTGGGGCTGCAGGAATAGGACGGGGGTTTGTGCCTAGATAGGGTGGTCTTTCAAAGGGTCGGTGTAGACTCGATGGGCCGAATGGCCTCCTCCTGCATTGTAGGGATTCTATGATCATGGGATTGATTTAATTGTATCTCGTTAGAACCCATTTCTGGTAGAAGTTTAACTGAATATTTTAATTTGTGCTGGAATTAGTGATGGAATTAGTGAATTAATTGACATAATTTTTCATGATTTCCAACATGATAAAAATATAATTGAACCTTATCAAACAAGCTAAAATAGTAAACATTAATTAAGGATATTAGCCATTTTCCATTATTATGCATTGATTCCTTTATGTCTCCATAATAGCCTATATGTTTTCTTTTAAAAGCAGGTTGTTTTGTTGCTGCAGTTATTTGTGCTTTAAGTGTTCTGGGGCTCACTTGAAGCATCCAAGCTGACTCAGCCAATGCGTTAAAAATAGTGCAACAGCAAGCATGTTTTTTTTTAAAATTAAATTTTTGGTCAACCAACACAGTACATTGTGCATCCTTTACACAATATTATAACAACACAAATAACAATGACCTATTTTATAAACAAAAAATGAATAAATAATAAATAACAAAAATGAAAACTAGCCCTAATTGGCAACTGCTTTGTCACAAGTAACACTCTCCAAAAATATAATTTAACAGTCCAATATATAATTATCTGTAGCAACGACCTATACATATTATACAGTATATATTAACAACCCTGAGAGTCCTTCTGGTTCCTCCCCCCCGATCCTGGGCTGCTGCTGCTGCCTTCTTTTTCCCATTCCGTCTATCTTTCTGCGAGGTATTCGACGAACGGTTGCCACCGCCTGGTGAACCCTTGAGCCGACCCCCTCAGGACGAACTTAATCCGCTCTAGCTTTATAAACCCCGCCATGTCATTTATCCAGGTCTCCTCCCCCGGGGGCTTGGCTTCTTTCCACATTAGCAATATCCTGCGCCGGGCTTCTAGGGACGCAAAGGCCAAAACGTCGGCCTCTCTCGCCTCCTGCACTCCCGGCTCTTGTGCAACCCCAAATATAGCCAACCCCCAGCTTGGTTCGACCCGGACCCCCACTACTTTTGAAAGCACCTTTGTCACCCCCATCCAAAACCCCTGTAGTGCCGGGCATGACCAAAACATATGGGTATGATTCGCTGGGCTTCTCGAGCACCTCGCACACCTATCCTCCACCCCAAAAAATTTACTGAGCCGTGCTCCAGTCATATGTGCCCTGTGTAATACCTTAAACTGAATCAGGCTTAGCCTGGCACACGAGGACGACGAGTTTACCCTGCTTAGGGCATCTGCCCACAGCCCCTCCTCCATCTCCTCCCCCAGCTCTTCTTCCCATTTCCCTTTTAGTTCATCTACCATAGTCTCCCCTTCGTCCCTCATTTCCCTATATATATCTGACACCTTACCATCCCCCACCCATGTCTTTGAGATCACTCTGTCCTGCACCTCTTGTGTCGGGAGCTGCGGGAATTCCCTCACCTGTTGCCTCGCAAAAGCCCTCAGTTGCATATACCTGAATGCATTCCCTTGGGGCAACCCATATTTCTCGGTCAGCACTCCCAGACTCGCGAACTTCCCATCCACAAACAGATCTTTCAGTTGCGTTATTCCTGCTCTTTGCCACATTCCATATCCCCCATCCATTCCCCCCGGGGCAAACCTATGATTGTTTCTTATCGGGGACCCCCCCAAGGCTCCAGTCTTTCCCCTATGCCGTCTCCACTGTCCCCAAATCTTCAGTGTAGCCACCACCACCGGGCTTGTGGTGTAGTTCCTCGGTGAGAACGGCAATGGGGCTGTCACCATAGCCTGTAGGCTAGTCCCCCTACAGGACGCCCTCTCTAATCTCTTCCACGCCGCTCCCTCCTCCTCTCCCATCCACTTACTCACCATTGAAATATTAGCGGCCCAATAATACTCACTTAGGCTCGGTAGTGCCAGCCCCCCCCCTATCCCTGCTACGCTGTAAGAATCCCTTCCTCACTCTCGGGGTCTTCCCGGCCCACACAAAGCCCATGATGCTCTTTTCAATCCTTTTTAAAAAAGCCTTCGTGATCACCACCGGGAGGCACTGAAACACAAAGAGGAATCTCGGGAGGACCACCATCTTAACCGCCTGCACCCTCCCTGCCAGTGACAGGGATACCATATCCCATCTCTTGAAATCCTCCTCCATCTGTTCCACCAACCGCGTTAAATTTAACCTATGCAATGTGCCCCAATTCTTAGCTATCTGGATCCCCAGGTAACGAAAGTCCCTTGTTACCTTCCTCAACGGTAGGTCCTCTATTTCTCTACTCTGCTCCCCTGGATGCACCACAAACAACTCACTTTTCCCCATGTTCAATTTATACCCTGAAAAATCCCCAAACTCCCCAAGTATCCGCATTATTTCTGGCATCCCCTCCGCCGGGTCCGCCACGTATAGTAGCAAATCGTCCGCATACAAAGATACCCGGTGTTCTTCTCCTCCCCTAAGTACTCCCCTCCACTTCTTGGAACCCCTCAACGCTATCGCCAGGGGCTCAATCGCCAGTGCAAACAATAATGGGGACAGAGGGCATCCCTGCCTTGTCCCTCTATGGAGCCGAAAATATGCAGATCCCCGTCCATTCGTGACCACGCTCGCCACTGGGGCCCTATACAACAGCTGCACCCATCTAACATACCCCTCTCCAAAACCAAATCTCCTCAACACCTCCCACAAATAATCCCACTCCACTCTATCAAATGCTTTCTCGGCATCCATCGCCACTACTATCTCCGTTTCTCCCTCTGGTGGGGCCATCATCATTACCCCTAACAGCCTCCGTATATTCGTGTTCAGCTGTCTCCCCTTCACAAACCCAGTTTGGTCCTCGTGGACCACCCCCGGGACACATTCCTCTATTCTCATTGCTATTACCTTGGCCAGGACCTTGGCATCTACATTTAGGAGGGAAATAGGTCTATAGGACCCGCATTGTAGCGGGTCCTTTTCCTTCTTTAAGAGAAGCGATATCGTTGCTTCAGACATAGTCGGGGGCAGTTGTCCCCTTTCCTTTGCCTCATTAAAGGTCCTCGTCAGTACCGGGGCGAGCAAGTCCACATATTTTCTATAGAATTCGACTGGGAATCCATCTGGTCCCGGGGCCTTTCCCGCCTGCATGCTCCTAATTCCTTTCACCACTTCTTCTACCTCGATCTGTGCTCCCAGTCCCACCCTTTCCTGCTCTTCCACCTTGGGAAATTCCAGCCGATCCAAGAAGCCCATCATTCTCTCCCTCCCATCCGGGGGTTGAGCTTCATATAATTTTTTATAAAATGTCTTGAACACTCCATTCACTCTCTCCGCTCCCCGCTCCATCTCTCCTTCCTCATCCCTCACTCCCCCTATTTCCCTCGCTGCTCCCCTTTTCCTCAATTGGTGTGCCAGCAACCTGCTCGCCTTCTCCCCATATTCGTACTGTACACCCTGTGCCTTCCTCCATTGTGCCTCTGCAGTGCCTGTAGTCAGCAAGTCAAATTCTACATGTAGCCTTTGCCTTTCCCTGTACAGTCCCTCCTCCGGTGCTTCCGCATATTGTCTGTCCACCCTCAAAAGTTCTTGCAGCAACCGCTCCCGTTCCTTACTCTCCTGCTTCCCTTTATGTGCCCTTATTGATATCAGCTCCCCTCTAACCAGCGCCTTCAACGCCTCCCAGACCACTCCCACCTGGACCTCCCCATTATCATTGAGTTCCAAGTACTTTTCAATGCACCCCCTCACCCTTAGACACACCCCCTCATCTGCCATTAGTCCCATGTCCATTCTCCAGGGTGGGCGCCCTCCTGTTTCCTCCCCTATCTCCAAGTCCACCCAGTGTGGAGCGTGATCCGAAATGGCTATAGCCGTATACTCCGTTCCCCTCACCTTCGGGATCAATGCCCTACCCAGCACAAAAAAGTCTATTCGCGAGTAGACTTTATGGACATAGGAGAAAAACGAGAACTCCTTACTCCTAGGTCTGCTAAATCTCCACGGGTCTACACCTCCCATCTGCTCCATAAAATCTTTAAGTACCTTGGCTGCTGCCGGCCCCCTTCCAGTCCTGGACTTCGACCTATCCAGCCCTGGTTCCAACACCGTATTAAAATCTCCCCCCATTATCAGCTTTCCCATCTCTAGGTCCGGAATGCGTCCTATCATCCGCCTCATAAAATTGGCATCATCCCAGTTCGGGGCATATACGTTTACCAAAACCACCGTCTCCCCCTGTAGTTTGCCACTCACCATCACGTATCTGCCCCCGTTATCCGCCACTATAGTCTTTGCCTCGAACATTACCCGCTTCCCCACTAATATAGCCACCCCCCTGTTTTTCGCATCTAGCCCCGAATGGAACACCTGCCCCACCCATCCTTTGCGTAGCCTAACCTGGTCTATCAGTTTCAGGTGCGTTTCCTGTAACATAACCACATCTGCCTTAAGTTTCTTAAGGTGTGCGAGTACCCGTGCCCTCTTTATCGGCCCGTTCAGCCCTCTCACGTTCCACGTGATCAGCCGAGTTGGGGGGCTTTTTACCCCCCCCCCCCCTTTTCGATTAGCCATCACCTTTTTCCAGCTCCTCACCCGGTTCCCACGCAGCTGTATCTCCCCCAGGCGGTGTCCCCCCGCCCATCCTCTCCCATACCAGCTCCCCCCTCTCCCCAGCAGCAGCAACCCAGTAATTCCCCCCTCCCACCCCCCCCCCCCCCCCGCTAGATCCCCCGCTAGCGTAATTACTCCCCCCATGTTGCTCCCAGAAGTCAGCAAACTCTGGCTGACCTCGGCTTCCCCCCCGTGACCTCGGCTCGCACCGTGCGACGGCCCCTCCTTCCTGCTTCTCTCTTCCCGCCATGATTATCATAGCGCGGGAACCAAGCCCGCGCTTCTCCCTTGGCCCCGCCCCCAATGGCCAACGCCCCACCTCCTCCACCTCCCCTCCTCCCCCCATCACCACCTGTGGGAGAGAGAAAAGTTACCACATCGCAGGATTAGTACATAAAACCCCTCTTTGCCCCCCACATTCGCCCCACCACTTTGTTCGAACGTTCTTTTTAATAACCCGCTCGTTCCAGTTTTTCTTCCACAATAAAAGTCCACGCTTCATCCGCCGTCTCAAAGTAGTGGTGCCTCCCTCGATATGTGACCCACAGTCTTGCCGGTTGCAGCATTCCAAATTTTATCATCTTTTTATGAAGCACCGCCTTGGCCCGATTAAAGCTCGCCCTCCTTCTCGCCACCTCCGCACTCCAGTCTTGATAAACGCGGATCACCGCGTTCTCCCATTTACTGCTCCGAGTTTTCTTCGCCCATCTAAGGACCATTTCTCTATCCTTAAAACGGAGGAATCTCACCACTATGGCTCTGGGAATTTCTCCTGCTCTCGGTCCTCGCGCCATCACTCGGTATGCTCCCTCCACCTCCAACGGACCCACCGGGGCCTCCGCTCCCATTAACGAGTGCAGTATCGTGCTCACATATGCCCTGACGTCCGCTCCCTCCACACCTTCAGGAAGACCAAGAATCCTCAGGTTGTTCCTCCTTGCATTGTTTTCCAGTGCCTCCAACCTTTCCACACATCGTTTCTGATGTGCCTCCTGCGTCTCCGTCTTCACCACCAGGCCCTGTATGTCATCCTCATTCTCGGCTGCCTTTGCCTTCACGACCCGAAGCTCCCGCTCCTGGGTCTTTTGTTCCTCCTTTAGCCCTTCGATCGCCTGTAGTATCGGGGCCAACAGCTCTTTCTTCATTTCCTTTTTGATCTCTTCCACACAGCATTTCAAGAACTCTTGTTGTTCAGGGCCCCATGTTAAACTGCCACCTTCCGACGCCATCTTGGTTTTTGCTTGCCTTCCTTGCCGCTGTTCTAAAGGATCCACTGCAATCTGGCCACTCTCTCCTCCTTTTTCCATCCGTATCCAGGGGGGATTCCCTTCTGGTTTACCGCACAGTGTTTTTAGCCGTCAAAATTGCCGTTGGGGCTCCTATCAAGAGCCCAAAAGTCCGTTTCACAGGGAGCTGCCGAAACGTGCGACTCAGCTGGTCATCGCCGCACCCGGAAGTCAACAGCAAGCATGTTAACTGATGCCATAAAAATAGGACAGAGGAAAATGAACTCCCAAGGGACAGAGATGGCTCAAGGTTTTTTTTGTGTGTGAGCTGCCTAGGTGTGTACTATGAAGCATTTATCGTATGCCCTATGTTTTTTCATGCATGGAATGATCTGCCTGGACTGTACGCAGAATAATATTTTTCACTGTGCCTTGGTACACGTGACAATAAATCTAAATCTAAACAGGTGAATCTATGTTCCCATTCATTTCAGTTTTTGGTCTTCTGATTCTGATTTATCCACCAATAAGTTAACAAATAGTTGTTGCATTGCTTATGCCTTCATGTTTAGCAGTATTTTGCATTTATTGCCCATCCCTAATTGCCCTTGTGGGGTCAGTTAAGAGTCAACCACATTGCTGGAGTCACATGTAGGCCAGACCAGGTAGGGATGGCAGATTTCCTTCCCTAAAGGACATTAGTGAACCAGGCAATCGACAGTGGTTTCATGGTCATCATTAGACTTTTAATTCCAGATTTTTATTGAATTCAAGTTTCACCATCTGCAGTGGTGGGATTTGAACCTGGATCCCCAGAGCATTACTCTGGTCCTCTGGATTACTAATCTAGTGACAATACCACTATGCCACCGCTTCCCCAGTACAGTAAACATTACCTCAAGCCCATGAAATGAATACACAGATGTAACAAAGTATTGTGTACTGAACTCACTCACATTTTTAAGACTGGAAAACAAAATTATGCAGTTTAGGAAATAACCTTGTTTTATTTTTTGTAGATGTACCTTTTAACATACACGTTCAAGCTTTGCTGCATAATGAAGACTGGAACAAGCAGCCCTTTCCATCAATAAAGAATGAGTTGAAGGTTTCCTTATCAAACAGTACTCCTTGCAAAAGCCATACATGTGAGGATGCCTTGGATTCAGTCAGTAAGTGGGTGCCTGCTGGCTTTTGTTTTTCACTTTGTGCTTTTATCCACAAAACTGGTTTTAAGTGTATAAATAAATTAATTACCTAACCAATTCAAAATAAAAGTGTGGATGCTGGAAATCTGAACTAAAAATAGAAAACTCTAGAGATATTCAGGTTTGGCAACACCTGTGGAGAGAGAATGACCTTTCAGTCACTGACCTGAAACTTTCACTTTTTCTTTCTTCATAAATGCTGCCAGACCTGCTGAACACTTCCAGCATTTTCTGTTTTCACCTTGACCGTAATCGTGATTTCTGGTTCGCACCATTAACAGATGTTTTATCAGCATTCTCTTAACTTTCCCACATTGTAAACTTTAATTTCTTAACTTTTTGTTTGATTTGATGCAGGTTTTAAAATTTCCTGAATGTAGAATATAACTGCAAAATATCGCCAGATATAGCTGTGAGATATCTCATAGTTCTATCACAATGGCATCCAAAATCTGCTTTCCCTTTTACTAAGCACTTGGCGGCACAGTGGTTCGCATTGCTACTACACAGCGTCAGGGACCCAGGTTCAATTCTGGCCTTTGGTGACTGTGTGGAGTTTGCACGTTATGGTGGCACAGTAGCACAGTGGTTAACACTGTTGCTTCACAATGCCAGGGTCCCAGGTTCGATTCCCAGCTTGGGTCACTGTCTGTGTGGAGTCTGCACGTTCCCCCGTGTCTGGGTGGGCTTCCTCCAGGTGCCCCAGTTTCCTTCCGCAAGTCCCGAAAGATATGTTTGTTAGGCGAATTGGACACTATATTCTGCTCCAAGAAGAACAAGCCCAATTTCTCCAACCTTGTAGCTAAAATTCCTCATTCCTAGTATAATTCTAGTAAATCTCCTCTGCACTCTCTCCAGGGCTTTAACATCCTTCATAAAGTAGGTGCCCAGAACTGAACACAATATTCCAAATGTGGTCTAATGATTTGTAGAGGTCTAGCATCACTTCTTTGCTTTTATACTCAATGCCTCTATTTATAAATCCAAGGATGCTATAAGCCTTCATAACAATTGTTTATTTCTTTAATGTTTGTATTAAGGATTTTTCATATTATACGGAACAAAGGTAAGCGTGAACATGCGTCGAAAACAAAATTATAGATACACCGATCATCTTTCGTTATTTACAACGGTTACAGCTTCTTGTTTTATGTGCTCCAGTAGGTGTTCATTTCTAGCTGGGTCCCCTGCCTCCCTCTCCCCTTTTTCGTCCTGAGCCCCAACCCCTTCTAGTCGTCTGGCGTGCCCTCTTCACTCATTAGTTCTTATATCCTGTTGGGTTGGCATGATGCCATGTATTTTGTTTTTTGGTGGGCATGGTTGGGCTCCATGCCTCTTTATTCCCCGTCCCCCATCCTTTTGTCTGCGTCTGTTATATCGTGGCTTCCCTCTCCTTTCCTCTGTCTTGTTGGCTACAAACAGGCATTGCATCAACTGGGTGAATAGGTCCCACGTTTTGTGGAAGCCTTCTTCCAACTCCCGGATGACAAATTTAATTTTCTCCATCTGGAGAAATTGTGACAGATTGGACAACCGGTCTGCAGTTTTGAGTGGTGCAGCTGATCGCCTGCCAAGCAGGATTCTCCGGCGGGCGATCAGGGAGGCAAGGGCGTCGGCCCTCTTCCCCATGAAGAGATCTGTCTGTTCTGATATCCGAAGACTGCCACTGCATAGCTTCACCCTCATCCCCACCACCTTGGGCATCGCCTCGAAGAAGGCTGTCCAGTACCTGACTAGCCTGGGGCAAGACCAGAACATGTGGGCGTGGTTGGCGCCTTGTTGGCACCGTTCGCGTGTGTCCTTCACTTCCAGGAAGAACCTTTTCACTCTGGTTCTGATTAAGTGGGCTCTGTGTACCACTTTCAGCTGCATTAGGCTTAGCCTTGTGCATGTGGAGGTGGAGTTGACCCTGTGCAGTGCTTCGCTCCAGAATCCCCATCCTATTTTAAACCCTAGGTCGTTTCACACCTTTTCCTTGTCTTGTCCCGTGATGTGCCTGCCCTTCCTGTTAGTCGCCCGTACAGGTCGCATTCAGTAAGTCCTCTAACAGCGACTTGTTGCGGTGGTCATGGGTACGTTTTTGTTTTCTACGTAAGACATTTTTGACCTGCATGCATCGTAGCTCGTTTCCCCTCACATCAGCTGGAACTTCTCTGTTAGTTCTTGTTAGTGTTGTCAGTCTGTTGTCGGTGTAGAAGTCCCTAACTGTCAATGTCCCCCTGTCCTGTCTCCACCTTTTGAAGGTGACATCCATTCTCGCTGGCGTGAACCTGTGGTTGTTGCAGATGCTAGCCTTAATCGACATTTTGGTTAATCCGAAGTGCTGTCGCAGTTGGTTTCACGTCCCGAGTATGACTATCACCACTGGGCTCGTTGAGTGTTTGTTCGGTGGGGATGGGAGCGCAGCTGTGGCCAGGGCCTGGAGGTAGATGACCGTGCAGGCGCCCTCCTCCATTCGTACCCACTCGGCTTCTGGCTGCTTTATCCATCCCTTCACCCTTTCCACAGTTGCAGCCCAGTGGAAATATTGCAGGTTTGGGATGGCTAGGCCCCCATTGTTTTCTTTTTTGGGAATCCTAGGTTCTCTCTACTCGCACTCACTTTCAAGAGCGCCATGATTCCTTCCATGCTGCCTGCCATGCTGCTCTGTGGTTCCCAGATGTACAGCCGCAGGTTATCCGCATAGAGTGAGACACTGTGCTCTGTCTCCTCTCCGGATCCCCTTCCAATTCTTTGCTGCCCTGAGCGTGATCACTAGTGGTTTGATCGCAACCGCAAACAGCAGCAGGGACAACGCCTTGTGACTCTGAGCAGCTGGAAGTACTTAGAGCTGATGGTATTTGGCTGTACGCTTGCCGTGGGAGTGCTGTACAGGTGCTTCACACAGGCGGTGAACCCTGCTCCAAGCCCGAACTGCTCCAATACCTCTATCAGGTACTTCCAATCGACTCTGTTGAAGGCCATTTCTGCATCCAGGGAGATGATAACCTCGGGTGTTCTGTCCCCAGATGGGGTCATTATCACGTTCAGCAGGCACCTGACGTTTGATGTTAGCCGTCTACCTTTGACAAAGCCCGTTTGGTCTTCTGTTACCAATCTGGTACGTAGTCCTCCAGCCTCCTGGCTGGGACCTTGGCCAGCATTTTCAGCAAAATGGGTTTATAGGACCCGCATTCTGTGGGGTACTTGTCTTTCTTGGGTGTCAGCGAGATTGAGGCTTGTGCTAGCTTAGGTGGCAGGGTGCCCCTCGCCAGCGAGTCTGTGAACATCTCCCGCAGGTGCTGGGCCAGTGCTGTCGTAAATATTTTGTAGAAGTCCACCGGGAACCCATTTGGTCCTGGTGCCTTCCCCGCCTGCATGGAGTTAATACCCTCCATGACTTCTCCCAGTTCTAATAGTGCTTCCAGCCCAGCCCAAGTGCCACCCCCCCCCCCCCGCTTAGCAACTATTTCAACTTGCCTGACCACCTTCAGAGAATTATGCACTTGAAACCCGAGATCCCTCTGCTCCTGTACTACTCAAAGTTGTACCACTGAGCCTATATTATCTCCCCATGTTTCTTCTACCAAAATGCATTACTTCACATTTTACGGCATTGAAGTTCATGTTCCAGGTATCTGCCCATTTGGCCAACTTGTCAATGTCCCTCTGAAGTCACTCAGCGTCATCCTCACAATTCACTTATTTTCCCTAGCTTAGTATCATCAGATAAATCGGAAAAAGCAAGGGTCCCAACACTGAGCCCTAGGGAACACTACTTTCAACTCTCCGCCAGTCTGAGAAATGCCCTATGTTTCCTATCTCTTAGTCAACTTTTTAAAAATAAATTTAGAGTACCCAATTCTTTGTTTTTTCCAATTAAGGGGCAATTTAGCATGGCCAATTCACCTACCCTGCACATCTTTTTGGTTTGTGGAGTGAGCCCACGTAGACATGGAGAGAATATGCAAACACCATACAGGCCTTGACCCGGGGCCAGGATTGAAAATTTGCAATCCTCCGGTCCCCCGGGACTAATCCTGTGTTCAGAGAGGCCTGGAAAATTTCTGTCAATGGCTCCACAATATGCTCTGTTACCCCTCTCAACAATCTAGGACTAGGATGCCTCCCAACTGGGCCTGGCGACTTCTGTACCTGAAGTGCTGCCAGCCTTTTTAGCACCTTTTCCTTATCTATCACTATACTGCTCAGTTGATCAACACCCATATTTTCAACTGGGCTATTTAATTTGGTAAAAACAGAAGCAAAGTACTCATTTAGTACCACTGCCATACTCTCCACATCAGTGAGCAGTTTACCCTGCTTGCCCCTTTATGGGCCCCATTTTATCCTTCACATCTTTTACCATTAATATTCTTGGAAGAACATAGAACAATACAGCGCAGTACAGGCCCTTCGGCCCACGATGTTGCACCGAAACAAAAGCCATCTAACCTACACTATGCCATTATCATCCATATGTTTATCCAATAAACTTTTAAATGCCCTCAATGTTGGCGAGTTCACTACTGTAGCAGGTAGGGCATTCCACGGCCTCACTACTCTTTGCGTAAAGAACCTACCTCTGACCTCTGTCCTATATCTATTACCCCTCAGTTTAAAGTTATGTCCCCTCGTGCCAGCCATTTCCATCCGCGGGAGAAGGCTCTCACTGTCCACCCTATCCAACCCCCTGATCATTTGTATGCCTCTATTAAGTCTCCTCTTAACCTTCTTCTCTACAACGAAAACAACCTCAAGTCCATCAGCCTTTCCTCATAAGATTTTCCCTCCATACCAGGCAACATCCTGGTAAATCTCCTCTGCACCCGCTCCAAAGCCTCCACGTCCTTCCTATAATGCGGTGACCAGAACTGTACGCAATACTCCAAATGCGGCCGTACCAGAGTTCTGTACAGCTGCAACATGACCTCCCGACTCCGGAACTCAATCCCTCTACCAATAAAGGCCAACACTCCATAGGCCTTCTTCACAACCTTATCAACCTGGGTGGCAACTTTCAGGGATCTATGTACATGGACACCTAGATCCCTCTGCTCATCCACACTTTCAAGAACTTTCCCATTAGCCAAATATTCCGCATTCCTGTTATTCCTTCCAAAGTGAATCACCTCACACTTCTCTACATTAAACTCCATTTGCCATCTCTCAGCCCAGCTCTGCAGCTTATCTATATCCCTCTGTAACCTGCTACATCCTTCCACACTATCGACAACACCACCGACTTTAGTATCGTCTGCAAATTTACTCACCCACCCTTCTGCGCCTTCCTCTAGGTCATTGATAAAAATGACAAACAGCAACGGCCCCAGAACAGATCCTTGTGGTACTCCACTTGTGACTGTACTCCATTCTGAACATTTCCCATCAACCACCACCCTCTGTCTTCTTTCAGCTAGCCAATTTCTGATCCACATCTCTAAATCACCCTCAATCCCCAGCCTCCGTATTTTCTGCAATAGCCTACCGTGGGGAACCTTATCAAACGCTTTGCTGAAATCCATATACACCACATCAACTGCTCTACCCTCATCTACCTGTTCAGTCACCTTCTCAAAGAACTCGATAAGGTTTGTGAGGCATGACCTACCCTTCACAAAGCCATGCTGACTATCCCTGATCATATTATTCCTATCTAGATGATTATAAATCTTGTCTCTTATAATCCCCTCCAAGACTTTACCCACTACAGACGTGAGGCTCACCGGTCTATAGTTGCCGGTGTTGTCTCTGCTCCCCTTTTTGAACAAAGGGACCACATTTGCTGTCCTCCAGTCCTCTGGCACTATTCCTGTAGCCAATGATGACATAAAAATCAAAGCCAAAGGTTCAGCAATCTCTTCCCTGGCCTCCCAGAGAATCCTAGGATAAATCCCATCAGGTCCTGGGGACTTATCTATTTTAAGCCTGTCCAGAATTGCCAACACCTCTTCCCTACGTACCTCAATGCCATCTATTCTATTAGCCTGGGGCTCAGCATTCTCCTCCACAACATTATCTTTTTGCTCTTTGTTTTAGCACAGCCTGCTGCCCTTTCCTCATGCTTCCTCTTAGCCTTCTTTATTCCAGCCTTAGCCTCTCTTCTGTATTTGAGATAATCTTCCTGCTTTCCATTGCTAATATTATTCTGGCATACACATATGCCTCCTTTTTTTACTTCCTTATTTTATCATCAATATCCTCCGTCATCCAAGGTACTCTAGCTTTGGATACCCCAGATTTATTTCTCATGGGTAAGTACCTAGCTTGCACCCTTTTCATCTCTCCTTTGAAAGTCTCCCATTTTTCATCCACTGTTCTATCTATCAAAATGCACTTCAACAAAGAACAAAGAAAATTACAGCACAGGAACAGGCCCTTTGCACTCCAAGCCTGGGCCGACCATGCTGCCCGTCTAACCTAAAACCTTATACACTTCCGGGGCCCATATCCCTCTATTGGCATCCTATTCATGTATTTGTCAAGGCGCCCCTTAAATGTCAGTATCATACCTGCTTCCACCACCGCCTCCGGCAGCGAGTTCCAGGCATACACTACCCTCTGTGTAAAAAAAAAAAAAAAAAAAAAAAAAAAAAAAAATCTTCCCTCGCATATCTCCTCTAAACTTTGCCCCTCGCACCATATCCCCTAGTAATTGACTCTTCCATCCTGGGGAATAGCTTCTAATTATCCATTCTGTCCATCTCATAATTTTGTAGACTTCTCAACTTGAGGTTGCCCCTCAACCTCCATTGTTCCAGTGAGAACAAACTGAGTTTATCCAACCTCTCCTCATAGCTAATGCCTTCCATACCAAGCAACATTCTGGTAAACCTCTTCTGCACCCTCTCCAAAGCCTCTTATGCTTCTGGTAGTGTGGCGACCAGAATTGAACACTATATTCCAAGTGTGGCCTAACTAAAGTTCTATACAGCTGCAGCGTGACTTGCCAATTTTTGTACTCAATGCCCTGGCTGATGAAGGCCTTTTGTGTCGTCCAATCAACCTGCTCCAGTTCACCTTTTAGACCCCTAAAATTTGCCCTTTTTCAGTCTGGAATCTGAATCCGTGACTGATTTTTAAAATCCTTTTCCAACTTAATATTGGATTAATATTTGATCACTATCCTGAGTTCTATGATTTATAATTTTCAATCTTTATGGAGTAACGTTGGACAGGCAACATTAGAATTAAGTTTTACACTTAATTGTCTTGGAGTTTACCTTCTGATCAATGTGAATTAAGATTTTGCCCTAATTTTGTTTTGCCCTAATTTTGTTTCTTATTTATGTGTGGAAATAATGCTCGTAATTTCCACAACTGTTTGCTCCTGATTGGATTGGATTTGTTTATTGTCATGTGTACCGAGGTCCAGTGAAAAGTATTTTTCTGCAAGCAGCTCAACAGATCATTAAGTACATGAAAAGAAAAGAAAATACATAATGGGGCAACACAAGGTATACAATGTAACTACATAAACACCGGTATCGGGTGAAGCATACAGGGGTGTCGTGTTAATTAGGTCAGTCCATAAGAGGGTCGTTTAGGAGTCTGGTAACAGCGGGGAAGATGCTGTTTTTGAATCTGTTATTGCGTGTTCTCAGACTTTTGTATCTCCTGCCTGATGGAAGAAGTTGGAAGAGTGAGTAAGCCGGGTGGGAGGAGTCTTTGATTATGCTGCCCGCTTTCCCCATGCAGTGGGAGGTGTAGATGTAGTCAATGGATGGGAGACAGGTTCGTGTGACTCTCTTTAGTTTCTTGCGGTCTTGGGCCGAGCAGTTACCATACCAGGTTGTGATGCAGCCAGACAGGATGCTTTCTATGGTGCATCTGTAAAAGTTGATAAGAGTTAATGTGGACATGCCAAATTTCCTTAGTTTCCTGAGGAAGTACAGGCACTGTTGTGCTTATGTTAATGTTACGTGCTACTTCTGTTAATGTGGGCAGCATTACTCAAGAGGAATGAGCAACTGAGCCTTACAAGCCATGACCGGTGTGTATATCTCTGGAAATTCTGCTGGTTCAGCAGCAGTTGTTGTTTTCCTCAGCATTCTGAGAGGGAGACTGGAAAAGCATTTTTCATATTGAACCCTAAACTGCCATCCACCATCCCCTGTTGGCAGAACAGATGTATGGACATTAAGTGAAGATCAGGCTGCGCTCAACTGTCATTCTGCTGCAGTTCAGCATACTGCCAGCATTCTATTGCTAGTTGCACAAGAAGAGTGATCACTTAAGAGGAATATTCTGAATGTAACTTGTGATCATGAGCCCATACCCCTCTAAGAATCCAATGGCTTTAGGAGGGGATAAAATAATCAGGAGGGGAAATGTATTCTCAAAGCTTTTTGCTCTAGTTTTTAAAAAATGTAAACATCTCAAAAGAATTTCTCAAAACTGACACATGCAAGGATTAATGGTAAAAAATATTGAATCCTTTCAATGTTTGCAAACCGGTTGCATAGAATTTTTTAAATTCAAGTATTATATCTTGAAGAGCAAAACACAAGATTTTTATTTCTATTGTCCAATTGATCTCCAGGGTGTAATGTGTATAAGGACTACTATCCAAAGGCACTCGGACAGCACTGGAACCAGTCACCGTCTGGCCCTAAGCTACAGACTCCAGGAGAAGCATTGAGGAAACCCTTCAAGGAATTAAGAAAGAGAAGGCATTCGAATGAGAAAAATACTAGTAAGGCCAAACCGTGTAGTGCATGTATCTGCATCATTGTTGAATTTGCTATTGGAGATCTCTTGCTTTCCCCCAAAATGAAGAGCACATTGCCTGAAACACATTTGTCCACTTGGCTCACGAGCATGCTCTCCCCACAGATTACATCATGTCTGGGTTGCATTGCCTGAGTCCACCATCTCTTTCACCTGTTTGAATTTGTGGCGGAAACTGCACCTGCACCAAATCTGACACCAGTAGTTAGCCTGAACTGAAGTAGTGATCGCTCCCTCCTCATGGTGGCTGACACAGATGTTCTAATAAGGGAATGAAGGGCAGCACGGTGGCACAGTGGTTAGAATTGCTGACTCACGGCGTCGAGGTCCCAGGTTCGATCCCGGCTCTGGGTCACTGTCCATGTGGAGTTTGCACATTCTCCCCGTATTTGCGTGGGTTTTGCCCCCACAACCCAAAGATGTGCTAAATTGCCGCTTAATTGGAAAAAATGAATTGGGTACTTTAATTTTTTTTTAAAAATTTTTTAAATGAGGGAATAAATAACATGTTTCCCCAACCTATGATAGAATCTCCCTCCCTCTCTGATCCTCTTGTACCTCCAAAATAGCAGATTTTGTTTCTCCTCTTACATCTTTGAGCCGTTCATTTCTCTTCCAATCGGCAGGACTCTCTTGCTGCTGTCCATAATGTATTCCCTCTGTCTTGTCTCTCTGCTTGGTCCTCATGCTTTTCACACTCTGAATTAGAAGATCACGGATTCAGGTCTCACTCTAGGATTCAATCACATAATCTAGGCTGACAATCCAGTGCAATACTGAGTGAGTGCTGCATGGTTGGAGTTACTGTAATTTGCATGCAATATCTGCCTACCCATCTAAGTCAATGGTGCATGGAAAAGATCTCATGGCATTCCTTAAACAGGAGAGGGCGTTTCCTCTGTTTCCTGAGCATCACTTATCCCTCATAACCAAAATAGATACGGTACATTTATCTCTCTGACTGTGGGATCTTGCTGTATTCAAATTGGCTGTTGTATTTTACTGCAATGTGATTATACTTCAAAAGACATGAATTGGTTGTGAAGTGCTTTGAATGTAAAAGGTGCTATGTATTTATTTGATTCCTCTTGCCTCTGTTCCGAAAGCTATACTTTACCAATACTTTCCCATCTTTTAAAAAAAAAAAAAAATTTAAAGTACCCAATTATTTTTTTTCCAATTAAGGGGCAATTTAGTGTGTCCAATCCACCTAACCTGCAATACTTTGGGTTGTGGGGGTGAAACCCACGGAGACACGGGGCGAATGTACAAACTCCACACAGATAGTGACCCGGGGCCAGGATCGAACCCGGATCCTCAGCGCCGTGAGGCAGCAGTGCTAACCACTGTACCACTGTGTCACCACCAATACTTTCCCGTCTAACCCTAATAACTCCTTGTTAGGCAAGGGAATCAACCTACCTCCGCCTTAAAAATATTCAATGACTCCGCCTCCACTGCCTTCTGAGGCAGTGTGTTCCAGAGTCGTAAACATTCTCCTCATCTCTGTCCTAAAAGGGTGACCCCTAAATTTAAAACAGTACCCCATTAGTTCTGGACTCGCCCACAAGAGGAAACGTCCTTTCTACATTCACCTTGTCGAGACCGTTCAGGATCTTACATACTTCAATCTAGTTAGCCCCCCACTCTTCTAAACTCCAGAGGAAACAAGCCCAGTCTGTCCAACCTTTCCTCATAAGACAAGACATTCATTCCAGGTATTAATCTAGTAAAGCAAATAAAATCGTCATAGTCCCAGATGCCCTTAGGCTCCTTTCCCTTTTGAGGGGGTGAGCTGACTGGTGGTGATTTAACATTAGGATCACCACACCTCAGGCAAGGGGCAAGGTTGAGAATGTGGGCATTCATGAATAACCTCTGCCGGTATGGGAACGGAACCTGAGCTGTTGGCCTTGCTCTGCATCACGAACCAGCTGTCCAGTCAACTGAACTAAATCAGCCCCCAAACCTCCTCTGAACTGCCTCCAACACACTTGCATCCTTCCTTAAATAAGGAGACCAAAACTGCACACAATATGAGAGGTGTGATCTCACCAGAGCCTTGTATAACTGAAGCATAACATCCTTTCATATTCAATTCCTCTCGTAATAAAGGATAGCATTCCATTAGGCACCTTTAATTACCTGCTACACCTGCATACTAAGTTTTTGCTACTCATGCACGAGAACACCTAGATCCCTCTGCACCTCAGAATTTCTGCAATCATTCTCAGTTTAGTAATACTCTGCTTTTTCTTCCTGCCAAAATGAACAACTTCACACCTTTCTATATTATACTCCCATTTGCTAGACTTTTGCCCACTCACTCAACCGATCTATGTTCATCTGCAACCTCATGTCTTTTTCACAACACACTTTCCTACCTACCTTGCTATCTGCAAACTACCATGCCTTTTCTCCCTTCATCCAAGTCATTCATATAAATTGTAAAAGGTTGAGTCCCCAGTACAGACCCTTGTAGGACTCTCATCCTGGCAATCAGAAAAAGATGCATTGATGCATACTTTGTTTTCTGCCAGCCAGCCAAACGTCTGGTCAGGAAGACTGGGCTTGTTTCCACCAGAGTTTAGAAGAGCGAGGGGTAACTTGATTGAACTATATAAGATCCTGAATGGTATTGACGAGGTAGATTTGGAAATGATGTTTCCCCCCTTGTGGGTGAGTCCAGAACTAGGTGACGCTGTTTTAATATTAGTGGTCACCTTTATAGAACAGAGATTAGGAGAAATTTTTTGTTGTGCGGCCATGAAACTCTACCTCAGAAGGCGGTGGAAATGGGATCACTGATTATTTTTAAGGCATTGTAAGATTCTTATAAGACTAGGGAATCAAAGGAGTAGTTGGGAATGTGGAACTTCACACAAATAGATCAGCCATAATCTTATTGAATGACGGATTAGGCTCGAGGGGCTGAATGCTCCTATTTTATACGTTAATATGTTATAGCCATGCTAATATGTTACCCCCTACACCATGAGCTCTTATTTTTTGCAATAACCTTTGATGTGGCAACTTATCAAATGTATTCTGGAGATCCCAGTTCAGTACGTCCTTTATCCACAGTGCATGTTACTCATTCAAAGAACCTCAATAAATTTGTTAAACGTGATTTTCTTTCACAAAATTATACTGATTCTTCCTGATTTACCTTGAGTAAGTGCCTCCATAATGATCAATTCTAACACCTTTCCCATGACAGATGTCAAGCTAACTGACCTATAGTTTTCTGCCTCCCTCCTTGGAGAGAGGAGTTGCATTTGCTACTTTGCAGTCTAATTGAACTTTAGCGAATTTTGGGATATTAACATCAATGCATCTGCTAGCTCATTAGCCACCTCTTTAGACCAAAGAGTGAAGCCCTCAGGACCCAGAGATTGTCAGCGCACAGCTCCATCAGTTCTCTCAGCACCATTTCCTTACTGATTTGTAATTTCACCAAGTTCCTCTCTCCCTCCCACCTCCTGATTTACAGCTATTACTTAAACGTCTTTTAAATCTTTGACAGTGAATACAGAAGCAAAATATTCATCCGTCATTTCCTTATTATCTACTATCAATTCCCCATTTATTCACCAGAGAACCAAAACTCACTCTACTTGCTTCCTTTTTAAATACTGGTAAAAACTCTTGCTATCCGTTTTTATATTTCTGGCTACCTTCTTTCTCCTGATTAACCTTTGTCATTCTCTGCCGTTCATTATATTCTGACCTAATCATCTAATCTGGCACATCTTTGCACAGTTATATGCTTCTTCCTTCCATTTGATGCTTTCTTTAGCTAACCACAGATGGTGGGCCCTCTCCTTAGAATTTTTCTTTATATTCGAAATATACTCTTTTTTCCTTTCAAACTGGATAGAAAATACAATCCTATTATGGACACCTTTACTCTGAGGTCGTTCATTAATCCTGTAATTTTATACGATAACCAAGGTTCCAGAACGTGTTGCTCAATGAAACTAGCTTGAGAGCATTCTATGAACTCATTCAGGCTACTACCGCCAATCTGATTTTTCCAGTTCATATGTAGATTAAAATTAGCCATGAGTATTGCCATTCCTTTATCACATGGATCCTATTTTATTTCTTGTATACTTTGTCCTACATTGTTGTCGCTGTTGTAACTCCCACAAATGGCTTCTTTCCCCTACTATTCCTCATCTCCACCCAAACCGATTCTGAACTGAACCAAAGTCATCTCCAGCTATTGCACCAATGCCATCCTTGATTAACAGTACTACTCCTCCACTTTTACCTAGCTTCCTATTCTTCTTGAATGGCAAATACTCCTCAGTATTAAGGATCAAAGATTCAGGACCAAATCCTTGTTATCCTGCAACCATGTCTTCGTAATGGCCATAAGATCACATTAATCTCTTTCATTATCTCAATTCATTTACTGTGTTATGTATGCTACACATTCAGATACTGAACCTTTAATTTTGTATTTTGTTATTTTTGCAACATCTGGTCTTGACTGTTGATTTATTCTTAGATTTATTTTCTCTGACACATGTCCCATTATAATATTCTGCTCTCCTGCTTGTAGGACCCCTTGATTTGCTACATCTACCCTAGCTTGATCCCTCACCACCAACTACCCCCCCCCCCCCATTCTTTGGTACAGAGAACAAGGTCAATCCCCTTCAAAATACTGCCCCCTACTACCACTACATTCCTGTTTGCTTCCCCCCACTTGAAAAGTTTCCTGTGCCATGGCCACCTGCCCATCCATCTTGCTTTTGTCCACACAGGTTGTGAGCACCTCTCTTTGACAGTTGCAAGATCTGAAGTTTCATAGAATGCCTACAGTGCAGAAGGAGGCCATTCAGCCCACCGAGTCTGCACCGACCCTTCGAAAGAGCACTCTATCCATGTCCACTCACCCGTCCACCCCACCCTATCCCCGTAACCCCATAACCTAACCTGCACGTTCCTGGACGCTAAGGGTCAATCAACCTAACCTGTACATCTTTGGACTGTGAGAGAAAACCGAGCACCCGGTGGAAACCCACGCAGACACTGGGAGATCATAACAAACTCTACACAGACAGTGACCCATGGCCAGAATTGAATCCGGGTTCCTGGCACTGTAAGGCAGCAGTGCTAACCACTATGCCTTCACCCTTTACTATCTGCTCAATCCCTTTAATTGCCCCACTCAATATCTTCCTGTCCCTCACTGCGGATCAAAACAGACAACCCTATGCTAAATGATGTGACAATCTTTGTGACCAGATATTCCTCCTCTCCCTAATGTTGCACTGTGTCTACAATTTGGCTTCCAGACCAATTAATCCTGAACCTGAATTCCTTTAGCTGCTTTCTGCTGATGTCTGACCTGGATCGCCTTGGTGTTCACAAGACCCCACGTTCCACAGCTGCAACATAACAGCTCTTGTACCATGTAACATGTTGTTTAGTTAATTTAATTACTGTACGCTACAGTTTGTGTTTATTAAATGCTAGCACCACTGACAGCTGAAAGTTATAAGTTTTAGTTGCACAGGAATATGTTTTAGGTGTTTCTTAATTATTCTTCAAGTTTTCGTTTTTATTTATAAATTTATTTAAAGATCCGTGTCCTAAGTTTGCTATCGACACATTGGCTGGAAGTGCTTTCTGTTTGGGATAATCAGCTTGCGGAAATACACTTCCTATACTATTTTTAACCAAAGGTATAAAAAAAACATAAAAACGATACTTGCCAAACTACTAGCTTCTCCAATCAATCAAATTGCTTCCTTGCCATTATGTCACTGTCTGTTTTCAGTCTCCTAACTGCCTTCAGTCTCCCGACTGCCTCTCCAATGTTTGCAATGCCCCGATTGCCCCTCCAATTGCATTGTTTGCAATCTCCCGACTGCCTCTCCAATTGAGCTGTTTGCAATCTCACGACTGCCTCTCCAATTGCGCTGTTTGCAATCTCCCGACTGCCTCTCCAATTGCGCTGTTTGAAATCTCACGACTGCCTCTCCAATTGCGCTGTTTGCAATCTCCCGACTGCCTCTCCAATTGCGCTGTTTGAAATCTCACGACTGCCTCTCCAATTGCGCTGTTTGCAATCTCACGACTGCCTCTCCAATTGCGCTGTTTGCAATCTCACGACTGCCTCTCCAATTGCGCTGTTTGCAATCTCCCGACTGCCCCTCCAATTGCACTGTTTTCAATCTCACGACTGCCTCTCCAATTGCGCTGTTTGCAATCTCCCGACTGCCCCTCCAACTGCGATGTTTGCAATCTCCCCACAGACTCTCCAATTGCACTGTTTGCAATCGCCCGACTGCCTCTCCAATTGCGCTGTTTGCAATCTCCCGACTGACCTCCAATTGCGCTGTTTGCAATCGCCCGACTGCCCCTCCAATTGCGCTGTTTGCAATCTCCCCACAGACTCTCCAATTGCGCTGTTTGCAATCTCCCGACTGCCTCTCCAATTGCGCTGTTTGCAATCGCCCGACCACCCCTCCAATTGTGCTGTTTGCAATCTCCCGACTGCCCCTCTAATTGCGCTGTTTGCAATCTCCCGACTGCCTCTCCAATTGCACTGTTTGCAATCTCCCCACAGACTCTCCAATTGCGCTGTTTGCAATCTCCCGACTGCCTCTCCAATTGCGCTGTTTGCAATCGCCCGACCGCCCCTCCAATTGTGCTGTTTGCAATCTCCCGACTGCCCCTCTAATTGCGCTGTTTGCAATCTCCCGACTGCCTCTCCAATTGCACTGTTTGCAATCTCACGACTGCCTCTCCAATTGCGCTGTTTGCAATCTCCCGACTGCCCCTCCCATTGCGCTGTTTGCAATCTCCCACTGCCTCTCCAATTGCACTGTTTGCAATCTCCCCACAGACTCTCCAATTGCGCTGTTTGCAATCGCCCGACTGCCTCTCCAATTGCGCTGTTTGCAATCTCCCGACTGCCCCTCCAATTGCGCTGTTTGCAATCGCCCGACTGCCCCTCCAATTGCACTGTTTGCAATCTCCCCACAGACTCTCCAATTGCGCTGTTTGCAATCTCCCGACTGCTTCTCTAATTGCGCTGTTTGCAATCTCCCGACTGCCTCTCCAATTGTGCTGTTTGCAATCTCCCGACTGCCTCTCCTCCTGCGCGGTTTTTACTCTCCCAACTTCCTGTGATATTTAGGACCCTTCCAATATTTTCTGATACAATATAGATTTGAAAATTGTTTACCTATTTTTCAAAAAGCAGTTTTTTTTCGTATTTCAATGCTGGAAACTTCACAAAATTAGTCACAGCTGAAACCTATTGAATAGGTGTTTGACCAATGTGATAACACTAATTTCTAAAATCAGCCTTGTTAACTAGCATTGTAGATCTTGCTGTCTAATTACTGCACTCTTTTTTTTTTTGTATTTCAGTTTTAAATAAACGACATTGTGCTCTGCTGAACCCCAGTGAATTTCCTTCAGGTTCTTTGGTGAGAACAGCACTGACTGCAGTCTCTATTCAGCAAACTCCATGCTCCAGCCCAACAGATAGCTGGGCATCCAGATCAACACCATCCCAAAGAGCACTTGCACACACAAAGGATGTAAGATATAGTGGACTGACAATAAGTTATTGGACTGTGCTAACCCTATCACTGATATTCAGTCATTAGAGATTTCTGTACTGGATTAATTCCTCCCATAAAGGTGTAACAACCCAAGATAATAAATGAAACAACTTCTTCTGAATGTCGTAGATATGTTAATTAATGTGTATTTTCAAATCAGCCATAATGTGAGAAGGTTTCCTCAAGAGTGAAGTGGCCATTTTCTCCAGTAGATTTCACAATAGTATTGATTTATTCTTCACATGTGACAATGCAGGATGCTGATTGAGATATATAACATTTACACCACAGAAGGTGCGCATTCGATCCATTGTGCCTGTGCCAGTTTTGCTTGTTTAAGTTACTTGAACCTTGTTGAGCTGTCATGATTGTGGAACTTCCGGTGGTGGCCATGGTGTGAGCGGTCGCACATTTGGCAGTTCCTGCTTGAGGTGTTCCTTTTGGTCCTTTTCCATGGTTGCGGGGTGGATATTTTGGAGGAAAAAGGTGCCGAGGTGGTGGAGGAAAGCTACACTCCACTGGTGAGGTTGGTGGATGACCCGTGGACCAGAATTGGGTCTAGAAGGAAGGAGCTGCAGGAGCGAGAAACTCTGTGTGCGACACAGTGGAAGATGACGGGGGATAAAGGGTCGGTCCTACCACCCAATGGTCGACGGAGCAGTTAGTTGACTTTCTTAACGAAAAGTTCAGCCACCAGAGGAGGGAGGCTTAGGAGGACCTGGCAAAGGTGGTAGACCGCTGAAAGCAGTGATCAACCGTGTGGAGGAGGCGATGGGGGAGCACGAGGAGCAGATTACCTTGTTGACGGCCGAAGTTGGGATGCTGAGAAAGACTTGGAATCGGCTCAAGGAGAAAGTGGAGGATTTGGAGAACCGCTCCCGGAGACAGAATCTGAGGACAGTGGGGATGCTGAAGGGCATCGAGGGAGCGGACTCGGGCTCTTATGTGGCCAAGATGTTGGAGAAGCTAATGAGGGAGGGGGCCTTTGACCGGCCTCTGGAGGTCGTTCTGGCGCAAAGGGCACTTATGAGGAAGCTAAAGGCGAATGAGTCGTCAAGGGCGATGATGGTGAGGCTACACCGGTTTCTGGACAAAGAGAAGATCTTGCGGTGGGCCAGGAAGACGAGGAGATGTGCCTGGGAAGGCAATGAGCTTCTGATACATCAGAACCTGGGCGTGAAACGGGCAAAGACGAGAGCCAGATTCAAGGCTGCCCTCTTTAGGAAGGGAGTGTAGTTGGGAATGTTGTACCCGGTCCGCCTTTGTGTGACCCATAACGGCTGCGAATACTACTTTGGAACACCGGAGGAGGCAGTGGAGTTCTTGAGAGACAATGAACTGGCAGGAGAGGGAGGACATTGAACTTTATAAGAAATGTGAGGTGGTGTTGGTTCTCACAGCCTATTTGCTGTATTGTGCTGGGTTCTTTTGTGTTGGGTAATGGCCAGGAAATAACTTTTCTTCGGGACTGTTTAGCTCTTTCATGGGGTGCTTTGGTGGGAGGACGGTGGAGGTGAATGCATCTTTTTTTAGAACATAGAACGATACAGCGCAGTACAGGCCCTTCGGCCCACAATGTTGCACCGACATGGGAAGTCAAAAAACAAAAGCCATCTAACCTACACTATGCCATTATCATCCATATGCTTATCCAATAAACTTTTGAATGCCCTCAATGTTGGCGAGTTCACTACTGTTGCAGGTTGGGCATTCCACGGCCTCACCACTCTTTGCGTAAAGAACCTACCTCTGACCTCTGTCCTATATCTATTACCCCTCAGTTTAAAGTTATGTCCCCTCGTGCCAGCCATTTCCATCCGCGGGAGAAGGCTCTCACTGTCCACCCTATCTAACCCCCTGATCATTTTGTATGCCTCTATTAAGTCTCCTCTTAACCTTCTTCTCTCTAACGAAAACAACCTCAAGTCCATCAGCCTTTCCTCATAAGATTTTCCCTCCATACCAGGCAACATCCTGGTAAATCTCCTCTGCACCCGCTCCAAAGCTTCCACGTCCTTCCTATAATGCGGTGACCAGAACTGTACGCAATACTCCAAATGCGGCCGTACCAGAGTTTTGTACAGCTGCAACATGACCTCATGACTCCGGAACTCAATCCCTCTACCAATAAAGGCCAACACTCCATAGGCCTTCTTCACAACCCTATCAACCTGGGTGGCAACTTTCAGGGATCTATGTACATGGACACCTAGATCCCGCTGCTCATCCACACTTCCAAGAACTTTACCATTAGCCAAAAATTCCGCATTCCTGTTATTCCTTCCAAAATGAATCACCTCACACTTCTCTACATTAAACTCCATTTGCCGCCTCTCAGCCCAGCTCTGCAGCTTATCTATGTCCCTCTGTAACCTGCTACATCCTTCCGCACTGTCGACAGCACCACCGACTTTAGTGTCGTCTGCAAATTTACTCACCCACCCTTCTGCGCCCTCCTCTAGGTCATTGATAAAAATGACAAACTGCAACGGCCCCAGAACAGACCCTTGTGGTACGCCACTTGTAACTGAAATCCATTCTGAACATTTCCCATCAACCACCACCCTCTGTCTTCTTTCAGCTAGCCAATTTCTGATCCACATCTCTAAATCACCCTCAATCCCCAGCCTCCGTATTTTCTGCAATAGCCTACCGTGGGGAACCTTATCAAACACTTTACTGAAATCCATATACACCACATCAACTGCTCTACCCTCATCTACCTGTTCAGTCACCTTCTCAAAGAACTCGATAAGGTTTGTGAGGCATGACCTACCCTTCACAAAGCCATGCTGACTATCCCTAATCATATTATTCCTATCTAGATGATTATAAATCTTGTCTCTTATAATCCCCTCCAAGACTTTACCCACTACAGACGTGAGGCTCACCGGTCTATAGTTGCCGGTGTTGTCTCTGCTCCCCTTTTTGAACAAAGGGACCACATTTGCTGTCCTCCAGTCCTCTGGCACTATTCCTGTAGCCAATGATGACATAAAAATCAAAGCCAAAGGTTCAGCAATCTCTTCCCTGGCCTCCCAGAGAATCCTAGGATAAATCCCATCAGGTCCTGGGGACTTATCTATTTTAAGCCTGTCCAGAATTGCCAACACCTCTTCCCTACGTACCTCAATGCCATCTATTCTATTAGCCTGGGGCTCAGCATTCTCCTCCACAACATTATCTTTTTGCTCTTTGTTTTAGCACAGCCTGCTGCCCTTTCCTCATGCTTCCTCTTAGCCTTCTTTATTCCAGCCTTAGCCTCTCTTCTGTATTTGAGATAATCTTCCTGCTTTCCATTGCTAATATTATTCTGGCATACACATATGCCTCCTTTTTTTACTTCCTTATTTTATCATCAATATCCTCCGTCATCCAAGGTACTCTAGCTTTGGATACCCCAGATTTATTTCTCATGGGTAAGTACCTAGCTTGCACCCTTTTCATCTCTCCTTTGAAAGTCTCCCATTTTTCATCCACTGTTCTATCTATCAAAATGCACTTCAACAAAGAACAAAGAAAATTACAGCACAGGAACAGGCCCTTTGCACTCCAAGCCTGGGCCGACCATGCTGCCCGTCTAACCTAAAACCTTATACACTTCCGGGGCCCATATCCCTCTATTGGCATCCTATTCATGTATTTGTCAAGGCGCCCCTTAAATGTCAGTATCATACCTGCTTCCACCACCCCTCATCTACCTGTTCAGTCACCTTCTCAAAGAACTCGATAAGGTTTGTGAGGCATGACCTACCCTTCACAAAGCCATGCTGACTATCCCTAATCATATTATTCCTATCTAGATGATTATAAATCTTGTCTCTTATAATCCCCTCCAAGACTTTACCCACTACAGACGTGAGGCTCACCGGTCTATAGTTGCCGGGGTTGTCTCTACTCCCCTTCTTGAACAAAGGGACCACATTTGCTATCCTCCAGTCCTCTGGCACTATTCCTGTAGCCAATGATGACATAAAAATCAAAGCCAAAGGCCCTGCAATCTCTTCCCTGGCTTCCCAGAGAATCCTAGGATAAATCTCATCAGGCCCCGGGGACTTATCTATTTTCAGCCTGTCCAGAATTGCCAACACCTCTTCCCTACGTACCTCAATGCCATCTATTCTAATAGCCTGGGTCTCAGCATTCTCCTCCACAACATTATCTTTTTCCTGAGTGAATACTGACGAAAAATATTCATTTAGTATCTCGCCTATCTCTTCAGACTCCACACACAACTTCCCATCCCTGTCCTTGACTGGCCCTACTCTTACCCTAGTCATTCTTTTATTCCTGACATACCTATAGAAAGCTTTAGGGTTTTCCTTGATCCTACCTGCCAAATACTTCTCATGTCCCCTCCTTGCTCGTCTTAGCTCTCTCTTTAGATCCTTCCTCGCTACCTTGTAACTATCAAGCGCCCCAACTGAAACTTCACTCCTCATCTTCACATAGGCCTCCTTCTTCCTCTTAACAAGAGATTCCACTTCTTTGGTAAACCACGGTTCCCTCGCTCGACGCCTTCCTCCTTGCCTGACCGGTACGTACTTATCAAGAACACGCAGTAGCTGTTCCTTAAACCAGCTCCACAAAGTGTGCCCAACACTTGCAGCCTACTTCTCCAACCTATCCCCCCCCCAAGTCATGTCTAATGGCATCATAATTGCCCTTCCCCCAGCTATAACTCTTGCCCTGTGGGGTATACTTATCCCTTTCCATCACTAACGTAAACGTCACCGAATTGTGGTCACTGTCCTCAAAGTGCTCACCTACCTCCAAATCTAACACCTGGCCTGGTTCATTACCCAAAACCAAATCCAATGTAGCCTCTCCTCTTGTTGGCCTGTCAACATATTGTGTCAGGAAACCCTCCTGCACACATTGTACAAACAACGACCCATCTAATGTACTCAAACTATATCTTTTCCAGTCAATATTTGGAAAGTTAAAGTCTCCCATAATAACTACCCTGTTACTTTCGCTCTTATCCAGAATCATCTTCGCCATCCTTTCCTCTACATCCCTAGAACTATTTGGAGGCCTATAGAAAACTCCCAACAGGGTGACCTCTCCTTTCCTGTTTCTAACCTCAGCCATACTACCTCGGAAGAAGAGTCCCCATCTAGCATCCTCTCCGCCACCGTAATACTGTTTTTGACTAGCAGCGCCACACCTCCCCCTCTTTTGCCTCCTTCTCTGAGCTTACTAAAACACCTAAACCCCAGAACCTGCAACAACCATTCCTGTCCCTGCTCTATCCATGTCTCTGAAATGGCCACAACATCGAAGTCCCAGGTACCAACCCATGCTGCCAGTTTCCCTACCTTATTTCGTATACTCCTGGCATTGAAGTAGACACACTTCAAACCACCTACCTGAACACTGGCCCCCTCCAGCGAAGTCAATTCTGTGCTCCTGACCTCTATACTCAATCTCTCGTACCCTAAAACTACAATCCAGGTTCCCATGCCCCTGCTGTATTAGTTTAAACTCCCCCAAAGTGCACTAACAAATCTCCCCCCCCCCCCCCCAGGATTTTTGTGCCCCTCAGGTTCAGATGTAGACCATCCTGTCTGTAGAGGTCCCACCTTCCCCAGAAAGAGCCCCAGTTATCCAGAAATCTGAATCCCTCCCGCCTGCACCATCCCTGTAGCCACGTGTTTAATTGCTCTCTCTCCCTATTCCTCATCTCATTATCACGTGGCACGGGCAACAACCCAGAGATAACAACTCTGTTTGTTCTCGTTCTGAGCTTCCATCCTAGCTCCCTGAAAGCCTGCCTGACATCCTTGTCCCCTTTCCTACCTATGTCGTTAGTGCCAATGTGGACCACGACTTGGGGCTGCTCCCCCTCCCCCTTAAGGACCCGGAAAACACGATCCGCGACATCACGTACCCTTGCACCTGGGAGGCAACATACCAAACGTGAGTCTCGCTCCCACAAAATCTCCTATCTGTGCCCCTGACTATAGAGTCCCCAATTACTAATGCTCTGCTCCTCTCCCCCCTTCCCTTCTGAGCAACAGAGACAGACTCCGTGCCAGAGGCCCGTACCCCATGGCTTACCCCTGGTAAGTCCCCCCCCCACCACAAGTATCCAAAGCGGTATACTTGTTTCTCGGGGGAACGACAGCAGGGGATCCCTGCACTGACTGCTTCTTCCCAGTCCCTCTTACAGTTACCCATCTATCTCCAATCTTTGGTGTAACTAATTCCTGAAGCTGCTATCTATGACCCCCTCTGCCTCCCGAACACTCTTTTTCTTAGTGTTATTGTTGTTTGCATCATGGTGGAGTGCGAGCACGGGGTGAGGAGGGGAATCAATGGAGGGTAGGATGTTTGGCGCGGGGGGTGGGGGGGGGCCTGCTGGGCTAGCTAGTTCACGGGAGCACAGTGGGGGGTGGTTAGAGTTTTAGAGGGGGATGGGTTTTGTTTTGTTCGGGGGAGGGGGGGGGACTGCTGACGGGGGTGGGCAGTTGAAGTGAAATAAGGAGGGAGTTGGAGACGGTGGACATCTGAGGGTGGCCTGGCGGGTTGCGGGATGCAAGCCGGGGCTGGCCCAAGAAGGGTTATGGTTGATCGGCATGGGAGGATATGCGGGGTGCCCCCCCCCCAACCAGACTAATCACATGGAATGTGAGGGGCTGAATGAGCTGGTCAAATGGTCGTGCGCGTTCATGCATCTGAGGAGCTTCAAGGCGGATGTTCCATTTCTATAGGAAACGCATTTGAAGATTGAGGACCAGATTAGACTGAGGAGGGGTAGGTTGGACAGGTGTTTTATTCGGGGTTGGATTTGAAGAAGTGGGGAGTAGCAGTGCTAATAAATAAGTGGTTAGCGTTTGAGGTGGGGAACATAGTGGAAAATCTGGGGGGAAGGTTTGTGATGGTTAGCATGGTCTTGGTGAATGTTTATGCCCTAAATTGGGATGATGTCAAATTTGAGATGAGTGTTGGGGAAGATCCTGGACCTGGACTCTCATCAGCTGATAATGTGGGGGACTTTAATACGGTCATTGAGCTGAGATTGGACAGGTAGAGTCCGCAGCTGGAGAGGGTATCAGCGGTGGTGAAAGAGCTAAAGGGGTTCATGGAGTGATGGGGTTTTGGGGGGTGGGTGGACCTGTGGAGCCTGAGAGCAAAGGAATTTTCGTACTTCTCCCATGTGCACAGGGTGTATTCGCGCATCGATTGCTTTGTGGTGGATAACACTCTGCTGGCGGGGGTGGTCGACTCTGGGTACTCGGCGATTGTTTATTTTGACCGCGTGTCGCACTTGATGGACTTGCAAGTGAACCGGAGGGGGCCCAGTGCCCGCACTGGAGATTAGATGTGGGATTGTTAGCAGACGAGCTGGTGTGCGAGCAGGTGAAAGCTGCCACTCGGGGGTATGTGCAGCCGAATGACACGGGGGAGGTATCGGCTGCCAAGCTATGGGAGGTGCTTCAGGCATTGGTCAGGGGGAACTGATATCGATTTGGGCGCACAGGGACAGAATGAGCGGGTAGAGATGACTAGACTGCTGGAGGAGATCTTGCGGGTAGATAGATATTCAGAGGCCCCGAAGGCAGGGTAGTTGAAGCGGCGGCAGAAGCTCCAGATGGATTTTGGGTTGGTGTCCACGGGGGAGGCAGTGGGGCAGTTAAGGAGGGCCAGGGGGGCAGTGTATGACTGGGGAGAAGGCGAGCAGGATGTTGGCTCACCAACGTAGGAAGCAGGAGGCAGCGAGGGAGATGGGAAAGGTGAAGGGTGATCCTGGACCCGGTAGGGGTGAATGGGCTGTCTGAGGAATTTAGTAGGAAGCTATATGAATCTGAGTCCCTGGTGAGAGGGAATGCAGCGTTTTTTGGATAGGTGGGAATTTCCCAAAGTGGAGGAGGATTTGTTAGAGGGGTTGGGGCATCCATTGGACTATGGTGGACGTGCTGGAGGGTATGGGGCGATGCAGGCAGGGAAGGCTCCGGGTCCGGATGGGTTCCTGGTAGAATTTTATAAGAAGTTTCCAGGGGATCTGGGGCCCCTTCTGGTAAGTGCATAAGAGAGCCACGGGATAAGGGGGAGCTTCCCCCTATGCTATTCCAGGCCTCAATATCCTTGATTCTGAAGAAGGATATGGACCAGTAGTAGTGTGGGTTTTATTGCCCGATTTTGCTGCTGAATGTGGACGCCAAACCGCTGGCAAAGATCTTGGCCTCTGGGATCAAGGACTGTACACCAGGGGTGATGGGGGAGGACCAGGTGGGATTTGTAAAGGGGAGTCATTTGTCGGCAAACATTAGGCACTTAATGAATGTGAATCTGATGCCCCCCGGTGGGACAGGAGGTGGCGGTTGCTATGGATGTGGAGAAATCCTTTGATCAGATAGAACGGGAACAATTGTGGGAAGTTCTGGTACGGTTCGGTCTGGGCAGGGGTTTGTGGATTGGTTCCGATTGTTGTATCGGACGCCAGTAGCAAGTGTAAGGATGGATCAGGTGAACTGGGGTATTTTGGGCTACATCGTGGGACAAGGCAGGGGGGCCCACTCTCCCCGTTGCTTTTTGCCCTGACGATAGAGCCATTGGCAATGGAGAGGGATAGTGCGGTGGGCGGGGTGGAGCATAGAGTTTCGCTGTACGTGACGTCTCACTACTTTTCGGACCCATTGGGGATTATGAACATCTTGGAGGAGTTTGGTTGGTTTTCCGGGTATAAATTAAACATGGGATAGAGTGAGGTTTTCCTGATTCAGGCAAGAGGACAGGAGGGGAGGCTGGGCGAGCTGCCATTTAAGTGGTGGGGACGAGCTTTAGATACTTAGGTATTCGGGTGGTGGGGATGGGAACATTTGCACAAACTGAACCTGGCATGGCTGGTTGAGCGGAATGGGGATTTTAAGAGGTGAGGATGTGCTCCCGTTGTCGCTTGTGGGCCAGGTGAAAATCGTGAAAATGACAGCCCTCCCAAATTTAATGAACTACTACTGGGTGCAAATATAGCCATGGTTAGGAAATGGGTAGTTGGGGTGGGAGCAGATGGAGACAGCTTCTGCAAGGGCATTAGACGTTCCTGCTGGCCAGGTACTCCACGTGCCCGGTGTTGGTGGCGGCCCTGAGGATGTGGGGACAATGGCAGCAGCACTGATTTGTGGAAACCATAGGTTTGCCCCGGATGGGGCTGGATGCGGGTTCTGGGGGTGGCAGCAGGCGGGGATCGAACGGTTTGGGGATCTATTTGTAGGGGGCAGCTTTCCGAGCTTAAAGGAACTGGAAGAGGAGTATGAACTGCCCAGCAGGAATGGGTTCTGGTACTGACAGGCACAGGGTTATGTTAGGAAGCAAGTGTCATCTTTTCCCGACCTGTCACCCCTGGGGCTGCAGGACAAGGTGGTGTCGAAAACGAGTTGGTGAGGGTAGTGTATCGGAGATTTATAAGGAATTGATGGACTGGGAGGGTGCCCCAATAGGGGAAGTTAAGTGGGAGGAAAGGTTGTGGTGGTGGTGGTGTTTGGGGGGTGGGGAGAGAGATCGAGGCTGGGTTGGAGGGAGGAAGGGGAACAGAGAGAGAGATAGAGGCTGGGTTATGGGAGGAGACTCTGAGGAGAGTGAACGCATCATCTTCATGTGCTAGGCTTAACCTCATTCAATTTAAAGATGTTTATAGGGCACATATGATGTGGTCAGAGTGAGCAGGTTTTTTGAGGGGGTGGGGGATAGGTGTGGGCGGTGGGCATGTCCACATATTCTGGGCTTGTCCGAAACTGGAGGAATTCTGGCGGGGGTTTGCTGACGTTATGTCTGAGGTACTGGGGGTGAAAATTGTCCCAAGTCCAGAAATGCCGATTTTTGGAGTGTCGGAAGACCTGGGTGTCCAGGGGGCGAGAGAGGCCGATGTCTTGGCCTTTGCTTCCCTGGTAGCCCAGAGACAGATCTTGTTGGAATGGAGGGACTCGGGTCGCCGAAACGGGGTGTGGGTGAGTGATTTGCGGAATTCCTGAAACTGGAAAAGATTAAGTTTGCCTTGTTGGGGGGTTCGTCCAGAGATGGAAGCCTTTCATTGACTTTATCAAAGATAGTTAAGACATCAGCAGTTGGGGGGGTGGGTTTATAGGGGGTAAATACGGGGAAGGCAGGATGGGTGGAGGGGGACAGCAGGGAGGGTGGAGTGTTGTGATTTCCTGTTTGTTCTCTCCTTCTTGCTTTTGGATTGTGTTTTATGTATATATTTATAAATGCCTTAAAAATATTTCTAAAGAGCTGTCATGATTGTATGGGAGATGGGAATGTTTGCCAAAATGAACTACAAAATCAATAAGGATGTGCTTGGCCAGCATTAATTAAGAACACCAATTATTTTTGTTCTTGTGACACAAGCATGCCAAGGATCACTGAATCTGTGGTCACCGAATGATTGACAGGTTTTCTAATAAAACATCATTAAGAAAATATTTTGAAATTTGAGTTACACAAGTATTCATTTTTATTATGATAAACATTTAGTGCTTGCAACTATTTTGGAAATATTTTTTGCAGATTATTTTTTGCAACTATCTGCAGATATTTTGGCTGATTTATTAACGTCCAGATTTGATCCCTGCTTTGTACCAAACTTCACCTGGAACAGTGGAAAGGATGTCACAGTTGGCTTTAGTATCTCCAGGTTAGGGAAGGGGAAATTGGCCAAGTCTCACTTGTCTAATCCAGTGACCTTCCCTGGAAACCATCAAGTGAGGACTGGATTTCTCTCACTGCCACATTTAGTCAATAGTTTGCTGGCACTTAGTGTCTCACCTACATTATTATTGGTTATTTTCTGAAGTATTGAGCGTGTTTCTTGTTCAACAAATGGTGATACAGCAAGAGGTTAGAACCTTTTGCAATGAGACGGGAAGCAGAAAATTGACAGGAGTTGGATATAAAGACGACTCATTGTAATCCTGCTACCAGACACATTTTTTAGAAGACTCCAACCGATATAATGAAAAGCTCTTTGTTGTGCCATTCTAGATTCCCTTGCGGCAAAGGCAACAAAGTGAATGTTGTTATGATATTGATAACATTGTGATACCCATGTCATTGGTTGCCACCTCCAAGATCGAGAAGCTGCAGTACAAGGAGATCATTACACCGAGGTAGACTGTTTTCTTGATTTTATTTTTTAAGGCATAAGAGACCTTGTATTATTATTTCTAGCAGAAGACCGGCATTGAAGAACCACAGGAGTGCTCAAGGTGTTGTGCACTGGTACATATTCCATTTGTAACTTTCCATTATCATTGTCCCTAAAGTAGTCCAATATCTTATGTGGTCAACCAGAGTAAATATAAAACAATAACTAAATTTAGTATAACAATGATGGTGAAAATGGAAAATAGAAGGGACCGTAAACCTATAGACCAGGCAAAACAAATTTGCAGTAATTGTGTAGAGGATGAGTTTTCTAGATCAGAATGTTGAGGAACCAACTAGGGAACAACCTATTTTGGATTTAATAATGTGCAATTAAAATGGGCTGATTAATAATCTGTAGTAAGAATCTCAAGATAACGCCAGCACGGTGGCACAGTGGTTAGCACTGCTGCCTCACAGCGCCACGGTCCCATGTTCGATCCTGGCTCTGGGTCACTGTCCATGTGGAGTTTGCACTTCTCCCCATGTTTGCGTGGGTTTCGCCCCCACAACCCAAAGATGTGCAAGGTATGTGGATTTGATGTGCTAAATTGCCCCTCCCTTAATTGGAAAAAAATGAATTGGGTACTCTAAATTTTTTTTAAAACTTTTTTTAAAAATGAGGAGAAAGTTGGCCAAGATACATTGCGAAACTACATTAAAAGATATTGTGGTGGAGAAACAGTGCCTAGAATTCAAAGAAATGATACAGAATTGGGAATAAATGTACCTTTTTAAAGAACAAAAAAACCTGCGAAAAAAATCAAACAACTGTGGCTTGCGAAGAGTTAAAGATTGTATTAAATCAAAGGAAGAAGAATATGTTGTCGAAAAGAGTAGTAAGCGTGAAGATTGGGAATATTTTAACATTCGGCAAAGGAGCACCAAGACTTTAGGTATAGAAGATTGGAATTTCAAGTGATATAAAAACAGATTGTCAATATTTCTCTCGGTATGTAAATAAGAGGGAATGAGTGAAAGAAAGAATGGGCCCATTAGAGGTAGAGTACTGCTGAAATTATAATTGGGAATAAGAAAGTGGCACTCACATTGAAGACGGGTAGAAAGTTTCTGTTTACATTAGGAGAACATTTCAGAAATAATAGGTAATCAAGGGTCTAGCAAGAAATAAACAAAAGAAATCCGTATAAATGAAGAAATAAAACTGGAAAATTAATGGGACTAAGTGGCAATAAATCCCCTGGACCTGATGTACTGCATCCTAGGGTCTTAAATGAGCTAGCTGCAGAAAATAATTGATGTATTGCTTTTAATCTGGCAGAGTTGAAGAATAGTTCCCAAGGATTGGAAAGCAGCAAACAGCACCATTATTTAAGAAATGAGGGAGAGCAAAAATGGAGAAATATTTCCAGAGTGTATTTGTGTCTTTTACTATGAAGACCAACAAATTATTTTGTTCAATATGTCTGCAATTTTTTTTTTAGTAGAGAGCTGTGGGTGTTTGGTTGTTGAGTATATTCAAGATAGCGGATGATAAATCTTTGGGTACTAAGGAAATTAAGGGACTTTTGGGATAGTGTGGGAATGTGGAGTTGAGATAGAAGATCATCCATAATATTGTTGAAGGCAGAGCAGGCTTAAAGGGCCTCATAGCCCACTCCAGTTCCTATTTCTGTTCTTATCAACTCTTCATCAAAGAACTCCAAGTTTGTTGGATACAATTTGCCTCTAATAAATCTGTAGCTGTGGTGATCTTTGTGAGGGGTTTCCAGGATGGAAGGCTTTGTGATCACAAATTAAACAAAGCTCTTTTGAAGAACTAAACTAATATTATTAACACTACTAAATTTGAGTTTAACGCTTATCCTGAATAGCAAACATACATGTAAGAATTAAACTACACTCACTAACACTATCTACTAATTATAACTATTATATCTTAACTATCTTTGTCAACTCCAGTCTAATCTCCTCCCCTTAGCTTAAGAGCCAGTGCAATTTATAGTACTGTTCCTTAGCTCCCTCTAGTGGCTAGGCTTAACATAACATTAACTCTTCACATGCTGTATAATGTCACATCCCCCTTTGAGAAAAATGTTGGCTGTACATTTTCTTGTTTACAGTATTATACAGCATGTCAACTATGATAGAACTAATGTTAGATTTACAGATTTAATCTATTTGGAGGTTTCCTACATCTTGTAGACCTTAATGTTACAACAGTGTTATTTGAATTATCTGGTACATTTGACAATATAGCTTTTGAAAAATCATTTGTAGGAAATATGAGTTGTTGACTCATGGTAGCTGATCCTGTGAATGTAACAGGTTGTTTTGAGTTTCAAGAGGTCTCTTCTGTTTCTACAAAAAATCTTTCCACATTCTGTTCTGATCACATATGATCTTGGTGTGAGTTCATTGAGGACGTTTGCAATGTCCATCCATCCACCTTCAGGATTACGAATGTGTACATTATCACCTTCTTTGAGTGTAGATAGTGGTTTGGAGTTTTTATCGTATTACTTCTTTTGATTACTCTTTCTGCACAACTTGTTCACCTTTGAAACTATTAGAGTTGTAACGTTGTACGTATTCTTCGTCCCATCAATAATTGTGCTGGAGAAAGCCCCAATGACAATGGTGTCGCCCTGTATGTCTCCATAGCTTTTTGGAGAAGCTACTTCACGATTCCCAACCCTTTCTCAGCTTTCCCGTTTGCCTGCGAGTATAGTGGGCTAGAAGTTATTACATATGTGAAGTTACAGTCATTGGCAAATTGTAACCACTCCAGGCTGCTAAAACATGGTCCATTGTCTGTGACAACAGTAACTGGTGTGCCATGTCTGGCAAATACATTTTTTTGTTGCCCTGACAACTGGATGCATTGTTGAGTTGGATAATTTGATAACCTCTGGAAATTTTGAGTAATTGAAAGTAAAATATGTCCATGGCGACTTTTGTCCATGGTTGAGTAACTGTTCGCTTTCCACCAAGGTCTGCGTACATTGTGTTGGTTGCTGTATTTGGCATAACTGACACTGTTGAATGTAGTTGTCTACATCCTTGTTGATTCCCAGCCAATACACAGATTGCCATGCTCTTCTTCTATATTTCTCTATGCCTTGATGTCCTTCGTGGATTTGTGCGAGAATATCTTGTCGAACACATGGTGGGATTACAATGTGGTCCTCTTTCAATAGAAAGTCATCTATTGTTGTCAGGTCTTCTCTATGTTGCGAAAGTTTGCACATTTCCCTTTAGGCCAGTCAGTACATAGATATTGTGTCACTTGCTGAAGTGTCGTATCCCATAGTAGAGTTTCTGCCTTGATTATTTGTAGTTCAACATCTGTGACGGGTAACATTGCTGTGATGAAGTTGGCTTGTGCTTCAATACTGAGTACAAGGTCAACAACTTGGTTATCTTCGTGAATTGTGGCGCTGGGTAACGTATCCGCAAGTACTAAATCTTTCGAACCAGGGAAAGAGTTAGCAGTGTGAATTTTCTGCATTAAGTTTAGCTGGATACATGCAATAAGTGAGGATGTTGTGTCCTCTACAATTTGAAAATCAAGTGCAATTTTAATATCACCACTCTGAACTATGATGTAGAATGAACCTTTTGTTGCTATTTCATTTCCATTGTAGTTTGTTAATCTACAATGTATCTTTTTATATTTTGGACAGGTTGCTACTTTGCCCAAATCTGATTCTGTTATCAGATTAGCGTGTGCGCCAGTGTCCAATTTAAATTGTGCCTCTGATCCATTTATGATCAATGTTTCTATCCAATCTTTATTTCTATCGGATAGTTACCTGATTGGTTTATCAGCAGTATCATTTCCATTAGTTATAGTGATTGCTTCTATTATTAAGTTGTCCAGTGAAGTAGGCATCGTGAGATCAATCTTTGATTTTAAAATTTGTTGTTCTTCCTTGTTTTGTATAGTGTTGACTTTTTTAATGATGTTGAAATGCCTTTTTAAATTGATTCTGTTGTGTTGTGTTAAATCTGCATTGTGTAGCAAAATGATTGAGTTTGCTACATGTTGTACACCATTTTCCAAATGCAGGACAGTGTTGTTTTAAGTGGGAGTGTCCACAGCGTGTACATGTCTTGTTGGTGATGTCATGCATCAACCTCTCGTGCACATGTGCAAATCGGTCAACTTCTGGTTCACGTCCTTTTTCTTTTAAAAAAAATTTTTATTAAAGTTTTCACAAAATATCAACAACAAAATGTAAAAGGAACCCAATAGAATGAAATACAAAACAAAACAACCCCGTGCCCCCCTCCCCCCTATACATAGAATCATAGAAGTTTACAGCATGGAAACAGGCCCTTCGGCCCAACCAGTCCATGCCGCCAAGTTTTCACCATTAAGCTAGTCCCAGTTGCCCACACTTGGCCCATAACCCTCTATACCCATCTTACCCATGTAACTATCTAAATGTTTTTTAAAAGACACAATTGTACCCGCCTCTACTACTACCTCTGGCAGCCCATTCCAGACACTCACTACCCTCTGAGTGAAGAAATTGCCCCTCTGGGCCCTTCTGAATCTCTCCCCTCTCACCTTAAACCTATGCCCTCTAGTTTTAGACTCCCCTACCTTTGGGAAAAGATGTTGACTACCTTATCTATGCCCCTCATTATTTTATAGACCTCTATAAGATCACCCCTAAGCCTCCTACGCTCCAAGGAAAAAAGTCCCAGTCTATCCAGCCTCTCCTTATAACTCAAACCATCAAGTCCCGGCAACATCCTAGTAAATCTTTTCTGCACTCTTTCCAGTTTAATAATATCCTTCCTATAATAGGGTGACCAGAACTGCACACAGTATTCCAAGTGTGGCCGTACCAATGTCTTGTACAACTTCAACAAGACGTCCCAACTCCTGTATTCAATGTTCTGACCAATGAAACCAAGCATGCCGAATGCCTTCTTCACCACCCTGTCCACCTGCGACTCCACCTTCAAGGAGCTATGAACCTGTACTCCTAGATCTCTTTGTTCTATAACTCTCCCCAACGCCATACCATTAACTGAGTAGGTCCTGGCCTGATTTGATCTGCCAAAATGCATCACCTCACATTTATCTAAATTAAACTATGTTCTATGTTCTAAACTCCATCTGCCATTCGTCGGCCCACTGGCCTAATTGATCAAGATCCCGTTGCAATCCTAGATAACCTTCTTCACTATCCACTGTGCCACTAATCTTGGTGTCATCTGCAAACTTACTAACCATGCCTCCTAAATTCTCATCCAAATCATTAATATAAATCACAAATAACAGTGGACCCAGCACCGATCCCTGAGGCACACCACTGGTCACAGGCCTCCAGTTTGAAAAACAACACTCTACAACCACCCTCTGCCTTCTGTCGTCCAGCCAATTTTGAATCCAATTGGCAACCTCACCCTGGATCCCGTGAGCTTTAACCTTCTGCAACAACCTACCATACGGTACCTTGTCAAAGGCTTTGCTAAAGTCCATGTAGACAACGTCTACTGCACTGCCCTCATCTACCTTCTTGGTCACCCCCTCAAAAAACTCAATCAAATTTGTGAGACATGATTTTCCACGCACAAAGCCATGCTGACTGCCCCGAATCAGTCCTTGCCTCTCTAAATGCTTGTAGATCCTGTCTCTCAGAATACCTTCTAGCAACTTACCTACTACAGACGTTAGGCTCACCGGTCTGTAGTTCCCAGGCTTTTCCCTGCTGCCCTTCTTAAACAAGGGCACAACATTCGCCACTCTCCAATCTTCAGGCACCTCACCTGTGGCTGCCGATGATTCAAATATCTCTGTTAGGGGACCCGCAATTTCCTCCCTAGCCTCCCACAACACCCTGGGATACATTTCATCAGGTCCCGGGGATTTATCTACCTTGATGCGCTTTAAGACTTCCAGCACCTCCTCCTCTGTAATATGCACACTTCTCAAGACATCACTATTTATTTCCCTTAGTTTCCTAACATCCATGCCTTTCTCCACCGTGAATACCGATGAGAAATATTCATTCAGGATCATTTACATAAATAATAAATTAACACCCTGAATTAACACACAGCAAACATACCCCCAGTATAGACAAACAAAAATAAAATAGAACCCACCTCCTCCTCCCCCCCCCCCCCCCCCCCCCCACCGGGCTGCTGCTGCTGACCATTGTCTACCGTTCTGCCAGGAACTCCAAGAACGGTTGCCACCGCCTGAAAAACCCTTGCACCGATCCTCTTAAGACAAATTTCATCCTCCAATTTAATAAACCCCGTTGATCCAGGATATTCCACGCTTGGGGGGCCTCGCATCCTTCCACTGAAGAAGAATCCTTCGCCGGGCTACCAGGGACGCAAATGCCAGAATACCGGCCTCTTTCGCCTCCTGCACTCCCGGCTCCCCTGCAACCTCAAATATTGCGAGCCCCCAGCCCGGTTTGACCCTGGATCCTACCACCCTTGACACCGTCCTCGCTACGCCCTTCTAAAATTCCTCCAGCGCTGGGCATGCCCAGAACATATGGGTGTGGTTTGCTAGGCTCCCAGAGCACCTAACACACCTGTCCTCACCCCAAAAAAAATGGTTCATCCTTGTCCCGGTCATGTGTGCCCTGTGCAGCACCTTAAACTGTATGAGGCTGAGCCTCACGCACGAAGAGGAAGAGTTCATCCTCCCAAGGGCATCTGCCCACGTCCCCTCCTTGACCTCCTCCCCCAACTCCTCCTCCCACTTACCTTTCAGCTCCTCCACCGAGGCCTACTCCTCCTCCTGCATCACCTGGTCTGTTGCCGAGATCTTCCCCCCCCAACCCCCCCCCCCCCCCCCCGAGAGTACCCTGTCCTGTACCGTGCGTGGCAGCAGCAGCAGGAATTCCACCACTTGCCGCCTGGCAAACTCCCTTACCTGTAGATACCTGAAGGTGTTCCCTGGGAGGAACCCGTACTTCTCCTCCAGCTCACCCAGGCTCGCGAACTTCCCATCCACAAACGGGTCCCCAACCTTCTTATCCCTGCCCTGTGCCACCCCCGAAAACCCTCCATCTATTCTCTCTGGGACAAACTGGTGGTTCCCCCGTATCGGGGTCCACACCGAGGCCCCCACTTTCTCTCTTCCCCCCCCCCCCCCCCCCCCCCGTGCCGCCTCCATTGCCCCCAGATTTTGAGGGTAGCCGCCACCACCGGGCTCGTGGTATACCTCATTGGAGGGAGCGGCAGTGGCGCCGTTGCCAGCGCCTCCAGACTCGTAACCTCACAAGACGTCGTCTCCAGCCTCTTCCATGCAGCCCCCCCCCCCCCCCCCCAAATCACCCACTTGCGCACCATCGCCGCATTGGCGGCCCAGTAGTATCCACAGAGGTTGGACAGCGCCAGCCCCCCCCATCCCTACTCCACTCCAGGAACACCCTTCTCACCCTCCGGGTCCCTCGCATCCACACAAACCCCGTTATGCTCCTGTTGACCTGCCTAAAGAAGGCCTTCGGGATAAGAATGGGGAGGCACTGGAACAAGAACAAAAACCTTGGGAGCACCGTCATCTTGACTGACTGCACCCTACCCGCCAGGGACAGCGGCAACTCGTCCCACCTCTTAAACTCCTCCTCCATTTGCTCCACCAGCCTTGTGAAATTAAGTCTATGCATGGCCCCCCAGCTCTTGGCCACCTGGACCCCCAAATACCTGAAACTCCTCTCCGCCCTTTTTAGTGGGAGCTCGCCAATCCCCCTCTCCTGGTCCTCTGGGTGAACCACGAACAACTCGCTCTTCCCCATGTTGAGCTTGTACCCTGAGAAATCCCCGAACTCCCTGAGGATCCTCATTACCTCCGGCATTCCCCCCACCAGGTCCGCCACATAGAGCAGCAAGTCGTCCGCACAGAGCGACACCCTATGCTCCTCCCCGCCCCGCACCAACCCCCTCCAGTTCCTCTACTCCCTCAGTGCCTTAGCCAGGGGTTCAATCGCCAGTGCGAAGAGCAGGGGGGACAGGGGACACCCCTGCCTCGTCCCTCGATGCAACCGAAGGTACTCAGACCTCCTCTTGTTCGTGGCCACATACGCCATCGGGACCTCGTACAACAGCCTAACCCACCTGACGAACCCCTTCCCAAACCCAAACCTCTTCAGCACCTCCCACAAGTACCCCCACTCTACCCTATCGACGGCCTTCTCAGCGTCCATCGCCACCACTATCTCCGCCTCCCCCTCCCTCGCCGGCATCATAACGTTCAGGAGCCTCCGCACATTCGCGTTCAACTGCCTCCCCTTCACGAATCCCGTCTGGTCTTTGTGGATAACCTGCGGCACCCAATCCTCAATTCTTGTGGCTAAGACCTTCGCCAGCACCTTGGCATCTACATTTAACAACAAAATCGGCCTGTAAGATCCACACTGCAGGGGATCCTTGTCCCGCTTCAGGATCGATCAAGGAGATCAGTGCCTGGGACATCGTCAGGGGCAAAGGCCCCCCCCCCCTTGCCTCATTGAAGGTGCTAACCAGCAAAGCGTCCAACAGGTCCACATATTTTTTGCAGAATTCGACCGGGGAACCGTCCGGCCCCGGTGCCTTCCCCGCCTGCATGCTCCCTATCCCTTTGGCCAGCTCCTCCAGCCCAATCGGGGCCCCCAATCCCGCCACCAGTCCCTCCTCCACCTTCGGGAACCTCAATTGGTCCAGAAAGCGGCCCATCCCTCCCTCCACTGGGGGCTCGGACCGATACAGTTCCTCATAAAGATCCCTGAAGACCCCATTGATGACAACCCCACTCCGCACCACACTCCCTCCCCTGTCCTTAACTCCCCCGATCTCCCTTGCTGCGTCCCGCTTCCGAAGCTGATGCGCCATCATCCGGCTTGCCTGTTCCCCGTATTCATAAACCACCCCCTGGGCCTTCCTCCACTGTGCCTCCGCCTTCCTGGTGGTCAACAGGTCAAATTCGGCCTGGAGGCTATGCCTCTCCCTCAACAGTCCCTCCTCCGGCACCTCCACGTACCTCTTGTCTACCCTGACCATCTCCCCCACCAGCCTCTCCCTCTCCCTCTGCTCTCTCCTCTCCTCCTTGTGGGCCCTAATGGAGACCGGCTCTCCCCTAACCACCGCCTTCAGCGCCTCCCATACCATCCCCACTCGGACCTCCCCGTTATCGTTGGCCTCCAGGTATCTCTCTATGCTTCCTCGGACCCGCTCGCTCACCTCCTCGTCTGCCAACAGCCCCACTTCCAAGCGCCACAACGGGCGCTGGTCCCTCTCCTCCCCCAGCTCTAGATCTACCCAATGCGGGGCGTTTTCCGAAATGGCTATCGCCGAGTACTCAATATCCTCTACTCTCGCTATCAGCGCCCTGCTCATAACAAAAAAAGTCGATCCGGGAATAGGCCTTATGAACGTGTGAGAAGAATAAAAATTCCCTAGCCCCCGGCCTTGCAAATCTCAAAGGGTCCACCCTTCCCACCTGGTCCATAAACCCCCTCAACACTTTAGCCACCGCCGGCCTCCTACCCGTCCTAGACCTGGAGTGGTCCAGTGCCGGATCCAACACCGTGTTAAAGTCCGTGTCCCCCCCCCCCCCCCCCCCATTATCAGGCCCCCCACTTCCAAGTCCGGGATGCGACTCAACATGCGCCGCATAAAACCCGCATCGTCCCAGTTCGGGGTGTACACGTTGACCAGCACCACCCACTCCCCTTGCAGCTTACCACTTACCATTACGTACCTGCCGCCATTGTCTGTCACAATGCTCAACGCCTCGAACGACACCCTCTTCCCACCAAGATCGCTACCCCCCCCCCCCCGATTTTTGGCATCCAGCCCCGAATGAAACACCTGACCTACCCACCCCTTCCTCAATCTTACCTGGTCTGCCACCTTCAGGTGTGTCTCCTGGAGCATGACCACATCCGCCTTCAGCCCCTTCAGGTGCGCGAACACCCAGGCCCGCTTGACCGGCCCGTTCAGTCCCCTTACGTTCCAGGTTATCAGCCGGATCAGAGGGCTACCCACCCCCGTCGACTAGCCGCAACCCCTCCTCAACCAGCCACGCGCCCGCATCCCACGACCGGCCCGTTCCCCACGACGGCAGAACCCCGTCCCAACCCACTCTACTCGCTCCAACTCCCCCTTGACCATACCAGCAGCAACCTGGTCTCTCTCTTTCCCCCCCCCCCCCCCCCCCCTAGCTGCTTTGCTCCCCCCATTGCACTCCCGCAAGTCAGCTGACTCCTGCTGACCCCAGCCACTCCCGCCTCTCCTTCGACTCCTCCCATTGTGGGACTTCCCCCCCCCCCCCCCCCCTCCATTACCCACCAGCAGGCTCTCCGCCTCCCCTTTCTATGCCAAGCGCGGGAAAAATCCCGCGCTTCCCCGGCCCCGCCCCCTCCAGCCTTCAGCGCGGGAAAAAGCCCACGCTTTCCACCTGCACGGCCCCGCCACCTCTGTCGCCGCTCCTTTTACAGGCCCAGTACCCTCTTCCCCGACTCGGGCCACCCCCTCCCCCACGGGGCCCCAGCCCCCGTAGCGGCCATCCACCCCCTACTCCGTTTGCTTGCCCCCCTCCAAGAGCCCACCCGACAGACCCAACCAAAACAGTGCCCAACCCACCCTAACCACCCACACCGAATCAAAAAGAAACAAGAATTTTAAAAAACCCACTCAAAATGTAACACAACAATAACAATCCCCGACCATCCCTACGCCCGAACCCCCCATCCCGACCCTCAGTTTGTGTCCAACCTCTCGACCTGAACAAAGGCCCACACCTCCTCCGGGGACTCAAAATAATGGTGCCGGTCCTTGTAGGTGACCCACAGTCGCGCCGGCTGCAGCATGCCAAACTTCACCCCCTTCCTGTGCAGCACCGCCTTCACCCGGTTGTACCCGGCCCTCTTCGCCACCTCCGCGCTCCAGTCCTGGTATATTCGAACCTCCGCGTTTTCCCACCTGCTGCTCCTCTCTTTCTTGCCCCACCTGAGTACCCACTCCCGATCAGCGAACCGATGAAACCGCACCAGCACCGCCCGCGGCCGCTCGTTAGCCTTGGGCCTCCTCGCCAGCACTCTATGGGCCCCTTCCAGCTCCAGGGCCCCTGGAAGGACCCCGCTCCCATCAGCGAGTTTAACATAGGCCCCCACGTCCGACCACTCCGGTCCCTCCGGGAGGCCCAGGATCCGCAGATTCTTCCGCCTTGACCGATTCTCCATCTCCTCGAACCGTTCCTGCCATTTCTTGTGGAGCGCCTCGTGCGCCTCCACCTTTACCGCTAGGCCTAAGATCTCGTCCTCGTTATCTGAGATCTTTTGTCGGACCTCGTGGATCGCCACCCCCTGTGCCGTCTGTGTCTCCAGCAGCTTCTCAATCGAAGCCTTCATCGGCTCCAGCAGGTCCGCTTTGAGCTCCCTGAAGCAGCGCTGGATAACCTCCTGCTGCTCCTGTGCCCACTGCATTCACGCTGCCTGGTCCCCGCCCGCTGCCACCTTGCTCTTCATCCCTCGCACTTTCTTTGGGTTCACCACCACTTTTTTAGTCGTCCCACTCCTGGTCCAAGCCATACACTGTCGGGGGAATGTTGCAGTCTTCTTCCCACACCGGGTAATGTCGAAAAAATGCCGTTGGGGGCCCTGAAAAGAGCCCAAAAGTCCGTTCCAAGCGGGAGCTGCCGAACGTGTGACTTAGCTCCGCATAGCCGCACCCAGAGGCCGTTCATGTCCTTTTTCAAAGTGCGTATGTGCAGAACGTCAAATGTCTGTTTCGTGGGTTTTTTCTTACCCGTGCCTGCGCAAAATGGCTACCTGCTGCAGCGCAATTCATTTTAAACTACGTCCGAGAGGCAATGGCGCCGACCACGTTGCTGAAGTTCGCTCCTTTTTCACGTGATCTGAATTCAGCATATTCATTGGTGGCTTGCTTACTTGCTTTACAGAGGTTGATGGCTTCTTCTAAAGTTAAATTTCGTTTTCTTAGTAAACGTTCCTGCATTTGCTTTCCAAATATGCCAAACACAATTTGGTCACGCAGGATTGATTCAGTAATTGAGGAAAAATTGCAGGATTGACTCGGAGCCTCAAATCAGTTGGAAAAGAGTCAAAAAAATTCCCCTTTTAGCTACACACTTTAAAAAAAAAATCTATCTCTCATACACCTCATGAACCTGTTTTTTGCAATGAGAGTCAATTTTTCCATTACTTTCCCATACTTATTTAAACTTCATTTTCTGAGAAATCAAATTAGTTCAAATGCCTGCGGACCTGCCAGATTTAGTAGGAGAGCTATTTTACTAGTGTCAGGAGCTGATTCAAGTGCAGAGACAGAGAGAAAGATTTCAAACTGGTACATGAAGTTTATCCAATTTAAACTTTGTTTACCGGACATCTTGAAGTTATCTGGCTTTTGCACAGCATCCATGTTGGTCTCGGTTTTTCTTTGTTCTTTTCAGATTTTCAGATGTGTAGCGATGCGCTGATTTATTTTCTTCTTTCTTACTGCGTGCTTTTCTGGAATACACTCTTGGTACCATGTGATGATCTTTGTGAGGAGTTTTCAGGATGGAAGGCATAGTGATCACAAAGATACACAAAGCTCTTTTGAAGAACTAAACTAATTTTATTAACACTAAATTTGTGTTTGACCCTGATTCTGAATAGCAAACATACATGAAAGAATTAAACTATACTCACTAACACTATCTATCTACTAATTAGAGCTATTATATCTTAACTAACTCTGCAATACACGATGAATCTTATCTTTGTCAGCTCCAGTCTAATCTCCTCCCCTTAGCTTAAGAGCTAGTGCAATGTATAGTACTGTCCCTTCGCTCCCTCTAGTGGCTAGGCTCAACATAACATTAACTCTTCACATGCTGTACATTTGTATAATGTCACAGTAGCGGCTGGCATTATCAACCTATTTTTTTCTGGCTAGGCTCAACATAACATTAACTCTTCACTTGCTGTACATTTGTATAATGTCACAGTAGTAGCTGACATTATCAACCTATGTTTTTCTAAGTGACAATTTTGTCTTGGATATTGTCTCTAAAAACTTACTGAAAACCTGTCTGAGGCCAACTTCCTGTAGTTTATCCCTCTCCGTTTTTAAACAGGCATTAACATTTTTCAATTCTTCAGTCCTCAAAAAGGATTATAAGATTGTTACCAGATCCTCTACTATCTCCACCCATACTTCCCTTATCAATCTAGAATGCACCTCAGCCTGACGAGGTGCTTTTCTATTTTGAACCCTGTCAACTAGTATCTCTTTATTTCTAAAATATCCCTCTTCCGTTACTGTGACTTTGACAGCATGATCATGTCTTCTGAAGACGCATGCAAAGTGTTCATTTAGTTCCTCAGCAATGCTCTCTGCCTCCACAAAGATTTCTTTTTTGGTCCCTAATTGGTCCCATCCTTCCTTTTGATCACTGTTTTCATATGTTTAAGCTTTATAAAAGACTTTAGTGTCCCTAACTGCCTTTGTTGAAACAGGGACATGGAGCAATCAAACCTGGGCGTTTCTCCTTTTTGTGGTTAGATGCTATACTGGGTGGTGCCTTTATCCGCTAATCATTCAGAGAAATTTCAGATTAATTTCATGTTGTACTGTCCTGTTGGCACATTCAGAAATGTCCTCTTGCTGTGCTCTGCACTTCCTCATTTAAGCCGGTTCCACTGTGAGTTAGTAGATGACTAACACCACCAAAAACATGTTATGCTGGATATGTGGATGCTGGACATATCCAGTCGACCTGGCAGAATCTAGGGCGAGAGAGAGACTATAAACATTTCGGTTTGGTGATCTTTGTCAGCCAACAGTGCTTTGGGACCTATTGAGGCATCAGGCACTATATAAATGGAAATTGTTCTTTGCTCTTTTTTGTAAGTCAGTGAGTTTTGTAGGCAACAGTTAAAGAAACAAGTTCAGGACCGGCCTTTTTATTAAGCAGCAGTTCTGCAATGATTTTGTTTTTTGAAGTTTCTGATGTTTCTTTAGTGTTGATTGATTGCCAAGAGGTAACAACCTTTCCAAACTCACAGCAACTCAGCAAAATTGGAATGACACCAGTCTTGTTCACTGCAAAGCGGATTTTTGTGATGTTCACAATTGGGTTCTGCCAAAGCTGCTACTCCAGTTCAAACTGAGATGGGAAACTCACCATTTCAGAAATATCTTGGGAATACTGGCCGGCTGAGTCAGGACGAAGATGTCCTCCGTCAGAGTTCATACAATCATCATAAAATCTTGAGCCTGCTTAACCTCTGCAGTCTGCATAGAAACTAGGAGCAGGAGTAAGTCTTTTGGTCCTTCAGACCTGCTCCGCCATTCAATATGATCATGGCTGATCTTCAATCTCAATGCCATATTCCGACTTTCTCCCCATACCCCTTGATGACGTTAAAATATTTTTTAAATCTATCTTTTTCCATTCAGTAATGGCCTCTTGCTGTGCTCTGCACTTCCTCATTAGACATATCCAGTCAACCTGGCCGAATCTATGGAGAGAGAAACTATTAACATTTCAGTTTGAATGTGTTCAGTGTCTTGGCCTCCACAGCCTTCTGCTGTGGAGAATTCCACAGGTTCACTACTCTTTGAGTGAAGAAAGTTTTCCTCAACTGAGTCCTAAATGGCCTACCCCTTATCCTGAGACTGTGACTCCGGCTCTACATTTCCCAACCAGGGAAAACACCTCCCTGCATCGAGTCTGTCCAATCCTGTTCCAATTTTATACATTTCAATCCGATCTCCTCTCATTCTTCTACATACTAGTGAATAAAGGCCAGTTGAACAGTCTCTTCTCATAGGACCCCACCAACCCGGTATCAGCCAATGAATCTCTGCTGCACTCCCTTTATGACAAGTATATCCTTTCTCAGGTTGGGTCGCCAAAACTGCACGCAATACTCCAGGTGTGGTCTCACCAAGGCCCTGCATAACTGCAGTAAGACATCTTTACTTCTGAACTCAAACCCCCTTGCAGTAAAGGCCAACATACCATTTGCCTTCTTAATTGCTTGCTGCACCGGCCTCTCCACTTTCATTGATTAGTGTACAAGGACACCCAGATCCCTTTGTACATCCACACTTCCCAACATATCACAATTTAAATAAAACTCTTCCTTTCTGTTTTGCACACCAAAGTGTTTTCATAGAATTTACAGTGCAGAAGGAGGCCATTCGGCCCATCGGGTCAGCACTGGCTCTTGGAAAGAGCACCCTACCCAAGGTCAACACCTCCACCCTATCCCCATAACCCAGTAACCCCACCCAACGCTAAGGGCAATTTTGGACACTAAGGGCAATTTATCATGGCCAATCCACCTAACCTGCACATCTTTGGACTGTGGGAGGAAACCGGAGCACCCGGAGGAAACCCACACACACACGGGGAGGACGTGCAGACTCCGCACAGACAGTGACCCAAGCCGGAATTGAACCTGGGACCCTGGAGCTGTGAAGCAATGGTGCTAATCACTATGCTCCCGTGCTGCATTATATTAAGTGTATAACTTAATATATACCCACGCTTTACTACCTCTGCCAATGGTTTTCCCACTCACTCAACTTTACTAAATCACCTTGAAGCTTCCTTACATCCTCCTCACAATTTAGCATGATGTTAATTAAGTGGTGATTACCTACTGTGGATCTTTCTCATTCTCCATAACTATAAAAGAACTTTGTCCCACTCTCAATTCACACTCTAGTCTGGTACAATGCAAAGCTCCTGGAGTACAAGCAACCTTTAGAATCATAGAATTCCTACAGTGCAGAATGAAGCCATTTGGTTCATCGAGTCTGCACCAACCCTCTGAAAGAGCATCCTACCTAGGCCCACTCTCCCTTTAACCCCACCTGACCTGCACATCTTTGGATATTGAGGGACAATTTAGCATGACCAATCCACTTAACCACATCTTTAGACTGTGGGAGAAAACTGGAGGAAAGTCACGCGGAGAAAGTGCAAACTCCACACAGTCACCCAAGGCCAGAATTAAACCTGGGTCCTTGGAGCTGTGAGGCAGCAGTGCTAACCTATGCCACCCTTTAATATATAAGTGGTATGTTCTCATTGCTTTGCTCCAAATCTGGGTGTTATACCTCTGATCAGAGAAAGGTATAGTTCATAGCATGGTATTATGTAGAATGGTGTGGAGGAGAATCATCTGACAAAACAGCAGCGTACCTTTCCAAAAAGAACCTTGTTCCCAAGTGACTTTTTCCAAGATGACAGCAAGATTTGATTTGCATGTGGTTTTGAGCTTTTTTTCAAATAATATATCATAACCATCCATGTGTGTAGGAAATACACATATACTTGTGTATATGATGACCACAAACTAACCCAACTTGTTTTTCACAAAAAGATCAAATTGAGAACTTGAACTTTAGAACTACAAGTTTGGCGGATTTGCTTCTGCTTGTGCGCACAATAAACAATACAGTTTTTATATCAATGATTAAATGTCCAGATTAACCCAAGTACAATAAAGGAATCTTGCATTTAAACACCACCTTTCGGGATCTTTGGTTGCTCAAAGCAGTTTACAACCAATGAAGTACTGAGTACAATGAGTTATAGACATCATCATGATGTAGGAAATGCGGCAGCCGTTTAAATGTTGCTTAAAAATAAATATTAGCCAGAACATCAGAGAAGTCTGCTGTCCTTCATTTATGGGATCTTTTATCTGAGATTGGAGATGGGGCGGGATTCTTTGGTCAGCTGGGGAATCCCCATTTGCGCCAAAATCAGGGGCGACACTGCTTTTGCAATACTCCACGCCGTATGGACGGCCTCAGGATATCATCTGACGCCCTCCCCCAATGGGCCTAGTTCCCTACGGTGTGGAACACGTATCCTTTTTTGTTTTCGTTAACCTGGCGTGGAGGCTGCGGACTGAGTCCAGTGCTGCCACAGCCGGGCGGTGGGGCTTTGGCAGTGGCTAGGGGCACTGGTGGGGGGTGGTCCCGGGATGGCGAGGGGGTTACTGGGGGAGTGTATGTGGCAGGCCAGGTCCGCATGCGGCTGGCGCCATGTTGCATGGCGGTCGCCGTGCGCATGAGCGACCATGGACCCGGCAATTCTCTGGCCATATCCACAGGTAAAGTCGAAGTCTTTACGCTGCGTGGCTGCTAGCCCACCCACCAGAAGGAGGATCGGTGCAGCGTTTGTGTCATTTCTTCTGGGGTAAAACCGGCCTCAGCACTTATTCTTCAAATCGGAGAATCCAGCCCAGGGTTTCAGTTTACTGTTTCAGCCAAATGGCAACATCTGCTACAGTGCAGCCGTCCCTCAGTACTGTGCTGGAGTAGGAGTCTAGACCACACTTACTACAATCTGCTGCTAGTAACAATGAAAATTAGGGTCCATGTCTAATCATTTTGATGTTATTGTGTTAGAAAGTTCAATTTGATGTTACTTTGTGTAACAAAAGTTGAGAGGAATTAATGATCACAATTATAAGCTTTTATGATTGCGTTTAGAGTGGATTGGGAGAAACGTTACACTAGCATGTGGGTCAGTATCCCGTGAACACAAATTTATGATAATTAGTGAATGAACCAAAGGTGAGTTGGGGAGACATATTTTACGCAGCAAGTTGTAATGTTCTGGAGTGCGCTGCCGAAAAGGTGACGGATGCAGATTCAACAATAATTTTCAACAAGGAATTGAATAAAAATTTGAAAGGGGAATGTTTACAGGGCTATGCGGAAAGGGCAGGGTGTGGAACTAATTTAATAAATAGCTGGCACTGGTACATATGACTAAATGGCAGCTTCTCTGCTGGACAGTTCAATTATTTGTTGATTATATCTGCTTCTGCTTTTTCTTGTATCAACAGCTGGCGAATTGTGGCCATCAAGCCACTGAAGGGACATATACAAGGGAAACTGGTATGTTTGAATTCTCCTGAAAATGTTTCAATAACGATGGGCAATCTGCTTTAACTGGTGTCGCCTCATATTAATCATGCAGACACGAATGCTGAAGTAGCACTGTCAAATTGGTTGAAATCAATTGCAGTTCCCATCATTTTGTACTGGGATGCCCCTAATTGTTCGTTCCAGCTCACAGCTCTCACTTGATATATTATTGCATTGGTAATAGATATGTTATGCTCACCGCATTCACCGACATTTTAAAAATAGCTGATTTACTACCTCTACAATCCTAGACTGATCAGTTGTCCATAGACCTTTGTTCAGAACTTTTTGCTTCAATATTAAATCCCCCATTACTACGCCCCCCCCCCCCACCCAATGGACTTGGGGCTTTTTAACAAGGGAAAGTACATCCCCATGCTGTATGCATGTCTTGCTACCATTTTTATGGAAGAGTCAGTTGAAGTTTGCTTTCCCTACTCCTTCCTTGCCAATCACGCGCTTCCAGAAATTTGCATCCTTCCCAACGAGGAAATTGAACCAAATGCCAGTGTTTTGGCCACGTGTGATGCCTGTGTTCATCTTAATGGTGGAATAGGGTATTGGTTATGATAAGGTCATGATCTAGATGTTTCAGTCGGACAAAGATTCCGTTGAAGTTTGCTTACCCTACCCCCTTGCCAATCGCACACTTCCAGAAAATCACATCCTTCCCAATGAGGATCAATTTATCACCTGCTGGGTCTCTGGCTAGGGATTGCTCAATGTTAATGTAGATGACAAGTGAGAAGATGAGACTTTCTTCGTCTCATCTGTTTCCTCACGGGTAGGAAAGTATATGCTAATGTCAATGGCAAGCTGATTCCTTCGGGTAAGCTGGACAGTCATACAGCATTCACTTGAGGGGGAGTTGGCACCAGACAAGCTCATTTTTGTTGGTGAAGGCCACACCGTGGAGGTCATTCCTCTTCTGGAAGAGCGTTTCAGAAAAAGGTGTACCCGCTGCCTTGTTCCTTGCTCTGCACATCGCGTCTCTTTTTTTTTTTCCAAAGTCTTTCAGTGCAGAAGCTAAGACGTTACTTTTGTGCAGAATCTACCGTGAAGACACGCCACACTCCAAAACATTTATCAAGACTCCACCACAATGCAGTTTTTTTTAAAAAGTTAATTTATGGCTTGTGGGCATTCCTGGCTAGGACAGCATTTATTGCCCATCCCCAGTTGTCCTGGAGAGGATGGTGGTGAGCTGCTTTCTTGAACCGCTGCAGTCCCTGAGGTGTAGGTGCACCCACCGTGCTGTTGGAGAGAGTTCCAGGAACGGCAATACATTTGCAAGTCAGGATGGTGAGTGACTTGGAGAGGGACATGCACGTGGTGGTATTCTTGGGTAGCTGCTGCTTGGTCCTTCTATATGGTAATGGTTGTGGGTTTGGAAGGTTCTGCCTAAGGAGTTTTGGTGAGTTCCTGCAGTGCATCTTGTAAATGGTGCACACTGCAGCCACTGTTCATCAGTGGTGGAGGGATTGAATGTTTGTAGAAGGAGTACCAATCAAGCTGCTTTGTCCTGGATGGTGTCGAGCTTCTTCAGTATAGTTGGAGCTGCAATCATCCAGGCAAGTGGAGACTATTTGTCATTCCCCTGCAAAACATATATACTGCTTTGGATACTGTTGGAGGGGGTGGTCAGTAGAAGGTATGGGAATGCAATAGTTTTAGGGGGTTCAATTGGACTGGGGGAGGAATCCGGAGCACCCGGAGGAAACCCACGCAGTCACTGAGAGAAAGTGCAACTCCATACAGACTGTCACCCAGGTCCCTGGTTCCCTTGTAACCACAGTACTCACATGGCTAGTCCAGTTCTCTTTCTGGTCAGTGATGATCCTCAGGATGTTGTTTGTGGGGATTTCAGCGATGGTAATGCCATCGAATGTCAAGACGTGATGGTCAGATCGTTTTGTTGGAGATGGTCATTGCTTGGCACTTGTATGGCACGAATGTTACTTGCCATTTATCAGCCCTGCCACTTGTCATCCCAAACCTGTAGAATGTTCAGGTATTGCTGCATTTGGACATTAACTACTTCAATATCGGAGGAGTCCTGAATGTTGCTGAACATTGTGCAGTCATCAGCGAAGGAGCTGAATAAAAAGAACATCAGCTCACTCCTCCTCACCTGGACATAACTCCTGGCACTTGTATAGCGTGAATGTAACTTGCCACTTATCAGCCCAAGCACGAATGTTGTCCTGGTCTTACTGCATATGGACAAGGACTACTTCAGTATTTGGAGTCGTGAATGCTACTTAACTTGTGTATTCATCAACGAACACCCAAACTTCTGACCTAATGGAAGAAAGGTGAAGCATCTGAAGATGTTTGGACCTAGGACACTATCCTAAGGAACTCCTGCAGTGATGTCCTGGAACTGAGATGATAAACATCCAATCACCACAGCCATCTTCCTTTGCACTCTGTGTGACTTGAACCAGTGGCGGGTTTTCCCCTTATTCTCATTGACTCCAGTTTTATAGGGCTCTTTGATGTCTAACTTGGTCAAATGCTGCCTTGGTGTCAAGGGCAGCCACTCTCGCCTCGTGTGAAATTCAACTCTTTGTCTATGTTTAAACTAAGGCTGTAATGAGGTCAGGAGCTGAGTGACTCTGGTGGAATCCAAACCTAGCATCAGTGAGCAGGTTATTGTTGAGTAAGTGCCACTTGATGGCATTGTTAAAGACCCTTTTCAACATTTTACTGATAGAGAGTAGATTGCTGGGTCAGTAATTGGCAGATATGGATATGTCCTTTTTCTTGTGTACAAGACATAACCTGGCCAATTATCATCTACTCTGCACTTCTGGCTGAAGACTGTTGTGAATGCATCAGCCTTTCCACTGATGTGCTGAGCTCCTCCATCATTGAGGGTTGGGTATTTGTGGAGTCTCCTCCTCCAATTAGTTGTTTAATTGTCCATGACCATTCATTACTTGATATGCCCTGACTCTAGAGCTTAGGTCTGATCCGTTGTTTGTGGAATTCTTAGCTCTGTCAATTACTTGTTACTTGTACTGTTTGGCACGCAGTAGTCCTGTATTGTAGTTTCACCAAGTTGACACCCTATTTTTTAAGGTATGCCTGGTGTTGGTCCTGGCATGTCCTCCTGCACTCTTCATTGAACCAGGATTGATCCCCTGGCTTGGTGGTAATGGTAGAGTGGGGGGATTGTGTTTGGGACACTATATCTGTACGGTATGATTCCTCGAGTATTATGTCTTTGAAAGAACTCTCTCAATTTTGGAGCAAGCGCTCCCCCCCCCCCCCCCCCCCCCCCCCCCCGATCCCAGAACCCAGATGTTAGGAAGGAGGACTTTGCAGGATCGACTTTGCCATTTAAGTTTCTGGTGGCTAGGTAGTTTCATTCATTCTTGTTTTCTCTATAGCGGTTGGATACAACTGAGTGTTTGCTAGGCCATTTAAGAGTCCACCTCATTGCTGAAGGTCTGGATTCATTTTTATGCCAGACGGCAAGGAAGGGTACCCATCTGAGCAATCGACAATGGTTTCATGGTCATCATTAGATATTTTTACGGAGTTTAAATTCAACCACCTGCCATGGTGGGATTCAAACCCCAGTCCACAGACTCTGGGCCTCTGGATTATTAGTCCAGTGACAATGCCAGTGTGCTATGCCTCCCCAGTTGCCATGGAAACCCAGCAGTTAGAGGGAGGTGGGAACTTTGTCAATTTGGGTTACCTCATAGGCAAGAAATAAGGAAAAATGGTGAGGTCGTAGTATTAAGGACATCGGCTATTCCTGCCTCAATGTACTTTTTAGCCTTTTTTGCTGCCAGCGCTCTGTTTATACTTGCCTGTTATGGCTTTGTTTTCTTGCATTCATATTTTTTCTCAGCGCAATATTTGTCGAAACTTTTCAACAGCATTTATTTTAATTAGTCAAGATACTAATTTCTGTTGGTCACTGTCTACTTTGCTCACAGCTAGAAGACCTTTCCGATGAAGCATTTGCCTTGCGGCATAAAAACCATGAAAAAAGGGAGCAGGCAAGGTGGTTCCTATGGGAACAAAGCAGATGTCATCGAAAGGGTGGCAACAGGCAAGTGTACTGATCCAAAATGATATATCTATTTTCTTTCTCTCTCTGATGTAAACATTTGTAATTTAACAAATTTAATTACTTACAAAATAATACTGAGAAATACTGTATTGGTACATTGGGCAAGGAATATGGAAGTACCCAAATTGGTATAGTTCTTTGACTATATTCCCTTTATCTGCCCTCACAATGCATTTCTTTCTAAGTTTGTACCAGTTCTTCAAACAATCTTTGTTCAACTTCTTCATCTCCTGAAGCAGTTAATTCCTGTTATGTGGCTTCGTAGGCACCGATCACCTCACTGACCTAGCCACTCCTCATGTAATTCATTTGCCAGTACTCCTTTGTAAGTCGCTAATGGACCAGCATGTGATGGCTGCCTCTCACTGTGACAGCCCTTGGTACCCAACCACACTCTTGTGTCCTTGAAATCACATGCCACCAAACTGTGAAGGACAACAGGAGATGAAACTTTTTAGAATCATAGAACCTGCACATAGCAGAAGGAGGCCATTCAGCCTTTTGAGTCTGTACTGACTCTCCGAAAGAGCACTCAACCTAGGCCCACTCCCCCACCCTATCTCCGTAACCTAACCTGCACATCTTTGGACACTAAGACAAAATTAAGCACGGCCAATCCACCTAACCTGCACATCTTTAGACTGTGGGAGGAAACCAGGGCACCGGGAGGAAACCCAAGCAGGCATGGCGAGAATGTGCAAACTCCACACAGTCCACCCAAGGTCGGAATTGAATCCAGGTCCCTGGAGCTGTGAGGCAGCCATGCTGTGCCATAAATGTTGGTTTGAAATTTCTGTGATCACAATGGCAGAGCTGAGGAATGAGAACTTGCAAGAGTCAGACTGATAATTGCAGATCTAACACACATGTGCAGTTAGCTTTAATTCCATCTTGGTCAGTTTTGAACTGACCGAGGTTATAGTTTATGGAATAGGATTATTTTATGATCCTGCATTAATCTGGGTGTTAGATAATCATTGACTGTCAAAACACTTTGGAGAAGCCAACAGAACCCCACTGATGATCAATTTGCTCCTGGGCCACAGGTTCAAACTCCATCACGGCGAAAGGTGGAATTTAAATCCAATTAATAAATCTGGAAACTGGATGGATGACCCGCCATTGACCTAGCCACCAGAAATGACAACACACCCAACCCTATTGACCCTACAAAGTCCTCCTTTCTAACATACTAGAGCTTGTGCCAAAGGTGGGAGAGCTGTATCACAGACTAGCCAAGCAACAGCCTAATATAGTCGTAGTCACTGAATCATACCTTGCAGACAAATGTTCCAGGCGCCACTGTCACCATTCCAAGGTACGTCCTGTTCTACCAACAGGATACACCCACCAGAGGACCATAGTGGTATACAGTTGGGAGGGAGTAGCCCTGAGAGTTTTCAACATTGATTCTGGATGTCATGCCCCCCCCCCCCCAATTGATGATTCAGTTAGCCTCTTATGTTGAGCGTTACTTGGACAAAGCACTGGGGGTGTGAGGATGGCAAGGGCATAGAATGTACTCTGGGTTGTGGACTTCAATGTCCACTACTTACAGTGGCTCAGCAACACCACCACAGACAGGGCTGGCTGAGACCTAAAGGGCATAGCTGCTAGACTCGGTCTGCAGCAGTTGATGTAGGGACCAACAAGAGGGAAAAAGTTACTTGACTTCGTCCTCACCAATCCACCTGTTGCAGATGCATCTGCCCATGATAGTTTTGATAGGAGTGACCCCACATAGTCCTTGTCAAAAAAAGTCCTGTCTTCACATTGAGGATACCCACCATGGTGTTGTAAATGATATTGATTTCAACCAGACCTAGGAGCTCAAAACTGGGCATACATGAGGCACTGTGAGCCAAGGTCCCACATAACAGATTAGCATTTAAAATTAAAGCGTACAGGTGGCGGCATGGTGTGAATGGTCATACATTTGGTAGCTCCCACTCGAGGCTGTTTGCTTTGTACCTTTACCACGTTTGGAGGGTGGATGTATGGCGGAAAAAGATATAGGGCTTACCAGAGGGACGTCTGACTCCACTGGTGGATGGATCCACAGACCAGAAGTGGGTCAAGAAGAAAGAAGCAGCTGGAGCAGGAGAATCTTTATGCGCCACAACTTAAGATGGCGGATGGTGCAGGGCCTGCGCTGCCTACCCAATAGTCGATGGACCAACAGGTGGACTTCTTAAATGATGTTCAGTCAGCAGAGGCGAGAGGCCCATGAGGATCTAGCCTAGGCTGCAGAGCTGTTGAAGCCTGGAATTGACTGAGTGGAGCAGAGGCTAGAGTCCCAGCGCCAGGCCATCCGGAAAGTGAAGGACGCGGTGGGGGAGCACGAGGAGCAGTTGGCTTCGCTGGCGGCCAAGCTGGGAGTACTGTGAGATACCCAGAAGCGGCTGCACGTGAAGGTAGAGGACCTTGAGAACCGATCCTGGAGGCAGAACTTGAGAATTGTAGGGATACCTGAAAGCATTGAGGGAGTGGACGCTGCCACGTACGTGGCTGGAAAAGCTGATGGGAGAGGGGATCTTTGGCCGACACCTGGATGTCGACTGTGTGCATAGGGGCTAATGAGGAGGCTGCAGGCAGACAAGCTGCTGAGGGCAATGGTAGTGTGTCTTCACCAGTTCCTAAATAAGGAGAAGATCTTGAGATGAGCGAGGAGAGTGGGCTGCGAGAGTGTATCAGGGCCTGGGCCCAGATCTGGCGAAGAGGAGGGCCGGGTTGAATTGTGTGAAGGCTGCCCTCTTTTAAAAAGGGGGAGGGGTTTGGGATGCTGTACCCAGTCCGCCTCTGGGTGACCTTTAATAATAAAGAGCACAATTTTGGAACACCAGATGGAATTTATGAGGGACGATGGACTGGCAGGTGAAAGGGGACAGTGAACTGTGGAGGAGGGGTATGGAGATGACTGTGGTTTCCCTTTTGTTTCTGGTTCTTTGCTAATTCTTGTATATTTTGTTCTGTTTGTGATTGGGGAACTCTTCTCCCGAGATGTTTTGAGGCAATGAGAGGGTGAGTGCACCTTTTAGACTGTTGGGATTTTGAAAAAAAAAATGTTTTTTTTTTTAATTGTTGCACTGTTGCGAGGTGAGCATGCGGTGGGAGGGGAATCAGTGAGGGTAGAAGGCTAGCTGGGTGGGCTAGTTCATGGGAGCGCAGTGGGGGTTGAAGGTGGTTCCAAATCCAGAATTGGCAGTTTGGAGTGTTGGAAAACCCGGGAGTCCAGGGGGTGAGAGAGGCCGACGTTCTGGCCTTTGCCTCTCTGGTAGCCCAGAGATGGACCCTGTTGGGGTGAAGCCTCCGAAACCAGGGGTATGGGTGAGCGACCTCGCAGATTTCCTCAGGTTGGAGAAAGTTAAATTTGCCTCGAGAGGGCCAATGGAGGGGATGACAGAGGTTATGCACATATTGAGGGAGTTTGGAGATTTCTCGGGATATAGGCTGAATATGGGGAAGAGTGAGCTTTTCGTAGTACACCCCGGGGATCAGGGAAGAGGGATAGACGACCTGCCATTGAGGAGAACTGAAAGGAGCTTCCGATATTTGGGGATTCAGGTAGCCAGGAGCTGGGGAACTTTACACAAACTCAATCTGACGCGGCTGGTGGAGCAGATGGAGGAGGATTTCAAGAGGTGGGATATGCTGCCGCTCTCATTGGCGGGCAGAGTGCAGGCGGTCAAGATGATGGTCCTCCCAAGGTTTCTTTTTGTGTTTCAATGTCTCCCCATTTTGATCACTAAGGCCTTTTTTAAGAAAATAGATAGGAGTGTTGTGAGTTTCGTGTGGGCAGGGAAGACCCCGAGGGTAAGGAGGGGGTTCCTGCAGCGCAGCAGGGACAGAGGGGGACTGGCGTTGCTGAATCTGGACGATTATTACTGGGCCGCCAATGTGGCGATGGTTCGCAAGTGGATGAGGCTGGAGATGGCGTCCTGTAAAGGAACGAGCCTAAAGGTGCTGGTGACGGTGCCGCTACCACTCTCTCCGAAAAGGTATGCCACAAACCCAGTGGTGGCGGCAACCTTAAGGATCTGGGGGCAATGGAGGCGACATAGGGGTGTGACAGGTGCTTCGGTGTGGTCCCCGATCAGGAACAACCATAGGTTTGTCCCAGGAAGGATGGACGGAGGGTTCCAGAGCTGGCATCGGGCAGGAATTAGGAGATTGGGAGATTTGTTTATTGACGGGACGTTTGCGAGCTTGGGAGCGCTGGAGGAAAAGTATGAGTTGCCCCCGGGGAATATCTTTAGATACATGCAAGTGAGGGCGTTTACGAGGCAACAGGTGAGGGAATTTCCGCTGCTCCCGACACGGGGGATCCAGGATAGAGTGATTTCAGGGGTATGGGTCGGGGAGGGCAAAGTGTCCGAAATATATCAGGAGAGGAGGGGGAGGCGCTGGTAGAGGAGCTGAAGGGAAAATGGGAAGAAGAGCTGGGGGAGGAGATTGAGGAGGGTCTGTGGGCTGATGCCCTAAGTAGGGTAAATTCCTCTTCCTCGTGTGCCAGGCTTAGCCTGATACAATTCAAGTTTCTACACAGAGCACACATGACGGGAGCGAGGCTGAGCAGGTTCTTCGGGGTGGAGGACAGGTGCGGGAGGTGCTTGGGAAGCCCGGCGAACCACACACACATGTTTTGGTCGTGTCCGGCACTGGATGAGTACTGGAGGGGAGTGGCAAGAGTGATTTCAAAGGTGGTGAAGGTCCGGGTCAAGCCAGGTTGGGGGTTAGCTATATTTGGGGTAGTGGATGAGCCGGGAGTGCAGGAGGCGAAAGAGGCCGATATTCTGGCCTTTGCGTCCCTGGTAGCCCGGCGAAGGATCTTACTCATGTGGAAGGAAGCGAACCCCCCCCCCCCCCCCCCCCCGGCGTGGAGGCCTGGACAAACGATATGGCAGGGTTCATAAAACTGGAACGGATGAAGTTTGAATTGAGAGGATCGGTTCAGGGGTTCTCCAGGCGGTGGCAACCGTTCCTTGACTATCTCGCGGAACGTTAAGGGAAAATAGATCGTCAGCAGCAGCAGCCCAGGGGGGGGGGGGTGGGGGGGGCGCAACCTGTTTTGTTCTGGTTGGGGTGGAGGGGGGAGGGGAGCACTATTTTTTTGTTACTTTGTTATATCACTATTTTATTTAAATTATGTTATTTAAACGTTATTGTGTTATCTTTTTTGTTGATTTGAAAGGTGGAAAAATTGTGCTTGAAAACTTTAATAAAATATATATTTTTTTAAATAAAAATGGAAGGGTTCGCCCGGAGATGGAAACCGTTCATTGACTTCTTCCAGGACAGTTAAGTCAGCAGGGAGAGAGGGTTTAGGATTAACAAGAAAAGGTGGAGGCAAAGAGGGTGGGGGCTATGGTAGGGAGAGCGGGCTGCAGTTGGTTACTCATTGAGTTACGATGTTATCTGTAGGTTATCTTTTTGATCTTGATTGTGGTTCTATTGGATGTTTGTTTATAAATGCCTTATATATTTTTTTAATTAAAGCACATGGGATTGGGGATAGTGTATTGAGATGGATGGAAAAGTGGTTGGCAGACAGGAAACAAAGAGTAGGAATAAACACTGGATAAAAGCAAATTACTGCGGATGCTGGAATCTGAAACGAAAGAAAAAATGCTGGAAAATCTCTGCAGGTCTGGCAGCATCTGTAGGGAGAGAAAAGAGCTAACGTTTCGAGTCCGATGATTCTTTGTCAAAGCTAACAGACAGAGAAAGTGGGAAATATTTATACTGTGGAGTGAGAATGAAAGATGAGTCATAGCCACACAAACCCAGGGAAACGTGGTGCTAATAGCTACAGAAACCAAGGGAAAAGAGTGCTAATGGCGGTCCCCAGAGAGAACAAATGATGTGAAAGGCCAAACAGCAGAGAAACTAACATCAGGGGATGAACTGTAGATGTGGGGAGAGGGGAAAAGGGATGCAAAGAGGAGAAAGGTAAAGGAAAGGTGGATAGGATTGCGGGGGGGGGGGGGGGTTAAATATATATTAAGAAGAAAGAAATTGTAAAAGACAGTTAAAATGAAATGGGATGAAAACAAATGGGTCGAGGTGGATAGAGCTGATCATCTGAAGTTATTGAATTCAATGTTCAGGCCGAGAGGCTGTAGCGTGCCTAACCGGAAGATGAGATTTGTTCCTCCAGTTTGCGTTGAGCTTCACTGGTACATCGCAGCAGGCCAAAAACAGACATGTGGGCATGGGAGCAGGGTATTTTGTTAAAATGGCAAGCAACGGGAAGGTCAGGGTCCTGAATGCGCATAGACCGAAGATGCTCAGCAAAGCGATCACCCAGTCTGCGTTTGGTCTCTCCGATATAGAGACCACATTGGGAGCAGCGAATGCAGTAGACCAAATTGGAAGAGATGCAAGTGAAACGCTACTTAACCTGGAATGAGTGTTTTGGGCCTGGGATGTTAAGCATGGAAGAGGTAAAGGGGCAGGTGTTACACCTTCTGCGATTTAGTAGGAATAAACAGATCTTTTTCCCAAGTGGCCACCAGTGACTAGTGGGATATCACAGGGATCAGTTCTAGGACCCCAGCTATTCACAATGTATATTAATGATTTAGATGAGGGAACTAAAGATAATATTTCCAAATTTGCAGATGACACATTGGGTGGGAGGGTGAGCTTTGAGAAGGATGCAGAAATCCTTCAGTGTGTTTTGGACAAGTTGATTGCGTGGACAGATGTATGGCTGAAGTATAACGTCAATAAATGTGAGGTTATCCACTTTGGTAGCAAATTCAGGAAGGCACATTATTATTTGAATGCTGAATGGCTATAAATTGAGAATCGGGAATGTGCAACGAGACCTGGGTGTCCTTGTCCATCAGTCACTGAAAGTAACCATGCAGGTGTACAGGCAGTGAAGAAGGAAAATGGTATGTTTGTCTTCATAGCGAAAGGATTTGTGTACAGGGGCATGGATGTCTTTCTGCAATTACACAGGGCCTTGGTGAGACCACACCTTGGCACATTGTGTGCTGTTATGGTTTCCTTATCTGAGGAAGGATGTTACCAGACCTGATTCCTGGGATGACGGTACTGACATGAGGAGAGATTGACTCAGTTAGGATTGTATATGTCGTTTGTGTTTATTAATCTTATCATAAATTCCTGTACTATTTTAAACCTTGGGAATAGAAAATACCTTGACCACTTCCCGGTACACAACAGATACTCACCAGACAACTCGCTCCATCCCCTGTAGTAGAGTAAGAACCAATTCCTACTGGGTGGAAAAGTTAGAAAAAGCGGAGTACCTCCCTCCTCTCCTCACATAACTCCCTCCCATAGAACCATAGAACGGTAACAGTACATGAGGAGGCCATTCAGCCCATCTTGTCAATATCAGCCCGAGGACACCACTGTGCTCTTTCTAATGCCACCTTCCTGCACTGATCCAAAGCACTGTAGCTAAAGCACTGAAGGTGCAGATCCAAGTACCAAAGAGTTTAGGGTCTTTGCCTCCACCACCAAGCCGGGCAGTGAATTCTCACGTAGTTCTCACATAACTCCCTAAACTCTCAAAACTCTCTCACTCCAGTGAGGGGAAAGTTGGATTAGGCTATTGAGTTAAATGATCAGCCATGATCATAATGGATGGCGGAGCAGGCTCGAAGGGTCAAATGGTGGCCTCCCACTCCTGTTTTCTATGTCAGAATTTATATGTTCTTAAGAGACTAGCTGAGCCTAGGTACAGCAAAGACCAGTTTTAGCTAGTTTCCTTAATTAAATATTGCAGCTTGTTATGATACCCTGGGATAGCATGTGGTCAATTCCAGTCCCACGTGCCCAGAGTCACAACACAAATGAATTAACCAATAATTCTTACAAAAATCTCCATGTTTTTGACCCTTAGCTGTCCACTAATTACAGTCACCAGGTTTGTAAGCTTAAACACGATTATTGTTTATTTATAACAAGATCTATAATATGGGTGGCACGGTGGTGCAGTGGTTAGCACTGCTGCCTACGGCACTGAGGACCTGGTTTCGATCCCAGCCCTGAGTCACTGTCTGCATGGGTTTCACCCCCACAACCCAAAGATGTGCAGGTTAGGTGGATTGGCCACCTTGAGATTCAATGGCATTACCATTGCTGAATCCCCCACTATCAAAATCCTGGGGGATACCATTGACTAGAAACTGAACTGAACCGGCCATATAAATACTGTGGCTACTGGGCGGCACGATGGCGTAGTGGTTAGCACTGCTGCCTCATGGTGCCGAGGACCCGGGTTCGATCCCGGCCCCGGGTCACTGTCCATGTCGAGTTTGCACATTCTCCCCGTGTCTGCGTGGGTCTTGCCCCACAACCCAAAGATGTGCAGATTAGGTGGATGGGCCATGCTAAATAGCCCCTTAATTGGAAAAAAAATAATTGGGTACTCTAAATTGATATTTAAAAGATAATATAAATAAATATTGTGGCTACAAGAGCAGGTCAGAGGCTGGGAATTATTTGGAGTGTAACGCACCTCCTGACTCCCCAAAGACTTTCCACCATCTACAAGGCACAAGTCAGGAGCGTGATGGAATACTCTCCACTTGCCTGGATGGGTTCAGCTCCAACAACACTCAAGCTCGTCACCATCCAGGACAAAGCAGCCCGTGTGATTGGCACCCCATCCACCACCTTAAATATTCACCCCTTCACCATCGATGCACAATGGAAACACCATCGATGCACAATGGAAACAAACAGTATGTACAATCTACAAGATGCACTGCAGCAACTCCCCAAGATTCCTTCGACAGCACTTTCCAAACCCACAACCTCTCCACCTAGGACAAGGGCAGCAGATGCGTGGGAACACCGCCACCTACAAATTCCCCACCACCACACACCATTCTGACTTGGAACTATGTCAAGGTTCCTTCATTGTTGCTTCGTGAAAATCCTGGAACTCTTTTCCTACCTCCACTGTGGATGTTCCTACAGCACATGGACAGCAGCAGTTTGAGAAGGCAGCGCACAATCACCACCTCCAGGGTAGTTATGACTTAGCCAGCAACACCCATATCCCATGAATGAATATATAACAAAAAAATAGCAATTTGCAGAAGAATGTTCCAAAATTCTACCATTCTTTGCCTGCAGAAGTATTTCTAATTTGACTCCTGAAAGGTCAGGCTCTAATGTGTAGAGTTATGCTCCCAATCCAATACTTCCCAAAAAGCATACACGGGTCAGAATTCGCCAGCCATTCACAGGTGGCAGGATTTTCTGGTCCCAGTGGCAGCGGACTCCTGCCCGCGGGTTTCCGGATGGCATATGGTGGCTTCAATGGGAATTCCCATTGACAGCGGCGGGAGCATAGAATCCCGCCCCCAGTGAATGCTGCATCACCTCCCGCCGCCAAGAAACACGCGGCTAGGCCAGAGAATTCCACCCATAGTTTCTCCCTATCCATCTAGCTGTTCCTCTAAAATATTGGATCAAATCACCCATTAACCTTCGAAAATCCATGGAATGCAACCATAGTTTGTAATTTCTCCTTTTAATGTAACCTGTGTATTCAGCTATCATTCTGGAAGGTCTGCACTCCAAAGCCAATGTGCCCTTCCTAATGTGTGATTCCCGCTTGCAACATTCCCGCTATGGCCTAACCAGCGTTTTTGTATAACTGAAGCATGACCCTATAGTTTAATCCTAGAAATATAAAGCCCAATATTCATTAACCTTTTGGTTATTTCCTGTGCCAATTCATGACATTTTAATGATTGATAAACCAGGATCGACAATACTTGCCTGGTTTGACTTGCACGTGACTCCAGAGTCTAGCAAGTGGTTGGTTCTTAACAGCCCTCTGAAATGGCCTAGCAAACCACTCCGTTCAAGGACAATTGGGGCTGGGCAGAAGATATTGGCCTTGCCAGTGAATGATGTCCACATCCCATGAAAGAATACATTTCTATTTTTTCACCATTTAGAAAATACTGGGCTTGACCTACTTTTAGCTCCAAAGTGCATGCTGTCCAATTTGTTTACATTAAAATCCATTTACCACCGTTCCATTCACACGAGATATTGATAGGTTACACTTCAATTACATTACTTAAAATGCCGTTATTTTTGTGTCTTCGAAAATCTCCAGATACATGTTCTTAACTTTATTAACTGCATCCCCAGTTGTATTATTTCATGGAAAGTACTCTGCCAGACTTTCCTTCTGATTTTGAAATAAACGGGTAAATATAGAAAACGTGCTTCATAGCCATTTAGCTTATCAATCTGGTATTTTCCTTTAGGTTGTCATCCTTCAGTAAGAATAATGATGAGCATTTGAATCCTCACCTTCCAGCTTCTCCAGAAAATGAAAACCAGCTGAACTATTCTAGCTCAGGGTGCTGTGTTTCCGAGATGGCACAAAGTGAAGAAACTCAGGATTTCCTTCTGGAGGGAGAGGCCAATGCAAAGGTAGATAAATTGTAATTAAATCGTCAGTGAAGAATGATAGTTACCAATAGGCCAGTTAAATACGTTCCCCTCTGTTAATGTGATCTTTTGTGGTGTTGTATATCATTTGAACTGTGGAGCCACTTCCTTGTTTTTCTTGGATATTTGTGTTTGCAAGGACTCTTGAACTACGCATTTTTCAATGTCCCTTTAATATGTATGATTTTTCTGGCGACCAGGTCTTCAGTTACAGCTGCTATCCTCATTCTCTCCGCAACACCCGCATTCTCTCTGTAACACCCCATGTGCTGCTGTTCATCACATCTAAGCTAGAGGCATTCTGTTGCATGAAACTACCTCTTGCCCTATTCCATACACTAATTGTGCTCTTCACTTTTGAGTTGATTTGTGGCCAATATCTGAAAAGCTGTTAACGTTAACTGTTTCTCTCTCCAGACGTTGCAAGCCCTGCTAAGTTTATCCAGAATTTTCTGTTTATAATTAAACCAAAAAGGTGTTTTGTCTACCCCACACATGAGTAATGGGCTATATGATTTTTAGTGCTGGTATGATGCCAGGTATGTTGGTCAGGGGCGGGATTCTCCCATCCCGCGGCAGAGTGTCCACGCCGTCGTAAACGGCATCGCGTTTTACGATGGCGTGAACTGGCCGCTGCCAGGAGTAATTCTGGCCCCTACAGGGGGCCAGCACGGCGCTAGAGCGGTTCACACCGCTGCAGCTGCCGATCCCGGCGCGAACTGTGCGCTGCTGGATCCGCGCATGCGCAGTGGCACCGGCGCCAATGCGCGGTGGCCCCCTTCAATGCGCCGGCCCCAACTCAACATGGCGCAGGAGTACAGGGGCCGGCACGTAGGAAAAGAGGCCGGGAGACAGAGATGCCGGACCGCCGATTGGTGGGCCCCGACTCGGGGCCAGGCCGCATTGGAGCCTTCTCTTGTCGGGGGGGGGGGGGGGGGGGGGGGCGGCGGCGGTGTGGCCCTGTCGCAGGGATTCTCTGGCCCGACCCGGGTTGAGAGAATCCAGCCCCATATGTCTCAATGACTAGTGGATCATATCTAACAGCAAATCTTTTCAGCTGTTTGCAACAGGCAGTATATTGACCATATGCAACCAAAAAGAAAATGCTGGAAAATCTCAACAGGTCTGGCAGCATCTGTAGGGAGAGAAAAGAACTAACGTTTCGAGTTCAGATGACCGTTTGTCAAAGCTATAATACCGAGAAAGTGGGAAATATTTATAATGTGGAGTGAGAATGACTTTTCTCTCCCTACGGATGCTGCCAGACCTGCTGAGATTTTCCAGCATTTTCTTTTTGGTTTCAGATTCCAGCATACGCAGTAATTTGCTTTTATTGACCATATGCAACCAACCCATGCTTGTAAAACTCCATAGTGTCCAACATTAAATGTGATTCCATGACTGGACATCACTCACTGAACAATCCTACGTATGCTAGGAATTGCACTTACAGCCAATTTAAGATTATCAGTTGGGCTTGCAAAGTGTCTCACTTATGCTTTCTAGAAGCTAACAGGCCATGCTGCGCCCGAAACGCAACTCACCGCAGTGCAGTGTGGCCGACAGGAGCTGGGAGACCCCGCTCCTGGGATCTACCCGGCTTGCAACACCTCGCGAGATCTTTTTTTGTGCAGTGGCGATCCAGCTGGGGGTACCATATGCGGTGTTGGGAGTGGGGCCCTGTGACCCTCCCATAGTGCATTAGGGCTGGGGGTGGAGGTCATTTCAGAGGCTCCAGAGATCGGGATGCCATTTAAAAATGGGGTCCTGCTCTCTCGCTATGCTGAGGAGTTCCAGCAACCGGAGCTCCTCAGTGCACAAAGTATGTGTTGCCTCAGCTGTGCATTACCCGCTGAGGCCCCCTATCTACTGCAAGTGCTGTTTTATAGCATTGTATTTCTCAGGGCTGCGAGCGCTGGGAAACACATGGCTGAATGCGCTCGCTATGGGACTTTGTTCCCATTTAATTAAATTCTGCCCAAAATCTCCAAGCATTGCATCTTTTTGAATTAAACAAAAGGAAAGGGACGTGATGTTTCACTGGTGTATCTGAGTCAACTTGACTTTTTGGAATTTAATTTGGGAATGACTATTCTTTGGTCTATTCTCCATGGCAATGCCTCAATCCGACTACACATGCCAACTAATCTGCACCCTTTTCTTAGCAGCATAAATTGTTGTTACCTTGAAATTTAGTACTATTGTATCGGTTCTGATGAGTGCAAGGCAAAATGTTTCGGCACCATATCCCTTTTCCCAGCAGTAGTCAAGTTTTGTACTACTGAGTGACTGTTTATGAAAATAGTTCATCAACATGGAACATACTTTCTCCCTAAATAATAACAAATTGAAAAACTTTCTTATGCAGCAAGTGATAATTGTTGGGAGGGTGCTGATTACATATTGGTATGTTTTATCGAAGTCTCTGTATTCTTCTGTCGGTGGGCGGCACGGTAGCATAGTGGTTAGCACTGTTGCTTTACAGCACCAGGGTCCCAGGTTCGATTCCCGGCCTGGGTCACTGTCTGCGTGAATTTCTTCCGGGTGCTCCGGTTTCCTCCCACAAGTCCCAAAAGACATGCTGTTAGGTGATTTGGACATTCTGAATTCTCCCTCCGTGTACCCGAACAGGCACCAGAATGTGCTGACTAGGGGATTTTCACAGTAACTTCATTGCAGTGTTAATGTAAACCTACTTGTGACAATAAAGATTATTATTAAGTCTTTAACTACTATAACTGTTTACACATGTAGAGTACAAGCTAGTTGTCTCCACGCTTGCATCCAAACGCACCCCTGCTCAACATACGGACCCTGGGTCTGGATCATGTGCCTTCTTGAATTACTCTGTGGGCGGTACTATATTCAGTAGCACATTAATTCGATATGTGCCAGACCTATATACTACAATAATGACCTATAACCCACTGTTCATGAGGGTGGTAAAAGTTGAAACAATAATTTCAAAAGGAAATTTTACGGTCCTTGAAGGGGAAAACTTGGGCACTTGAAGGAAATAAACTTGGATCGAGCATAAACTTAGATCGAGCAGTGATTTCAGACAGGCTGGATTGCTTTGCAGGGACCTGGCATGGATTCAGGCTGAATGGTGGCCTCCTATGCCATAAATGACTCCATGACTCTGTTAAATCCCTCTTGGAATAAGGTTTGGACAGTTTATCCTGCAGTAAAATAAAAAAATTGTTGTTTCTCAACCTTTGGAGTACGTTTTTGTTTTGGAATTCAAAAATGTCAGCCTCATAAGACTTACAAAAATTCAGGAATATTTGTTGTTAAGGATGGACATGAGGTCATACTCCGTTATCATATGACACTAATTGTACCAGTGTGACCAATTTTAAAATGTACTGAAATTAAATAGCTTTGCTGCAGAGTTTCAAAATTTTGCTTAATATGCTGATGCTTGTTAACAAAATATGGAAGATTAAGGTGCAATGGAAAGTATATATGCATTGCCTTTTATTGTATCCAGAACTGTTGTTTATTCCAGGTCGTTCTGCCATGGAATTGTCGTATGTTCCCTCTGAGTGATGAAGAGATAAAATGCTTAACTCATTCGAAGGTGCCGATAACTGATAACGGTGGCCCTCGGCCACTCACAAGGTCATACTCAGCACTCGGTGCGAAGAGCCCAGCTGCTCATAACCAGTCACCCTCTTGCACTGGAACCTCTGAGAGAGTGCCATCTACTGGACAGCTAACTGCTGAAGAAACCGAATGTAAACTCTCGCTGCGGGGACAGAACAGTGCAAAGAAGTAGTGCAGATGAACCTGAGGTTATTTAGCAAACAGAGAAAATTATTGGATGATCATACGGTAACTTTTCTTTCATTATGTTTCCTTTGAATGTAACTACCTACCTTCTCAACAACGTTAAGCAAACCTTTTGTTTTATTTCCTTTTGCTAATTTCTTTCTTTCCCTTTTGAAGGTGCAGACTTCCAATGATAATGCAGTTTTATGGAAGGGTGTAACCATCATTGGGGTTATAATTCTTCCATCATCTTTTCTAGTGGGGACCATCTCAGCTGTGCTGGATCTTGCATTCAACTGACCTCTACATTGAACATTTTCAGGAATTAGTGAATAGCACTCAGGAGCCCTGGTTGATTTCATTTTCCACTTAATTTAGGGCATGGAACTAATAATCGGCAATGGGGATTAGAGATCAGGAGTTGAAGCTGGATCCTGCTAGTGTGTAATCTTCAAGTCCATGTGTTCCTCCTGTAAATGTTTTCAATAACATGACTGAATTTCAGGTGCAAGGTGAATGTCAGACCAGGAACATTTACTCTGTTTCCCTCCCCACAATTGCTGCATGACTTAAGTATTTCTAGCATATACTGCACTTTATTTCATATAATGAGGTTAATCTAATTCTGTTGAGGTCTCTTCTGTAGTCCTCCTACAAATTTCCAGGCAGCAGATTAGTCAATTTAAACAAACAATCCGGATCCAAGTAACCACAGAATGTCGATTCCAAGCCCCGATTCCCTTTGAATCTAAACCTGTCCCTTTTTTTTGTGGATGTCAGCTGATGGTGATGGTTCTAGTTTCCTCATTTACGTATCCTCTAGATCTGTCCCATTACTATCTCTCTTTGACTCCCAGCATCATGCCTTTTGTTCTTTCCCCTCCTGCTTCTGTACTGGTTTAGCTCAGTTGGCTGGACGGTTTGTTCGTGATGCAGTAAGGCCAACAGTGCAGGTTCAATTTCTGCACCAGTTGAGGTCATTCATGAAGGCCCCACCTTCTCAACCTTGCCCCTCACCTGAGCAGTGGTGATCTTCAGGTTAAATCACGAGTCAGCTTTCCCCCTCAAAAGAGAAAACAGCCTATGATCATCTGGGACTATGGTGACTTTACTGGCTTTAAAGAAATTGCATATTTTTTACGGTTCTGACGAGAGATTGTCGCTCGAAAACCTTAACACTTTTTCCTCTCCCCCGATGCTGCCAGACCTGAATATTTCCAGCATTTACGATATTTTACTTTTCTTCAAAAAATAAAATTACCTCCATTTTCCTTGTGAACTGCCAGTTCATTTGAAAATGTAATTGCTTGCTACTGCTAAACCACACTGTGATTTCATTCCTTTTTTTTGTTAGCAAATAAGCACCTGGAGAATTGTTTTAACTGTATACAATTAGGAAGGTACCTTTTGCGTACTTGGAAAATGCATATTAAGGATTGCAGAAAACAAGTACATGGTCTAAGTTGTACAGTGTGAAGAAGGGTTTTCATGCTGCTTTGAATTTGTGGTTGTCATTTGTTAGTTATTTAGACCGACTTGGAGGGGTATAGCAGAGGCCAAATCTAATTAAATGATGTCTGCAATTGATGAGATGAGCATGAATATCTCTCCTTCCATTTATGTTGATTATCCCCTAATAAAGTCAAGAGTTCAGTAGCAGCTACTGAGATGCAATGCCAAAGACACTGGCAGCCTTCCAACGCCTCATCTACATAGCCATTCTTCATACATGAACCTAGTCAATGAGTAAAGCTGGGCTCATCTCCTGTAAAATGTATCAAAGCTGAGCTTGATTCTGTCCTCACTAGCACACCCTCGTGTAAATATTTTCCCAGCAGGGGCCGATTATTTACTTTCTCCATTTGAGAATAATTAACTCGTGTCAAATAGGAAAAAAAAATGTTTATTTCTTGTTTTAAGTTTTGATCATATTGCTAATCCCTTTTTATTTCCTGATTTCTTGCAGCCAGGCATTAAATTGAAGCCATTATCTTCAAGAAATCACCCTATGGTAGCAAAAGACAACTGCAATCTTGTAAGCTTTTGGGCTGATTTTTATCTTTAAAAAATCATTCAAATATAACTCAGCAAAAGTTTGGAGGTCTTGCAAAAAGCTGCATTGTTGGATGTCTTTATTGAGAGAAGTGTGGATTATTATTAACAGATCCAAGCCTGAAGTAGTCATGTAGCCTCACTGAGAACGGTAGTAAGCTTTTCTTAATCTACTGGACATTCTGCACCCTAAGATCATTTGACCAGCAGCTGGATCTGAGGTCGTAACAATTGGATCAAGAGAAAATTTATTGTGTTTAGGAATTGTTCCAAGACTGTTTTGGTTTTGTTTTCACACCCTGTTGCCTTCTGTTTATTTTTTAAAAAGTAAAGTTATTTTAGTTACTGAAAAAATTGTCATTGTTCTTTCTTGTGCACCAAGGAGAAACAGGAAATGTAAATACTCATCATATGGAGCAGCTCCTGACTGAGGGTGGACTGGGTGACCAGGTGAAACCTTCAGCTCCTGACTGAGGGTGGACTGGGTGACCAGGTGAAACCTTCAGAGCTGCTGTCTATTTCAAGCATTTTCTCTATTCGCCAACATCTTACATGGCTTTATAGTTACCCCATCTTGTTACCATTAAAGTTCTCAATTTTAACTAGCTACAGCTTGTGAAGCAAGGGAAATTTCACAAATGTTTCTTCTGCCACTTCGGCATTATGTCCAATGTTACCATAAGCTTTCATTCATGCCTTCTCCAAGTGGGCTTCATGTGGCTCTGGTGGTTCATGTATATTATTTTTGCACCATTCCATCCTAGGTGCAGCGCACCTCATTTTGTTTATGTAATATTTGAACATAAGACAGTTGTTATTCCCCGTTCCTGCTTTAAATGCGTTTCTCTCCTACATTTCTTTGGCCAGATTCCCCCAAGATCAGTTCTCTGAATGACAAATACCTGCTTTTCCCCCACTGGAGCTGCCATGAAGTCAGATGACACAGCATTTCCCATGGAAACAGAAGTAGGGCATTCAATTCGATCAGCTGGCTTAAAGAAAGTGCCACTTTCATAATACAGGTCCTATTTTCCACAATGGACTGTGAAAGCCAACAAGTCAAATCAACTATTTCAAATTTAGCTTTTGAAAACTTTATTTTAGTTGCATGATCAGCCATTAGTATGTCTGAATTTGCTAGATGGTCCATGCTAGCTCTCTACAGCAATCCAATCAGTCCTATTCCCCTACTCTCCGCATTTCCCTTAAATGCCCATCCAGTTCCTTTTGTAATCATCACCTTTTTAAGGTCATTACCACTCATTGCACAATTAAAGTTTTCCTCACATTCTCTTGCATCCCTTACCCTAAACATGTCCCCTGGGAAAGGATTTTTTTTGTCTACCTATCTAAATCTATCATACTCATCTACCTGAAACAGCTCCCTAAAGATCTTCCATTTGTTTTTTCAGTCAGTCCTTGGTTCCATTTCACCCTGGTTAGATCCCCTCTCATTTAAGTTAACCATCTTTCAATTTAGAAGTTTTACATGTATCCGTTCCCATAGACACTTGGTCCACCTCATAATTGAACCAAGAATATACTGGTCAAGGGAATTCCCCTCCCTGCCCTTTTTCTTTCACAATTATATATTGGGATAATGGTAAATTTAATTCCTCCAATACCACCACATTGTATTTCTTGCAGATTTTCTCTATTTGCAGGTCGAAAGGATACCCTCAATAGTGTGATCACATCTTTCTTGCTTCTCAACTCTAACCAGATGGATTTGTCTTTGCCCCCTCCTTTCATCAATGCTGACACCCCATATTTCTTCAATCCCTCTTTTCTGAACACTGGAGTGCCCAGTTCTCACCATTTTAAGCCATCTTTCTATTGTCACCAATCTGCTACACCATACTGTGCACCTTTGTGTAATTTGTCACTTTCGGATAGGTGCCTCTTCCCCAGAACTGGTCCGAATCCTAAAGAATCGCAAAGGGGTACCAGCATGAGCACAATGTCTGGCTCACCCTCTAATATCTAGTTTTCTCTAGAAATTATAAAGGCTTTGTAGACATGACAATTGGACAGCATTGTTGGTACTTTCATAATGAATTTGCACTCCAATCCACTTACAGAACCAGAGTTGGAACACCTATTTATGGTGTTATTGTGGAGTAAGCCTGCCCGCCAGCAATCACAATTTTAATTGCTCCACCATTGGTGACTGTGGCTTCAATTAACTCCCAAGCTTCGGAATATATCCTTGCTACATTTCTCTACCTCACTTTTCTCCTTAAGATCTACTTCTTTGACCAAGCATTTGGTCATTGCCCTATTATCTTCGTGTAGTTCAGTATCATACTTTGTTTAATGCTCCTGTGAATTGCCTTGGAACACTTCATTGTTACAGGTGCCATCTAAATATAAGCTGTTGAAACATGACTCTGCAATTCAAAAGTATTTCCCAATTTCCTAGAGCAAACTTACTGAAGCGTAACAAAAATCAGTTCATATAAAATCAAAACAAATTGCTGGGAATACGAGATAGGCTTGACAGCATCTGTGGAGCGAGAAACAGATTTAATATTTCAGATTGATATCATTTGGGGTCTGAAGAAATGTCAACTTTTTCTCTTCACTGATATTGCTAGAATCCAGCTTTTGTATCATCTTATACTTCACACAAAATGCTTCATGTTGTAATATTTTTGCATAGAGATATCTTTATTCAAAACAGAAAGGATAGAGAGGGCATTCAAACCAGAAGGCTATTGAGAGAGAGCAGTGTGTTTCAAATTTTGCAGAGTACCCGACTCACAATGATCTGAACTTCTGCACAGTTTGTTGTAATTGTTGGTTCAGTACAACAGTATTTCAAGTTCATATCCACACCACCAGCAGCAACAGGAGAGTTTACACTGTTGGCATTTCACCTGTCCAGGCAGCGCTTCTGAACAGCTTCCACACAAGCATTTCGGAGCAGGTTTATCACAGATCTGGGGTCATCACTCTTCATGACTGCACTGCCAGATACGATCATGTTTGCTCCAGCCTGAAAGAATTTCAGGTTTAATATCACACAACATGCCAATTTTTAATACAAATCACACATACTATAATGACCTATCTAGAGCAGGACTTCCCAAACTGTGGGTGTCATCCGCAGTGGGGTCCCAAGGCAAGAAATAGATGCTTTAAATCTCTCGCTCCCTGCCCCATGTGAACAAATGGACATATCTTGGAGGCCTGGTTTCTGCTCAAAAACACCTGCAAGAACGTAGGTGTTTGCTTTTTAAAAGAAGAAATGGGTGTGGGGGTGGGGCACCTTAAAACTCCAGTTTGAATGTAAAAGGAAAGTGTATGGGTTTTCTTTATAAATTGAGTACCAATTCATTTCCTCCTCCCCCTCCCACAAAAAATGAAGGGGCAATTTAGCATGGCCAATCCCTACCCTGCAAACATGAAAGTATTTGTAAAAAGAAAATTTTAGAAAAGGCAGAGGCTGCAGCCCTCTGCCCTTCACGGATTAGTGCCATGAAACTCTTTTTACATGAAGCTGAGCAGCCAGTCTTACCTTTCAGGATGGCTGAGATGTTAAATTATCAAACAGATTTAAATAAACCAATTAATTGAATCTCAAATTGAAATGGTCTTGAATTAAGGAATCAGTTTGTATGCAAGGTAGACTTAGGGAGCATAAAGGATACACACCAAGCTCAAATTTTGAGAGTCCTTGATATTTCATGGGCATGCAGGGCAAAGATTTAAATTCTTGCTCTAGCTGATCTCAGCCAGGGCAGCAGGTAAGGTGTTAGAAATGTCCTCTGCATTCAGAGGCTAGGGAGAACAGACATCCTCCTCCTAACTTTGCCTGATGATTCACTGAATGTTAGAACTAGTGTTGTCTGTAGTTCCTCCCTGCAAACCCACAAAGTGTGCGGTATCAAACAGCTACCGGCACCCATGGAAGATTAGTATCTTCAGCAGAGAAGAAAATACAGGAGCCACTCGAGTCCGTAGCCACAAACTCAGCCTGTGTTGCAGACATTGAGAAAATGTCACACAAGGCCCAGGGGATGGCACCTCAACTACAGTGGACTTGCAAAAGAAAAGGTGGGATGAAGAAATTTCAACCTGTTGGAATCAATTAAACATCACCAATTATATGCTAGATTTCACATTTGTCAAAGTATAATACCTCTGCACATTTATGAATAGTGTCTGGTCCCACGCCTCCATCAACTTCAATATCCAGAGAAGGGAATTGTGTCCTCAACCACTGGACCTAAAGCAAAAGACAGACAAATTGCTTTCCATTCCAAAGCTCTTGAAATTGACAATGGAGGGAAATATTCCAGCAAACTTACCCCACAGCTAAATAGAAACAGACTTGTAACAGGTGTAGTAAGACTCTATACCTGCATTAGGACATTAAAATAAAAAGAACTTTCTTGCAATTGATGAGGAATTTAAACACCACTAGTTGTTCCTCTAACTGCATTTGAAACCAATTTATTCACTGATCAAACACTAACAAGCCACAAAATACAAATAGTTTGAGGAAATCGAATGGAAATTATACCTTTGGCATCATATCACTCATGAATTTCTGACCTCCAAACCCAGGTTCCACAGTCATCACCAGGGCCATGTCAATTTGATTTGCCCATGGAGCTAAATCTTCGACAGTTGTACCTGGTTTAATTGCCAGTCCCACCTTAAGAGGAAGAATACAATATATAGCGTTTAGAACATGATCACCAAATGATGTGGATTTCTGCACTTCACATTAGGATTTGAAACCTCATTCAAACAGAAGTAAAGGAAAACTTTTATCAGATGTACTGCCTCATTCTGCAAGCCCTTTGTTGGAAGCCGAAAAAGATACACCCTCTGTGATCCTCCATTAGATGCAATATGTGAATTTGGAAAGTTTCAAAATTAAACCGGCCAAAATTCTTCTTACATTTGGGTTTTAAGAAATTTGAGTTCTTTTATATAGGGGAGGTAATGGTATTGTCACTGGACTAGTAATACAGAGACCCAGAGTAATGTTCTGGGGACCTGGGTTCAAATGATGGTGAAATTTGAATTTAATAAAAATCTGGAATTAAAAGACGAATGATGACCATTAAACCATTGTAGATTGTTATAAAAACCCATCTGGTTCACTGTGAACCTGGTTTGGTCGACATGCGACTCCAGATCCACAGCAATGTGGTTGACTCTTAACTGCCCCCTCAAGGGCAATTAGGGTTGGCCAATAAATGCTGGCCAAGCGAGCCAGCCGTGTCCCATGAACACATTTTTAAAAATGTTTTGTCCCTAAGTGAAGTACAAAATTAATACAGGTTTGAGCAAATGAAAGGCTTTCTTTAAGGCATCCTGTGCCAGTCAAATGAAGAACAAAACTTAGTACCAAACCAGAGGCAGTTTTGTGAGCTCATGTCCACTAGAAAAATGCTGAAATCAGTTAAATCAGCCATTTCAAATAAATCCTTACAACTAGACAATCAGTCTGACCCTGAAGAGAATTCCCAATTTGATTTAGTGGTAACTTGTTTATATTGATCCAAGTTTTGCTTTTAACCACAAGTGGGAACTCTTAAACAGGGTTTTTCAAACTTCGGTCATGGGTGGGTGTTAGGAGGATCGAGGAGCGATCAGTTCTGAATACGGTAGAAGAGCCAAGCAGCTGCTACTGGCTTTTACATGGAGAATTGCAGTCGCTGCCGCCTTTTAAATGGAAGTACAGATTAGGCGGCGTGGAGTCTTCCGGCCAGAAGCAGCAGCAAAGATTAGATCACGTGCCCTGCACATAGAATTGAGGTGAAGCACCATCAGGGGATGTGCTTTTGGCACCAAAGCAGGGAGCAGAGTTGATTTGATTTTGCAACTGCTGGCAAGCAAGGCAAGTGAACGAACTGTGAGATCATTTTTTTTTTAAAGTAAGAGACAGCCAGAAACTCACAAGCAGTTTACCTAATAGGGTATCTCACCATAGAATCTGCTGAAAAGAGCTGCTCAGGAGACACAGCAGTGGTAGTGATAAGAGCTCAAAGGCCTCTGGTTAACATCCCTGAAAAAATAAACTCTGAACAAAGTATAAAGATGATTTATTGATGTATGGTTTTGTCAATTGTGACAATGCAAATAAGAAGGCAAAGCCCATATGTGTTATACGCAGAGAAGTACTGGAAAATAAGAGAAGCTTCAGAATTTGAATGAGAAGTGGTGTATGAAAAATTCCATTTGATGTTGAGATCCTAGTTATTAACCTACAGCGGCCTCCAAATGAAAAGACTTATGCTGCTGTAGCTTACCTATAATACCACAATAAAAACGTGTCAAAAGCCGAAGAGGCTTCAGCATTCTGGTGTAGCATCTCCCAGGAGTATCCAGTGCTGAGTTAAACACTCATTTTGTTGCTATTGCCCTTCACAATAACCGACGCGCGAGGTTAGATTTTCCTTTATTATAAAGATGAAGACAGCAGAAAGAAACTTGGCTGAGGTCTGCACCTGAGCATTGCCCTCTGCTCCCTTGAACCGGATTCAAGTGAGATCATATTAAAAGGTAAGCTAACATGGCATGTGTCACGAAGGTTTGCCGGTTGCCGAAAGTAGGTCCCAGGGGGAAAAAAGTTTGAAAAACACCGCTCTAGACCAATACACTCAACACATGGTAAATTGATGCTGTTCATTTTTAGAGACACATAATATGGAGTTGTGTTAAAGTCGCAGCAATGGATATGAGCATAGGTCACAAGACTGCTATTTGTCATCTGTCCATAACTGAGCAATGAAGAATCAAACGGCATTAGGCAGGTGAAATATATTGGTCACACTGCAACTATGTCAGTCATTTACAGCAGAAAAGACGACAATTCAGCCCATCAAATCTATGCTGACTCTCCACAAAGCAACCCCATTACCTAACTCAATTCCCAAAACCTTGTATTTTCCTTCTGCTCATCCAATTTCCTTTTAAAATTATTGATTGGTTCCATTTCCACCATCCTTGTGAGCAGCAAATTCCAGGTCATACCACTTACTGAGTAAAAAAATGTCCTCCTCATTCGCCCTGCATCCCTTGCCCAAGATCTTAATTATGTTTTTTCTTGTCTACCTTATCTAAACCTGTCAATCTTGTACATCTCTCTCAAATCTTCCCTCAATCTCCTGTAGTTAAAGGAAAACAACCCCAGGTTTTCAAACCTAATCTTCTAATTAAAATCCCCCACGCTTAGAACCATTCTGGTAAATCTACACCCGCTGAAGGATTCTCACATACTTCCTAAAGTGTGGTGATCAGAACTGGATGAATACTCTAGTTGGGCCCTAACCATCCATGTACAGACAATATCCACAGCATTCACTTCATCAACCTTCTCCACTACTTCATCAAAGTAGTCAATCTCATCTTAAAGCCCAAACTCTTTGTACTTGGGGCCCCCCCCCACACTTCCCACTGAAGCCAAACTTGCACTGCTGCAAACCTACTCATTGATAAAACCACAAAATAGCACATTATCATTATCCTTTTTTAAAGAAAATATTTTATTGAAGCATTTGTAATTTTCACAGTTTAACACTAACATTTCTTAATTTCTTAAACAACCGCGCGGGCTGACACACACAAAACAGTAAACGACGTCCCCTACTACCCCCGACCTATCCCTAATTACCCGTATACTAAGTTCCCTGTCCTTATCTAACATTGATGTGGAGATGCTGGCGTTGGACTGGGGTGAGCAGAGCACAGTCAGAAGTCTGACAACACCAGGTTAAAGTCTAACAAGTTTGTTTCGAATCACTAGCTTTTGGAGCACAGCTCCTTCCTCGGTTCACCATTCCATTCCCACAGTTCCATTTCCAGCTATCCTCCCAGCTCCTCTTCTCATCTCTAAACTCCGTGACCTTGGCCTCGGCTCCTCCCTCTGCGACTGGCCCCTGAACTTTCTAACCCACAGGCCACAATCAGTAAAGATAGGCAACAACACCGGTGCCCCACAAGGCTGTGTCCTCAGCCCTCAACTATACTCCTTATACACCTATGACTGTGTGGCCAAATTCCCCTCCAACTCGATTTTCAAATTTGCTGATGACACCACTGTAGTGGGTCAGATTTCAAACAATGACAAGACAGAGCACAGGACTGAGATGGTGAATTGGTGCGACGACAATCTCTCCCTCAATGTCAACAAAACGAAAGAGATTGTCATCGACTTCAGGAAGCGTAGTGGAGAACATGCCCCTGTCAACATCAATGGGAACAAAGTAGAAAGGGTCGAGAGCTTCAAGTTTTTAGGTGTACAGATCACCAACAGCCTGGCTTGGTCCCCCAATGCCGACACTATAGTTAAGAAAGCCCACCAACGACTCTACTTACTCAGAAGACTAAGGAAATTTGGCATGTCAGCTGCGACCCTCACCAACTTTACAGATGCACCATAGAAAGCATTCTTTCTAGTTGTATCACAGCCTGGTATGGAGCCTGCTCTGCCCAAAACTGCAGGAAACTACAAAAGGTTGTGACTAGCCCAGTCCATCATGCAAACCAGCCTCCCATCCATAGACTCTATCTATAATTCCCACTGCCTCAGAAAGGCAGCCAGCATAATTAAGGACCCCCACGCACTCCAGACATACTCTCTTCCACCTTCTTCCGTCAGGAAAAAGATACCAAAGTTTGAGGTCACGTACCAACAGACTCAAGAGCAGCTTCTTCCCTACTACCATCAGACGTTTGAATGGATCAACCTCGTATTAAGTTGATCTTTTCTCTACACCTTGCTATAACTGTAACATTATATTCTGCAGTCTGTCCTTCCTTCCCTATGTACGGTATGCATTGTTTGTGCAGCATGCAAGAAACAATACTTTTCACTGTATACTAATACGTGACAATAATTAATCAAATCAAAAAATTCACCTCCCTGATAGGGGCCCCTTCCCACTCCATCAACTCCTTGTATATCTCCGAAACCCTCCCCTCTCCAACCCCTGTTTTTGACATCACCTGATACTATAGTCCCCTCGGGGAGGCGAGGAAAGCTTGGGACCTGCCTCTGTAGTCCCGCACCTGTAGGTACTGAAACCAGTTCCCACCCGGCAGCTCAAACTCCTCTAATTCCTCAAAGGTCGGAAAGCCCTCCTGGATGAATAGGTCCCCAAATCTCTCAATCCCGGTTCGCTGCCATCTCTTAAAGCTCCCATCCAGCCCTTCCCAGGGCAAACCGGTGGTTGTCATAGATCCGTGACCACACGCACGGCCAGTCCCATGTACTGCCTCCATTGCCCCCACGCCCTTAGGGTTGTGAGTACTGAGCCGGTGAGAACGGCAGAGGCGCCATTAGTAAAGCCTCCAAAGGACTTCCGGTTGCGGCTATGCGGAGCTAAGTCGCACATTGGGCGGCTCCCGCAAAAACGGACTTTTGGGCTCTTTTCAGGGCCCCCAAACGGCACTTTTTCGATGTTTCCCGGTGTGGGAAGAGGATTATAACAGCTGCCCAATAGTATATGGCTTCTACTAGGAGCGGGGCGACTAAAAAGGTGGTGGTGGACCCGAAGAAGGTGCGAGGGAAGAAGAACAAAATGGCGGCAGGCGGAGACCAGGCAGCGTGGATGCAGTGGGCGGAGGAGCAGCAGGAGCATATCTAGCGCTGCTTCAGAGAGATTAAAGCGGACCTGCTAGAGCCGATGAAAGCTTCTATCGATAAGCTGCTGGAGACACAGACGGCCCAGGGGGTGGCGATCCGCGAGGCTCGACGAAAGATCTCCTACAACGAGGACGAGATCTTAGGCCTGGCGGTAAAGGTGGAGGCGCACGAGGCGCTCCACAAGAAGTGGCAGGAGCGGTTCGAGGAGATGGAGAATCGGTCGAGGCGGAAGAATCTGCGGATTCTGGGGCTCCCGGAGGGGCCGATGTGGTCACCATGTTGAACTCGCTGATGGGAACGGGGTCCTTCCAGGGTCCCCTGGAGCTGGAAGGGGCCCATCGAGTGCTGGCGAGGAGGCCCAAGGCTAACGAGCCTCTGCGGGTGGTGCTGGTGAGGTTCCATCGGTTCGTCGACCGGGAGTGTGTGCTCAAGTGGGCCAAGAAGGAGAGGAGCAGCAGATGGGAGAACGCGGAGGTTCGAATATACCAGGACTCGAGTGCGGAGGTGGCGAAGAGGAGGGCGGGTTGGGCACTGTTTTGGTTGGGTTGGTCGGGGGGACTCTTGGAGGGGGGTAGGTAAACGGAACAGGAGTGGTGGACGGCGGTGAAATGGGGGCCCGCATGTTCGCGTACCTGAAGGGGCTCAAGGCGGATGTGGTTATGCTTCAGGAGACACACCTGAAGGTGGCAGATCAGGTAAGATTGAGGAAAGGGTAGGTAGGTCAGGTGTTTCACTCGGGGCTGGACGCCAAAAATCGAGGGGTGGCGGTCTTGGTGGGAAAGAAGGTGTCATTCGAGGCATCGAGCATTGTGGCAGATAATGGCGGTAGGTACATAATGGTAAGTGGTAAGTTGCAGGGAGGGTGGTACTGGTCAATGTGTATGCCCCGAATTGGGACGATGCGGGTTTTATGCGGCGTATGTTGGGTCGGATCCCAGACTTGGAAGTGGGGGGCCTGATAATGGGGGAAGACTTTAACACGGTGCTGGATCCGGCACTGGATCGCTCCAGGTCTAGGACGGGTAGGAAGCCGGCGGCGGCCAGAGTGCTGAGGGGGTTTATGGACCAGATGGGAGGGGTGGACCCTTGGAGATTTGCAAGGACGGAGGCTAGGGAATTTTCATTCTTCTCACGTGTCCATAAGGCTTATTCCCAAATCAACTTTTTCGTTTTGAGTAGGGCGCTGATAGCGAGAGTAGAGGATACAGAGTATTCGGCAATAGCCATTTCGGACCACGCCCCGCATTGGGTGGACTTGGAGATGGGGGAGGAGAGGGACCAGCGCCCGTTGTGGCGCTGTTGGCGGACGAGGAGGTGAGCGAGCAGATCCGAGGAAGTATAGAGAGGTACTTGGAGACCAACGACAACGGGGAGGTCCGAGTGGGGATGGTATGGGAGGCGCTGAAGGCGGTGGTGAGGGGAGAGCTGATCACCATTAGGGCCCACAAGGAGCAGGGGGAGAGGGAGAGGCTGGTGGGGAGATGGTGAGGGTATACAGGAGGTATGCGGAGGTGCCCGAGGAAGGATTGTTGAAGGGGCGCAGCCTCCAGGCCGAATTTGAACTGGTGACCACCAGGAAGGCGGAGGTGCAGTGGAGGAAGGCCCAGGGGGCGATTTAAGAGTATGGGGAAAAGGCAAGCCAGATGCTGGCGCATCAGCTTCGGAAGCGGGACGCAGCTAGGGAGATCGGGGGAGTTAAGGACAGGGGAGGGAGTGTGGTGCGGAGTGGGGTTGGCATCAATGGGGTCTTCAGGGACTTTTACGAGGAATTGTACCGATCCGAGCCCCCACAGGAGGATGGAGGGATGGGCCGCTTCCTGGACCAACTGAGGTTTCCAAAGGTGGACGAGGGACTGGTGGCGGGATTGGGGGCCCCGATGGGGCTGGAGGAGCTGACCAAAGGGATAGGAAGCATGAAGGTGGGGAAGGCACCGGGGCCGGACGGTTTCCCAGTCGAATTCTATAAAAAAATATATGGACCTGTTGGGCCCGTTGCTAGTCAGGACCTTCAATGAGGCAAGGGAGGGGGGGGGGGTCTTTTCCCCCGACGATGTCCCGGGCACTTATCTCCTTGATCCTGAAGCGGGACAAGGATCCCCTGCAATGTGGGTCTTACAGACCGATTTCCTTGCTAAATGTAGATGCCAAGGTGCTGGCGAAGGTCTTAGGCACGAGGATTGAGGATTGTGTGCCGCAGATCATCCATGAAGACCAGACGGGGTTTGTGAAGGGGAGGCAGTTGAACGCGAATGTGCGGAGGCTTTTTAACGTTATGATGCCGGCGAGGGAGGGGGAGGCGGCGATAGTGGTGGCGGTGGACGCTGAGAAAGCCTTCGATAGGGTAGAGTGGGGGTACCTGTGGGAGGTGCTGAAGAGATGCGGGTTTGGGGAGGGGTTTGTCAGGTGGGTTAGGCTGTTGTATGAGGTCCCGATGGAGAGTGTGGCCACAAACAGGAGGTCCAAATACTTTCAGTTGCACTGAGGGACGAGGCAGGGGTGTCCCCTGTCCCCCCTGCTCTTCGCACTGGCGATTGAACCCCTGGCTATGGCACTGAGGGAGTTAAGGAAGTAGAGGGGGTTGGTGCGGGGTGGGGAGGAGCATAGGGTGTCACTCTATGCGGACGACCTGCTGCTGTATGTGGCGGACCCGGTGGGGGGGAATGCCGGAGGTAATGAGGATTCTTAGGGAATTCGGGGACTTCTCTGGGTACAAGCTCAACATGGGGAAGAGCGAGCTGTTCGTGGTTCAGCCAGGGGACCAGGAGAGGGGGATTGGCGAGCTCCCACTAAAAAAGGCGGAGAGGAGCTTCAGGTATTTGGGGGTCCAGGTGGCCAGGAGCTGGGGGGCCCTGCATCGGCTTAATTTTACAAGGCTGGTGGAGCAAATGGAGGAGGAGTTCAAGAGGTGGGACGCGTTGCCGCTGTCCTTGGCGGTCAATCAAAATAACGGTGCTCCCAAGGATTTTGTTCCTGTTCCAGTGCCTCCCCGTGTTTATCCCGAAGGCTTTTTTTAGACGGGTTAACAGGAGTATAATGGGGTTTGTGTGGGCGCGAGGGACTCAGAGGGTGAGAAGGGTGTTCCTGGAGCGGAGTAGAGATAGGGAGGGGACTGGCGCTGCCCAACCTCGGTGGGTACTACTGGGCTGCCAATGCGACGATGGTGCGCAAGTGGGTGATGGAGGGGGAGGGGGCTGCATGGAAGAGGCTGGAGACGGCGTCTTGGTGGGTATGAGTCTGGGGGCGCTGGCAACGGCGCCGCTGCCGCTCCCTCCAAGGAGGTATACCATGAGGCCGATGGTGGCGGCTGCCCTCAAAATTTGGGGACAGTGGAGGCAGCATAGGGGGTAAGTTGGGGCCTTGGCGTGGACTCCAATACGGGGGAACCACCGGTTCGCCCCAGGGCGAACAGGTGGAAGGTTTTCGGCGTGGCACAGGGCAGGGATACGAAAGTTGGGGGACCTGTTTGTGGACAGGAAGTTCGCAAGCCTAGGTGAGCTGGAGGAGAAGTACGGGCTCCCCCCCCGGGGAACACCTTCAGGTACTTACAGGTAAGGGCGTTTGCCAGATGGCAGGTGGTGGAATTCCCGCGGCTGCTGCCACACACAGTACAGGACAGGGTGCTCTTGGGAGTGGGGAAGATCTCGGAAACTTACCAGGTGATGCAGGAGGTGGAGGCCTCGGTGGTGGAGGTGAAAGGTAAGTGGGAGGAGGAGTTGGGAGAGGAGATTGAGGAAGGGACGTGGGCAGATGCCCGAGGGAGGGTGAACTCTTCCTCATCATGCGCGAGGCTCAGCCTCATACAGTTTAAGGTGCTGCACAGGGCACACATGACCGGGACAAAGATGAGCTGGTTCTTTGGGGGTGAGGACAGGTGTGTTAGGTGCTCAGGGAGCCTAGCAAACCACACCCATATGTTCTGGGCATGCCCAGCGCTGGAGGAATTTTGGAAGGGCATAGCGAGGACGGTGTCGAGGGTGGTAGGATCCAGGGTCAAACCGAGCTGGGGGCTCGCAATATTTGGGGTGGCAGAGAAGCCGGGAGTGCAGGAGGCGAAAGAGGCCGGTGTTCTGGCCTTTGCGTCCCTGGTAGCCGGCAAAGGATTCTTCTTCAGTGGAAGGATGCGAGGCCCCCCAAGTGTGGACTCCTGGATCAGCGATACAAGGGTTCTTCAGGCGGTGGCAACCGTTCTTAGACTTCCTGGCAGAACGGTAGACATTGGTCAATGGCAGCAGCAACTCGGGGGGGGGGGGGGGTTACCTTGTTTTTGTTATTTACACTGAAGGGTCTGAGGGGGAGTTAATGTTAATTTATTATTTATGTACAGGGGGGGGCCGGGGGGGTATGGAGGGTTGCTTTTCTAGACTGTTTTGTACTTAACCCTGTTGGGTTCTTTTTTCATTTTGTTATTGATATTTTATGAAAACCTTAATAAAAATTGTTTTTTTTTTTTTTTAAAGTAAAGCCTGAAAACTCGTACCCTTGCAGGATGACGTTTCAATTCGCTCCCAAACCAACCCCTCCCCCACTACCCACTTCCTGACCATCGATATGATGCCCGTCCAGTAATAGCTAATAAAGCTCGGGATGGCCAAACCCCACTCTCCGCGACCCCGTTTCAGGAGTGCCTTCTTTACTCTCGGTGTTTTGCCCACCCACACACAACCCGATATCGCCACGTTCATTTTCCTGAAAAAAGTCTTTGGGACAAAAATCGAGACACATTGAAAAAAGAGCAGTCTCAGAAGACAGTCATCTTTACCATCTGGACCCTCCCCCCCCCCCCCCCCCCCCCCCCAGCATCAATGGGAACATGTCGCGTCTGCGGAAGTCCCTTTTCATTTGATCGACCGCTTTGCCCAGATTTAACTTGCGACGCTGCCCCCAATGCTTAGCCACTTGAATTCCCAAATATCTAAAGCTCCTCTCAGCCACTTTAAAAGGTAACTCCTTCAGTCTCCTTTCCTGCCCCAGTGCCTGGATCACGAACATCTCGCTCTTTCCCATATTTAACTTGTAGCCTAAAAATCGGCCAAATTCTACTAGTACCTCCATGATTTCGGCCATCAGCCCCCACTGGGTCTGTGAAGTAGAGCAGCAAATCGTCCACGTAGAGAGACCCTCTGCTTACCCCCCCCCCCCCTTTTACCCTCCTCAGCTGCCCCTCCGCCTTACCTGTGGAAAGGAGCCCAATTCCATTTGGAATCTCTGACGCTACTTCAGGAGCTCCTCATCCGGAGATTCCGCATACCTCCTGTCCACCTGCAAGATTTCCTCCTACCGACCTGTCCAGCTCCGCCCGTTCGGTCTTCTCCCTATGGGCCCGAATCGAAATACATTCCCCTCTAATAACCAACTTCAATGCCTCGCACCCCAGCCATGGTCTCTCCAATATCATTGTTCTTTATATGCCCCAGAATGGCCTCCCTCACTCACTCACAGACCTCGTCGTCCGCCTACAGCCCTACATCTAATCTTCACTGCGGGCGCTGGGACATTCCTGCGCTTATCCAGTGTGGCGCGTGGTCTGACCCCACAACTGCTGAGTACTTAGTGTCCTCCACCTCCGCTGTTTTATCCAGTACAAAGAAATCTATCCTGGAGTATACCTTGTACACATGGAAGTAAAATGAATATTCCTTGCTCCGTGGCCTCTTGAATCTCCACAAATCCACCCCTCCCCTGCGCTCAATAAACCCCTGCAGTTCTTTCGCCATTGCTGATCCTTTCCCTGACCTAGAATTCGACCAGTCCATTGTCGGATCCAGGACCGTGTTGAAGTCACCCCCCCATAACCAAGCGGTGCGAGTCAAGGTCCGGGACCTTTCCCAGCACCTTCCTAACAAACGCGACATCATCCCCGTTGGGGGCATATATATTTACCAACACCACTGCCATTCCCTCCAGTTTCCCGCTAACCATAATAAATCTGCCTCCCGAGTCTGCCTCTATCTTCCCCACTTCAAATGCCACCCTTTTGTTAATCAGGATGGCCACCCCACTTGTTTTAAAGTCCAGTTCTGAATGGAATACCTGTCCGACCCATCCCATCTTCAGTCTAACCTGGACTCCAAGCTTCGAGTGTCTCCTGTAACATAGCCACCACCGCTTTTAGCTGTCTCAAGTGTGCAAACACACGGGCCCTTTTGACCAGCCCATTCAGTCCACGAACATTCAACGTAACCAGTCCGGGGGGGGGGGGGGGGGGGGGCTCTTGCCACCCCCTCCCCTGTCGATCAGCCATGACCAGCCCATGTGCTACTCCTCCCCTGGCTCGCCCTTCGGCAGCCACCACCATCTGGTCTCCATCTCCAACCTGCTAAAAGTCCCCAAGTCGTCAGCAGACACCCCCACACTCCTTACGATGCTGGGCGAACTTCTCATCCAAGTATTTAACCCACTGATCCAGCGTCCACTGAGCTGGCATGGTCGAACTTTGCTTCTCTGCCATTCATCCACCAAACTCTGAGCTTCACTCCCAACCAACTTTTGATTTCTTCTTTTACAATTGTTTCTTGGGCGCAGTTCCATAAAAGAGGGGTTGCCTTCTTCTCCTCTCGCTTTTATTCACTTATGTTGCAAAATTCCCACAGAAATCAAGCTTAATAGCCGTTAAAAAACCACTAAGAGCGGGAGCTGCTAAATGTGCGACCGTTCCCTCCATGGTCGCCACCGGAAGTCCCACATTATCATTATCAAAAGATGACTTCAGCTCCTTGGGTTCGTGCACGTCCACACATGATATTAAGACTATCTTACTGGTACGTACTGCATTCCTGCCAATCCACCTTCTAACATGGCACCAATAAAAAACACACACAGCGCACATCAAAGTCACAAATTACAGAAAAACAAATAATTGTGCAACAACTAGAGAATTCACTATTCGAAGAACATTAGAGATTGGAGGAAGCTCTACACAGCTCAGGCAGATACCCAAAAATAAATGGGCAAACTGAGTAAAGTCTAGCATGTGGACACAGGTTAGAAAATGAAGTTGCACAATACCTCAATGAAAACTGCCAAAATGGATTCTCAGTTTCCTACAGAAAATTAGGCATCGCAGATTTTCAAAGGCAACCCATGATGGTGATGGTTTATGGGAAATAATCTTGTGACAGAAGACCAAGCTTGATGACTGGCTGATCACATTTCAGCAGTTTATTATCAAACAACAACAAAGAGTGGATACGGAATGGCCTATATTGGGAACATGGATTAGACTCCCATGAATTTTGACATGTCAGTCAGTAGGTGAGCAAAGTTGCAGAGTAAAGTGTTAGTGAAGTTAACTGGCCATGAAAAAAAAAGGGAATTAAATTGTATACATTTGTATATATGGCTTTTGTTTTTGATGAATTTGATTAATTTATGTCCGACTCCATGGAGGCTTTTATAAATAAAAATACTTTTTAAGCACCTGTTGGGGTTGGTGGGAACAGTTTTTGTCCTGGCAACTCTACAATAGCGAGACGATGGGAGAGGATGGATTTCAACCCTTGAAATTATTATTAGTGTAAAAGTTGACCCCCTACATTCTGGCTAAAGAGTTTAGTCTTAGAAACTCAACTTTTAAACAAGTATATACAGTTGATTGGTTAAACACAATCTTCCTTTCACAAATCCTTAATTAATTCAAATTTCAGCAAGTGCTTGCGGATTTTTTTTCTGATTATTTTTTCTAAAGTCTTATCCACTGACTATACATAGTTGCTTGGGCTCTCTTTACTCCCTTTCTTGAATAAGGACGTCAACATTTTCCACTTTCCAATCCTCTGCCACCTCCTCCATATCTAGGTAGGATTGGAGGGTTATGGCAAGCCTTTCTGTTATCGCCGCTCTCATTTTCCTTTACGTCCACCCTGACCAGATGAGTTAGCTACACCAAGTTTTTCAATACTTCATCCCTCCCAATTTTCACCATATACTTTGCATCTACTAACACCACTTCTACTGATATGTTGTCGGATTCATCTTCCTCTGTAAACACTGATACAAAGTGTTCATTATTCTCGCCTTGCCCAGCGCCACTAAGCATTTTTCACCCTAATAAGGCCCACTCCATCTCTTACCACCTGCATTTAGGTCAGGGGACCTCACTAGGAAAACAGGCCTGTCGTCAGAAGGAGAGCACTCCAATTGGTCTTGACATTTTCTTGAGTAATTTAATGATGGGATGCTGACTGAAGAACTGGGTTTTGTTCAGCTGGTACTTGGTAGTTTTTGCAAAGGTGAAGTGCGTGAGCGACAGGCAACTCTAGGGGCATCCAATGAGGGTTGAAATCTGTCATTTTGGCAAGCCAGGATGGTACACAACATCCAAACCTGCTGAGGCTTCATCTTAAACGATCTGTTGAAATGAGCAATTGAAATGAATAGTATGCTATGGGGTAAAATAAAATAATCTTTCTTATTGTCACAAGTAGGCTCACATTAACACTGCAATGACATTATTGTGAAAATCCCCTAGTCGCCACACTCCGGCACCTGTTCAGGTACACTGAAGGAGAATTCAGAATGTCCAATTCACCCAACAGCATGTCTTTCGGGGCTTGTGGGAGGAAATCGGAGGAAACCCACGCGGACACGGGGAGAACGTGCAGACTCCACACAGACAGTGACCCAAGTAGGTATCGAACCCGGGACCCTTGCGCCGTGAAGCAACAGTGCTAACCACTGTGCTACCATGCCGCCCAAGGAGAGCACAGAAGATTGTCCATGAGTCAAAGACCTATTTTACGTTTGAACACTAATCGGAAATGGCGGGAGAGAGCGTATAAGCACGGCAATAGGCAATTCAGTAGTCAATAAGTAGAGATTTATCAATTCCTTTCGCTCCCAAATAGTCAGCCAATTCGATTCACTTTGTGATATCAAGAAATGTCTGAAGGCACTGGATACTGTAGTGGCTATGGGCCCTGACAACATTCCAGCAATAAGTACTGAAGACTTGTGCTCCAGATCTAGCTGAACCTTTTCGCCAAGCTGCAACACTGGCATGAGGAAAACAGCCCAGGATTGTGCTGCCCCCCCCAAAAAGGACAAATCCAATCCACTCAATTACCGCCCAATCAGTTTACTATCGATCATCAGTAAAATGAAAAACCTGCTGACGTCTAATTTGGGTATCAGGGCCACTCAGCTCCTGACTACAGCCTTAGTTCAAACATCGACACGAGAGCTGAACTCAAGAAGTAATGTAAGAGCGATTGCCCTTGACATGAAAGCCACAATTGACCGAGTATGGCATCAAGGAGCCCTGTGGGAGGGAGTGCTCTCCACTGATTATAGTCATACCTGGTTGTGGTTGTTAGTTCCAGGATTTCACTGCAAGAGTTCCACAGGGTAGTATCCTAGGGCGAACCATCTTCAGCTACTTCAATGACCTTCCCTTCATTATAATATCAGAGGTAGGGATGGTCACTGATGATTGCACAATATTCAGCATCATTCACAACTCCTCAGATACTGAAGCAGTGTCTAGTGTAGCCAGCAACATCCACATCCCATGAAAGAATTAAACAAAATCACTTGGCACAGTAGTTAGCACTGTTGCATCACAGCACCAGGGTCCCAGGTTCAATTCCCAGCTTGGGTCACTGTCTGTGCAGAGTCTGCACATTCTCCGTGTCTGTGTGGGTTTCCTCCGGGTGCTCCGGTTTCCTCCCAAAAGTCCCGAAAAACGTGCTGTTAGGTCATTTTGACTTTGTGAATTCTCCCTCTGCGTACCCAAACACGCCAAAATGTGGCGACTGCTTTCCACAGTAACTTCATTGCAGTGTTAATGTAAGCCTACTTGTGACAATAAAGATTAATACTGTACCTATGCAACAAATTAGTACCCACCAGTACTGTACTGCAATGATATTTACTGACAGGCTGTACTCACCTATCTTGCACTCCAGTCTTAGAGTCAGAGGTCTGCAGCACAGAAAAGCCCCTTCGAACCATCACATATGCGCTGATCAAAATCAGCCTCTTAACTATTCTAATCCCATTTTCCAGCACTTGGCCCACAGTCGTGTATGGCTTCACATTGCAAGTGCACATCCGAATGTTATGAGGGTCTCTGCCTCCATCATCCTTTCAGGCAGAGAGTTCCGGATTCCCATCACCCTCTTGGTGAAAAAGGTTTTCCTCACATCCCCTCTGAACCTCCTGCCCCTTACTGTAAATCTATGCTACACAGCTCTAAACAGCCTCTCCATACACAACCCATGTTTGGAAGGATCCACAAGTCAGTTTGACAGTTGTTTTTTGCAGTTTCAGAAAACTTGAGTTTTGATCATAGATCATTCATAGAATCATAGAATTTACAGTGCAGATGGAGGCCATTCAGCCCATCGGGTCTGCACCGACCCTTGGAAAGAGCACCCTACTTAAGCCCACACCTCCACCCTATCCCCGTAACCCCACCTAATTCCCATTTATCAAAGTCCTATGGACAGCACTGATGCTTTTCACATTTTACCAAATAAACAAACTATTTGGAAACACTTGCCTTCATACAGTTTTCTCGTATGTCTTTGATGAGTGGCCCTGGGCTATTTGTTGCTTCTAGATGGAATGTATATTGATTAGCACCAGCCACTGCCATCGGTTTCACCCACTGCTCTGGCTTCGAAACCATCATATGCAAATCTGTAGAATAAACAATGCAGAATGGTTCATTTTCTAAAATTCCTATCCTTCTAAAAAAGGTTATATGTAGAAAGGTCATTCCAGTGGTAAACCTTGGTGCTGCAAGTGACAATGAAATCTACACAGTAAATTGTGTGCAAGACATCTCTTTCTGTCTCATAAGATGATGGTTTGCGCCTTGGTGTTAAAGTCAGTGAAACTTCATCTGGTGTGACTAAGGAGCCTCACTCGAAGATGCAGGTTGAAATTCTCCCATGCTCCCGCCAGTGGGTTCAACGGCAATTCTGGGGGGGGGGGGGTGGGGGGGGTGGGGGGGGGGGGGGAAGAGTGAGAATTTAGCAAGAGGGCCAAAAAAATGGTTTTACACCCAACATGCAGGATTTTCCACTTTGTATCGCTGATCAGGAAACCAGCATTCTCCAGGACGAAACACTTACTGGAACAACATGGCTTGCAGAAGTCGAACTCACCTGTAAGAATCCCGAGACTGCCTCCAGAGTTCGGTATGGACGGCGCCAGCGACCCAGAACCATCACAGCATTGCAAGGTGGATCGTCCCGGTTCACGGTCATCAAGGAGACACATCTTCCTTCTCCAGGATGAGGCCCATCTTTCTTTTCCAACAGTGGATCATTGATGTTGGCTGCCTTTTAAATATGGCACCAGGTATGAGCGAGACGCAAGTCCGCCCCATCACGGAATATGGCGCTAAACCCCCAGATGTATAATGAATGAGGTTGAGGCCAGAAGGTATCGTGTTGCTTCCCGTCGGCCTTCACAGCGGGAAACACTCCCCATCCCACCATGGTCCCAGATGGGAGAATTCCACCTGCAGTCTCTGTTGCATTTGCTGTAAAGGAAAACGGTGGGCTGAAAAGGTCCAGGATTTGCTGGCTTGTTTTTTTCTGGGCCCTCTTCTTGGCCAGTTCAGCTTTCAGTTTCTCCTGAGCTCTTCCAATGTCCCTCCAGTCAGCCTGCCGCCCAGCTGTCAGTGTCAATGGCTTTCATCTTCATACCTCACTTGCAGGTGTCTTTTAGCAGAGTTAGGGATATCCAGCAAGTTGTAACCCACTGGCGTGTTAGATCTTTGGGAAAACAGCCATTATCCATTCAACAAACATGGCCGAGCACCATAGATGTTGTTGGCTTAATAATGGGCATGTGCTGAATTAGCACATTAAAGGACCTCGGAGTTGGTGACCGAGTCCCTCCAAGCGATACTGATAATGTCTGAGGCAGGGAAGGTGGAAAATGTTCAGATTTTTATCCTGCCTAGCGTAGTCAAGATCACACTACTATAAAACTCCAGAAGCTCACTAAATGCTTAAATTCAAACATGTGAAAAGCATTTTAAGCTCAAACATCAAAATATTCATCTGGACAAATTAACAAATAATTGGCACAATACTGTTGACAGGGGACAGGTATTTAAAGTGTAAGGGGAGGAGGATCGTGACGGTGGGCACCCGAGGGCAGGCCTGAGGTGGTGCAAGAGACGGGCCGGAGGCTGGCCCCAAGAGGGACTATGGCTGATCGGCAGGATGCCCCCTGACCAGGCTGGTCACGTGGACTATGCGATTGAATGGGCCAGTCAAGAGCACCCGTTTGAAGCGATTGAAGGCGGAGGCCATGCTACAAGCGACGCACCCGAAGGTGGGGAACCAGATTTGGCGGTGGAAGGGATAGGTTGGGCAAGTATTTTATTCAGGGTTGGACTTCAAAATGAAGGAGGTGGCAATTTTGTCAATAAGCAGGTGGGGTTCGAGGTGGGACATACAGTGGCGGACTCTGGTGGAAGGTATGCTTATGGTAAGCGGGAAATTGGAGGGGATGCCGGTGGTGTTAGTAAACATCTTTGCCTTGAACTGGGATGATGTGGAATTTATGAGGCGGGTGCTGGGGAAGATTCCGGACCTGGACTCTCATTGGCTGATTATTGGGGGGGGGGGGGGGGGGGGGGGAAAAGAGAGACCACACTTTAATACGGTCCTGGATCAGAGACTGGACTGATCAAGCTCACGGTGGGTGTCAGCTAGAGCTAAGGAGCTTCAGGGGGTCATGGAGCACATGGGAGTTAGGGTGGATCTGTGGAGGTTTTGGGAGGCTGAGCGAAATAATTTTTGTTTACTCCAGTGTCTTACTTTCGTGTTGTGTAAGAAGTTGCTGACAGGGGTGGCAGATGTTGAATATTCAGCAATAGCGGCGTCAGACCATGCCCCGAACTGGGTGGATTTACGAGTGAGCAAGGGGGTGGGGAGCAGCGTCTGCAATGGAGGATGTGGGACTGTTAGCGGAGGAAGAGATGTGTGACCGGGTGAGGAAGGCCATCAGGGGGTTTGTTGAGGGAAATGACGCGGGGGAGGTTTTGGCTGGTATGGTTTGAGAGGCACTGATAGCAGTGGTCAGGGGGGGGGGGGGAAGAGTTTATTTTGATTCGGGCACACAGGGAGAAGGCGGAGCGGGTGGAGATAGAAAGGCTAGTGGAGGAAATCCTGCAGGTGGACAGGAGATATGCAGAGGCCCCGGAAAAAGGGCTGTTAAAGGAACATCAGAGGTTGCAAATGGAAAATGTGTTGTTATCCATGGGTAAGGCGGTAGGGCAGTTGCGAAGGGTGAGAAGGGCAGTATACGAGTATGGGGAGAAAGCGAGCAGGATGTTAGCGCACCAGTTGAGGAAGCAGGAGGCGGCGAGAGAGATTGGAAAAGTGAAGGACACAGGTGGGAATACAGTCTTGGACCCGGCAGGGGTGAATGGGGATGAGGCGGTTTCTGGGAGGGTTGGAGTTCCCGAAGGTTGATGAGGAGCTGGTAGAGGGCCTGGGGGCCCAATTGGGCTTGTAGAAGTAGTAGAGGGGCTGGAGGCGATGCAATCGGGCAAGGCACCGGGACCGGACGGATACCCGGTGGAATTTTACAAGACGTTCTCATGGATGTTGGGATCGTTGTTGGTAAGGGCCTTCAATGAAGCAAAGGAGTTGGGAGTGTTCCCCACGACATTGTCACAGGCGTCGATCTTCCTCATTTTAAAGCGGGATAAGGACCCAGAAAACTATTGGTGAAGATTCTGGCCACAAGGATCGAAGAGTGCATCCAAGGGGTAATATCGGAGGACCAGACGGGGTTAATTAAGGGGTGGCATTTGGCGACCAACATTAGAAGGTTGCTTAATGTAATTATGATGCGTCCAGAGGGACGCAAGGTTGAGGTGGTGGTGGCCATGGACACAGAGAAGGCCTTTGATCGGGTGGAGTGGGAATACTTATGGGAGGCCTGGGGTAGTTTGGGCAGGGATTTGTGGATTGGGTCCGGTTGCTATACCAGGCACCAGAGATGAGTGTCGGAAGGCCCGTGGATAAGAGAGGCCAACGTCCTGGCCTTTGCCTCTCTGATGGCCCGGATTCGGATTTTACTAGGTTGGAGGGACTCGGAGCACCCGAAGTTGGGGGTGTGGATTAACGACATGGCAGGGTTTCTCAGACTCAAAAAAAGTAAATTTGCCTCAAGGGGTGGGTGGGTGGGGGGCGGGAGGGGGGCGGGGGGGGGGGGGGGGGGGGAAGGAGGCATGGGAGAGAAGAGTTAGGGTAGGAGAACCAACAGAGGGGTGGTTGGGGAAGGTGGCATTGTTTGTGTAAGCCATGTTGGCTGGCATTCGTTGGTTATATTATTGTGTTTTTGTTGAAATTTGATGTTTAAAATTATAAATGTACTTAATGATCTGTTGAGCTGCTTACAGAAAAATACTTTTCGCTGGACCTTGGTACACGTGACAAGAAACAAAATCTAATCCAAATGCATCAAAATATTTTCTTTTGGTACTTTTGAATTCCAAGGTTGAGTCGGAATGTCAATTCCCTGGCCCAAGTGGGAAAAGTGCATGAATTTGCATAGACTACAGTACAACAGGCACCAGGCTCTCACTGGGAGATGGGAGTGATCACGCAGTCCCTCTCACTGGGAGACAGTGCTGTCAGTGGGGAGGGGTGTACTGGGCGTGTTGTGGACAATACTGATCTCAGTTGCTGTCACTGGGATGGGATGGAACAGTATTCCTCTCTGTTGCTCTCATTGGAGTAGTACAGTAAGTCTCTATGAGTTGCTGTCTTCGGGGTGGGTGTTGGAGAAGCAGCATCATTTTCAGATGCCGCCACTGGGTATACAAATACCTGAAGGTACCTCTGCATTTTGTGCCTTTGTGGTAGTGTTTCTAAGGATTTTAACAGTGAGTTTCCTCCGGAGCTAGAATGAACTGTCTGCAGCTCCCAGCAACCTCCCAAGCACAGGAATCGCTGCTGTGCCATCAATCATTGTCTTTGTGTCCAACAAAGTACAGTCCTCATTATTTCTCTCCAAAATACGGAGTGCTAAAGATCCTACACTTAAAAACTCTCCGACTGAGAGAATGAAAATGGTTCAGTCATGGGGCGGTATCATCAGTTACTCACAATGACTCTTTCCCACCAACCACCCTCTCCCGCACAAAAGACTGAGACTTTTTTTCATGCCACTATTTCAAGAACATTGCTGATGCAAGAGGGAGTGCTGCTGAACATCTTACCAAAGAAGGGTTCTTTTCCAAGTTCCTTACGAAGACATTCTACCACAGGATGACCAAAGGTGATATTTGGCACAAAATGTCTGATGGAGAGAGGATAGATGTTCTTAAAAAGCAAACTTTGAATCAAGATATTTCACAACGGCAGAACACAGGGGGTGGGGGGTTCAGTTAGTCAGGCCAGTCTTAAAAAGAGTTCTCCAATTTCATCCCACACCTCAGGGTTTTCTTCTCCTGCAAATTACTCCACTTTAAGTAGATGTCCAATTGCCTTGAGAGATTCAATGGAATTCCCGTTCCCCAGTGGACTTTCAGGTAGTGTCAATGTGGTAGTGTGAAAACATTTCTCATTTCGATTTTGCAAATCGATTTACATTTATGACCTTTTTGTTGTCAACTCATTTGTCAGAGGAAACCATTTCTCCCTCAGCTCTAACAATGCCACTGATCATTTTGAATACCTGTATTCTGTCTTTTTTTAAACATATGCTCCAAGAAGAACAACCACAGCACGGTAGCATTGTGGATAGCACAATTGCTTCACAGCTCCAGGGTCCCAGGTTCGATTCTGGCTTGGGTCACTGTCTGTGCAGAGTCTGCACATCCTCCCCGTGTGTGCGTGGGTTTCCTCCGGGTGCTCCGGTTTCCTCCCACAGTTCAAAGATGTGCAGGTTAGGTGCATTGGCCATGATAAATTGCCCGTTGTATCCTGGGTTATGGAGATAGGGTGGAGGTGTTGACCTTGGGTAGGGTGCTCTTTCCAAGAGCCGGTGCAGACTCGATGGGCCGAATGGCCCCCTTCTGCACTGTAAATTCTATGAAATCTAACACCTTCTCCAGTCTTCCACATAAATAAAGTCCCTCAGCCCTGGTATTAGTCTCGTAAATCTCCAGTGTTCACTCTCCAAGTCCTGACATTCCCCTCAAGTGTGACTCACAATTGTACAAAATTGAGGCCGATCAAGTGCTTTGTAAAGGTTTAGTATGGCTTCCATGAATTTGTATTCAATGTTCTATTTATAAAGTCAGCATTCCATAAGCTTCCTTAATCATCTCATCCACTTGCCACCTTCAAGGATTTGCAAATCTTCACTCTAGGACATTCTGATCCTCCAACACCCAAAATAGAACCATTTTGATTATATTGTCTCTCTACATTGTTTCTCCTAGGTCCATTCTTTCACACTTGGGTGCAATAAATTGCACCTGCCAGGTGCCTGCCAATTGCGGTCTATCAATGTCCTCCTGAAGACTGCTCTCATCATGATCACTATTTATGACGTGTCTAGTTTTGTATCATCTGCAAACTTCATAATAATCTTTATTGTCAGAAGTAGACTTACATTAACACTGCAATGAAGTTACTGTGACTTGGGGATCCAAGTTGCTCACAACTGGGCAGGGATCCACAAATGGAACCTGACCAGTCTGTCAGAGGAAGTCAAAAAGGACCTGCAAAGATGGAGCACACTCCCATTCTCCCTCGTGGGGAGAGTACAGATGATCAAAATGAACGTGCTTTCCAGGTACCTCTTGTGAGTGGGTGCACGCGGAGGAGGCCTCCTGCAGGGGGACCTCGCTCCGGGCCCTAGCCATGGAGGCACTCCCATCCCCACCCAAAAAAACACTCCATCAGCCCAGTGGTGGTAGCCACCCTCCAGGCCTTAAACCAACTACGGCAGCAATTCGGACTGACCGAAATGACCGACAAAGCCCCCATCTGCAAGAAACATAGGTTCACACCAGCACTCACTGACGCACCTTCAAAAAGGTGGAGACAAGACGGGGGGAACACTGACAGTTAGGGACCTATACACCAAGAGCAGGGTCACAACAGTGGACAAACTGACTGAGTGACTTTAACTAGCTAGGGGCAACGGACTAAGGTACCTGCAGCTCAAAATCTTCCTACGGAAGGAGACAAGGACGTACCCACGACCACCACGACAGACACTACTAGAGGAATTACTTGACGCAAACATTCTGGGTAAAGGAAACTGTAGAGACATGTACGAACGACTGGTAGAGAGGGCCGACACCGTACTGAACGCAACAAAGAAGAAATGGGAGGAAGACCTGGGGCTCGAAATAGGGTGGGGACATTGGAGTGAAGCACTGCATAGGGTCAACTCCACCTCCACGTGCACGAGACTCAACCTAACGCAACTAAAGGTGGCACATTGGACCCACTTGACCAGAACCCGAATGAGTAGGTTCTTCCCGGAGATGGAGGACAGATGGGAACGGTGCCAAGGTGGCCCGGCCAACCACACCCACTTAAACTAATGTGGCAGGGGAATGGGAACCGATGCAGGAAGTCAGAGGGAAGTAAAAAGGGGACAGAAACAAAAGGCAGTAAGGGGGAAAGTGTAAGGCAGAGAAGCCATAGTCAAAAATCAAAAAGGGCCACCGTACAGGGTGCAATGACTTAGGAGAGCTCAGTGAATAGACCCAGTAATACGAAAAGGAATAAAACGGGAAGTAAAAACAAATGGAAAGTGACGCGGCAGGTTGTTACATGAAGATATGGGTTCAACAACAAGGAAAATTAGGAGAAAAGTTAAAAGGAAAAATTACTAAGGAGAGGTTACTGATAGAGGTTTTAAGATTTAAAACAGAGGTATCAAAGCCAACATAAGGGTACTTTACCTGAATGCTCGTAGTATTCGGAATAAGGTAAATGAGTTGATGGCACAAATCATTGTGAACGACTATGATTAAGTGGCAATTACTGAAACATGGTTAAAGGATGGTCACGACTGGGAGTTAAATATCCACGGGTATCAAACTATTCGGAAGGACAGAGTGGATGGCAAGGGAGGTGGTGTAACTCGGTTATTTAAGGATGACATCCGGCAGTAGTGAGGGATGACATCGGTGCTATGGAAGATAAGGTTGAATCCATTTGGGTGGAAATCAGGAATAGTAAGGCGAAAAAGTCACTGATAGGAGTAGTCTATAGGCCACCAAATAGTAGCATTATAGTGGGGCGGATAATAAACAAAGAAATAACTGATGCATATAGAAATGGTACAGCAGTTATCATGGGGGATTTTAATCTACATGTCGATTTGTTTTACCAGGTCGGTCAAGGCAGTCTTGGAGGAGTTTATAGAATGTATCCGCGATAGTTTCCCAGAACAGAATGTATTGGAACCTACGAGGGAACAAGTGGTCCTAGATCTGGTCCTGTGTAATGAGACAGGATTGATTCAGGATCTCATAGTTAGGGATCCTCTCAGAAGGAGCGATCACAATATGGAAGAATTTAAAATACAGATGGAGGGTGAGAAGGTAAAAATCAAACAATAGGGTTTTGTGCTTAAACAAAGGAGATTACAATGGGATGAAAGAAGCGCTAGCTAAGGTAGACTGGGAGCAAAGACTTTATGGTGAAACAGTTGAGAAATAGTGGAGAACCTTCCAAGCGATTTTTCACAGTGCTCAGCAAAAGTTTATACCAACAAAAAGGAAGGACGGTAGAAAGAGGGGAAAACGACCATGGTCACCTCAGGAAATAAGGGAGAGTATCAAATTGAAGGAAAAAGCATACAAAGTGGCAATGATTACTGGGAGACTAGAGGATTGGGAAATCTTTAGGGGCAACAGAAAGCTACTAAAAAAGCTATAAAGAAGAGCAAGATAGATTATGAGAGTAAACTTGCTCGGAATATAAAAACAGATAGTAAATGTTTCTACAAATATATAAAACAAAAAGAGTGGCTAAGGTAAATATTGGTCCCTTTAGAGGATGAGAAGGGAGATTTAATAATGGGAGATGAGGAAATGAGGTCGGTCTTCACAGTGGAAGACACAAATAACATGCCAGTGACTGATGGAAATGAGGCTTTGACAGGTCAGGACCTTGAGACGATTGTTATCGCTAAGGAGATAGTGATGGGCAAGCTAATGGGGCTAAAGGTAGACAAGTCTCCTGGCCCTGATGGAATGCATCCTAGAGTACTAAAAGAGATGACTAGGGAAATTGCAAATGCACTCGTGATAATTTACCAAAATTCACTAGACTCTGGGGTGGTCCCGGCAGATTGGAAATTAACAAACGTGACACCACTGTTTAAAAAAGGAGGTAAGCAGAAACGGGTAATTAAAGGCCAGTTAGCTTAACTTCGGTAGTAGGGAAGATGCTGGAATCTATCATCGAGGAAGAAATAGCGAGGCATCTGGATGGAAATTGTCCCATTGGGCAGACACAGCATGGGTTCATAAAGGGCAGATCGTGCCTAACTAATTTAGTGGAATTTTTTGAGGACATTACCAGTGCAGGGAGCCAATGGATGTGGTATATCTGGATTTCCAGAAAGCTTTTGACAAGGTGCCACACAAAAGGTTGCTGCATAAGATAAAGATACATGGCTTTAAGGATAGAGGATTGGTTAATTAATGGAAAGCAAAGACTGGGGATTTATGGGTGTTTCTCTGGTTGGCAATCAGTAGATGGTGGTGTCCCTCAGGGATCAGTATTTGGCCCACAATTGCTCACAATTTATATAGATGATTTGGAGTTGGGGACCAAGTGCAATGTGTCCATGTTTGCAGACGACACTAAGATGAGTGGTGAAGCAAAAAGTGCAGAGGATACTGGAAGTCTGCAGAGGGATTTGGATAGGTTAAGTGAATAGGCTAGGGTCTGGCAGATGGAATACAATGTTGACAAATGTGAGGTTATCCATTTTGGTAGGAACAGCAAAAGGGGTTATTGTTTAAATGATAAAATATTAAAACATGCTGCTGTGCAGAGGGACCTGGATGTGCTAGTGCATGAGTCGCAAAAAGTTGGTTTACATGTGATTAAGGCAAATGGAGTTTTGTCCTTCATTGCTAGAAGGATGGTGTTTAAGACTAGGGAGGTTATGCTGCAACTGTATAAGGTGTTAGTGAGGCCACACCCGGAGTATTGTGTTCAGTTCTGGTCTCCTTACCCGAGAAAGGATGTACTGGCACTGGAGGGTGTGCAGAGGAGATTCACTAGGTTAATCCCAGAGTTGAGGGGTTTGGATTGCAAGGGGAGAGGTTGAGTAGGCTGGGACTGTACTCATTGGAATTTAAAAGGTTTGCGGGGGGGGGGGATCTTATGGAAACATTTAAAATTATGAAGGGAATAGGTAGGATAGATGCGGGCAGGTTGTTTCTACTGGCGGGTGAAAGCACAACTAGGGGGCATAGCCTCAAAATAAGGGGAAGTAGATTTAGGACTGAGTTTAGGAGGAACTTCTTCACCCAAAGGGCTGTGTATCTATGGAATTCCTTGCCCAGTGAAGCAGTTGAGGTTCCTTCATTAAATATTTTTAAGATAAAGATAGATAGTTTTTTGAAGAATAAAGGGATTAAGGGTTATCGTGTTCGGGCCGGAAAGTGGGGCTGAGTCCACAAAAGATCAGCCATGATTTCATTGAATGGCGGAGCAGGCTCGAAGGGCCAGATGGCCTACTCCTGCTCCATGTTCTCATGTTCTGGTCTTGCCCCAGATTTGCTAGGTATTGGGCAGCCTTCTTCGAGGCAATGTCCAAAGTGGTTGGGATGAGGGTGGAGCATGCCCGAAAGTGGCGGTCTTCGGGGTATTGGACCAGCCAGATCTCTTCATGGGGAGGCGGGCGGACGCCCTTGCCTTTGCTCCCTGATTGCCCGACGTAGAATCCTGCTCGGCTGGAGGTCAGCAGTACCGCCCAAAGCTGCAGACTGGCTGTCCGACCTATCAGAATCTCTCCAAATGGAGAAAATCAAATTTGCCATCCGAGGATTGGATGATGGCTTCTTCAGAACATGGGAGCCATTCACCCGACTGTTTGGGACCTGTTTGTGGCCAATGAATGAACAAGTTGATGAATAATCAAGTAGCCAAGAGCCAGGGGAAAGTAGCCAAAGCAGGAGAAGAGAAGGAAGGAGGGAAAGACCCGGGGGTGGGGGGACACGACAGTGCAAGAGAGGATAGCCAAACACAATAGAAAAGAAACGTGAGCTGCAAGGAGGGAGATTTGGGGGGGGGGGGGGGGGGCGAAAGGAGGAAAGACAGGGGGCAAAGAACAAAAAAAAAGAGGGGAACCGGCAAAGAACAAAAGAGGGGAACCGGGGGTGGGGGGGGGGCGGAGAGAAGAGAGAGAAGGGAACACAAACTGGGGGGAGAGCACAGGAAATGACAACTACCATGACGAACACAGCGACAGAGAGCAAGAAAGTACAGAAGGAAGAAACGCCGAATGGCCGAAGTAGCCAAACGCACAACAACAGCGAACACTGACTGGGAGAAGCAAGCAACATCCAGATCTATTTTGTGTTGCTGGTGTTGTATGTACTCTGTTCAAAGAGACAGCAGAAAAGAAAGGGGGGGGGGCTTCACAATATAGCATTGTTGTTTTTACCGTGTTTGTATTACCATCTCTTTTTGCCCTCTCTTTGTGTACACCTGTAAATATACCATCTTTGAAAAACTTAATAAAATACATTTATTTCTAAAAATGAAGTTACTGTGAAAAGCCCCTAGTCGCCACATTCCGCCACCTGTACGGGTACACAGGAAAATTCAGAATGTCCAAATTGCTTAACAGCACGTCTTTCGGGACTTGTGGGAGGAAACCGGAGCACCCGGAGGAAACCCACGCAGACACGGGGAGAACGTGCAGACTCCGCAGACTGACCCAAGTTGGGAATCGAACCTGGGACCCTGGAGCTGTGAAGCAACAGTGCTACCCATTGTGCTACCGTGCTGCCCTATTGTATCCCTATTACCGTGTCCATCTATATATAACAAGAAAAGCAATGGCCCTCATACCAAATCTGGTTGACCGCAAGTCGGACTTCTCGCTGTCAAAAAAGACCCATTAACCATTACTCTCTGCCTCCTAAGCCATCACCAGTTACATACCCAAGTTACCAGTCCTCTTAAAGCCACAAGGTTCGATACAACAGTACTGCTGGTGGGTACAGGTCTGTCACTGTATAACTCTGAAGTACTGTATTGTTGGGTACAGATAGATCAGTCTAAGAATATAAGAAATAAAAGCAGAATTAGACAGTTCCTCAAGCCAGCTGTCATTTAATATGGTTTATGTTGAGGCTTCTGCCTCAACCCCACTTTCTTGCACATTCCCCATATCCCTCAATTCCCCAAGGTGACAAAAGTCTGTCTCTCCCAGTCTTCAGTATACTCAACCTTCTGAAGTAGAGAATTCCAAAGAATCATAACTCTATGGATGAAGAGCTTTCTCCTCATTCTACATTCCCAGCCAGGGGAAACCACCTATCAATGCCCCTTCAGAATCTTGTATATTTCAATGAGATCACCAATTATTCAAAATAATATAGGCCCAATTTAATCAGCCTCTCATCATAGTTACCATTCTAGTGAACCGTCATTGTATTGTCTTCAATGCAAGTTAGTTATGGAGACCAAAACTGCACACTATTCCAGATGTGGTCTCACTGAAGCCCTGTACAGTTGTTGCAAGACTTCCTTATTCCTATATTCCAATCCCCTTGCAATAAAGGCCAACATGTTATCTGACTTACCAATAGCTTGCTGTACTTGCATGCTACCTTTTTCTTGCCAGTACACCCAAAGCCTCTGAACTTCAACATTTACAAGTTTCACATCTTTTAAAATATATTCTACTTTCCTATCCTTATTGCCGAAGTAAATAACCTCACATTCCCGTACCAGCCTCCCTGAACAGGTGCCGGAATGTGGCGACTAGGGGCTTTTCACAGTAACTTCATTTGAAGAATACTTGTGACAATAAGCGATTTTCATTTCATTTTCATTTATGCTCTATCTGCCAACTCAGATAACCCGTCTAAATCCTTTTTCAGCCTCTTGTGCCCCCTCATCCTCAGCTTACATTCACACCCAGCTTTGTATTGTCAGCAAATATTATTCTGTCTCTTTGTCAAAGTTTGACCAGGAGCGGAGCCGGCAGACGTGCGAACCCGGGGAAGAAGGTCGAGAAGGTCCGGGAGGACAAAATGGCAGCCGGAGTTGATCGGGAGGTGTGGGCCCAGTGGGCCAGAGAACAGCAGGAGCTCCTTAAAAACTGCTTCATGAAGCTGAAAACAGAGATGCTAGCCTCTATGGAGAGAATTGTGGTGACCCAGAAGGCGCAGGAGAAGGAGATCAAGGAGGCGAGGAGGAAGGTGGCGGAGAACGAGGACGAGATCCTGGGCCTGGCGATGAAAGTGGAGGCGCACAAGGTGCTCCATAAGAGATGGCAGGAGAGGCTGGATGACCTTGAGTGCATGTCTCGGAGCCACAATCTGCGGATCCTGGGCCTTCTTGAAGGAGCGGAGGGGGCGGACGTGAGCACGTACGTGGCCACAATGTTCGGGACGCTGATGGGCACGATGGCCTTCCCGCGGCCCTTGGAGCTGGATGGGGTTAACAGGGTTCTCGCCAGGAAACCGAGGATAAACGAGCCACCGAGGCGATGGTGATACGGTTTCAGTGCTTAGCAGACCGAGAGCGAGTCCTGCGGTGGGCGAAGAAAGAGCGGAGCAGTAAGTGGGAGAATGGAGAGATCCGAATTTACCAGGACCTGGGAGCTGAGCTGGCGAGGAGGCGTGCAGGTTTTAACCGGGCGAAGGCGGTCCTCCACGGTAAAGGGGTGAAGTTTGATCTCCTGCACTCAGCGAGACTGTGGGTAACATACCAGGACAGGCGCCACTACTTTGATAACCCAGACGAGGCGTGGTCGTTCATCAGGCAGGAGAAGCTGGACCTGAACTAAGGGACTGTTGTACGGGGGTGAAATGTGCGGGTGGGGAGGGACCGAGGGGAGGACGGCGGGTAAAGCATAAGTTTATGGGCAGGTCTGCCCGAGTTTGGTTGGGGGTTTTGTTGTTTGTTTTGCTTGTTTTCCAGGTGTTTTGTTTTCCAGGTGTTCGGTGCTAGGGGGTGGGAAACGCCTGTGACGGGCTGTCCGGCGAACGGGGCGGTCCCAGATGGCGCTTGCCCCTCTACCCTGCGGGGGGGGGGCGAAGGAGGCAACAAGTTACGGGTGGATATATAGAGGCGGGAGCAGCCGGGGTCAGCATGGGTGAGCTGACTCACGGAAGGACAATGGGGGGGAAACCAGAGCTAAGCGGATGCTTGGCGGGGAGAGGGATGCGGGGGGTTTGCTGACTGAAGGGGAGCCAGGTGAGGGGTATGGATGGAGAGTCGGGCGGGGGGGCCGCCGGGGGGAGAGCTGGAGGCGGGGGCACGTGGTTGGCCGGAAAAGGGAGATGGCTAGTCGGCGGGACTAGCCCCACCCCCGCCCTGGACCAGGCTGATCATGTGGAACTGAATGGGCCGGTCAAGCGATCCAGTGTGGTCTCGCATTTGAAGGGGTTGAAGGCGGACGTGGCCATGTCGCAAGATACGCACTTAAAGCCCGCGGACCAGACGAGGCTGAGGAAAGGATGGGTGGGACAGGTGTTTCACTCGGGGTTGGTGGACTCAAACCAGAGAAGTGGCTATTTTGGTCAGTAAACGAGTGGCGTTTGAGGCGAGGTGCATCGTGGCGGACAAGGGGGGCAGGTATATAATGGTGAGTGGCAAGCTGCAGGGGGCCCGGGTGGTGTTAGTGAATGTATATGCCCCGAACTGGGACGATGCGGACTTTATGAGGCGCGTGTTGGGTAGGATCCCGGACTTGGAGATAAGTCACCTGATTATGGGAGGGGACTTTAATACGGTCTTGGATCCGAGCTTGGATCGTTCCAAGTCCAGAACGGGAAAGAGGCCGGCGGCAGCCAGGGCCTTGTGGGAGTTCATGGGCCAAATGGGGGGAGTGGACCCCTGGAGGTTTACGCGGCCAAGGATGAAGGAGTTTTCCTTTTTCTCCCATGTCCATAAAGTCTATTCGCGAATAGACTTCTTTGTGTTGAGAAGGGCGTTAATCCCAAGGGTGGAGGGGGTAGAATACTTGGCCATTGCGGTCTTGGACCATGCCCCGCACTGGGTGGACCTGCGACTGGGGTCAGCGCCCTCTCTGGCAACTGGATGTGGGGTTGCTGGCGGACGAAGAGGTGTGCGGGCGGATAAGGAGGAGTATTGAGAATTATGTGGGAGCGAATGACACAGGAGAGGTGACGGTGGCAGTGGGTTTGGGAGGCTCTGAAGGCAGTCATTAGGGGAGAGTTCATCTCCATTAGGTCCCATAGAGAGAAGGAGAGGGCGGAAAGGGAGAGACTGGTGGGAGAGATACTCAGGGTAGATAGGAGGTACGTGGAGGCCCCAGAGGGGGGGCTGTTGAACGAGCACCGGAAATTACAGGCAGAGTTTGACTTGCTGTCCACGGGGAAGGCGGAGGCGCAGCTGAGGAAAGCGAAGGGGCAGTTTATGATAACGGGGAGAAGGCGAGTAGGATGCTGGCGCACCAGCTGCACAGGAGGGAGGCGGCCAGAGAGATTGGGGGAGTGCGGAATAGGGAAGGCAACATGGTGCTGAGCTCAGAGAGGGTCAAAGAAGTCTTCAGGGAGTTCTACGGAAGGTTATGAGAGTCGGAACCCCCCGGGGAGGGGGAAGGGATGAGGCGATTCATGGACCGGTTGAATAGAGGCATGTGTCCCGGGAGTGATCAGGGAGGACCAGACGGGTTTTGTTAAGGGCAGGCAGCTGAACGAGAATGTGAGGAGGCTCCTGAATATTATCATGATGCCCTCGGGGGAGGGGGGGGGGGGGGGGGGGCCTGCGATGGACGCGGAGAAGGCCTTTGGCAGAGTGGAGTGGGAGTATCTGGGGCGGCGCTAGGCAGGTTTGGATTTGGGGAGGGATTTATAGGGTGGGTCAAGCTGCTGTATCAGGCCCCTGTAGCGAGTGTGTCCACAAACCGGCTCAGGTCGGAATATTTCAGGTTGCACCGTGGGACGAGACAGGGGTGTCCCCTGTCCCCGTTGCTGTTTGCCCTGGCAATTGCGCTCAGGCCTTCGGGGGATTGGAGGGGGCTGGTGCGCGGAGGGGAGGAGCACCGGGACTCCCTCTACGTGGATGACCTGCTGTTGTATATTTCGGACCCGTTAGAGGGGATGGGGGAGGTCATGCGGATCCTGGGGGACCTCGGGCGGTTCTCGGGTATAAGTTGAACGTGGTGAAGAGTGAGCTGTTCGTGGTCCATGGTAGGGGCCAGGAGGAGAGACTGAGGGAGTTCCCGCTCAGGATAGTGGAGAGGAGCTTTCTGTACTTGGGGATACAAGTCGCCAGGAACTGGGATGCCCTGCACAGGCTCAACTCAACTTAGTGGAGCAGATGGAGGGAGAGTTTAAAAGGTGGGATATGCTACCGCTTTCCTTGGCGGGACGGGTGCAGACTGTGAAGATGATGGTTCTCCCCAGGTTCCTCTTCGTATTTCAGTGCCTCCCCATTTTCATCCCCAAGTCCTTCTTTAAGCGGGTGAATAGGACTGTGACGGGATTTGTGTGGGAGAATAAAACCCCGCGAGTCAAAAGGGTAGTCTTGGAGCGTAGCCGGGGGGGGAGAGGCTGGCTCTGCCGAACTTCTGCAGTTATTACTGGGCGGCCAATGTGGCCATGATCAGGAAATGGATGATGGAGGAGGGGGCGGCGTGGGGGCGGTTGGAGGCGGCGTCGTGTAGAGGCACCAGTCTAGGGGCACTTGTTACAGCTCCGTTGCCGTTCTCGCCGGCGCAATACACCACTAGTCCAGTGGTGACGGCGGCACTGAGGATTTAGGGGCAGTGGAGGAGACACAGGGGAGAGGAGAGGGCCTCGGTGTGGACCCCGATACGGAATAACCACAGATCTGCTTCGGGTAGGTTGGATGGGGGATACCAAGGCTGGTATAGGGCAGGTATTCGGAGGATGGGAGACCTGTTTATAGACGGGACTTTCCCTAGCATGCAGGCGCTGGAGGAGGAGTTCCGCCTGCCCCCGGGGAATGCGTTCAGGTACCTCCAGGTTCAGGACTTTCTTAGAAAACAGGTGGGGACATTTCCGCAGCTGCCCCCACGTAGTATCCAGGACAGGGTGGTGTCTGGCATCTTGGTAGGGGAGGGGAAGGTGTCAGAGATATATCAGGAGCTGCAGGAGGTGGAGGAGCCTCAGTGGAGGAGTTGAAGGGCAAGTGGGAAGAGGAGCTGGATGAGGGCCTGTGGGCCGACGACCTGGGCGGGTTGAACTCCTCCTCATCATGTGCCAGGCTCAGTTTAATTCAGTTTAAGGTGGTGCATCGGGTGGCAAGAATGAGTAAATTTTTTGGGGTGGAGGACAGGTGCCCGAGATGTGCAGGGAGTCCGGCGAACCATGCCCATATTTTGGGCATGCCCGACGCTTAAACAATTCTGGCAGGGGTTTGTGAGGGTGATGTCCAGGATTTTGGACACTCGGGTGAAGGCGAGTCCAACAGTAGCGATATTTGGGGTGTCGGAGGATCCGGGAGTGCAGGAAGCGAAAGAGGCCGAGGTACTGGCCTTTGCCTCCCTGGTAGCCCGGAGACAGATCTTGCTCATGTGGAGGGACTCGAAACCCCCGAGTGTAGAGACCTGGGTTAGCGATATGGCGGGGTTCCTCAGCCTGGAGCGAATAAAGTTCGCCTTGAGAGGGTCCTTGATGGGGTTCTCCCGGCAGTGGCAACCTTTCCTTGACTTTCTAGGGGAGCAGTAAGTGTCAGCAGCAGCAGCATCCTGGGGGGGGGGGAAAAGAGGGGGGGGGTTCAGGTGGGGGTACTGTTGATACAATGTGAGTTGGGCATGGATACAAAACCCACCTTGTTCTGTTTAAAAAAAAAAAAAATTAAATTCTGTTGTGCAAGTAGTTTCACTGTAAGATGTGGGATATGTTCATTGTTATTTTTTGTTACTATCTGTATTTCTATTTTTGTTATGTAAAAACGCTCATTGGAAAAACTTAAATAAAACATTTATTTTTTAAAAACTCTGTGCAGCACCTTTCATGAATCCAGGTAAACTACAGTTACCTATTCCCCTTTACCTACTCATTGCATCCCAAAAACATTTGAATAAATGTGTCAACCATGATTCCAGATTTGTTTCCTTTTTAAAAAATAAATAAATTTAGAGTACCTAATTATTTTTTTCCAATCCACCGACCGTGCACTTCTTTGGGCTGTGAGGGTGGGACCCACGCAGACATGGGGAGAATGTGCAAACTCCACACGGACAGTGAGCCGGGCTGAGATCGAACCCGGGTCTTCGGCCCCGCAAGGCAGCAGTGCTAACCACTGCGCCATTGTGTCGCCCTGATTTTTGGGTCTCCTGACAGAAGTGGGAACGAGATCGAAAAAATTAAAAACATGGGATTTTTGACTGCAAATTCCAACTTGCAGTACCTTCTTGAAACCGTGCTATTTCCATGTACTGATGCAGGTTTTGGAAGCCCCTGGAGAAAAAAAAACCCCCACCAGGTTTGAGAAATAACCACTGTGGAAGCCTGTGAAGATATCTGGAACAGGCAAGTGTGAAATATTTTGACACCTTAAAAGCGTCACAATTCGATGCTGTATTGGAATGTAGATGTATCTTAATGCGATGCTTAATTGTAGAATACAATCCTGCAAAGGTAAGTTGACCATTATATTGACCATCATTGTGTAAATGTTGAGATCCGTTACAGTACCTTTCCCATTAGAGTGCCAGAATACATTCAAAACTGTAGAAAAACCTGCTGGGAAACTTTCCTGTCATGTTTTGACTGAGGGTTAGTGGGTCTAAAACTATATGGTACAACCGAGCTGGTTTCCTAGCAAACCGAGACAGGCGTAACCATCCCACCTTAGCACCTGCACTACTCCGACACTGCTTCGGGAACCGGAAAAACGGAACCCTGCCCATCCAGGTTTTCAGAAGACGACAATATTGCAGTTATGGCCAGAAGTGACGGACTTGGGAAATTGCACTGAGTCACATTTAATGAGCTACAACACAAAAATACACCCTAATTTCCCATTTGTGAAACCATGCTGACTTTGTCTGACCCAAACACATTGTTAAGACATCTCAAGTAATAGATTTCAGCATATTCCCAATGGTTAATATCAAACCAACAGGTCTGTTGTTCCCCATTTTCTTTCTCCTGGCTAGTTAACTCCCATTCTATTTGTTCCCAATTTAATTGCTTCTTTGAACAGTGTTTGCTGGTATCTTAAACTCTCCCAAACCTCTAATATTTGTGGTACTGGTGGGTACAGGTCTGCCCCTGTATCACACTGGGGTGCAATTCTGGTGGGTATAGATCTATCACTGTGGGAAAGATTTGTAATGACAAGATGGGTGCATTGTGAAAGTAATCAATGTTGCAATGTTTTTGAATATTTGAATCTTATCAGTTCCACAAAGTTAATGTACAACACTGCCGCCTGGAATCTCAATAGTGCACATTTACTAAACAATATATTCCAACAGGTTAGTTGTTTCTATGATTTGGTTTGTGATGAAGTTGGAATTTCAGATGTATTGTATTATAGTTATTTGGCGCAGAAAGGGTTAAACACCTGGGTTAGAGTGTGTTTGACTGCCGCAGCCATGTTTTAAAATAAATCCTAGTTTGAAAGGCAAGCATATTTTGGGAGCCATGTGTGCAATTAAGTAAAAGGCTGGATTAATGGAATTTTGTTTTGATTGAGCGGAATCCGTGTGGAGTTATTTAGACTTCACCTTGATAAGATGATGTCATTACTGGGTGGAGCCAAGCTATCAGGGACTTGACAAATCAGTTCTGATCTGAATGAAGCTGTGACCACAAGTCAGGCAGTTTGCTCTGACTGCAGTTCAGTTAAAATATATTAACAATCTTTAAAGCAGCGCAGACTTGTCAGAGAACAATGGGGAGCTGAAACTAGCTGTGATGCCAGAGTTTCTGCATGGTTCTGACAGGGGTCAGATCGTTTCTTTAAGGCAGTATCAAGAGATCGCTCTTTCTCAAAGAACATCTCTGTAAAGCAAGAACATCTCTGTAAAGCAAGTATTCCTATATGCTTTTGGTAGTTAAAGTGGATTGACAGCTGTGATGGTTTTATTTCTGGTTGTTTAAGTGGGAATAAAAATAGCAATTAAGTATTCATGTATTTACGGGGTAGTTGTCAGTTATTTTCTGGTGTGATGTTGAAGATATTCCAATACTGTGTTAGTAGTAAAGATTGTTTTAACATATCATAGCCCTATTTCTTTGGGAAATCACCCCTGGAGCAAGGTATCCTTTTCCTTACAGTCTTACAAAATTCAAATAAAATATTGGGGTTTCTGACAAGTATCCTCCCAGCTGTTGTGGTCTGGTCTGTAATAGGTGCGTTTACAGTTCAGCTGCATAAAAGTGAAAATCTGGAGAATTGATTACATTCAGGATCACGTTTTAAAGACACTTGCTGAATATTCAGGAGAAACACTTGCCTAAGCTTTCCAAGTGCAGACTAAAGATGATACCAAATGGATCAGTTTAAAAACAATCAATTCCCCACAGGAAGAGACAGCAATAGAGAACCATTGGGATGAATATCGGAGTGTGCAGAATTGGAGTAAAACGTTGGTCAGAGCAAAGAGCAATCGGAGGAAAAAAAATCTATCTGCAAATGCAAACCAAACGGTTCAAAATCCCTTCATAAGTAGAACAGGTTGACTTCCAGATAAACATAGAATTGGTGATAACGAAACACGGTTGTATAATATTCTAACATTTGCAGCATGGAAAAATATTTTATATTCTTGGATCGATGACATAAGTTACCTTCTGTACATAATTTGGCACCAAATTATTGTGAAGTGTATTCTAATGGAATTTCTAACTTGTAGCAATCGAAGTCGGACTTATTCCAAAAGGTATGGGGCCCCTATCTTAAATATACAGGTTCCATGCTGTCGGATTTGCTTTTACAAGGCTTTCCGCAGAATATGCAGAACTGTTCCTAATATACTGTACGTGAGGAAGTTTGCCCCTTCTCCTCTTGTTATTTTATTACTTTTCTTTGTCCTTTTATTCTGTTCTTCTGAAAATGAAATGAAATGAAAATCGCTTATTGTCACAAGTAGGCTTCAAATGAAGTTATTGTGAAAAGCACCTAGTCGCCACATTCCGGCACCTGTTCGGGGAGGCTGTTACGGGAATCGAACCGTGCTGCTGGCCTGCCTTGGTCTGCTTTCAAAGCCAGCAATTTAGCCCTGTGCTAAACTGCTTCTGTCGAAGCACTGGGTTTTAATGATTCAACCTTTTTTTTGATAGTGAAATAATTGTGCTGTTTTGTTTGTAAAAAGGGAAAACTCAAATAAAAATATTTACAAAGAAAAATAAGAACAGGTTAAGTTCAGTCAGAGAAGAGTTTAATGGGTCTGAAACAGAGAATCAGCACAAAATAATTAGCGTACTGAATGAATAGTTATTCCAAGTACTCACTGGAGAAACATGCTCATCCTAACTGATGAAATCAGTAAAAAATCATTTCAAAATAAATGAGAGGAAAAGCATAAAGGCACGAAACCCTCAGGACGAGTCTATTTCAACCTTATATAGCACCTTAAATGTGGTAAAACATGTTAAGGTACTTCATAGAAACAAAAAAAGTTTGACACCAGGTATCATTAAGGAGATATTGGGTCAGGTGGCCAATACATTAAATCAGAGACAGGTTTTAACAAGTCTCTTAAAGAAGGAACTTTATGCCTGAGCAGCTGAGCGCACAGTCACCAATGGTGCAGCAATTAAAATTGGGAATGTGATTGGAGGAGCACAGATTATCTCGCTGGGTTGCAGGGCAGAAACAGGCTGCAGAGTCATGGAGAGATCTGGAAATAAAAGGATGAGAATTTTTACTCAAGGCATTGATGAGCCGGGAGCCAAAGTCACTCAGCGAGCACAGGGGTGGAGGGTGAACAATGTTAGTGCAAGCTTGAATATAGAATATAGCAGAGTTTGGATGAACGTGGGACAAATGAGGGTAGAATCTAGAGGTAGAGGCTGGCCTACAGGGAACAAATGCTTAATTTAAGTGTTTCAGCAGATAAGCTGGAGTCAGGCAATGTAACAAAGGTGGTCTTGGTGATTATGTCGATATACGTGTTTGTAAGCTCATAAGCAAACTGGTTCACCGTCAGACAGCTGCCGGGGAGAGAGCGAGAGAGGGTACGAGAGAGAGATGAAGTCAGTGGCTAGGAGATGGAGCTTGCAGTAGGAACTGAAGACAATGGTTTCATTAATCTCAACATTTATCGAAAAATCATAGAATACCTACAGTGTAGGGGGCCATTCTGCCCATCGAGTCTGTACCAACGTTCTGAAAGAGCATCCTACCTAAGCCTACCCCCCACATCCCCATAATCCCACCTAACCTGCACATCCCTGGACACTAGGGGGCAATTCAGCATGGCCAATCCACTTTACCTGCACTCTTTGGATTGTGGGAGGAAACCGGAGCACCTGGAAGTAAACCACACAGACAGTCACGCAAGGCCAGAATTGAACTAAGGTCCCTGATGCTGTGAGGCAGCAGTGTGGACCACTGTGTCACCCTAAACAATTGGAAGAAACTTCTGTTTATCCAGCCTGAGTGCTGGATAGTCTGATGATTTAGAGACAGTGGAGGAATCGATAAAGGTGGTGGCAAGATAGAGCTAGGTGTCAGTGTACATGTGAAAACTGATGCGTTTTCAGAATTAGAAAGGAGCCAAGGGAGACTCTACAGGTTGAGGTAATGGCGCAGGAAGTGAAGCCACTGCAGGTGGTTCTCTGGATACATGGGAATAATGCATTGGCCTTGATCTTCCAGAATTTCTTAGATTCTGGAACTTCCCCAATTGCAAGGTAACAACAGTAACCCGCAATTCAAGGAAGGAGGGAGAAAAACGGAATTAAAAGCCTGACATCAGTCTATTACGAGACACCTAATTTGGAAAGGATGTGAATTAAAGAGAGAGTTCAGAAAAGATTAGTGGATAGACTGGAGAAGCTCAGGCTGTTGTCCTTGGAGAAGAGAAAGTTGAAAGGAGATTTGATGGAGCTGTTAAAAATCATGAGGTGTCTAGACAAAGTAGATAGGGGGAAACTGTTCCCACTGGTGGAAGGATCAAGAACCAGAGGACAGCATTTTAAGGTGATCAGCAAAGGAGTTTACAACAACATGAGGAATAACTTTTATGCAGCAAGTGATTAGGATCTGAAATGTATTGCTCAAGAGCTTGGTGGAGGCAGATTCAATTGCAGCCTTTATAAGGAGAATTGGAGAAATATCAAAGAGAAAATATTTGCAGGGCTATTGGGAAAAGGCATGGGAGTGGAGCTAGGCGAGTTGCTTTTGCAGAGAGCAACATAGACACAACAGGCATAAAAGCCCCCGTCTATGCGTTAACCATTCTATAATAATACAAGACACCAAGAAAATTATGATTAAACAGTCAACATAGATGTATGAAAAGAAAAGGTCTGTTTTTTGATTGTAATCAGGGTAGATAAAGGGGACACTACGTACATAGAACATAGAAAACATAGAAAATACAGCACAGAACAGACCCTTCGGCCCACGATGTTGTGCCGAACCTTTGTCCTAGATTAATCATAGATTATCATTGAATTTACAGTGCAGAAGGAGGCCATTCGGCCCTTTGAGTCTGCACCGGCTCTTGGAAAGAGCACCCTACCCAAACTCAACACCTCCACCCAACACCAAGGGCAATTTGGACATTAAGGGCAATTTATCATTGGCCAATTCACCTAACCCGCACATCTTTGGACTGTGGGAGGAAACCGGAGCACCCGGAGGAAACCCACGCAGACACGGGGAGGACGTGCAGACTCCGCACAGACAGTGACCCAAGCCAGAATCGAACCTGGGACCCTGGAGCTGTGAAGCAATTGTGCTATCCACAATGCTACCGTACTGCCCTTAAGAACAAATAAATCTACACTATATCATTTTACCGTAATCCACGTACCTATCCAATAGCTGCTTGAAGGTCCCTAATGTTTCCGACTCAACTACTTCCACAGGCAGTGCATTCCATGCCCCCACTACTCTCTGGGTAAAGAACCTACCTCTGATATCCCTCCTATATCTTCCACCTTAAATTTATGTCCCCTTGTAATGGTTTGTTCCACCCGGGGAAAAAGTCTCTGACTGTCTACTCTATCTATTCCCCTGATCATCTTATAAACCTCTATCAAGTCGCCCCTCATCCTTCTCCGTTCTAATGAGAAAAGGCCTAGCACCCTCAACCTTTCCTCGTAAGACCTACTCTCCATTCCAGGCATCATCCTGGTAAATCTTCTTTGCACCTTTTCCAAAGCTTCCACATCCTTCCTAAAATGAGGCGACCAGAACTGTACACAGTACTCCAAATGTAGCCTTACCAAAGTTTTGTACAGCTGCATCATCACCTCACGGCTCTTAAATTCAATCCCTCTGTTAATGAACGCGAGCACACCATAGGCCTTCTTCACAACTCTATCCACTTGAGTGGCAACTTTCAAAGATGTATGAACATAGACCCCAAGATCTCTCTGCTCCTCCACATTGCCAAGAACTCTACCGTTAACCCTGTATTCCATATTCATATTTGTCCTTCCAAAATGGACAACCTCACACTTTTCAGGGTTAAACTCCATCTGCCACTTCTCAGCCCAGCTCTGCATCCTATCTATGTCTCTTTGCAACAACAGCCCTCCTTACTATCCACAACTCCACCAATCTTCGTATCGTCTGCAAATTTACTGACCCACCCTTCAACTCCCTCATCCAAGTCATTAATGAAAATCACAAACAACAGAGGACCCAGAACTGATCCCTGCGGTACGCCACTGGGATCCAGGCTGAATATTTGCCATCCACCACCACTCTCTGACTTCTATCGGTTAGCCAGTTCGTTATCCAACTGGCCAAATTTCCCACTATCCCATGCCTCCTTACTTTCTGCATAAGCCTACCATGGGGAACTTTATCAAATGCCTTACTAAAATCCATGTACACTACATCCACTGCTTTACCTTCATTCACATGCTTGGTCACCTCCTCGAAGAATTCAATAAGACTTGTAAGGCAAGACCTACCCCTCACAAATCCATGCTGACTATCCCTAATCAAGCAGTGTCTTTCCAGATGCTCAGAAATCCTATCCTTCAGTACCCTTTCCATTACTTTGCCTACCACCGAAGTAAGACTAACTGGCCTATAATTCCCAGGGTTATCCCTAGTCCCTTTTTTGAACAGGGGCACGACATTCGCCACTCTCCAATCCCCTGGTACCACCCCTGTTGACAGTGAGGACGAAAAGATCATTGCCAACGGCTCTGCAATTTCATCTCTTGCTTCCCATAGAATCCTTGGATATATGCCGTCAGGCCCGGGGGACTTGTCTATCCTCAAGTTTTTCAAAATGCCCAACACATCTTCCTTCCTAACAAGTATTTCCTCGAGCTTACCAATCTGTTTCACACTGTCCTCTTCAACAATATCGCCCCTCTCATTTGTAAATACAGAAGAAAAGTACTCGTTCAAGACCTCTCCTATCTCTTCAGACTCAATACACAATCTCCCGCTACTGTCCTTGATCGGACCTACCCTCGCTCTAGTCATTCTCATATTTCTCACATATGTGTAAAAGGCCTTGGGGTTTTCCTTGATCCTACCCGCCAAAGATTGTTCATGCCCTCTCTTAGCTCTCCTAATCCCTTTCTTCAGTTCCCTCCTGGCTATCTTGTATCCCTCCAATGCCCTGTCTGAACCTTGTTTCCTCAGCCTTACATAAGTCTCCTTTTTCCTCTTAACAAGACATTCAACCTCTCTTGTCAACCATGGTTCCCTCACTCGACCATCTCTTCCCTGCCTGACAGGGACATACATATCAAGGACACGTAGCACCTGTTCCTTGAACAAGTTCCACATTTCACTTGTGTCAATTCTTGTCTGACAACATCGTATTTACCCTTCCCCCAATTGTAAACCTTGCCCTGTTGCACGTACCTATCCCTCTCCATTACTAAAGTGAAAGTCACAGAATTGTGGTCACTATCTCCAAAATGCTCCCCCACTAACAAATCTATCACTTGCCCTGGTTCATTACCCAGTACTAAATCCAATATTGCCCCTCCTCTGGTCGGACAATCTACATACTGTGTTAGAAAGTGTGCACGTAGTGCACTGGATTTTCAAAAAAGATTTCACTACTAAGATTGGGACTCGAGGAAATGAGGATTGGTGAAATGGACAGAAAATTAAGTAGAGATTTCCGGTGGTGGCCATGGAATGAGTGGTCGCACACAGGATAGCTCCATCCGGCTTGAAGGCATTGATTTGAGCTCTTTTTACCCGAAAATGGGGAAATTTTGACATGAAAATATAGCTGAAGATGTGGAGGAGAAGTTCCCCCCGTGAGTGGCATGTCTCTGGGATGTCAGACCCGGCCAAGGAAACGGAAGAAGCATGTGGCACAGGAGTAATTGGAAATATAATGGAGGAGGAAGGGTTGGCACATGCTGGAAAATCCCAGATGGAGCAGTTAATGGCCTTTATCAGGAGTTCTGCCAGCAACACAAGGAGATGCAGGAGGATCGATCTAAGGAGGGGACGGTAGATGGAGAGAGTAGAGAAGTGCTTGGAGGCACAGGGTTCGCAGATGCGGAAGATGGAGAGGGTGATGTCCAATCAGTGATCGGGTGGTGGCATTGGAGGCAGAGGTGGGACTTGTCATAATATACACCAGTATATCATGGTGCAGATACACACACACACACACTGATGGACACACAGCAAGACCAATCAACACACACAACACCGCAGCCAATCACCAGTTAGAGCACACTCACTATAAAAAGACAGGGGGCATCAGAGTTCCCGCTCATTCGGGATGCAGCCTCCTACAAGGACAGGACAGAGCTTACAGCACAGATCCTCACCATGTGCTGAATGCATAGACTGGTTAGGATAGGCATAGGTCTTTAGTTTAATCTAACATCGTGTTAACCCACAGTGAAAGTATGTTCAACAGTTTCTAACTGAATAAAATAGCGTTGCACTATTTTAGGTGTTGGTGGCCTGTAGGTGTTCCACGGATCCAGAGCACCCAACACATCATGATAACAGGAGTTGAGGGATATTGGAACTTCTTAGACCTACCTGCAAGTGATCTGCCTTCCACCAGCATACAGTCATCCTGCAAAATGGACAGCGTCCGCCCGCCGTCCCGCATCACCGGTAACCTAGGGGCCAACTGGAAGATATTCAAACAACGTTTCCAGCTCTACCTTGAAGCCACAGACTGGGAAGATGCCTCGGACACCAGGAAGAGCGCTGTCTTCCTATCCACGGCCGGGGAACATGCCATCCACATTTTCAATTCTCACCTTTGCTGATGATGAAGATAAATCAAAATTCAAGACGGTCCTCCTCAAGTTTGACACTCACTGCAACATAGAGGTGAATGAAAGTTTCGAGCACTATGTATTCCAACAGCGTTTGCAGGGTAAGGATGAACCTTTCCAGTCCTTTCTCACCCACCTCCGCATCCTTGCACAGTCCTGTAATTACGGGCCCACCTCCGACTCCATGATACGCGACCAGATCGTTTTTGGTGTTCAGTCGGACCCCCTACGCCAGCAGCTCCTCAAGGTGAAGCACCTCACCCTAGCGACCACCATCTCCTGCGTGCTACACGAACATGCCACTAGTCGGTATTCCCACAGCCAAGCGGCTGAAACGGCACGGCAAGGTCCCCAGGAGGCAGAATGGGTCCAAGCAATCGAGCAACTCCAGGGCCTCAGCCTGGATGAGGGCGGCCATTTTGCGCGCTTTTCACGGACTCCCGCGCTTGTGCACACCGAACAAGGGGACAGCGACGTCGACGAACGTACTACGCAGGCGAGCACAACGTACGGCCGCACCGCGCATGCGAGGTGGCGCAGCGAAAGTACTGACGCTACAATGTGCGGCAACTGTGGCTCCACCCACTTAAAGCGGCACTGCCCTGCCAAATCCTGACAATGCCTGAGATGTGGCAAACTTGGCCACTATGCTGCTTTATGCAGATGAGCTCGGCCTGCCAATTCGCTCCAGCCAGCCTCGCAGGAATGTCCGGGCCATTCAACCCACGGTCACCGAGTCCGATGCGGACCTACAACCCGATATTGACACCGATGACCCGAAGGCACCTTTTCGAGTCGGTATCGTTACAAAAAACAGGGTGTCCCCGAAGCAAAGAATCCAGCCTCTGTTGGTTTACAGCATCGATCCGGACAATGAGTGGTGTGCCACCCTTACGGTCAACCAGAATTCGTCGCCCACCTCAGACTTGATTTATGAACTTTGCGGACTTAGAGACTCTCTGAATTGTTTTGTTGCTTTGTTTGATCGTTTCCCTGGTTTGTATATTGTGTTGATCTCGTTATTCTTGTTGCATACTGCTTCTCTGCACCAGGCACCTTCCTATGTAAATAGCTTAGTTCTCATGTACGTAGTCCTGTAAATATGTCTTTGCACCCCACACGTAGTTAGGGACATTCTCACCATACATTATTTATTCCCACACACATACATTCTTTTATAAAAAGGGGGGGGGGATGTCATAATATACACCAGTATATCATGGTGCAGACACACACTGATGGACACACAGCAAGACCAATCAACACACACAACACCGTAGCCAATCACCAGTTAGAGCCGCCTCACTATAAAGACAGGGGGCATCAGAGTTCCCGTTCATTCGGGATGCAGCCTCTTAGAAGGACAGAGCTTACAGCCTACAGCACAGGTCTTCACCATGTGCTGAGTGCATAGACTGGTTCGGACAGGCATAGGTCTTTAGTTTAATCTAACATCGTGTTAACCCACAGTGAAAGTATGTTCAACAGTTTCTAATTTAATAAAATAGTGTTGCACTATTTTAAGTGTTGGTGGCCTGTATGTATTCCACGGATCCAGAGCACCCAACACATCAGGACTCCTGGGAAACTTTTGAAAGTCGTTAAGGGCAAAGGTCGAGGAGCAGGAAAATAGATCTAGAAGGCAGAACCTGCGTATCGCCTAGAGGGAGTGGAAGGCGCTAGTGCCACGAGATACGTCTCAAGGATGCTGGTGGAGGAGGGGATGCTGGACAAGGTCGCAGAGGTGGATAGCGTGCACAGGTCTCTGAGGCAGAAGCCAAGAGCGTGGGAGCCACCGCGGGCAGTGACTGTGAGGCTCCATAGTCTGTGGAGAAGGAGAAGATCCGGCAGTGGGCCATGGAGAAGTGGAACTGCGAATGGGAGGGGAACAGGTTCCGAATCTATTGGAGCAGAGTTGGCGAAAAAGGCTTGCCTGGTTCAACAGGGCCAAAGCAGCTCTTTATCGAAGGAAGGTCAAGTTTGGTGTGCTGTATCCTGCAAAACTATGGATGGATTTTGAAGGCCGAGAGTACCATTTTGAAACCCTAGAGGAGGCCAATGACTTTATTAAAGATGATAAACTAGGGGAGAACTGAACGTTGATGGGAGACGGAGGAGTTGGAACAACGGAGTTCGGAGGATGCGGGTCGTGTGGGGGCCGGAGGGTGGGTTTTTTATTCTTCTCAGGCGGGGCAATTTTGTTGTTGTGATTGTTCGTTGTGGTACAATATGTTTGTAAGGGGGCAATCATCATATCATGTAGAAGCAACATCTATTAATAAACTTTGCACTCTTTTTTTCTACAAATTTAAAACATGGCACCTCTACAATCCCTACAGTGCAGGGGGCCATTCTGCCCATTGAGTCTGCACCAACCCTCTGAAACAGCACCTTCGCTAAGCCCACATCGTTGCCCTATCCCCATAACTCCACATAACCTAAACATCTTTAAAATACTAAGGGGCAATTTAGCATGGCTAATCCATCTGATCTGCACATCTTTGGACAGTGGCAGGAAACTGGAGCATCCATGGGAAATCCACAAGGAGAATGTGCAAATTCTACCCAAGGCCGGAATTATACCAGAGTTCCTGGCGCTGTCAGGCAGCAATGCTAACCAGTGTGCCACCAATAACAAATATATAACCAAAGAGAAAACTGGTGATATGGATTCAGGTGAAGATTTGGGGCCAGAAGAAAAAACCATCAACAGAGATTCGGGCATGGGCAGCACGGTGGCACAGTGGCTAGCACTGCTGCCTGCGGCACTCAAACCTAGGTTCGATCCCAGCCCTGGATCACTATCTGTGTGACGTTAATGTGCAGTTTAGGGGAATTGGCCAAGCCAAATTGTCCCTTAATTGGAAAAAAATAATTGAGTACTCTGAATTTATTAAAGTAAACAGAGATTCGGGAAATAAACAACCGTCAACAAAGATTTGGAGGTGTGAAGAAAACCATTATCACCTCTCGGGCCAAAAATCATCATCTTTGTGGCAAGTAAAAAAAAATGTTTTCATTGTTCAGATCGTAGAGAGGCATCGGCAAGTCAATCGATTGATCGCGACAGCCGCTATGGTACGGTAGTGGGCGGCACGGTAGGACAGTGGTTAGCACTGTTGCTTCACAGCTCCAGGGTCCCAGGTTCGTTTTCCGGCTTGGATCACTGTCTGTGTGGAGTCTGCACGTTCTCCCCGTGTCTGCGTGGGTTTCCTCCGGGTGCTCCGGTTTCCTCCCATAAGTCCCGAAAGACGTGCTGTTAGGTAATTTGGACATTCTGAATTCTCCCTCAGTGTACCCGAACTGGCGCCGGAGTGTGGCGACTAGGGGCTTTTCACAGTAACTGCATTGCAGTGTTAATGTAAGCCTACTTGTGACAATAAAGATTATTATTAGTGCAAAAGGGTGTCAAAAATTAATCGGGACACTGCAACATATCTTTTAAACAAAGGAATCAAAGTTTCTGGGTACTTACTGCTTGTAGTGGCTAAAGGCTGAAGAGACCGCACATACGGCACTGTAAGCAGGCCACGGAAACAGGAACCTAGAAGGCTCCTAACTCTGCAACCTACTGCTCGGGAACCAATAGTCCAAGCAAGAGAAGAACTAATTTATTTGAGGGCTTGGAGATTGCCTTCTGTTGGGAAATAAACAGAAGAGGGAAAGGCTGAAGGAAGCACAGATCAGGGAACCGGGATCTGAAAAATGGCGTTTGACAAGGATTATGAGACATGGAATTCTTATCAGGAAAGGTCCCAATTGTACCATCCAGCAAACCAGACACCGGAACACCTGCATGCTGCGACTTTTCTCAGCTCGGTTGGGCTAAAAACATCCATGTTGTTACAGAACCTAATCCACCCAGCTAAACCAGAAGAAAAGACTGACAGAGTTAATGACAACCTTGGAAGGACATTTCACTTCCCGTACGCTGGTGATAGTTGAAAGATTCTGCTTCCGTCGGCATGCGCAAGAGGAAGGGGAAAGAGTTTTGCAGCAATGCCAAGTAAATTAACCAAGTATTGTGAATTTGGTCAAAAGCTTGACGATGCACTTCGAGACGGACTGGTTTGTGGTCTCAGAAATTAAAGAAAAAAGTGTTGACTGAAGGTGCATTAACCCTGAAAACGGCTGTGGAAACTGCTACTTCCATGGAACTTGCAACAAAAGAGGCTTTTGTTTGTTGGAGTCCGAGCAAAAGTTCATAAGATGGAGACTGCTAGAAGCAGGTCTGCGAAAAATCTACTGTGTCATCGTTGCACTCAAGTGGGTCATTCAGCAGGAGAATGTTGGAGGAAGGAGAATAAATACAAATATTGTGATAAAATAGGCCACATCGCCAAGGCATGTTGGTCACACCAACCTTCATCAGCACAAAAGAAGTGGACCAAGAAAAACACTATAAGTCTGCTCATCAGATTCATCAGTTAAATGACAAAACTAAAGATTCACTGGGGACAATATGTCAAGTCAGCTTAAAGAATTCAAGCTTGGTGTCTTGAGATCAACAACAGTATTGGGTATAATCAAAACTTAATGGAAACACTATCAAGATGGAATTGGATACGGGTATTACAGTATCACTCATACCCGAGATAGTACACAGTCAGAAGCCAAAACATCTACCATATCTACCTTTACAACCATCAGATGTTGTCATGAGGACATACACCGAAAATGTTGTATCACCAAAGGGATACATCAAGGTAAATGTGGAAGATAAGTCAAAAAGGGGCGTTGCCTCTCCACATTGTCCAAGGAAGCTTTCCAGCATTGCTTGGGAGATCATGGTTGAGGAAAAGAAAGCACAACTGAGCCATCGTGAACCAACGTGTTGATTCTCGAATGGCCTACAACTACTTCTGAATAAGTATGCAAAAGATATTTGAAGAGTCACTTGGATCCATGACAGGAGCGGAAGTGAAAAAGATCAAGCCAGACGGTGTGTCTAAGTGTCTTAAAGCGCATAGCGTACCTTATGCCATCCAGACAAAAGTGAAAGAACTTGAGACGTTAATTGAGACTGGATGCATTGAGGCTGTTACCGCTAGTGACTGGGTGACACCAATTGCTCCAGTGTTAAAAAGGGATGGTTCAGTAAGAATATGTGGGGATTTCAAGACCACAAATCAACCCAGTATTGTGTGCTGACCGTTATCCTTATCGAACATTTATTTGCTGGACTCTCAGGAGGCCAAACATTTAGCGAAATAAAAGTATATCTACAGATGAATGCGGCTGCAGAATCACAATAATTTCTTACCAATAGTGATACAAAGGTCTTTTTTATTATCAGAGACTTCCATTTGGAATAACTTTGGCACCTGCTCTTTTTCAGAGATCCATGGATCAAATTCTGAGTGGGGTATCTGATGGGCAATATTATAGGTTTGAATGATGAAGGATACGTAAAGAATTCGGAAGCTACTCTTGCAAGTTTGCAAAATCACAATCTTAAGAGTCAAGAAAGAAAAGTGTCAATTCTTTAAGTCTTCTATCAATTATCTGGGTCATAGCACTGACAAAAACAGTTTACATAAAGAATCAAAGAAGATGGCTGAGATCCTAGAAACTCCACGCCCACAAAACGTGACACAGTTGAGGTCATTTTTAGGAATTGCTCAATTATTATTGCAATATCCAGTATCATAAGTCAGAGCAGCATGTAAATGCAGACACTTTATCTGGACTGCCGCTACAAGTCAAACAAGATCAGGAAGTCAAAGAAGAATCTGATAAATTTTGTAAATATTTTGTATCTCTTTCACTTTGAAAACGTACTGGAAACTTAAGTACAAAGGTATACAAGAACCGATCCAGTGATGGCAAGGTTATGATCTAAAAAGGCACCTTAACAAATATGCACTGAAAGAATCCACATCTCAAGCCCTACATCATTTGGCGACTTGAGTTGACAGCGCAGAGTGGAGTTCTGCTGTTGGGTATTTGAGTGATCATTCCGCTATGTCTATCAGAATCCTTGAACAGCTACATGGAGGACATCCTGGTATGATTCAGATTAAGCAGTTGGTACACAGCTACTAGATGCTCAAATTGAGATGGTGGGGCCATGCCATCCTGTACTACATTAAGGAATACCCCAGCCCTGCAAACTTTGTATGCATGGGAATGGCATACACAGCCATGACAGATAATTCATCTCGACTGTGCTGGTCCAATTGAAGAGCATATGATCCTAGTGATGGTTGATGCACACAAAATGGCCAGAAGTCGCAATCATGAAATCCACAACAACCAAACAGACAATTGAGAGACTAGAGTCAGAGGTCTACAGCACAGAAATGGCCCTTCGACCCATCACATCTGCGCAAAAACAACCAACTGAGCGTTCTAATCCCATTTCCCAGCACTTGGCCCATAGCCTTGTATGCCTTGGCATGGCAAGTGCACATCTAAATACTTCTTAAATGTTATTAGGGTCTCTGCCTCCACCACCCTTTCAGGCAGCGAGTTCCAGACTCCCACCACCATCTGGGTTAAAAGATGTTTCCTCACATCCCCTTTAAACCGCCTGCCCCTTACCTTAAATATATTCCCCCCGTTATTGATCCTTCCACCAAGGGGAAATGTTTCTTCCTGTGTGCTCTATCAATGCCTCTCATATATGTCCCCTTTCAGCCTCCTCTGCTCCAAGGAAAACAATCCAGTCTATCCAATCTCTATTCGTAACTAAAACTCACCAACCCAAGAAACAAATCTCCTCTGCATCCTTCCCAGTGCTATCACATCACCTCTGCATCCTTCCCAGTGCTATCACATCACCTCTGCATCCTTCCCAGTGCTATCACATCTCCTCGGCATCCTTCCCAGTGCTATCACATCACCTCGGCATCCTTCCCAGTGCTATCACATCCCCCTATAAATGTGGATTCCAGAACTGCACTCAATACTCTAGTTGTGGTCTAACCCCACGGTTTGCATAACCTTCCTGCTCTTAAACTCTATGCCTCGGCTAATAAAGTCAAGTATACCATATGGCTTCGTAACCACTGTATCCAACTGCCCTACTTCCTCAAGGGGCTGGTGTACCTGGTCCCTCTGATCCTCTCGGTGCTTGCCAGGGCCCTGCCATTTATCATGTATGCTTTTGTTCTATATTCTCCAGTAATCAAAGGCTATCCTCCTCACTATTTACCACCCCACCAATTTTTGGTATTGTCCACGTAATTACTGATCAACCCTCCTACATTTAAATCTAAATAATTTATAAAACCACAAACAGCAAGGGCCCCAACACTGATCCCCGAGGGACACCACTGGACACAGGCTTCCAGTCGGAAAAACACCTCTCAACCATCACCTTCTGCTTCCTACCATTCAGCCAATTCTGCCTCCAATTTGCCAAATTTCCTTGGATCCCATGGGCTCTTACTTTGCTATCATTCTTTCATGTGGTAACTCTTCAAAGCTAAGGTATTTCCAAGGTCCAGAACAGCAGTGAGAATGGGACTCAATTTACATCAATAGAGTTTGAAGATTACTTGGAAGAGGATTGGTATCTGCCACATTAAATCCGCTCTGTTTCACCCAGCAACCAACAGGCTGGCCAAATGCTTTGTGCAATCGCTCAAACAGCAAAAGCATCAAGAGATTAAGACGTGTTGACAACTTTTTAAATATATGGAAATTCTGCACATTCAACAATGCAAAGCCTACCGCGATGCTACTATTCAAGAGAAAATTGAGAATGAAATTAGACCTCTTGACACGACCTACAACCTTGGAAAATGTCAGGCGATAGCATCAAACAAAAATGGTTAGAAGAGCAAAACTCAAAGCGTCGAGTCTTTAAGCTGGGGAAGATGTTCTAGCTAGGAATTATACCGTGAGTGAAAAATTGACTCCAGCCATCATTCTAACCAAGACAGGTCCGATATCTTACACAGTCAAACTGACGATGAACGAGTTTGGCGTTGGCACACCGACCAGCTATTAGCTTTACGAAGTGAATGTACAGAGTCTTCACCAGAAATATTCACATTGGAATGTATGGACAGTCAGAAATGACTGAATCTGTCACTACCGAATAGTCAGTACCAACAGAGACAGTTACCAAGTTAATTTCACAAGTGGTACCACCACCAAGTGATCATGAAGATACTTCCGTGAACTCTAACAGCCAAATTCCTGAGCATAGGATTCGGTCAGAAACGAGACAGAGGTCCACCAAAGCGACCGTCTTACTGATGTAGATATGTATAAATAACATGATGATCTGATGTAATGAATATTGTGTTGAATCTGTTGTTTAAGTGTTTAAAAGAAAAGTTGCTGACAATAAAGTAATGGGATGGGGTGTTATGTATTCAAGTAACACTACTGGCTAGTGAAAATGTCATGTGTTGCCTTCTGCAGAGGGAGCGTTTTAGGGGAGTTCACCATCATACATGGGGGAAGAGGGGGGGGAAAGAGAAGGGAAGTGTAAAGCTACGAGTAGTACAATGATTAATATGAATCAATGCATTAGGTCAGCATGTGAGGAGAAGGTAGAGGTTATTAGGATGAACAGGCAGGCCAATCTAACGACTATGGAGGGGAAAGGAAACATTTAAAAAATCAAAGTGTAAGGTGACTGTGGGAGTGTAAGTTGGGGGATGAAGCCAAGTATTATCAGAGATTAATAAAAGGAGGTCAGATTGTGTGGAAAGCGTACTTCACAAGAAAATCCTGCAAGGGAAAGACAAATCAGTAGGACATATCAGTAGTACCTAAATGCACGCAGTATTCGGAATAAGGCCAATGAGCTGACAGCACAAATAGAGACAAATGGGTATGATTTCCTGAAACATAGTTGCTGGAGGATCGGGACTGGGAGTTGAATATCCTAGGGTACTCAGTATTCCGAAAGGATAGAACAGGAGATGGAGTTGCTTTATTGGTTAAAGATGGCATCAAGGCTGTATTAAGAAATGATATTGGCACGAAGGGCCAAAATGCTGAATTGATCTGGGTGGAAATATAAAACAAGGGAAAAAACTCCTGGGTAGGAGTAATTTACAGGCCCCCAAGTAATACTCCCAAAAGTGGGGCAAAGTATAAACCAAGAAATGAGGAGGGCTCGTGAGAAGGACACAACGGTAAACATGGGTGATTGTAATATGCATATTGACTAGAATAATCAAATTGGTACGGTTGGCTGGAGAGAGAGATAGAGATTTCATAAGAGTGTTTCTTAGAGTAATATGTTATGGAGCCAACCAGGAAGCAGACTATTTCAGATTTAGTATTATGTAACAAAGAAGGTTTGATAAATAGTCTTGTTAAGGATTCTCTTAAAGGGAGTGATCACAGCATGCTAGAATTCATGCAAGAGAAGACAAGAGTGCCAAACTACAGTTTTAGCATTGGCCAACGGGAATTATACACAGGCCTGAGGAAAGAGTTGGCCCAAGTAGATGTTCAGGGAGATATTAAATACCTCTCAATTAAAAGTATATTCCTGAGAGGAAGAGGAACTGTAAAAGGGAGAAAAACGTTCCATGGCTAAATAAGATAATAAAAAATTACAGTTAATGCAGAGGAATTTGGTGCAGTAACCATCACTAGGGAGACAGTATTGAATAAATGGAATAAACTGATGGGATTAAAGGCAGATAAGTCTCCAGGATCTGATGGATAGTGGGTGCATTAGTTATGATAGTTCCGAATTCCCTGGATTCTGGAAGGGTCCCGGTGGATTGAAAACACACTGATGTGACACCCTTATTCAAAAAGGGAGAGGGGCAAAAAGTAGGAAACTATAGACCGGTTAGCTTGACCTCTGTGGTGGGAAAGACGCTGGAATCGATCATTAAGGAGATGGCTGAACATTTGGAAAGACAAAACTCAATCCATCATTGTCAGCATGGTTTTATGAAGGGCAAGTCACGCTTGAGCTCTTTGAGGACGTAACCAGCAAGGTGGGTAATGGGGAACTTGTGGATGTGGTATGTCTAGACTCCCAGAAGGCATATGATAAGGTGCAGCATAAAAGACTGATCCAGAAGGTGGGATCGCAGGGGGCTGGGGGTAGAGTACTAGATTGGATTGAGGATTGGCCCACTGATAGAAAGCAGAGGGCCGGGATAAATTAGTCCTTCTCTGGCTAGCAAACTGTAAACAGCAGGGTGCTGCAGGGATCAGTCCTCGGAACTCAACTGTTTACAATTTATATAAACGATCTGCATGCAGGAACAGAGAGTAACATAGCAAAATTTGTGGATGATACTAAAATAGGTGGGGAAACGGGCAGCGAAGAGGAGATAAAGATTTTACCGATAGATGTAGATAGGCTAGGAGATTGGGTCGAAGTTTGGCAGATGGAGTTTAATGTAGGGAAGTGTGAGGTTATCCATTTTGGCCGAAAAAATAGAAAGGCAAACTATCTAAATGGAAAGCACATTCAAGATGCGCCTGGGCAGAGGGATCTGGGTGTCTTTGTTCATGAATCACAGAAAGTCGATATGCAGGTACAGCATGTAATTAAAAAGGCAAATGGAATGTTAATGTTTATTGCAAAAGGACTGGAATATAAAAGTAGAGAAGTATTGTTACAATTGTATTGTTGGTGAGACTGCATCTGGAGTATTATGCCCATTTCTGGTCTCCTTATTTGAGGAAGGATATGTTGTCATTGGAGGCAGTTCAGAGGAGGTTCACCAGATTGAATCCAGGAATGAAGGGGTTGACAGATGAGGACATTTTAAACAGTTTGAGCTTAAACTTGCTGGAGTTTAGAAGGCGGAGAGGAGATCTAATCGAGGTGTATAAAATACTAAATGGGATTGATAAAGTAAATGTAGACCAAATGTTCCCCCTTGTGGGGCAGATGTCATAAATATAGGTTGAGAGAAGGTAGATTTAGAACTGAGATGAGGATGAACTACTTCTCGCAGAGGGTGATGAATTTGTGGAACTTGCCACCACCTAGTGTGGTAGAATCTGAGTCATTAAATGGTTTCAAGAAGGTGTTAGATTTATTTCTGATTTTAAAGAACAGGGCAAAAGGTGTGGGGTGGATTTGAGACCAGGAAGACATCAGCCATGATCTGATTGAATGGTGGGGCAGGCCCGGAATTGCCTACTTCTGCTCCTAATTATCATAGAATTTACAGTGCAGAAGGAGGCCATTCGGCCCATCGAGTCTGCACCGGCTCTTGGAAAGAGCACCCTACCCAAGGTCAACACCTCCACCCTATCTCCATAACCCCACCAAGGGCAATTTTGGACACGAAGGGCAATTTATCATGGCCAATCCATCTAACCTGCACATCTTTGGACTGTGGGAGGAAACCAGAGCCCCCGGAGAAAGCCCCCACACACACGGGAAGGATGTGCAGACTCCGCACAGACAGTGACCCAAGCCGTAATCGAACCTGCGACCCTGGAGCTGTGAAGCAATTGTGCTATCCACAATGCTACCGTGCTGCCCATAGTTCAATTACGATGTACATCTCTTAATAATGCCTGCACTGTGTCTTTACGAACTTAAAGTGTGGCACCTCTACTTTTTCTCTTTGCAGCAACAACAAATGTATAACAATATATGTAGAAGTGTCAAGTTATCCACTTTGGTCAGAAAGGCTGGTAAAATTGGTATTTGAGGAACCTGGGTTACAGAGTTAACATTCACATTCAGAAAGCCTTTATTAGAGAGGATATAACAGTGAAGCAGTCATTGCCATTCTCAATACTCTTGCTGAGACAGCTGCAGTCCCAGGTACAACACTCCTGCTCTAACCTACAGGCTCCCCACCCACTTAATGAACCCACCCGAGAACATCTTCGCAGGCAGTGTCCTTGCTTACCCGTCCATCACGTCCAAATGCAGGTAGTCCGCCCCGCAGTCCAGCATCCGCTTGCACTCGGCCCCGAGCTGGGACAGGTCGCTGTTGAGAATAGAGGGCCCGATCTTGCAGCTCTGCGCCATCCCGAAACCGTCGGCTGTTCAGAAGGGGGACGGGGACTGACTTCAGCCAGGCATGCACTGCGGGATCGCTCCGCGCAGTGCACTCTGGGAACCGACCCCTCGTCCGGCATGCATTGCAGATCGCTCCGCGCAGCGCACTCTGGGAACTAGCCCAGCGCATTGCGAGCCATGCCTGTACTACACGTCCCACCGATTTTGAAAGACAATTTTGCGCACTTACCTGCGCTCCGATGTTGCGAGGATCCTTCCTTTCTCTGCGGCAACCTGGGGTCTCCAGTGCACCGATGTGCGCAAGCTCCAGCGCGGCGCAGGAAGAATGCGGCCCCGCCTTCTTATGACATGTCAGCTTCGGGACGCCCAGTGAGGGCAGGCCGGCGTGGGAACGCCCATTGAGGACAGGCCGGCGTGGGAACGCCCATTGAGGACAGGCCGGCGTGGGAACGCCCATTGAGGACAGGCATTTAATCAGAAAACAAGCAACTATTTTAACAAGTGTTTTAAAGGTATATAGACGTTATTTTTGCTCTTTCCTTGAAACAGTCATTACTATTTTGCTGATTCTTTTAAAATAACTTAATTTTTTTATGAATAAAGGTGATTATTTATTGTTTGGTTATTTTTTTCAAATCTGTAAAAGTATTTAAATCTACACTATGTTATATAACTTTATGTGTGGTATTCTTAAAAGTGTTTGTATGTTTTAATTTAGATTATGGTCATATTATTTTAAAAGCGCCCCAGGGTTTTTTGCTGTCACTGAGCTTGTAAGATCTGATTTATTAGTGTTTATAGAATCACTGCAGTGCAGAAGAAAGCCATTCTGCCCATCGAGCCTGCACCGACCCTCTGAAAGAGCACCATAGCCAGGTCCACTCCCCTGACCTATCCCCATAATTCCGACTAACCATTGGACACTAAGGGGCAATACACCCCTGTATGCTTCACCCAATGCCGGTGTTTATGTAGTTACATTGTGTTGCCCTATTATGTCTTTCCTTTTATTTCCTTTTCTTTTCATGTACTTAATGATCTGTTGAGCTGCTCGCAGAAAAATACTTTTCACTGTCCCTTGGTATACGTGACAATAAACAAATCCAAATCCAAATTTAGCAAGGCCAATCCACCTAACCTGTACATCTTTGAACGGTGAGAGGAAACAGAAGCACCTGGAGGAAACTGTGGTTAGTACTGCTGCCTCACGGCGCCAGGGACCCGGGTTCAATTCTGACCTGGGGTGACTGTCTGTGTGGGCTTTGTACGTTCTCCCCATGTCTGCTTGGGTTTCCTCAGGGTGCTCCGGTTTCCTCCCACAGTCCAAAGATGTGCAGGTTAGGTGGATTGGTCATGCTAAGTTGCCCCCAAGTGTCTAGGGATATACACATTAGGTTCTGGGGATAGGGCGGGTGAGTGGAATGAGATAGGGTACTCTTTCAGAGGATCGGTGCAGATTTGCTGGGCTGAATGGCCTTCATCTGCACTGTAGGAATTCCATGGTTCTAGGAAACCCATGCAGCCACAGGGAGAATGTACCAACACCACACAGTCACCCAAGGTCCGAATTGAACACATCTCTGGTATTGTGTAGCTGTCCCTGGGAAACGTGTGCATGATTTGCATGTGATGGTCGCACACGAGCTGTATGTTTATGGAGTGGAACCCGTTTCTGTTAACGTTGGACACTCCCAGATGGTCCGGTGAGCACAGGGCTGCATGAGTGCCATCCACTATCCCCTGGACCTGTTTCATCCCGGTGATGACGGAGAATCCTGCTGGCCCGGGCATCCTGTTCGGCTTGGTCCATTTCAAAGTGGATGTAGTTTTCCGCTCGGAAAAACATGGCATCCGTGACCTGTCAGATGCACCTGTGGTCTGCAAGGTGTCACACAGGTCCTCGCTCAAGCCCTGGAATGATCCGGAGGTGTAAAAGTTTAGGTAGCAGTGACCTTGACGGCCACCGGGAGCGGGTATCCTCCTCCTCCCATGTGGTGCCAAGTCCCGGAGGACATGGCACAGGTGCCACACCGTGTGATTTGAGGAATTCACATTGATCCTTCTGTACACTTAGTCTGTAATCTTCTAGTCTCTGGATTGTAGTATCTAAATTTTGAAAATGCTCTTCTTCATTAATTCCAAAAACTACAATATCATCTAAGTAGCACTGGACTCCTAGTCTGCTTAGAATTTGATCCATGGCATGTTGGAACAAAGCAGGTGCGTAAGTGATTGAACAGCCCTTTGTGTATCATGATTGTCAAATAATAATAATCTTTATTGGTGTCATGAGCAGGTTTATATTAACACTGCAGTGAAGTTACTGTGAAAATCCCCTCGTCGTCACATTCCGGCGCATGTTCAGGTACACCGAGAGAGTTCAGAATGTCCAATTCACCTAACAAGCACGCCTTTCAGGACTTGTGGGAAGAAACCGGAGCACCCAGAGGAAACCCACGTAGACACATATTGTTATGAATCTTGTAAGGGTCCTTCCTGTTTAATCCCTTGTTTCCCCTTTCTTTTATTTTGCCGTTACATTTTTGATCCATGGATGATTAATGGACATCTGTCTTTAAGGCAGCCTGTGCCTTTAATTCGAACAGAGGAATTCGAAAGGCTGTGCTCTGCCTGATAACAGGTGGTGATTGGATTTGATTCCACTGGAATGTTTTCAGAGTCATGAGGTTCCAATTTGGTTTCAATTTTGATTCTGGAAGCCTGGATGAAGAGATCTAACTAACTCCCTCTAAATAGATCTAACTAATTTGCTCCATAAGGCCATTGTGAGGGCTGATTCTCTCTCCAGCAAGTCTGGTGTCGTTCTCTCGAGACTGCAGAGGCCTAATGTCAAGCCATGAGCTAAGATATAGACCTGAAGGCGAACGTCAAGCTAAAGACCCAGTTTGATGAGAAATAGGGTGCTGGATTCTCCGCCCTACAACGCCACTTTTCAGCCTCGACTCGCCGGCGGGATTCTCCATTATGCTGACCGGTCAATGGGGTTTCCCATTGTGGGGCAGCCCCACGTCGTCGGGAAACCCCTGGGCGACGGCAAAATGGAGAATCCTGCCCAGGGTGTTTCTCCAGTAAGCCTGCTGCCTATGAGTACTGTATTTTCTAACCTGCAGGGGCCCTGAATGAATGACTCTATAAAGAAGACCGTTACCAGCTGTAAACCAGAGACTTTAATCAGCAAGCATGCTGTGAAGGTGTGCTAAAGAAGCACCATCTGAAGCAAATACTCTCATCTTTTGACCTTCATCCTTATTATTTTTCACTCCCTTGGGCTGCACGGTGGTGCAGTGGTTGGCACTGCTGCCCCATAGCGCCGAGGCCCCAGGTTCGATGCCGGCTCTGGGACACTGTCCGTGTGGAGTTTGCACATTCTCGCCGTGTGATAGTGGGTTTCGCCCCCACAACACAAAGATGTGCAGGCTAGGAGGATTGGCCATGCTAAATTGACCCTTAATTGGAAAAAATGAATTGGGTACTTTAAATTTATAAAAAGGAAAAAATATATATTCCCCCCCCCCCCGCCTTTCACCCGTGTTTGTTTATCTGTCTTGTGTGTGTGGGTAGAGGGTGGGGCAAATAAAGTGGGAGTCAGGGATTAGATGATAGTTAAGCACTTGTATTTACTGTATATTTACTGCATATTCCATGATGGTTCTTGTTATAAATAAACAGTAATTGTGTTTAAAGTTACAAACCTGATGACTGTGATTAATGGGCTGCCATATTTTTTATAATATTTTTATTAAGGTATTTTAACAACACAATTTTTTCCCCTTACAAATAATACCCCCCCCCCCCCCCGTAACAAAATAACGCAAATTATCCCTGAGCAAGATATATACATGGCAAAATGGTATATTTACATAGCTTTATACACTGGCTCTCGCCCATTCGTGCCAGTTTCCCCCACCCTCCATGTTATCCCCCACTCATCCGTCCCCTCCAGCAATCTCAAGTCCCCCCCCCCCCCCCAGGGTTGCTGCTGCTGCTGACCGACCTTCCTCTAACGCTCCCCGAGGTATTCTAGGAACGGTTGCCACCGCCTGTAGAACCCTTGTGCAGACCCTCTCAAAGCGAACTTAATTCTCTCCAATTTTATGAACCCCGCCATGTCGTTTATCCAGGCCTCCAGGCTTGGGGGCTTCGCCTCCTTCCACAATAGCAAGACCCTTCGCCGGGCTACTAGGGACGTAAAGGCCAGAATTCCGGCCTCTTTCGCCTCCTGTACTCCCGGCTCATCCACTACTCCAAATATTGCTAGCCCCCAGTTTGGCTTGACCCGGACTTTCAACACCTGAGATATTGCTCCCGCCACTCCTCTCCAGAACCCCTCCAATGCCGGGCATGACCAAAACATATGGACATGGTTCGCCGGGCTCCCTGAACATCTTTCACATCGATCCTCTACTCCAAAGAACCTACTCAGCCTCGCCCTCGTCAAATGCGCTCTGTGAACCACCTTAAATTGTATCAGACTGAGCCTGGCACACGAGGAGAAGGTATTAACCCTGCCCAGGGCATCAGCCCATAGACCTTCCTCAATCTCCTCCCCCAGCTCCTCCTCCCATTTACCTTTCAATTCTTCTACTAGCGCTTCCCCCTCTGCTTTCATCTCTTGGTATATTTCTGACACCTTGCCCTCCCCGACCCATACCCCTGAGATCACCCTATCTTGAACTTATTGTGCCGGGAGCAACGGAAATTCCCTCACCTGTTGCCTCACAAAAGCCCTCACCTGCATATATCTAAATGCGTTTCCCGGGGGTAACTCAAATTACTCCTCCAGTGCCCCTAGGCTCGCAAACGTCCCGTCAATGAACAGGTCCCCCATTCTTCCAATCCCCACCCAATGCCAGCCTTGGAACCCCCCGTCCATCTTCCCCGGGACAAACCGGTGGTTACCCCTGATCGGGGACCACACCGATGCTCCCATTGCACCCCTGTGCCTTCTCCACTGGCCCCAGATCCTTAGCGTTGCCGCCACCACCGGGCTTGTGGTGTGTTTTGTCGGCTCGTTCCTTTACAGGACGCCATCTCCATCCTCTTCCATGCCGCCCCCTCTCCCTCCATGACCCACTTGCGGATCATCGCCACGTTTGCTGCCCAGTAGTAACTCTCTAGGTTTGGCAAAGCCAACCTTCCTCGGTCCCTGTTGCGTTCCAAGAACCCTCTTCTAACCCTCGGTGTCTTATTTGCCCACACATACCCCATAATACTCCTACCTACTTTCTTGAAAAAGCCCTTTGTGATCACGATGGTGAGGCACTGAAACACGAACAAAAACCTCGGAAGGACCACCATTTTGACCGACTGCACCCTACCCGCCAGTCAGTGCGGGAGCATGTCCCATCTTTTAAAATCCTCCTCCATTTGCTCCACCAACCTCGTCAAATTCAGTTTATGTAGGGCCCCCCAACTTCTGGCCACCTGTATCCCCAGATACCGAAAACACCTCTCCGCCCTCCTCAGCGGTAGGTCCCCTATCCCTCTTTCTTGGTCCCCTGCCTGTAATACAAAAAGCTCACTCTTCCCTACATTAAGCTTGTAGCCCGAGAACTCCCCAAACTCCTTCAGAGTCTGCATGACCTCCACCATCCCCTCTATTGGGTCCGCCACGTATAACAGCAGGTCATCCGCGTATAGCGATACCCGATGCTCCTCTCCCCCGCGGACTATTCCCCTCCATTTCTTGGACTCCCTAAGTGATATGGCCAAGGGTTCGATCGCCAGTGCAAACAACAGGTGGGACAGGGGGCACCCCTGCCTCGTCCCTCGGTACAGCCGAAAGTACTCCGACCTCCGCCGGTTCGTCACTACGCTCGCCACCGGGGCGCTATAAAGGAGCTTAACCCATCTAATAAACCCTCCCCCGAACCCAAACCTGCGCAATACCTCCCAGGGGTACTCCCACTCTACTCGGTCAAAGGCTTTTTTCGCGTCCATAGCTGCCACTATCTCCGCCTCTCCCTCCTCCGATGTCATCATTATCACGTTTAAGAGCCGCCGCACATTGGTATTTAACTGCCTGCCCTTTACAAATCCCGTCTGGTCCTCATGAATCACCCCCGGGACACAGTCCTCAATCCTCGTGGCCAGCACTTTTGCCAATAACTTAGCGTCCACATTGAGGAGCGATATCGGCCTGTACAATCCACATTGCAGTGGATCCTTGTCTCGCTTAAGAATCAAGGAGATTGTCGCCTCCGACATTGTCTGGGGCAGGGTTCCCTCCTCTCGTGCCTCAATAAAGGTCCTCACTAGCAGCGGGGCCAGCAGGTCCACATATTTTCTATAGAACTCCACTGGGAACCCATCCGGCCCCGGGGCCTTCCCCGCCTGCATGCTCCCCAAGCCCTTACCCAGCTCCTCCAACCCAATTGGTGCTCCCAAACCAACCGCCTCCTGCTCCTCCACCGTCGGGAACCCCAGCTGGTCCAGAAATCGCCTCATCCCCCCTTCCCCCCCGGGGGCTGGGACCTGTACAGCTCTTCATAGAAGGCCTTGAATACCTTATTTATTTTCGTGGCACTTCGAACCGTGGCTCCCCTTCCATCTTTGATTCCCCCTATTTCCCTCGCTGCCGCCCTCTTACGGAGCTGGTGCGCCAGCATCCGACTAGCCTTTTCCCCATACTCATAGGTCGCCCCCTGCGCCTTCCTCCATTGTGCCTCCGCCTTGCCCGTGGTCAGTAGGTCAAACTCCGTCTGGAGCCGTCGCCGTTCCCTGAGTACGCTTTCCTCCGGGGCCTCTGCGTATCTCCTGTCCACTTGCAAGATCTCCCCCACTAACCTCTCCCTTTCCATGCCCTCTGTCTTCTCCCTATGAGCCCTAATGGAGATCAGCTCTCCCCTGACCACCGCCTTCAACGCCTCCCATACCACCCCCACTCGCACCTCCCCGTTGTCGTTGGCCTCCAAGTACCTTTCAATGCACCCCCTCACCTTCCCACACACCACCTCATCAGCCAGCAGTCCCACATCCAGCCGCCACAGCGGGCGTTGGTCCCTCTCCTCTCCCAGCGTCAGTTCCACCCAGTGCGGGGCATGGTCCGACACGGCTATGGCCGAATACTCCGTCCCCTCCACTCTCGGAATAAGCGCCCTACCCAGAACAAAGAAATCTATCCGGGAGTAAACCTTATGTACGTGGGAAAAGAAAGAAAATTCCCTGGCCTGCGGTCTTGCAAACCTCCATGGGTCCACCCCCCCATCTGATCCATAAAACCCCTGAGCAACTTGGCCGCCGCCGGCCTCCTTCCCGTCCTTGATCTGGAGCGGTCCAGTGCTGGGTCCAGCACTGTATTAAAGTCCCCTCCCATTATCAGTCCTCCTACCTCCAGGTCCAGAATGCGCCCCAACATACGCTTCATAAATCCAGCATTATCCCAGTTCGGGGCTGTAGCGCACAAAGACTCATGAGAGACGAATAGAGATGAAGTCGATGAGGCTTTATTAAGCGTGACTTGTTCCCCGCAGTTCAGCAACAGACTGGCCTGCGGGGGAGAACTCCTGGTTCTTATACTCCGCCTTCAGGGTGGAGCTAGAGATCAACAGCCAACCAGGACCCGGGATCTGTCAGCCAATTACATCACGGCTTCACAGTCCCACATGACCCCTAATGCATACTACCACATTCACTCCTTGTTAAAAATGAACCCGGCGGGGTGGTGCTTCGCATGGTGGTAGGGGTTTACAAGGCTGGTCCTGGGAGGAAAAAAACTTTTGCATGTCATCACAGTGCCCTACACTGGGCTATGTACAGGGTTTTTTGTTTTGAACTATTTACAGTATTCGTAAGAGGGAAAAAGGAAAAAAAATTCTCGTTAAAGTCCACAACATTCTAGTGTTACAACAATGCCACAAGTCGGTCGGGCGGTCTGGTCGTTCTTGTCGATCGCCTCAGCCCCGGTGGTGGTGGTGCTTGTTCCAGTGTTGTCGTCTCCGGGAGCTTTACGGTTTCTGCTTCAGCTTCACTTCTGGTCGGACCTGGGAGGAGGACCGATCCTCCCGGGAAGGGGGCAGTCGCGGGGTGCGCCGGTGGCAGGGAGGGGGTGATTGGTGTCGAGGGGGTGTGCGTGTTGCCGGCGGGCGCCAGATCTCGCAGGGAGACCGTGTCCTGTCGGCCGTCGGGGTACTCCACGTAGGCGTACTGCGGGTTCGCGTGGAGGAGGTGAACCCTCTCGACCAACGGGTCCGACTTGTGCGCCCGCACATGTTTCCGGAGCAAGATGGGTCCTGGGGCCGCCAGCCAGGTCGGCAGCGACGTTCCAGAGGAGGACTTCCTGGGGAAGACAAGGAGGCGCTCATGAGGCGTTTGGTTAGTGGTGGTACACAGCAGCGACCGGGTGGAGTGGAGAGCGTCCGGGAGGACCTCCTGCCACCGTGAAACTGGGAGATCCCTGGACCGTAGGGCCAGTAGGACGGTCTTCCAGACCGTGCCGTTCTCCCTCTCTACTTGCCCGTTCCCCCGGGGGTTGCTCGAGGCTATACCCTTGCTGAGCAGGAACTGGCGCAGCTCGTCACTCATGAAGGAGGACCCCCTGTCGCTATGGACGTATGCGGGGCAACCGAACAGTGTGAATATGGTGTTAAGGGCTTTAATTACTGTGGCTGCTGTCATGTCAGGGCAAGGGATGGCGAAGGGGAAACGGGAGTACTCGTCCACCATGTTCAGGAAGTATGTGTTGCGGTCGGTGGAGGGGAGGGGTCCTTTGAAATCCAGACTGAGGCGTTCAAAGGGAGGGGAGGCCTTGATCAGGTGCGCACTATCCGGCCTGAAAAAATGCGGTTTGCACTCTGCGCAGATGTGGCAGTTCCTTGTGACTGTACGGACCTCCTCCACGGAGTAGGGGAGGTTGCGGGACTTTATAAAATGGCAGAACCGAGTGACCCCCGGGTGGCAGAGGTCCTCGTGGAGGGTTTGGAGACGGTTAATGTGCGTTGGCACATGTGCCACGGGATAGGGCATCGGACGGCTCGTTCAGCTTTCCGGGACGGTACAAGATCTCATAGTTGAAGGTGGAGAGCTCGATCCTCCACCTTAAGATCTTGTCATTTTTAATTTTGCCCTGCTGTGCATTATCGAACATGAAGGCTACTGCCCGCTGGTCAGTGAGGAGAGTGAATCTCCTGCCGGCCAGGTAATGCCTCCAATGTCGCACAGCTTCCACTATGGCTTGGGCTTCCTTTTCCACTGAGGAGTGGCGGATTTCTGAGGCGTGGAGGGTTCGGGAGAAAAAGGCCACGGGTCTGCCCGCTTGGTTAAGGGTGGCCGCTAGAGCTACATCGGAGGCGTCGCTCTCGACCTGGAAGGGGAGGGACTCGTCGATGGCGCGCATCGTGGCCTTTGCGATATCCGCTTTGATGCGGCTGAAGGCCTGGCAAGCCTCTGTCGACAGGGGGAAGGTCGTGGTCTGTATTAGGGGGCGGGCCTTGTCTGCGTACTAGGGGACCCACTGGGCGTAATATGAAAAGAACCCCAGGCAGCGTTTTAGGGCTTTGGAGCAGTGAGGGAGGGGAAATTCCATGAGGGGGCGCATACGTTCGGGGTCGGGGCCTATTATCCCATTGCGCACTACATATCCCAAGATGGCTAGCCGGTTTGTGCTAAAAACGCACTTGTCCTCGTTGTATGTGAGGTTCAAGGCTTTAGCGGTCTGGAGGAATTTTTGGAGGTTGGCGTCGTGGTCCTGCTGATCGTGGCCGCAGATGGTTACGTTGTCGAGATACGGGAACGCGGCCTGCAACCCGTGTTGATCAACCATTCGGTCCATCTCTCGTTGGAAGACCGAGACCCCGTTTGTGACGCCAAATGGGACCCTTAGGAAGTGGTATAATCGCCCGTCTGCCTCGAAGGCTGTGTACTTGCGGTCACTTGGGCGGATGGGGAGCTGATGGTAGGCGGACTTGAGGTTCACGGTGGAGAAGACCTTATATTGGGCAATCCGATTGACCATGTCGGATATGCGGGGGAGAGGGTACGCATCTAGCTGTGTGTACCTGTTGATGGTCTGGCTATAGTCTATGACCATCCTTTGCTTCTCCTCTGTCTTTACTACTACCACCTGTGCTCTCCAGGGATTATTGCTGGCCTGGATTATGCCTTCCTTCAGTAGCCGCTGGACTTCGGACCGAATGAATGTCCGGTCCTGGGCGCTGTACCGTCTGCTCCTAGTGGCGACAGGTTTGCAATCCGGGGTGAGGTTTTCAAACAAGGATGGGGGCTCACCCTTGAGGGTTGCGAGGCCGCAGATAGTGAGTGGGGGTATTGGGCTGCCGAATTGGAAAGTTAGGCTCTGCAGGTTGCACTGGAAGTCTAATCCCAGTAATGTGGGCGCGCAGAGTTGGGGAAGGACGTAGAGCCTGTAGTTTTTAAACTCCCTCCCTTGCACCGTTAGGGTCACTATGCAGAAGCCTTTGATCTGTACGGAGTGGGATCCTGCAGCTAGGGAAATCTTTTGCGCACTGGGACGGATGGTCAAAAAACAGCGTCTTACCGTGTCGGTGTGGATGAAGCTTTCTGTGCTCCCGGAGTCGACCAGGCATGGTGTCTCGTGCCCGTTGATCAGCACCGTAGTTGTCGTCGTCTGGAGCGTCCGGGGCCGTGCTTGGTCCAGCGTCATTGAGGCCAGACGTGGTCGTAATGCTTCAGCGTCTTCCTCGAACCTCGTGGAGCCGTCGATGCTGGGGTCCATTGTTGCCGTCCAAGATGGCGGCGGGGGTGAACAGAATGGCCGCCCCCATGCATCGCACATGGCTGGGGGGTCCCAAGATGGTGGCGGGGGTGGACAAAATGGCCGCCCCCATGTGTCGCACAGGGCTGGGGGGTCCCAAGATGGCGGCGCCCCTCCTCCCCTCGTGGTGGCCGGGACCCAAAATGGCGGCGCCTGCGGGTTGCACATGGGGCGCTGGGGGGGTTGGGGAGCGTTTGAAACGCGCAGGACTCCTTCTTCTCCGGGGACAGCGGCGACCCCCCGGGACCGGCACACAGCCGCGAAATGGCCCTTTTTCCCGCAGCTCTTGCAAATCGCTGCGCGGGCCGGGCAGCGCTGCCGGGAGTGTTTCGCCTTGCCGCAGAAATAGCAGCGGGCCCCCCCAGGACGACTTGGTGTCTGAACCGCGCAAGCCTGTGGGGGGGGGGGGGTTTGTCGCGATGGGGGTCCATGGAGCCCAAGGGGCTGCCGCGCGGTCGGGGCCGTAGGCGCGGGCGTTTTGCGCGGCCACATCGAGGGAGGCTGCAAGGGCCCGTGCCTCTGAGAGTCCTAGCGACTCTTTTTCTAAAAGTCTTTGGCGGATTTGGGGAGAGTTCATACCTGCCACAAAAGCATCGCGAATTAACATGTCCGTGTGTCCAATCGCGTTTACCGGCGGGCAGCTGCAGGCCCGTCCCAAAATTAGCAGCGCGGCGTAGAATTCGTCTAGCGATTCTCCGGGACTTTGCCGTCTCATTGCGAGTTGGTAGCGTGCGTAGATCTGGTTCACTGGGCGAACATAGATGCTCTTTAGTGCTGCGAACGCCGTCTGGAAATCCTCTGCGCCTTCTATGAGAGGGTAAATTTCCGGGCTTACCCTCGAGTGCAGGACCTGTAGTTTCTGGTCTTCTGTGACCCGGCCGGGGGCCGTTCTGAGGTCGGCTTCGAAACAAGTCTGCCAGTGTTTAAAAACTGCTGCTGAGTTCACTGCGTGGGGGCTGATCCTCAGGCATTCCGGGACGATCCTGAGCTCCATAGTCCTTTAAGCACGCTTAATAAATTGTAGCGCACAAAGACTCACGAGAGACGAATAGAGATGAAGTCAATGAGGCTTTATTAAGCATGACTTGTTCCCCGCAGTTCAGCAACAGACTGGCCTGCGGGGGAGATCTCCTGGTTCTTATACTCCGCCTTCAGGGCGGAGCTAGAGATCAACAGCCAACCAGGACCCGGGATCTGTCAGCCAATGACATCACGGCTTCACAGTCCCACATGACCCCTAATACATACTACCACAGGGGCGTATACATTTACCAACACCACCCTTGTCCTTTGCAGCCTACCACTCACCATCACATATCTCCCTCCATTATCCGCTACGATAGTCTTGGCCTCAAATGACACATGCTTTCCCACCAGAATTGCCACCCCTCTATTTTTCGCGTCTAATCCCGAGTGAAATACCTGTCCTACCCATCCCTTTCTTAACCTGACCTGGTCTGCCACCTTCGTGTGTGTCGCTTGGAGCATTGCCACGTCTGCCTTCAGTCCCTTCAAGTGCGCGAACACTCGAGCCCTCTTCACCGGCCCGTTCAGGCCCCTCACGTTCCATGTTATCAGCCGGATTGGAGGGACTCTCACCCCCCCCCCCCCCCCCCCCCCCCCCCCCCACCCCACCGACTAGGCATCTCCTTTTCTGGGCCAGTCCCTTGTCCGCGTCTCCCTCCCTCTCCAGTCCCCCAGCCAGGGGACCCCCGTCCCAGCCACCTCTTCTGTGTCCCGTTCTCTTTCGGCCAGTGCAGCAGTGATGCAGTAAGCGTCAAGAACCACAAAGACATGTGAGACTTTAACCAAGGCTTTAATACACTACATAGGAAGCTTACCCGACACAGACGACCCCAGACAAAATGGGTCCGGTCTCAGAAGCTGGGTCTTATACTTAACTCCCGGGGGAGTGGCCAAGGCGGAGCTCTCCGTGGCCAGGTCAGGTTACATACAGGTGACCGAACCTCTACAGAGCTACAGTACAATACACAGTACAATATACAGGATTACAGGGCCACGTTACACACAACTATTATATAACTATGTACAATGCTAGGGAAGTACAGTGGTGTATCACCACAAGCAGCAACCCTTCCCCCCCCTCCTCTCCCCCCCTCCCCTCCCCTCCCACCCCTCCCTCCCTTCCCTCCTCCCCAGATCCCCGTCTAGCTTTTTTGCTCCCCCATATCCCTCCCGTAAGTCAGCTGACACCTGCTGACCCCAGCTTCCCCCGCCATCCCTTTGACCCCCCCGTGTGGGAATCTCCCAATCAATATACATTCCTTTGTTCCCCTTCCCGCCTCTCTTGCCGCGCGCGGGAAAGAAAACCCCGCGCTTTCCAAAGCCTGCCCCGCCCCCCATGGCGCCTCCTGTCGTGACCTTGTCTCTCTCCCCCAGCCCATATAACATTCCCTGTGCGTGATTGACCCCCCTATGTACAACAACCATCGTACTTCAACCCTCAAACACCCCCCACCCTCACAAACCCTCAGTTAGAGTGCAGCTTTTCAGTTAGTATAAAGGTCCACGCCTCTTCGGGCGTTTCGAAGTAGTGGTGTTGGCCATTATGTGTAACCCACAGTCGCGCTGGCTGCAACATTCCAAATTTCACTCCTTTCCGATGCAGCACCGCTTTGGCCCGGTTGAAACCCGCTCTCCGCTTAGCGACCTCCGCGCTCCAATCCGGGTATATTCTAATCTCTGCATTGTCCCACTTGCTGCTCCGTTCCCTCTTGGCCCATTTCAGGACCCTCTCTCTGTCCGTAAACCAGTGAAATCTCACCACCATCGCCCTTGGCGGCTCATTTGCCTTGGGCTTCCTCGCAAGCACTCGGTGCGCCCCATCCAGCTCCAGCAATCCTGGGGGGGCCTCCACACCCATCAGCGTCCCGATCATTGTGCCCGCATATGCCGCGGCAATGGCCCCCATCACTCCTTCTGGGAGTCCCAGGATCCTCAAGTTGTTTCTCCTCGACCTATTCTCCAGGTCTTCGAGTCTTCCCGCCCACGTCTTGTGCAGCGCCTCGTGCCGCTCCACTTTCTCCGCTAGGCCCACGAGCTCATCGTCGTTCACGGTCACTTTTTCCTGGAACTCCTGGATCTTCACCTCTTGGGCTTTCTGGGTTGCTCCAAGTCCTTCAATTATCGCCAGCAGAGGCGCCACCATCTCCTTGCGCATCTCCTCAAAGCAGCGCTTGATGAACTCCAGCATCTCTTCTTTGTCTGTTGGCGCCGCCATTTTGGTTTTTTTTCCCTTCTTCTCTCGCTGCTCCAGGGCCGCTTTTTTTGCCGTTTCGCTGTGGGTCCGATCCATACAGGTTGGTTGGGGACCTTTCTTCTTCCTTCCCCACGGGTTGGTTTTCAAAAAAAATGCCGTTGGGGCTCCGTTAGCGGACCCGAAAGTCCATTTTCGCGGGAGCTGCCGAATCGCGCGGCTTAGCTCCGTATCGCCGCAACCCGGAAGTCCGACTTCGGGTATTTTAAAAAGAATTATTGGTTAATTCACTTATGTTGTGACTCCGGGATGAGTGGGGCTGACCGTGCACTTGCCCAGGGTGTCATAAAAATATGGACCTGCTTCCGGGTGCGGCTATGCAGAGCTAGGTCGCATATTCGGCAGCTCCTGCTTGGAACGGACTTTTGGGCTCTTTTACAGGGCCCCCACGGCATTTGTTTGACATTTCCCGGTGTGGGAAGAAGGCTGCAATATTCCCCCGACAGTGTCCCCCAGGAAGGGTATGTCTCTGGGTTGCCAGACACACGCAGAAACAGTAAAAGATTTGGCTGCAACTGCAGGATAAACAGGGCCTCTTCCAGCATGCAGGCGGGGGAAGGGCAAGCTTAAAGCTGCAAGCTGACCTGAGGGCCTGTATCAAAAGTGAATTCTAGCAGCAGAGGGAACAACTGTGAAAAGATCTCATCAAGGCCACTGAAGGGACTTCCGGTTGCGGTGATACCTAGCTAGCCGCACGCTTCGGCGGCTCCAGCTCCGACGGACCTTCGGGCTCTTTTAAGAGCCCCAACGGGGAATTTTTCGACGACGCAACCCGGTGTGGGGCGTGTGAGAAGGGAGTCCCCCCCAAACGAAGGAGGAAAAAACCGGCGGCGGTGGCTGCAGCGCGAGGAATCGTCGACCAAAGGGTCAGAAAGAGAGAAGTACAAGATGGCGGCGGAGAAAGCGCAGGCGACATGGGGGCCTGAGCATGAAATTGTGAGACGGTGCGTGGAGTTGCTGAAGAGGGAGGTGCTGACCCCGTTGCTACAGGCAATTGAGGGGCTCAAGGAGACATTAAAGACCCAGGAGACAGAGCTCCGTGTGGTGGAGCAGAAGGTGACAGATATTGAGGACGAGATCCTGGGCCTGGCGGTTAAGACACAGACGCACGAGGCACTTCATAAAAAGTGTACTGAAAGGATCGAAGCCCTAGAAAATGGAGCGCGAAGGAAGAACCTTCAGATACTGGGTCTCCCTGAGGGTGTGGAAGGAGTGGACTGTGGAGCGTACGCAAGTACGATGCTGAGCTCACTGATGGGTGCTGAGGCCCCTACGGGCCCCTTGGAGGTGGAGTGGGCAAATCGGATTCCGGCGAGAAGACCAAAAGCGGGAGAACCACCCAGGGCGATAATCGTGCGATTTTACCGCCTTAAGGATAGAGAAGAGGTCCTGAGATGGGCTAAAAAGGTGCGGAGTAGCAGATGGGAGAATGCAGTGGTACGGGTATACCAGGATTGGAGTGCGGAGGTGGCGAGAAGGAGGGCGAGCTTCAACCGAGCCAAAGAGGTGTTGCATAAAAGGAAGGTGAAGTTCGGGATGCTGCAGCCGGCAAGACTATGGGTCACGTATCAGGAGAGACACCATTATTTCGAGACGGCGGAGGAAGCATGGACCTTCATCAAAGAAGAGAAATTGGATCGGAACTGAGGGACTGATGCTGCAGGAAATGTTATTGTTAATGTTACGGTGGAAGTTAATTGAGAAGTAAACAGGGAAGGGGGGAGACATTTGGGAAATGTGGGCGCCGGTGAGGGGGGAAAGACGGGACATAGTTGGAGAATGGGGAAGGGGAGGGGGAGGGGAAAGGGAGCTGCGCCATAAGAGGCGGGTCAGGTAAAGGGATGTTCCCGCACCAGAAAGAATAAGGCGGGAAGACAGGCGCAAGGCGGATGGGAGTTCCCCACATGGGGGGGGTCGAGGAGTGAGCAGGAGTAGCCGAGGTCAGTTGAAGTCAGCTGACTTACGGAAGTAATATGGGGGGAGCAATCATGCTAGAAAGAGATCTAGCGGGGAGGGGGGGAGGGAGGGGGAGGGGGGGGCGGGGGGACAACTGGGTTGCTGCTGCGGAAATCCAAAAGGAAATGGCTAAAGAGTGGGAGGGCGGGGATGGTGTGCGACGCTGGGGGAGCGAGCGGGAGCGCGGAGGCGGGATATGGGACTGGCCTAGAGAAGGTAATGGCTAGTCAACACGGGAGGGGGGCAGGTAGCCCCCTGGTGAGGCTGATCACGTGGAACTTGAGAGGCCTGAACGGACCGATAAAAAGGGCCAGAGTGCTCGCGCATTTGAAAGGACTAAGGGCAGACGTGGTTATGCTCCAAGAGACGCACCTAAAGGTGGCGGACCAAGTTAGGCTAAGGAAAGGATGGGTGGGACAGGTGTTCCACTCAGGACTGGACGCAAAGAATAGAGGGGTGGCCATTTTGGTGGGGAAACAGGTCGCATTTGAAGCAAAGAACATCGTAGCAGATAGCGGAGGTAGATATGTAATGGTGAGTGGCAGGCTGGACGGAATGGAGGTCGTGTTGGTTAACGTGTATGCCCCAAACTGGGACGATGCGGGATTTATGAGACGGATGCTGGGGCGTATACCGGACCTGGAGGTAGGAAACTTGATTTTAGGAGGGGACTTTAATACGGTGCTGGACCCGGGGCTAGATAGATCCAGCTCAAGGACCGGAAGAAGGCCGGCAGCGGCCAAGGTACTTAAGGGGTTTATGGACCAAATGGGGGGAGTGGATCCATGGCGATTTCTTAGACCTAGGGCTAGGGAGTTTTCCTTCTTCTCCCATGTCCATAAAGTGTACTCCCGGATAGATTTTTTTGTTTTGGGAAGGTCGTTGATCTCTAGGGTGGAAGAAGCTGAGTACTCCGCCATAGCGGTTTCGGATCATGCCCCACATTGGGTGGACCTGGAATTAGGAGAGGAAAGGGAGCAGAGAACACTCTGGCGATTAGATGTGGGACTGATGGCGGATGAGGGAGTGTGTGCAAGAGTGCGGGGGTGTATTGAGAGATATCTGGAGGTCAATGACGACGGCGAGGTCCCTGTGGGAGTGGTATGGGAAGCACTAAAAGCGGTGGTCAGAGGAGAGCTGATCTCCATTGGGGCCCACAAAAGGAAAACAGAGGCCAAGGAAAGGGAAAGATTACTGGGGGAGATTTTAAGGGTGGATAGGGAATTTGCAGAGACCCCGGAGGAGGAATTGTACAGGGAGAGGAGACGACTCCAGACGGAATTTGACCTTCTGACCACCAGAAAGGCGGAGGTACTGTGGAGGAAGGCACAGGGGAGGAGGTATGAATATGGGGAAAAGGCGAGTCGCCTGTTGGCTCATCAATTGCGAAAGAGGGCAGCAGCGAGGGAGATAGGAGGAATTAGAGACGAAAGGGGAGACACGGTGCGAAGGGCAGGAAAGATAAATGAGGTGTTCAAGACCTTCTATGAGGAACTGTATAGGTCTCAACCCCCAGAGGGAGAGGAGGGGATGCGGCAGTTCCTGGACCAATTGAGGTTCCCGAAAGTGGAGGAGCGGGGGGTGGTAGGCCTGGGGGCACCGATTGGGGTGGACGAGGTTATTAAGGGACTGGGAAGCATGCAAGCAGGGAAGGCCCCAGGACCAGACGGGTTCCCGGTGGAGTATTACAGAAAATATGTGGACTTGTTGGCCCCGTTGATGGTGAGGACGTTCAATGAGGCCAGGAAAGGGGGGACTCTACCCCCGACGATGTCGGAGGCGACGATATCGTTAATTTTGAAGAGGGATAAAGATCCGTTGCAGTGCGGGTCCTATAGACCCATTTCATTGTTGAACGTGGACGCCAAATTGTTGGCAAAGGTACTGGCATCGAGGATAGAGGACTGTGTCCCGGGGGTGGTGCACGAAGACCAGACAGGGTTCGTAAAAGGGAGACAACTGAATGTTAATGTGCGACGACTATTAGGGGTGATAATGATGCCCCCAGTGGAGGGGGAGGCAGAGATAGTGGCGGCAATGGACGCAGAGAAGGCATTTGATAGGGTGGAGTGGGAGTATTTATGGGAAGTGTTAAGGAGGTTTGGGTTTGGGAACGGGTTTATTAGCTGGGTTAGACTTCTTTATGGGGCTCCAACGGCAAGCGTAGTTACAGGTCGACATAGATCGGAGTATTTCCGACTATATAGGGGAACAAGACAGGGATGCCCGCTGTCTCCATTGTTGTTCGCGTTGGCAATTGAACCTCTGGCCATGGCGTTGAGAGACTCCAGGAAATGGAGAGGGGTGATTAGAGGGGGAGAAGAACACCGAGTCTCATTATATGCGGATGACCTATTGTTATACGTGTCGGACCCAGCGGGGGGAATGATAGAGGTTATGCAAATTTTGAGGGGGTTCGGGGATTTCTCGGGGTATAGGCTAAACATGGGGAAGAGTGAATTATTTGTGATACATCCAGGGGACCAGAGTAGAGAGATAGAAGGCTTGCCTCTAAGGAAAGTGGAAAGAAACTTCCGATACCTGGGGATTCAGATCGCTAGGAGCTGGGGAACCTTGCACAGACTTAATCTGACACGGTTGGTAGAACAAATGGAGGAGGACTTCAAGAGGTGGGACATGCAGCCTCTATCGCTGGCGGGCAGGGTGCAAGCAATTAAGATGATGGTCCTCCCGAGGTTCTTATTTGTATTTCAATGTCTCCCTATACTAATCACTAAGACCATTTTTAATAAAATAGACAGGAGCATCACAAGCTTCGTGTGGGCAGGGAAAGTTCCGAGAGTAAGGAGGGGGTTCCTTCAGCGTAGTAGGGACAGAGGAGGATTGGCACTACCGAACTTGGGCGATTACTATTGGGCCGCCAATGTGGCAATGATAAGTAAATGGATGATGGAGGGTGAGGGAGCGGCGTGGGAAAGACTGGAGAGAAAGTCCTGTAAAGGGACGAGTTTAGAGGCGCTGGTGACGGCGCCGCTACCGATCTCACCTAAAAAGTTTACCACGAACCCGGTGGTGGCGGCAACATTGAATATCTGGGGACAGTGGAGGCGACAGAGAGGGGTGCGGGGAGCCCTGGTGGGGTCCCCAATCAGGAACAACCATAGGTTCGCCCCAGGAAGAATGGATGGAGGATTTCAGAGCTGGTTCTGACGAATGTGATATAAAATAGTTACTTTAGAGTTACTAGTTAATGTATGTAGAAATAAGCCACTTTGATTCTGGCAGTTAGGGACAAAGGGGTTTGAGACCGCATGGAAAAAGCAGGAAGAGGTGTGTCTATGAGAGTGATGCTGCATTGATAGGGGCCAGAGAAAGGGATTGGAAGTGAGCCAATCAGAATAGATCGAACAGGTCAGGAGGGACATAGGCTGACCTATGTCCGTCGAGTATGTGAAACTTGATACCATTTGAATTGATTTTGCAGAGATCCCTTTGTCTTTTAGTTCAGTCGTTTTCTAGGGTGTAAGAGGCTGGATGTCTCTTACGTTTCTGTAAGATGATTCAAGCTTGCAAGCTAAATAAATAACTTCTTTTTACGTGCGAATCCATCTCAACTTTTATTGAGGCCAGACTGACAGAGAAAGAAATTTGGGGATCAACATTTGGTGCCGAAAACCGGGATTTCTCTGGGCGATCCTGATCCAACTGCGAAATCAGAATTAGACTGATTATGAACAGGAGGATGGGGAACAAAGGGCCCTCAATGTAGAACTGGAAAACGACCGCTCATTGATTGTTCCCCTCTTCTTATCGTCTGATTAGTCTGGTCACTCGCGGTTGGCACAGAAAGACCGCCTCGACGAAATCACAGGTCAGTCTGGGGATTAGCACTTTAATTGATGGGATTTCATATTGTTGTTTCGGCTTGGGTTAGGGTTTTGGGCTGATGGGACTTTAATAATGAAGGTTCAGTCTATTATATGGGTTCAGAGGCTGATGTGACTTCATTAATGAAGGTTCAGTCTATTATAAGGGTTCAGAGGCTGATGTGACTTCATTAATGAAGGTTCAGTCTATTATATGGGTTCAGGGGCTGATGGGACTTCAATAGATAGAGGTTCAGTCCAGTATAACTGTTTTTAAATCTGAAGATGGTTCAACTCTATGTGTGAGTGTTTTAAATATATAGTTGATTAAGCTAAAATTGTCTCCTTGGACTGTAAAGTTCCGAGGTCTAGTTGCGATTGTGAGGAATGCTGCATATTGGTTGAAGCAGAAGTCTCTCAAAGGGTTAACAGCAGCAGGCGGAGTTGAAAACAGACAGTGCTTCTCACTCAGGCTTTGAGATAACAGCAGCAGCCGTAGTGTAATCGGATACCTTTCCTTTGAGTCAGTGAACACCAGCAAAGTTACGTTTTGAATTAATTAAAGGAAACCAGTGGGTTTCTCCACCTCTTTGATAAAAGTTATTATTTTCGAAAGCAATTGATTGAAATTGCCAGAATCTTAAGTTTTACTTACTTGAAATAAGGTTTATCTCATTTTATCTGGAGATTAATAGAAACTTAAAGAAGATCATGGACACCATTTTAAAAAGTGTCAATCTGGAGATGATAGTTGATTTTGCTAATACTTATGTGTATGTAAAAGAAAAAAAACTTGTTAAAAGAAAAATTGTTAAGATAAAGAAATAATTAAGTTGTAAATGTTATACAAGTTTGTGTTAAGCAAATTGTAAATTTAGTTCTGAGTTGAGATCAGAGCTAAGCTTGCAAGTTGCAGTGATTCAATTTGAATTTTCAAACATTTTTAAGTTTTAAAAAAAAAGAGAGCAAATAGAGAAAAGGACACAGATCTTGAATGCGTTGAATAGCACATTTCAAAGGCCCATAAATCTTTCTGTTATCTTAGACCTAAAACCTAGGAAGATTGACGAGCCAGAGGAATTTCTGGAGCGTTTTAATGAAATCTACCGGGGGCAGTCAGGCGATTTGCTGTATCAAAATGGTCAGAATTCCCCTCAATACTGTGCTATGTTAATGCATTGCCTACCACCTTCTGTGGTTACTGCTGTGAAATGTAATAACATGAATTGGACAGAGAACGACCCTTCCCAGATGGCAAGGGCAGTCAGATTTTACTGGAAGGAGGGTGTAGGCCAAGAAGGAGGCTCAGTTACAAAGGTTAAGACTGAGTATGTAATGAAAAAGGATGATCTGCGACCCCAACAAGCGGCAGAAATGGTAGTTTACCAGCAGGAGCTCCAATATAGTGACTTTGGGTGGGTGGATCAGCGAAGAGGAGGATGAGACAACAGTGCTATATTTCTATCACCCCCCCAGTGGTGGACGTTAGACGTTGAACAGTCACTGCATCACGTTACCCTGGCCTATGACAGAACTGGACGAAACAGGGAGTTGGAGGACAAATACCGGCCATTACTTGAGACCGAATGGCCAGTCAAGGTTACAGCCACAGTCACGGGAAAAGAAGGTACAGCCGATTTTGTTACAATATCACCACATTTATGGCCACAGTCAGCTTCGGTAAGCCCTCATATTACACGTCAGGTCCATGACCAGTACCATGCCAGGGATATGGGGCGAATGGTCAGCATCTTACCGCAGCTCGTCAGAATAGGTATGAGATATACCTTTTGAACAATCCACATCTGACATTTAAATACTGTACCACTATCAATCCAGCCTGTTTTCTTAGCGGTCCCCCTGTCCATGAAGACGCGCCTGGTCACGACTGTTTAGCCTTGATTCAGGAAACTACCACAATAAGGGGCGATTTGAGTGACATTTCGTCAGAACAACCTGACATGATTATGTGTGGTCAAATATCCCACCGGGGTTTAGTTAATGACCTACTGCAGGCCCTCCTTATGCCCGCGCAGATTTCCGTTATTAAATGCACTGCCCACACGAATGGTACAACCCCAGTTGACGTTGGTAATGAACGAGCAGATCGTGCAGCGCGCACAGCCGCACAAATTCAGCAAGTGATGGTGCCTAAGATGTTAAGTCAGACTAAACGATCTACTATAAATATGTCTGCTTCTGACAAGCCAATGCCAACCATCCAAGACGTCATAAGGTTACAGGAGGACGCTCCTGAGAGTGATAAACAAATGTGGAAACGGTTAGGTTGTACATATGATTCTGTTTCCTCTTTATGGACCACGCCTGCACATCAGACTTGTATGTCTGATGCGCTGGCTTTATGGGTCATTGAATGTGTACACTTTGCAACTCATTGTGGGGCTCGGGGGACTAGTGATTTGTTGCTGGACACTTGGTGGCACCCTAAAATGCAGGGGTTGGCCCAAAGTATCAGTAATCGGTGTTTGATTTGTCAGCAATATAACACCGGAAAAGGTATCCCTTGTGGGAAGGGGCAAACCCCGTTGCCCAGTGGTCCCTTTGAGACGCTCCAAATGGATTACATTGAGTTGGAAAGGTGTCAATGTTACAAATATGTTTTGGTCATTGTGGATGTGTTCAGCAGATGGGTCGAGGCGTATCCGACTATCTATAGTAAAGCTGCTCCTGTGGTTAAAGTCTTGATGAGGGAAATCATTCCCCAGTACAGTATACCAGCTCAGTTAAGTTCTGATAATGGGCCTCATTTTATTGGACAAATTAACAAGGAGTTTTGCTCCCAGTTGGGCATACGCCAGCAGTTACACTGTGCTTACAGACCGCAGGCGGCCGGGTTGGTTGAGAGACACAATCAGACCCTCAAAACTAAATTGGCAAAATTAAGAGCAGACACGGGACTGACATGGCTTAAGTTGCTCCCCGTTGCCCTCTTCCAGCTGCGGGTTACACCTGCGGGACCAGCCCGGCTCTCTCCCGCCGAGATTCTTTATGGCAGGCCTCTTAGAACTCCTTGGAGCCTGCAGGTTCCCAGACGGGTTCAGTTTCATCAGATGACTGAAGAAATGACCACCTATGTTCTAGCCCTTACGCAAGTGCTCAAGGAACTCCATGGCCCAGTCCGCGCGGCTCACCAGCCATTGCCCCAGTACCTAGCTCACTTTCAGTCCAGCCCGGTAGTTATGTCATGGTCAAAAATTGGACTAGGAAGGGGTCGGAGCCGCGATGGGACGGGCCCTTCCAAGTTCTCCTTACCACCCCCACAGCAGTTAAAGTGGAGGGGCGAAGTGCTTGGTTCCACCTACATCACTGTAAATTGAGTCCATCTCCACTACTGTAAAAGGTCGGATACTAACCTGCCTCCCTTCTCCAGTGCTATTTTACAGGTGTGGAGCATGATGGAGTGGCTACGCATCGTCTGTCTGATATTTGGCCTCACTTCGCTTGGCGTGTTATTGGCGATGGACATGGAAAAGGGGAATATTATGTATCTGTGTAGCCCCAACCAATCTGCAAGGATACATCACCTATGCAAAGGTGATGTTCTTCGCTGCCCCCATATACGAGGACATGGTATCGACTCATGGAAGGTCATCAAAGTTAAGGAGAATGCAGGAGTCATGAAGCAGCTGCACCGGTCCCGGCGATGGGAAGGGAACATTATATGGACATTGCCTTGTTTTTGGAATACATGTAAATTTGATTTTGGATGTGTTAAAAGTGGTACAATCAAGGTAAAATCAGGCTGTCAGAAGAGTGTAGGAAGAGACCATGAGAAAGAGAAAGGGACTAGAGAGAGGACGGGGCGTGTGAGAAGGGAAGTACAGCTAGAACGTAGGTTACCGGGAGATACACTTAAGTTAGTTAAAGGCCAAACTGAGGAAAACCCGGGTAGTAAACCTTGGGAGCCCTCGGGGCAATAACCAAGGAGTTGTCTCAGCTACGGTTGTTTGCAATGCAGAACCGGCATGCTCTTGACTATCTTCTGGCCCGTGAGGGTGGGGTATGCGCCATAGTACAGGGCAAGTGTATCATGGGTGTTCAGGACTTGACCGCTAACATTACTAAATTTATGGATCGCATACGGGATCACTTGGACGGGATGCAGGATCCTGACTCTTGGGGTAACTGGGGATTTGGAGGATGGAAGGACTGGTTGATAAATATGGCCATGTATCTAGTGGTAGCTATCGGCTGCATCTTTGTGGGCCTGGCCATCCTTAAATGTGTGATGGGTAGAATGCGGGTGCACTAGATCAGATCACCGCCCCAATCACCGGAAAAAAAATTTAACTGTTAAAATCCATGAGGGTGAGGCAGATGAAGGGGGGCTAAGACAGGAATTGGAAATGCAGCGACAGATCTTTTTAGATGAGGAACCGTAGCTATGGATTGGATAGTTCGGTTATCATGGAATGATAAAAGGAGGGAATGACGAATGTGATATAAAATAGTTACTTTAGAGTTACTAGTTAATGTATGTAGAAATAAGCCACTTTGATTCTGGCAGTTAGGGACAAAGGGGTTTGAGACCGCATGGAAAAAGCAGGAAGAGGTGTGTCTATGAGAGTGATGCTGCATTGATAGGGGCCAGAGAAAGGGATTGGAAGTGAGCCAATCAGAATAGATCGAACAGGTCAGGAGGGACATAGGCTGACCTATGTCCGTCGAGTATGTGAAACTTGATACCATTTGAATTGATTTTGCAGAGATCCCTTTGTCTTTTAGTTCAGTCGTTTTCTAGGGTGTAAGAGGCTGGATGTCTCTTACGTTTCTGTAAGATGATTCAAGCTTGCAAGCTAAATAAATAACTTCTTTTTACGTGCGAATCCATCTCAACTTTTATTGAGGCCAGACTGACAGAGAAAGAAATTTGGGGATCAACAGTTCCAGTTGGGAATTAGGAGGGTGGGAGATTTATTTATAGATGGGACTTTTGCGAGCTTGGGAGCATTGGAGGAAAAGTATAAGTTGCCCCGGGGAAATTTCTTGAGATATATGCAGGTGCGGGCATTTACTAGACAACAGGTGAGGGAATTTCCGTTGCTCCCGACACAGGGGATACAGGACAGGGTGCTTTCAGGGGTGTGGGTCGGAGAGGGCAAGGTGTCAGAGATTTACCGAGAGATGAGGGAAGAGGGGGAGGAGTCGGTGGGCGAACTAAAAGGAAAGTGGGAAGAAGAACTAGGGGAGGAGATAGAGGAGGGTATGTGGGCTGATGCCCTAAGCAGGGTAAATTCCTCTTCCTCATGCGCCAGGCTTAGCCTGATTCAATTTAAGGTGCTACATAGAGCACACATAACGGGAGCAAGATTGAGCAGGTTCTTTGGAGTGGAGGACAAATGTGGGAGGTGTGGCGGGAGCCCGGCAAACCACGCACATATGTTTTGGGCATGCCCGGCACTGGAAGGGTATTGGAAGGGAGTGACGGGAGTGATTTCGTGGGTGGTGAAGGCCCGGGTCAAACCTGGCTGGGGGTTAGCTCTATTTGGAGTTGCGGAAGAGCCGGGAGTGCAGGAGGCGAAAGAGGCCGACGTTGTGGCCTTTGCGTCCCTAGTAGCCCGGCGCAGGATCCTACTCATGTGGAAGGAGGCGAAACCCTCCGGACTGGAGGCCTGGGTAAATGATATGGCGGGGTTCATTAAACTGGAGCAGATAAAGTTTGCCCTGAGAGGATCGGCTCAAGGGTTCACCAGGCGGTGGCAGCCATTTCTCGACTACCTAGGGGAACGTTAGAGGGAAGACAGATGACCAGCAGCAGCAACCCAGGGGGAGGGGGAGGGGGGGAGGGGGGGGGGGTTAGTTTAGGTCAAAGATAAAGGGGTTTTGTTACTTGTGTATTGTTTAAAATTTCTGTATTATTGTTGCGTTTGCTTTGTAAGAGGGGAAAAATTGTTGTTTGGGAAAAAATTTTCAATAAAACATTTATAAAAATATGGACCTACATTTATCTGGAGATAAGCTTGACTAAGGTCACCTTTACTGAAATACTGGCCTGCAGCCAACCCAGCAAATAAATCATCAATTAAAGGCACAGGGTATTGCTCTGCATAAAGTACCAGATTGATAGTGACTTTAAAATCACCACATCTGTGTACCAAACCATCTTTCTTCATCACGGGTTCTATCGCGTGGCCCAATCATTTACATTAATGAGTTTGAGGACCCCCGTCTTGACCAGCCTCTCCAATTCTGCCTCAACTTTAGGCCTGATCGCACACGGCACTGACCTAGCCTTTAAACACCTTGCTTGGTTCTCATCCTTCATCTTTAGCTTGACTAGGATCTCTTTCATTCTTCCTAACTCTCCACTAAAGACTACAGCAAGTTTCTTTAAAACCTTCAGCGAGCCTGCTTCGGACGCCGACAGATTCACCTCAGCCCAGTTTAGCTTGATTCTCTCCAGGGAGGTTCTCCACATCACCAGAGATGGATAGTTACCTTTAATGACGTGTAGGGACAAGTCTGGGGTCTGCCCGTTTAGCTGCACATTTACATTGATACAGCCCCTCAGTGGCACTACTTCCACAGTATTGGTATTTAGTACTATCTTTGAGGGTCTAAAGGCGGTATGCTGTAGTTTCTCTTGGGAAACCGTTTCTGGTACCAGCGAAACTGCTGCTCCAGTGTCCACCTCCATTTTCACCAGTTGTCCGTCCATTAAAGGAGTGACTCAGTAATGGTTCGTTGCACACACAATGGGCAGTACGTTCAACAACAGTTCATCTTCATGGCTTTTTAGTGTCACGTAGATCCTTTTCCCTCTATCCGGTTTTCCACTTGATACACTTGGTTCTTTCTTTTTATAGATCTTGTTTGGAACTTGTTTCATGTTCGATGTGCCCTTTTTTTGTATTTTGTTGCTGCGTGCCCAATTCTTGCATATCAGTAGCAATTTTGAACCCGGGACTTAGCTGACATTTTATGGATTCTACTGCTCAAACTTAATTGTTGGGCTTTCTTAGCTGCTAATTCCATAGAGATTGCGACTTCTAAAGCCATCTTTAGGTTTAAGTTGTTTTCTGTTAACAGCCTTTTGTGGATAACTTCGCTTCTCAACCCACACTCGTGTTGGTCTTTAATGGTGTAATTCAAGACATCTCCAAATTCACAATATTCAGCTAATTTTTCCAAAGTAGCTAGGAACTGTGTGATTGATTCACCTTCTTGATGGTTATGTTTCTGGAACATGCATCTCTCGGCGATGACCAAAAGTTTAGAAGTGACCCTGCAATATCTCCACAATCTCATCCTAGGTTTTCGAGCCTGGTTTTTCTGGCTGCACCATAATCAAATCTTTCAGTATATGAACTCCACCACCGTGTTCTCATCATACGGTACCACAGCGCCAAAAATACCTGCCGCTTGTACTATGGAAAGGGCTTGCACAATGTGCCACAAAATGTTCAGCACTACCTCACTTCTTTTTCAAACAAGGTACCTCTGAGCTCAGCCTGTTTGGGGTTTGGGAACACCCGCAGCTCTAAACTATTGATGCAGGGTACTTGCTACTTACCGTTGTACTCCCTGTACTGTTCAGGGTATTTACAGGCAGAATATGTGGCAAGTTTCTTTTTAATATTGTTTCTTCTGAAATCCATTCTTACAATTTGGTTCCTTCAATGGCTGCTACCAATATTTGGCACACTGCCGTCACTAGCTTTGGTGTCGCAAAGTTGTTAACTTCTTCTGGTATGGAAGGCATTAGCTATGAGGAGCAGTTGAATAAACTCGGTTTGTTCTCACTGGAACGACGGAGGCTGAGGGGCGACCTGATAGAGGTCTACAAAATAATGAGGGGCATAGACAGAGTGGATAGTCAGAGGCCCAGGGAAGAGGGGTCAATTACAAGGGGACATAGGATTACGGTGTGAGGGGCAGGGTTTAGAGGAGATGTCCGAGGCAAGTTTTTTTACACAGAGGGTAGTGGGTGCCTGGAACTCACTACCGGAGGAGGTGGTGGAAGCAGGGACGATAGTGACATTTAAGGGGCATCTTGACAAATATATGAATAGGATGGGAATAGAGGGATATGGACCCAGGAAGTGTCAAAGATTTTAGTTTAGACAGGCAGCATGGTCGGCACGGGCTTGGAGGGCCGAAGGGCCTGTTCCTGTGCTGTACTTTTCTTTGTTCTTTAATCCTTTTCAGATGTCTGCACATAGATCGACGGTTTTTCTATATTATTTTAATTTTTTTTTCTATATTTATTTTTACGAGGATGCCAGTGAGGTTCTGACCTCCTCGGCGCCAGTTTTCTTTGTGGAATTATTTAAAGGATCGGCTTACAGACCATGAAGAGTTTTATTGGAAACATGTTTACTCTACAGGCTGTTAGGACAGACTGCGCATTTGCCCGCGCATCAATATGTCACATAATCGGACTGTTAAAGTGACTGTGTACCAACTAGGAACAAACATGAATACACAACAGTTTACATAGAAATATACATAGAAAATAGGAGACCATTCGGTCCTTCAAGCCTCCTCCGTCATTCATTATGATCATGGCTGATCATAAAGTCCAATACCCTGATCCCCATATCCCTTTAGCCTTAAGAGATATATCTAATTACTTTTTGAAATTAAGCAACGCTTCAACTACTTTCTGTGGTAGTGAATTCCACAGGTTCACCACTCTCTGGCCGAAGACATTTCTCCTCACCTCACCTAAAAGATTTACCCTTTAACCTCAAACTATACTAGTTCTGAACTCCCCCACCATCGGGAACATTCTTTCTGAATCTACCCTGTCTAATCTTGTTCGCATTTTGTAAGTTTCTATGAGATCCCCTCTCACTCTTCTGAACTCCAATGATTATAACCCTAACCAATTTAGTCTCTCCTCATATGACAGTCCCGCCATCCCAGGAATCAGCCTGGTAAACCTTCGCTGCACTCCCTTCATAGCAAGAACATCCTTCCTCAGATAAGGACACCAAAACTGCACACAATACTCCAGGTCTGGCCTCACCAATGTCCGATACAATTGCAGTAAAACTATTCCTTTACTCAAGTCCTCTCGCTATGAAGGCCAACATACCATTTGCCTTCTTTACTGCCTGCTGTAGCTGTGCGCTTACTTTCAGTGCCTGATGCACGAGGACAGCAAGGTCTCACTGAGTATCCACCTCTTTCAAGATACACCCATTCAAATAATAATCTGCCTTCCTATTTTTGCTGCCGAAGCGGATAACCTCAAATTTATCACATTATTCTGCATCTGCCATGCATGTGCCCACTCACTCAGCCTGTCCAAATCCCACTAGCAGCTTTGCATCCCCTCACAGCTCACCCTCTCACCCAACTTTGTATCATCTGCAGATTTGGAGATAATACATTAGTTCCCTCGTCCAAATCATTAATATATAATATGAACAGTTGTGGTCCTAGCACAGATCCCTGCGGTACCCCACTAGTCACTGCCTGCCAATCGGAAAAAGAATAATTTATTCCAACTTTTTGCTTCCTGTTTGCTGAGCAGCTTTCTATCCATCTCAAGCCACTACCTATAATCCCATGGGCTTTAACTTTACACAGTAATCTGCTCTGTGAGACCTTGTAAAAGCCTTCTGAAAGTCTGAATAAACATCTACCAGGTCTCCCTGGTCAACTCTGCTAGTTACAGGGCGGCATGGTGGCGCGGTGGTTAGCACTGCTGCCTACGGCACTCAGGACCCGAGTTCAATCCCGGCCCCGGGTCACTGTGTGGAGTTTGCACATTCTCCTGTGCCTGCATGGGTTTCACCCCCACAACTCAAAGATGTGTAGGATAGGTGGATTGGCCACGCTAAGGTGCTAAATTGCCACTTAATTAGGAAAAAAATTATTGGTTACTCTAAATTTATTATAAAAGCTCCACTAGTTATTATCTTCAAAGAAGTCAAGTAGATTTGTCAAGCATGGCTTTCCTTTCGTAAATCCATGCTAGCAACTTCCCTACCACTGACGCTGGGCTCACTGGTCTACAATTCCCAGTTTTCTCTCTATCTCCCTTTTTGAATAGAGGGTTATATTAGCTACCCACCAATCTGTAGGAACCATTCCAGAGTCTTTTGGAAAATGACCACCAATGGATCTACTAATTCTAAGGCAACTTTTTAAAGTACTCTGGGATGAAGATTATCAGGCCCTGGAGATTTGTTTGCCTTCAGTTCCATTAATTTCCCCAAACCATTTCTTTACAAATACTAGACAAAGAGGGCTTTGACAAAGAGTCATCGGACTCGAAACGTGAGCTCTTTTCTCTCCCTACAGATGCTGCCAGACCTGCTGAGATTTTCCAGCATTTTCTCTTTGGTTTCAGATTCCAGCATCCGCAGTAATTTGCTTTTATCTTTACAAATACTAATTTCCTTCAGCTCCTCACTGGAACCTGTGTTTCTCAGAACTCCGGTACATTATTCATGTCTTTCTTTGTGAAGCCAGAAGCAAAGTACAAATTTAGTTCCTCAGCCATTTCTTTGTTCCCTGTTATGAATTCCCCCTTTTCTGACTGTATGGGACCTGCATTAGTTTTTATCAATCTTTTTCTCTTTACATACCGACAGAAACTTTTACAGTCAGTTTTTATGTTCCCTGCTTGCTTACTTTCAAATTGTATTTTCCCCATCTTAATCAATCCTTTGGTCTGCCTTTGCTGAGATTTAAACTGTTCCCAATCCTCAGGTCTCTTGCTTTTTTTTTGCTAATTTGTATGCCTCTTCTTGGAATCGAATACTATCTCTAATTTCCCTTGTAAGCCATGGTTTGGCCACAGTTCCAAATAGGATTAAACAACTTTTGGAGTTCACCTATTTGTTCCTTGAATGCCTGCCATTGCCTGTCCAGTGTCCTACCTTTCAGTAATGTTTCCCAGTCCGTCATAGCCAGCTCAAGCCTCATACCATCATAGTTACCTTTATTGAGGTTCAGGACCCTGGTCTCAGAATCAAATACCTCACTATCCATCTTGATAAAGAATTCTATCATATTATGGTCACTCATCCTAAAGGGTTCTCTCACGACTAGATTTCCAACTAATCCTTTCTCATTGCACAACACCCAGTCCAAGATGGCCTGTTCCCTTGTTGGTTCCTCAACATATTGGTCCAGAAAACCATCCCATATACACTCCTGAAATTCTTCCTCTATTGTACTGTGACTAATTTGACTCACCCACTCTATATACAGATTAAATTCACCCACAATCCTTTATCACATGCATCTCTGATTTCCTGTCTAATGCTATTCCCAACATTAGCACAGCAGTCTGGTGGTCTTTTTACCATACCTACGACTGTTTTTGCCCCTTGATGTTTCTTAACTCGACCCAGATTCCACATCATCTGCACAATTTTCTTTCCTCAATATTGTATCAATATCTTATTTAATCAACAATGCAACTCCACGACCCGAGACCCCTCACCCCTGACACCGAGACCCCACCCCCGCAACCCCTCCCCCGTCCCCGAACCCTCACACCCGAAACCCTTCCCCACAATCTCCTTCCCAACGACCGAGACCCCTCACCCCAGTGACCCTGCCCCACCGTGACCCCTCCCCGACCCCCTCACCCGGGCCAAACCCCTGACCCCTGACCTCGCCCCCCGACCCCACCCCCGGCCTATTACTTTTCTTACATTCCTTGCTGTCTTTTTCTCTTGTTCTTGATTCCCCCTGCTCTGAATCCTCACATAGGTTCCAATCTGCCTGCTATATTAGTTTAAACCCTCCCCATCTGCTCCAGTAAGTACCCGCCCCCCTCAAGGACATCAGTTCCAGTCCTGGCCACGTGTAACCTGTCCAGTTTGTGCAGGTCTCAACTCCCCCAGAAGTGGTGCCAATGCCCCACGCATCTGAAACCCTCCCACTCACACCATCTCTTCAGTCATGTATTCACCCAACAACTCCCTATATTTTGCTTTCAGGACCTCATCCCTTTTTTATCTATGTCGTAGGTACCTGTGTGTACCACGACCACTGGCTGTTCACTCTCCCCCACCAGAATGTCTTGTAACCGCTCCAAAACATCCTTCCTCCTTGACCCTCGCACCAGGGAGGCAACATACCAACCTGGAGACTCGTTTTCATTCCATGAAAGCAAAGACAAGATTGCAAATGTCATTGAGTAGTTGAGGGCTAAGAATAGAAGTAAATTCCCAAGTTTATTTCACTGCTTGTGCTAAACCTTCATCTTAAGCAGTCCCTCGGTTTGACAAATGTTGAATTCTTTACCCGTCAGTCTGGCCTCAATAAAACTCGAGATGGATTTGTAGGCACAGTATTATTTATTTTTAACCAACTTGCAAGTCTGATTCGCTTCTCAGGGACACAGAACACAGAACCTGTCTCCTGGACCCCTTGGAAACGAATGAGGAAGGAGACAAAGGGATCTCTGCAAATACGTTCAAATGGCATCAAGTTTCACATACACGATTCCCATAGGTCATCCTATACCCCTCCTGACCTGGCCATACATCCTAATTGGCTCACTTCTCATTCCTTAACCCTGGCCTCTTGTTACCCAGCATCCTTTTCTCCTCCTCCTTCCTTGCCATGCTTTCTGAAATCCTTTGTCTGTGAACTCACTAGAATTAGACCGGCCTACATCTACATTACTGTAACTAATATATTTAAACTAACTATTTTATATGACATTCGTCAGGTTAAGCTGGTCTTCATCTGAATATCAATAATAGGAGGTTACAACTGTCCAAAGCTGGTAAAATAGACGAACATTCCTGCTCTTAGCTGCCATCTAGAGTGTATGATTATCAAGCAAATTACTCGTTGTGGTCAAGCACAATGCTGCTGGCTTCCAAAGTTAAATAATATGCAATATAGAATAAAATATAAAATAATACATCACTGATTGGACCCGAGAAAGAGAATTTTATCCAATTCTGGGGCGCACCCTTTTGGAGAAGGTGCAGGATTTGTACTTGAATAGTACAGAAATAAGGGTTAGACAGAGAAATTAGAGAAGCTGGGGTCATTTTCTTCTTAGACTACAGAAGGTTAAGATTCAAAATCATGAAGTTAGCATAAATAAACAAGAAAGGTATTCCAGTGTAACGAGGGTTGATCATTAGCAGACACAAATTTCAGGTCATTGGAAAAAGATCCAAGGTAAAGAGAAATCTTTTTACACGGCAAATTGTTATGCCCCGCAAAGCACTGCCTAAAAAGACAAAGTAAGAAGTCTTCCAGCACCAGGAAAGGATGAAGGAAGAAATCTAACAGCACCAGAAAAGGACGAAGGAAGCAAGATCCCACAATAACTTTCAAAAGGGAACTGAAGGGTGAAGATTCACAGGGCTTTAGGGAATAAAGAGGAGGATGAATTGAAGAGCTCTTTCAATGAGCCAGTACAGACACAATGGACTGAATGGCCTCCTGCTGTGCTAGATGTATGATTCTGCAAAATGGCCATGAATAATCGTCCTGAGGGCAAGATGCTGAAGGAGGATCACCACCTATGGTACTATGCCCCAGGAAGGAGTCAAAACATTTAGGATAGGAGGAATGAACGTAATATGGGGCATGATAGGAATCTTTCCCTTCTGCTCCCTTCAGAACACATGGGCCTGGATCTTGTGCACATGAGGCGTGCATAATCGACAGGTCTAGAAGTGGCTGTGACTTCCCCTTCCAGCCGCAATCAGAACCCAAACGCAATTTCCCTCTGGCTGACCAATTAAATACCAGCAAGTGTAATTAGCAACCGGATGTTGGCACAGCGCTGACGGCAGGGGCGGGGGCGTGCTGGGCACTGGGTCCCCATAGATTTAATGTCAGCAGACACAGCTCCCTGAAGGCTACCAGGAGATATTGAGGAACCTCAGGCAGAAGTCCAGGAGAGACTATAGGAGTTGACATAAGTTATGGCCTCAGCACCCGCTTGGCACGCCAGGTGGGAGGGCGATGCCGGTGCTCACACTGCCCCAGCTTCTCAGGTATGTATCTGCGCACTCTAGGGGAGACAGTGAGTGCCAGGCAGGACATTCTCTTGCTGTGGGATGGCAGGAAAAGGCCATAACAGCAGACAAAGGAGGCCTGGTCAAAGTTGGCAGGCCCAGATCAGTGGGCATGACATTGTACCTAGATCAGGTGCCGCAAAAGGATTGATGATTTTCTGTGCTCGGCAAGGCTCAGCGCTGAATGTGGAGATGCCCTGAAGGGTGGCCATGGCCATCCTTCGTGGTGCGCAGGGGTGTAAGATTCAAAGTTACAAAAGAAACATATACTTGAGCCGCCCAAGATTGGGCGATCTGCCCGCTAGCCTTGGGTGCATAGAAAAGTGAGGTGTGCAAATCTGACGGGCAAATCAACCTGGTGCATCGTGTGAGGTTGGTATGGTGTTGCAGGTAGAGAGTGGGCTAATGAATGCACTTTTATTCATGCAGGTGAAGAGAAGCAATAATGCTGTGGATCTCACATAGGTGAGGTGGCCAACCTGTTCATACTGAGCAGATTTGAGATGGACGATGCAAGCAATGAGCAAGGTTTTTAGGCCATGGTGAAGCAGGGCTCTCAGAGGAAGGTAAGAGTTCAGGGTTGTCTCATTTCAAATGAGAAGTTGTAAGCAATAGACCCCAGTGATCCAGCAATCAGGATGCCACCATCATGCAGTTGTCTATAGTCTTACCAGCCCGCCTAGCATCCTCATTGACTATGCGATGATTGATAATATTGAAATACTGTATTCCTTTCTCTGTTGAGCCATCCTCCAGAGGCTGCTGAGTCCCTAAGGACCCCCCGCCCCCCTTGACATCTGAAAGGGAGCTACAGACAGATCCATCCATGTCGCACCCGCTCTCACTAACAGGACCAGCGCAGATAGAAGTACATGAGTGGGCATTAGTTTGTCGACTCAGGTGGTACTGCACTGTGAGGAAGGCACAGCACACTCACATGAGGAGCTGGTGGAAGAAGAGGACTCCCAATGCGTCGGCCATCAGAGGACTGCTGGAGACCAGAACAATGCTGAGTCCGAGGCAGGTGATGAACCTCTGAAGTTGTCCATTGGGCAGCAAATGCTGCACGGCCAGCGGGATGCGCAGGGAGATATGGTGGAAATCCCTGTGGCTCTGCGTGCCATGATCTCTGTCATGGAAGAGTCCATGCAGAGCATGAGCGATGTGTTGACCCTGAGCACCGAGTGCACAGCCTCATCCAGCGAGAGAGTGGTGCCACTCAGACCTGCAAACCCACAAAGCAGCAGTGAACTCCGAGGCTACAGCCAGTGTGAGCGAGGAATGAGACAGAGTCTCTCTGCTGGGTGCCTGTTCATTAATGGTGAACGGTGAGGTCCAAACCTACCTCGCCTTGGTGGATGAGCTGTCTCTTGTCTCTATTTGTCCTTCTCCCAGTGATCCGTACAAGGGCGGAAGTTTCTCTACCCCTCTGCCAGGTACTGTGGGATCTTCTGAAGCTGCGCCGACTGAGGTGTGCTCAGCTACGTCACTGGGCGTACCCTCCCTGGTGGAGTCAGCTCAGGCCCTGCCGTCCAGAGGACAATCACCAAGGTCATCGATGCTGACGGGAGTTTGCATGGTAACATCGTGGTGCATGCCCGATGTCTTCTCACATGATTTCAGGTGGAGTGTGTGCCCACTTAAACAAGGTGAAATTCTGGCCATAGGGGTGAAGTTGATCTATTTGAGGGCCTGCGGGAGGCTGATCTGGAAGTGAGCGGTTCCCCGACGCCAACCCTCGACATTTACACACACCAAATAAAGTGTGTTGTGCCCAATTAATGGCAGCCTTGTAGGAAGCCTGTTAACTTGGAGAGGAAAGGGTTGGCAGCATGCCCAACTAGGCCTCTAGGGAGGGATGTCTGACAGGTGAGGGGTTAGGCTGTCACCCCAAACCTGGGCGTAGCCACCCATTTAAATGCACTCTGTCACAGGCTGGTGGCAGCTACGGGAGAAATCCCCTTATGCAAAAAGAAGTAAATTGTCAGAAAACCAATTGGAAGCCTGAGTAGTAACATTAGGTCATAGGACGTAGGAGCAGGATTAGGCCATTTGGCCCTGCTCCATTATTCAATGAGACCATGGCTGACCTGGTTGGGGTCTCAGCTCAACTTTCCTGTCTGCCGCCCCCATAACCCTCGACTCGCCTGCCTATCAATAATATATCTAAATCAGCCTTGAACAATGTTAAAGTACCCAAGGGTGGGATTCTCCAACTCGCAGCCACGTGTTTCTCGGCAGTGGGAGGAAACGCGCCATTTGCATCATTCTCTGTTGCTGCCGCTGTCAATGGGATTTCCCATTGAAGCCAACCCACACAACCCGCGGGTGGGGAGTGCCCTGATGGCGGGACCAATACTGGAATTGCAAGCTTCAGTTTAGCCATGACTGTAGGCCCCCTTTCAAGTCAATGTCTCCTACTGTAGGCTGAAAAAGGTGAATTAAAGTCCTGGTGGACTTTCCAACCTTCACCAGCAGACCTTGCTGCTGAATAACCCCGCTTGCAGTCTTTATCCACCCTCACACCATCTCCTCATTGCTGGCATAACTCACAACAAATGTTTTTCATATGTGCCCACTGTAAAATGGTGCGAGCAATGTATAATACGCCTCTATTGGCTCGTTAACCAGCTGACTTGGGTTTTATTTAGTTTTTCAAAACTGCAGGCAGCACGGTGACACAGCGGATGGCACAGTGGTTAGCATTGCTGCCTCACAGCGCAAGGAACCTGTGTTCAATTCCAGCCTCGGGTGATTGTGTGGAGTTTACGCTTTCTTCCGTGTCTGCGTGGGTTTCCTCCGGGTGCTACGGTTTCCTCCCACAGTCCAAAGATGTGCAGGTTAGGTGGATTGGCCATGATAAAGTGCCCCTTAGTGTCCAAAAGGTTACAGGGATAGGGCAGGGGAATGGGCCTAGGTATGGTGATCTTTCAGAGGATCAGTGTAGACTCATTGGGCTGAATGGCCTCCTTCTACACTGTAGGGATTCTATGATGGGAGGGCTGCTGATCCCGGCATTCGCTCTACTTCAGTATTGACAGAGACCGGAGTGATGATGTTGGGTCGGTGACTGATATCATCGAACTGGATTTAACATAAGTCCAGTGGGTTGTTGGGGAGGGGCAGTGTACCTGATTTCCAGGGACAAAATTCATCCCCTACCACCTCAAAGACCAGTGTTTTCACCAAGAAAAACTTGGACACTTTGTGGGCATGTTATTCTTTTATTCACCATTGTTGATATACGCAGATAATTTGAGTGGAAATATTCCCTAGATGTCCCTATGGATTTTCAGCTGATGGGTCAAAGCTGTGCTCCCTTATTTTTGTCGTCCAGTATCTCACTCTTTCACCAACTCTTCCCGTTTGTCGATCAGCTCTAAGACCTGCACTGTGTTCCGTTTAGCCTGATCCAGGAGGTCAAAAGCCTTCATCCTAGCCTGTGGACAAGCAGAGATAAAGTTACTCCTATCCTATAAGAAAATGTCATTCACGCTAACTGCTCTTCAGCACTGAATCTGCACAGCCCCAGACTAGGACAGTGAGAATACAGAAAGTGACAGATACTTGCTGGTACTCTATCCCGACAAACAAATGGAATTACATGAAACCCCTGCCCACTTTAATTATACAATGATACTATATATGAAGCTCTGGACTTGCACACAAAGCTCTCGTGTTTAAAATATTGAGGATATGTCCAAGCTGTACTTGGGGAGGGGGGGGGTGGTTTATCCTCATTTATCCGTCCGGCTACATGGAACGTCTTTCTAGTCTTTCCTGTGAATCTAAACAGCCCTCCAATAACTTCTCCTCTGTCAAGTGTATGTTATGAACCACGCTAATGTTAAATGTGTGAGTATCCAGAAGGGTGGATTGAAACATGGGTTCGTAGTGGTGTCTGTGTATTTTCTGATTTAATGTGAGGAACGGTGTATAGCCGAGTGAGGAACAGTCCAGTCGTTGTGGGAACAATTCATAAAGAATATTTATTAACGTAAAAGAAAGACACACACAATAAGGACTATAATACGATCTGACACTTAAGTATACTGATGACTATACACATAATTTTACATAAATCTATCCTTTGGTCGCCAGCTGCCTATTTACCTGAACTCTGATACACACTGCCTTTTCCCAAATAACACCCAATTTTAAATAACTTTATGAGCGAAATCCAGCAAATAATTACCACAATCAGGTTAAGGTGGCCACATTTGGATAATCATCTCCTGGTTCAGCAAAGGCAGAAAATAGCTGCTTCCTTCTGGAGACTAGATCTGCAAGTTGCTGCAGATCAGATGTTAGTTGTCTGCCTGTCTGACTCTCTCTTTAGTTAGGGTTCTACAGTTATACTGTTTCTTTCCCTCTGATGTTATTCCCCCTGTGGAGTTTGCTTCTGGCAGGTATGTGTCCATTTCCTTGTCTATGCACTTTGAAGTTACCATCTCTATAGCCCCATTGTTTCCTCTGGTCACACATATAAAATACTTATTTTCCACTGAGAGGCGAATTTGCATCTCATCATTGTTTCACTTTGTTTTTTCTTTTTTTAAATATTAATTTTCCCCCTTCTTAACATATATATATCCATTTACGTTTTGAGAGTTACGACTAAATTTGTTTCCATCCTTTCAGGAGTTGCTTTCCAGTTCACAACTGATTGAGTGAAACTCCACGACTCACCTCTGTTTTTTTGCCAATTACCTTAAACCTGTGTTCTCAGGACCCTTCTGCCCTGGAAATAATTTGAACCTATTTATCAAAATGCTCATGATTAAATCTATCAAATCTCCCTCAATATTTTCTGCTCTTACATGAGATTAACAACTTGAGATTTAAAAGCTTTCAATGGGCTTCATGAATGGGAGATTTTGGTATGATCAGGTTTGTAGAGTGAGAGTTCTCTTAAATTTTTAGACGTTTCTTTTATTTCATTTCTCCAAGGCCCCTGAGGTCTGCCCATTGTGAATACTTGATGAGTTGGCATGAAAGCTATGTGGGAACATGAGCTGGCATTGCATTGACATGGAGGCTGTGAGGAGTCATGGGGAGATGGGTAGGGGGGCATGAGTTAGCATTATCTTGGCATGGAGGATGTGAGGAGCCATAAGGAGGTGGGTGGAGGGATGGGCTGGCATTGAGTTGGAATACAGACCATGGGGCGCCCATGGGGAATGATTGGGTGTGTGAGGGAGTGGGTGGGATAAATGGGAGTGTCCAACAGATTTTATTACAACTGGGACCCATAGAACTGAGGCAGGCCTTCTAACCAGCACTAACCAAACTCCATGGCTGCTTAGGTTCTGTTCCTGGGGTCGGTGGGCATGAGTCTATTCCGACCTGTCTCCCTCGATACGAATTTGAGTGTGTTTAAACTGAGGCGGGTCTGCTGAGTCGGGAAACTTCCCAACTTGCGCTATCTGCCTCAGTAGTGAAAATCCTCTATTTTTATAGAGAAGGCTCCTGTATAATTCACTAGTCTTACCATCTGCCTCGTTCAAAGATTTTTGTACATAAATCACCAGGTTTCTCTGTTCCTGTACCGTCTTTAAAATTATATCATTAATTCACATTGTTTATTCACATTCTTCCAAACAAAATGCATTACTTCACACTATTCTGAGACACCTTTCATTTGCCATGCATCTACCCCTTTTACCGGGCTGTCTATACCTCCTCCCCCCCCCACTCCCCTCTCCTTCTGAAGACTGTTATCTGCCCCCTCACTGTTTGCTACCCTATCCTGTTTAAACCCTGGCCTGTGGCCTTCGCTCCATCAATACCTTGTCATTGAACTCCTGCTCTTTGATATCCTTGAGGTTAATGATGATGTTGTAATGGGCCCCAAATACTCCCAGCTCTAAGGCTTTGGCTGCAACCTAGAAACAGACAGAGAGTTTAGAACAAAACTGGGAAAAGAACCTGGCAGACCTGAATTACTCCCGCAGTTAATCTTCCAATTCTTGAATGGTTCAAGTTCTGACATAGGAGGGGTCAAGACAGGAATTCATACAGCTCACAACATGGTCGAAATACATTCAAGTTGTTCAAATATCAATTAGATGTCAGGTTTAGACTGGGGCATCTAGATGCTTTTCGAAGAACGATAAACAGTCATAGTACAGCTGCCAAGTGGCTCTCAACACTAAAAGAGTTTCCATTCAGATCCATGCGTGATCGACACTTGCTTCTGCCTAATCAAACTACCTTGGAAACTAACCAAAACATGTTGGTTATTTCTCAATAACTGAATCAACAATGAATGCAGAACTGCCTCAGGAAAGGCATAGTTTGCTACTTGGAATTAAGGCTTCTTATTCTACCCCCAATCATGTCTACCTGCAGATCTGATTTGCAAGCCAGGTTTCCACACGTTGCCATCTCACTTAGTACTGGCCACAGACTGTTAACTTTCTCCGCTAAGGACAGAGGCACGCTGACAGCTTTCTTCAAGCCATCCTGCATTGCAGCTTCTCGCCTGTAAAGGAAAATGAAAAGTTTGATGAATGGAGTTCGACCAACTGAAAGTGTGCAACTTATCGAATGTCAGTTCCCGCCCAGTACCACAATGGGATTGTAACCTGTCACTTTGTGAGGCTGTTACATCCCCAACAAAGCAGCAAGATACCATAATGACAACATTGCACAACACCTTGAGAATAACCAAGCCTGACGTGGTATTGTCCTGAAATTCACTATCATAGAATTATTTTATTATGAAATGGTTAGAGCACATAGGAAGACCATTCAGCCCATCCTGTCCATGCCAGATCTCTGTGAGAGCAACTCAATTAATTCCACTCACCCAACTGTGGTAATGTGCATCAATATAAATACATGTAGGCTAGCTAGACACTAGAGGGAGCACCGGAGACATCACACACACACTCAGCCAATAGATCAGTTAGATAGGACACGACCAATGGACATTCATGATACACACAGAGGTGACATGACCACAAGAGGGCATTACACCAACCCATATGTAAAGGACACCACACACATGATCTGCCTCTTTCCAGTGGAGACAGTCAGTGAGTAGAGACACATGGTTGATTCAATATTACACCCACCACGTGGTTTGCAGCAACTGGTTAGTCAGTCTGGGTAGCTATAGTAGGATTAGCAGTAGTGTTGAACCTGAGTAATGGAAGTGTAAATAGTTTAATAAACGTGTTGAAGTTATCTCCACGTCTGAACCTTCCTTTGTCAAGTGCACCACAAGGAAGCCGCTTATGTTACACCTACAACATAACAAATCACCAACCTTTACCAGTTACCCCACAACTTTTTTCTCTTCGGGTGTTTATCCAATTTTGAAAGCCCCAATTGCATCTGCTTCCATTACACTCTCAGGGAGCACATTCCTGATTCTAACCAAGGGGTTCCCAAACCTTGGGTGTGACACACATTGGGTTTTTGGGATGACCATCTGAGATTGAGAGCTCCAAGCTAGCAATAGTGATTGTTGAGTGGAGATTCGGGTGGGAGAGTTCTGGGATCAGTGTTGAGGCCCCATTACATGAATATGCATGCTTCTTAGCTCTGAGGCCGCATCAAGTGGGGTCACAGTGGGAAAAGATTTGGGAAGCTCTGCCCCAAGGTCGCATTAAAGACTTCAAAAGAGCGTGGACAAAGCCTTTGCCCCATGTGAAAAATTAAATGAAAATTGTGCTCAATAGCTCTTCAGCCCCTCCACTGATAAACAACTCCCACGCACCCAACCAACCCCCCAAATCACGACCACTGCTCTCAGTCTGGGATTACGCCAAGTTTCACGCATCACGATGGGATCACAGTGGGAAAGAATTTGGAAAACACTGTCCTAACTACTTGCTGCATCGAAAAGGTGTTTTCATGTTGCTGCTTGTTCCTTTGCCATTCACCTTAAATATGTGTTCTAGGGTCCTTGATCCCTCTCCCAATTGTGTCCACATTGTTCAGACTGACAGTACAAAATGAACAGAATGCTGGTGCATGTAGGTTGAATGCAACACCAACAGAGATTTATTTATTAGGTCTTCACTGTACAAAGGCTGGTACTAGGCAAAGGGAAAAAGCCTGCAAAGTAGTTGAAGTCATAGAGCAAGATATCATGAGGACTATAGTGCAGGAATCCACCAGCACAAGAGTGCAGTGATCCAGGAGGACAATAATGCAGGGATCCAGGAGGGCAATAGTGCAAGCATCAAGGAGGACAATAGAGCATGGATCCAGGAGGACAATAGTGCAGGGATCCAGGAGGACAATAGTGCAGGGATCCAGGAGGACAATAGTGCAAGGCTCCAGGAGGACAATAGAGCAGGGATCCAGGAGGACAATAGAGCAGAGATCCAGGAGGACCATAGAGCAGGGACCGAGGAGGGCAATAGAGCAGGGATCCAGGAGGGCAATAGTGCAAGCATCAAGGAGGACAATAGAGCAGGGATCCAGGAGGACAATAGTGCAGGGATCCAGGAGGACAATAGTGCAGGGATCCAGGAGGACAATAGTGCTAGGCTCCAGGAGGACAATAGAGCAGGGATCCAGGAGGACAATAGAGCTGGGATCCAGGAGGACCACAGAGCAGGGATCCAGGAGGACAATAGAGCAGATCCAGGAGGACCATAGAGCAGGGATCCAGGAGGACAATAGAGCAGGGATCGAGGAGGACAATAGAGCAGGGATCCAGGAGGACATTAGTTCTGGGATCCAGGAGGACAATAGAGCAGGGATCCAGGAGGACAATAGTGCAGGGATCCAGGAGGACAATAGAGCAGGGATCCAGGAGGACAATAGTTCTCGGATCCAGGAGGACAATAGTGCAGGAATCCAGGCCAATAGTGCAGGGATCCAGGAGGACAATAGTGCAGGGATCCATGAGGACAATAGAGCTGGGATCCAGGAGGACCACAGAGCAGGGATCCAGGAGGACAATAGAGCAGGGATCCAGGAGGACAATAGTGCAGGGATCCATGAGGACAATAGAGCTGGGATCCATGAGGACAATAGAGCAGGGATCCAGGAGGACAATAGAGCAGGGATCCAGGAGGACATTAGTTCTGGGATCCAGGAGGACAATAGAGCAGGGATCCAGGAGGACCACAGAGCAGGGATCCAGGAGGACAATAGAGCAAGGATCCAGGAGGACAATAGACCAAGGATCCATGAGGACAATAGAGCTGGGATCCAGGAGGACAATAGAGCAGGGATCCAGGAGGACAATAGAGCAGGGATCCAGGAGGACCACAGAGCAGGGATCCAGGAGGACAATAGAGCAGGGATCCAGGAGGACAATAGAGCTGGGATCCAGGAGGACAATAGAGCTGGGATCCAGGAGGACCACAGAGCAGGGATCCAGGAGGACAATAGAGCAGGGATCCAGGAGGACAATAGTGCAGGGATCCAGGAGGACAATAGAGCAGGGATCCAGGAGGACAATAGTGCAGGGATCCAGGAGGACCACAGAGCAGGGATCCAGGAGGACAATAGAGCTGGGATCCAGGAGGACAATAGAGCTGGGATCCAGGAGGACCACAGAGCAGGGATCCAGGAGGACAATAGTGCAGGGATCCAGGAGGACAATAGAGCAAGGATCCATGAGGACAATAGAGCTGGGATCCAGGAGGACCACAGAGCAGGGATCCAGGAGGACAATAGAGCAGGGATCCAGGAGGACAATAGAGCTGGGATCCAGGAGGACCACAGAGCAGGTCCAGGAGGACAATAGTGCAGGGATCCAGGAGGACAATAGTGCAGGATTCAGGAGGACAATAGTGCAGGGATCCAGGAGGACAATAGTACATGAATCGAGGAGGACAATAGTGCAGGGATCCAGCAGGACAATCATGCAATAATCGAGGAGGGCAATAGAGCAGGAATCCAGGAAAATATACCTCGGATGCAGGAGGACAGTAGTGCAGGGATCCAGGAGGACAAAAGTGCAGGGTTCCAGGAGGACAATAGTGCAGGGATCCAGGAGGACAATAGTGCAAGGATAGAGGAAGACAATAGAGCAGGGAGCCAGGAGGACAACAGTGCAGGGATCCAGGAGTACAATAGTGCTGGGATCCAGGAGGACAATAGAGCAGGGACCAAGGAAGACAATAGTGCAAGGATTGAGGAGGACATTAGAGCAGGGATCCAGAACAATAGTGCAGAGATCCAGGAGAACAATAGTGCAGGGATCCAGAACAATAGAGCTGAGATCCAGGAGGACAATAGTGCAGGGATTGAGGAGTTCATTAGAGCTGGGATCCAGGACGACAATAGTGCAGGGATCGAGGAGGACAATAGAGCTGGGATCCAGGAGGACAATTGTGCAGGGATCGAGGAGGGCAATAGAGCTGGGATCCAGGAGGACAATAGAGCAGTGATCCAGAGGACAATAGAGCAGGGTCCAGGAGGACAATAGTGCAGGACTACACAAGGACTATAGTGCAGGAATCCACCAGGACAATAGTGCTGGGATCCAGGAGTTCAATAGAGCAGGGTTCCAGGAAGACAATAGAGCAGGGATCCAGGAGGGCAATAGTGCAAGGATCAAGGAGGTCAATAGAGCAGGGATCCAGGAGGACAACGGTGCAGGAATCCAGGCGGGCAATAGAGCTGGGATCCAGAAGGACAATATTGCTGGGATCCAGGAGGACAATAGTACACGGATCGAAGAGGACAATAGTGCAGGGGTCCAGCAGGACAACCGTGCAAGCTTCGAGGAGGTCAATAGAGCAAGTATCCAGGAGAACAATAGCGTAGGCATCTAGGAAAATATAGCTGGGATCCAAGAGGATAGTAGTGCAGGGATCCAGGAGGTCAATAGAGCAGATCCAGGAGGGCAATAGAGCAGGGATCCAGGAGGACAATAGTTCTGGGATCCAGGAGGACAATAGTGCAGGAATCCAGGCCAATAGTGCAGGGATCCATGAGGACAATAGAGCAGGGATCCAGGAGGACAATAGAGCAGGGATCGAGGAGGACAATAGTGCAGGGATCCAGGAGGACAATAGAGCAGGGATCCAGGAGGACAATAGTTCTGGGATCCAGGAGGACAATAGTGCAGGAATCCAGGCCAATAGTGCAGGGATCCATGAGGACAATAGAGCTGGGATCCAGGAGGACCATAGAGCAGGGACCCAGGAGGCTAATAGTTCAGGGATCCAGGAGGACAATAGTGCAGGAATCCAGGCCAATAGTGCAGGGACCCAGGAGGACCACAGAGCAGGGACCCAGGAGGACAATAGTGCAGTGATCCAGGAGGACAATAGTGCAGGAATCAGGAGGACAATAGTGCAGGGATCCAGGAGGACAATAGTGCAAGGATCCAGGAGGACAATCGTGCAGGGATGCAGGAGGACAATAGTGCAAGGCTCGAGGAGGACAATAGAGCATGTATCCAGGAAGAAAACAGTGCAGGGATCCAGAAGGACAATGGAGCTAGGATCCAGGAGGACAAAAGAGCAGGAATCGATGAGGACAATAGTGCAGGGATCCAGGAGCACAATAGTGCAGAGATCCAGGAAGACAATAGTGCAAGGCTCGAGGAGGTCATTAGAGCAGGGATCCAGGAGAACAATAGTGCAGAGATCCTGGAGGACAATAGAGCTGGGATCCAATGGACAAGAGAGCAGGGATCCAGGAAGACAATAGTGCAAGGATCGAGGAGGACAATAGAGCAGGGATCCAGGAGATCAATAGAGTAGGGATACAGGAGAACAATAGTGCAGGGATCCAGGAAGACAATAGTGCAAGGATCCAGGAGAGCAATCGTGCAGGGTTCCAGGAGGACAATAGAGCCGGGATACAGGAAGACAATAGTGCAAGGATCAAGGAGAGCGATAGAGCAGGGATCCAGGAGAACAATAGTGCAGGGATCCAGAACAATAGAGCTGGGATCCAGGAGGACAAATAGTGCAGGGATCGAGGAGGACAATAGTGCAGGATCGAGGAGTTCATTAGAGCTGGGTTCCAGGAGGACAATAGTGCAGGGATCGAGGAGGACAATAGTGCAGGATTGAGGAGTTCATTAGAGCTGGGTTCCAGGAGGACAATAGAGCTGGGATCGAGGAGGACAATAGCACAGGGATCCAGGAGGACAGCAGTGCAAGGATGAAGGAGGTCAATAGAGCAAGGATCCTGGAAGACAATAGTGCAGGGTTCCAGGAGGACAATAGTGCCGGGATCCAGGAGGACAATAGCACAGGGATCCAGAAGGTCAATAGTGCAGGGATCCAGGAGGACAATAGTGCAAGGATAGAGGAAGACAATAGAGCAGGGAGCCAGGAGGACAATAGTGCAAGGATAGAGGAAGACAATAGAGCAGGGAGCCAGGGGGACAACAGTGCAGGGATCCAGGAGGACAATAGTGCTGGGATCCAGGAGGACAATAGAGCAAGGGCCGAGGAAGACAATAGTGCCAGGATCGAGGAGGACATTAGAGCAGGGATCCAGAACAATAGTGCAGAGATCCAGGAAGACAATAGTGCAGGGATCCAGGAGGACAATCGTGCAGAGATCCAGGAGGACAATAGAGCAGGGATCGAGGAAGACAATAATGCAAGGATCGAGGAGAGCAATAGTGCAGGGTTACAGGAGGACAATAGAGCTGGGATCCAGGAGGACAATAGTGCAAGGATCGAGGAGGACGAGAGTGCAGGGATCCAGGAGGACATTCGTGCAAGAATCGAGGAGGACAATAGAGCAGGGATCCAAGAGAACAATAGTGCAGCGATCCAGAACAATAGAGCTGGGAACTAGAAGGACAATAGTGCAGGGATTGAGGAGTTCATTAGTGCTGGAATCCAGGACGACAATAGTGCAGGGATCGAGGAAGATAATAGAGCAGGGATCCAAGAGGACAACGGTGCAGGAATCCAGGCGGGCAGTAGAGCTGGGATCCAGGAGGACAATAGTGCTGGGATCCAGAAGGACAATAGTGCACGGATCGAAGAGGACAATAGTGCAGGGATCCAGCAGGACATTCGTGCAAGCTTAGAGGAGGACAATAGAGCAAGTATCCAGGAGAACAATAGTGTAGGCATCCAGGAAAATATAGCTGGGATCCAGGAGGATAGTAGTGCAGGGATCGAGGAGGACAATAGAGCTGGGATCCAGGAGGACAATAGTGCAGAGATCCAGCAGGACAATAGTGCAGGATCCAGGAGGACAATAGTGCAGGGATCCAGGAGGACACCAGTGCAGGGACCAGAAGAACAATAGAGCAGGGATCCAGGAGGACAAGAATGCAGGAATCCAGGAGGACAATGGTGCAGGACTACACAAGGATTATAGTGGAGGAATCCACCAGGACAATAGTGCTGGGATCCAGGAGGACAATAGTGCAGGGATCGAGGAGGGCAATAGATCTGGGATCAAGGAAGACAATTGAGCAGGGATCGAGGAGGACAACAGACCTGGGATCTAGGAGGACAATAGAGCATGGATTGCGTAGGACAATGGAGCTGGGATCCAGGAGGACAATAGTGCAGGGATCGAGGAGGACAATAGAGCTGAGATCCAGGAGAACAATAGTGCAATGATCCAGGAGGACAATAGTGCATGGATCCAGGAGGAAAACAGTACAGAGATCCTGGAGGACAATAGTGCAGGGATCCAGGAGGACAATAGTGCAGGGATCCAGGAGGACTACAGTGCAGTGATCCAGAAGAACAATAGAGCAGGGATCCAAGAGGACAATAATGGAGGAATCCAAGAGGACAATGGTGCAAGACTACACAAGGACTATAGTGGAGGAATCCACCAGGACAATAGTGCTGGGATCCGGGCGTTCAATAGAGCAGGGACCCAGGAGGACAATAGTGCAGGGATCCAGGAGGACAATAGAGCTGGGATCCAGGAGGACCACAGAGCATGGATCCAAGAGGTCAATAGAGCAGGGATCCAGGAGGACAACAGTGCAGGGAGCCAGGAGGACAACAGTGCAGGGATCCAGGAGGACAATACTGCTGGGATCCAGGAGGACAATAGAGCAGGGATCGAGGAAGACAATAGTGCAAGGATCGAGGAGGACATGAGGGCAGGGATCCAGAACAATAGTGCAGAGATCCAGGAGGACAATAGTGCAGGGATCCAGGAGGACAATAGTGCAGGGATCGAATTGGACAATAGTGCAGGGATCCAGCAGGACAATCATGCAAGCTTAGAGGAGGACAATAGAGCAAGTATCCAGGAGAACAATAGTGTAGGCATCTAGGAAAATATAGCTGGGATCCAGGAGGACAGTAGTGCAGGGATCGAGGAGGACAATAGAACTGGGATCCAGGAGGACAATAGTGCAGAGATCCAGGAGGACAATAGTGCAGGGATCCAGGAGGGCACCAGTGCAGGGACCAGAAGAACAATAGAACAGGGATCCAGGAGGACAAGCATGCAGGAATCCAGGAGGACAATGGTGCAGGACTACACAAGGATTATAGTGGAGGAATCCACCAGGACAATAGTGCTGGGATCCAGGAGGACAATAGTGCAGGGATCCAGGAGGACAATAGAGCTGGGATCCAGGAGGACAATAGTGCAGGGATCGAGGAGGACAACAGAGCTGGGTTCCAGGAAGACAATTGTGCAGGGATCGAGGAGGACAACAGATCTGGGATCTAGGAGGACAATAGAGCAGGGATGAAGAAGGACAATAGTGCATGGATTGAGGAGGACAATAGAGCTGAGATCCAGGAGGACAATAGTGCAGGGAGCCAGGAGGACAACAGTGAAGGCATCCAGGAGGACAATAGTGCTGGGATCCAGGAGGACAATAGAGCAGGGATCGAGGAAGACAATAGTGCAAGGATCGAGGAGGACATGAGAGCTGGGATCCAGAACAATAGAGCAGAGATCCAGGAGGACAATAGTGCAGGGATCCAGGAGGACTATAGTGCAGGGATCCTGGAGGACAATAGTGCAGGGATCCAGAAGGACAATAGTGCAGCGATCCAGAACAATAGTGCAGATATCCAGGAGGACAAGAGTGCAGAGATCCAGGAGGGCATTAGAGCAGGGATCCAAGATAACAATAATGCATACATCCAGGAGAACAATAGAGCAGGGATCCAGGAGTTCAATAGAGCTGGGATCCAGGAGTTCAATAGAGCTGGGATCCAGGAGTTCAATAGAGCAGGGATCCAGGAGGACAATGACCCAGGACGCCACAGGGTCAATAGTGCAGGACTGCATGAGAACCATAGCGCATGACCCCACAAGGACAATCGTGCAGGTCTCCACAGGACAATAGTGCAGGACTCCATGAGGACAATTGTGCAGGACTGCACGAGGACAATAGTGCAGGACTGCATGAGGGCAATAGTGCAGGATTGCAATAGTGCAGGACTGCACGAGGGCAATAGTGCAGGACTGTACAAGGGCAATAGTGCAGCTCTCCACGAGGGCAATAGTCTAGGACTCCATACTATTATTCATGGTGTGTCCTGCACTATTGGCCATGTGATATGTCGGAGATCAGGCCACCAACATCATCCTGTTGGATTCACTTTCATAAACTGTGGTCAACAAGCCATGTGGAGACTCCATTTTTGTTTCCAAAATGAACAGGTAATGTAGATGATTAAGGCAACAATTCAAAGCAATTTCTAGGAGCCCCTTTGAATGTTTTGAGTGGGCCATGGACGTCACAGGTTGGTGGGTGGTTCAGATCCGAACAGCTTTTATAGGATGTCAATGGGGTGGCAGTTGTTAAGTGTTGCTGCACATGGCAGCCATGAAGTGAGGCTTTTCACTTTGTGACCCAGAAAATAATCATGGAGCCATTAATTTTGGGTTGAGTATCCCTTGCTGTTCCTCCTGGCAAGGGGCTCACTGGAGAGCGGTTTGGGGGAGGTCTGGGGAGGTTTGCAAATTCTACTGGAAAGCTGCCCCTGTTTGACTGGCAGTGCCCATGTGGTATGGGCATGGTGGACACAGGAAGAAAACCCGAGGGGGTGGGGGGGGGGGTGCGAGGGTGGGGGGGGGGGGGGGTGCGAGGGTGGTGGGGGGGGGGTGCGAGGGTGGGGGGGGGGGGGCGGGTAGGCACATGGATCTGGGCAACAGCATCTTCCAATCAGACACACATCACTGCATCTAAATAGGGACAGATGCCCTCTTCAGGAGCGCTAACCAGTACATGAAGTTGAGAACCAATGTGGGCAATCAGGTTGAGAGAGCCAGAGGTTTTGGTGCAATCACTGGATTCTCCTAGGTGCAAGGGTCCATCCAGTGCACGCATAGAACCATCATGTCTCCACGGGCCTTCATTAACGGGAAGGGATTTTATTCCTCCTTTCTCTCGACATCAACTCATCTGCGATCACCATGGGGGTGGGGGGGGGGGGGGGGAGAGCCGGTGGGGGTGCTTCTTTCCCTGTGAGAATAACGGTGCTTAAAATCGCTGGCCCTCCCAGCTGGCCCAACATTTGACACCAATGTGGAGCCCAAGGAGAGAGGCAGAGCAGCATTATAACATATGCCACTCTGCAACCAGAGCAATCATTGTGTGGGTCATTGATGCTGCAGATTATGTCTCTGACAGAGCTGTATTCCTTTTCAAGGGGATGGGACTGCCGCCAATCAGGGCACCTGTCCAACGTCTGCACCCTCAGCCTGAAAACGCTAGTCATTGACTGAAGGTGTGGTCTCGGGCTGAAGGGGGTGGTCTCGGGCTGAAGGGGGTGGTCTCGGGCTGAAGGGGGTGGTCTCGGGCTGAAGGGGATGGTCACTGACTGAAGGTGTGGTCTCGAGCTGAAGGGGGTGGTCACTGACTGAAGGTGTGGTCTCGGGCTGAAGGGGGTGGTCTCGGTCTGAAGGGGGTGGTCTCGGTCTGAAGGGGGTGGTCGCGGGCTGAAGGGGGTGGTCTCGGGCTGAAGGGGGTGGTCTCGGGCTGAAGGGGGTGGTCTCGGGCTGAAGGGGGTGGTCTCGGGCTGAAGGGGGTGGTCTCGGGCTGAAGGAGGTGGTCTCGGGCTGAAGGAGGTGGTCTCGGGCAGAAGGGGGTGGTCTCGGGCTGAAGGGGGTGGTCTCGGGCTGAAGGGGGTGGTCTCGGGCTGAAGGACGTGTCTCGGGCTGAAGGGGGTGGTCTCGGGCTGAAGGGGGTGGTCTCGGGCTGAAGGGGGTGGTCTCGGGCTGAAGGGGGTGATCTCAGGCTGAAGGGGGTGGTCTCAGGCTGAAGGAGGTGGTCTCGGGCAGAAGGGGGTGGTCTCGGGCTGAAGGGGGTGCTCTCGGGCTGAAGGGGGTGCTCTCGGGCTGAAGGAGGTGGTCTCGGGCTGAAGGGGGTGGTCTCAGGCTGAAGGAGGTGGTCTCGGGCAGAAGGGGGTGGTCTCGGGCTGAAGGGGTGCTCTCAGGCTGAAATGGGTGCTCTCGGGCTGAAATGGGTGGTCTCGGGCTGAAGGAGGTGGTCTCGGGCTGAAGGGGGTGGTCTCGGGCTGAAGGGGGTTGTCTCGGGCTGAAGGGGGTGGTCTCGGGCTGAAGGGGGTGGTCTCAGCCTGAAGGGGGTGGTCTCGGGCTGAAGGGGATGGTCACTGACTGAAGGTGTGGTCTCGAGCTGAAGGGGGTGGTCACTGACTGAAGGTGTGGTCTCGGGCTGAAGGGGGTGGTCTCGGGCTGAAGGGGGTGGTCTCGGGCTGAAGGGGGTGGTCTCGGGCTGAAGAGGATGGTCACTGACTGAAGGTGTGGTCTCGAGCTGAAGGGGGTGGTCACTGACTGAAGGTGTGGTCTCGGGCTGAAGGGGGTGGCCTCGGTCTGAAGGGGGTGGTCTCGGTCTGAAGGGGGTGGTCGCGGGCTGAAGGGGGTGGTCTCGGGCTGAAGGGGGTGGTCTCGGGCTGAAGGGGGTGGTCTCGGGCTGAAGGGGGTGGTCTCGGGCTGAAGGAGGTGGTCTCGGGCTGAAGGAGGTGGTCTCAGGCTGAAATGGGTGGTCTCAGGCTGAAATGGGTGGTCTCAGGCTGAAATGGGTGGTCTCAGGCTGAAATGGGTGGTCTCAGGCTGAAGGGGGTGGTCTCAGGCTGAAGGGGGTGGTCTCAGGCTGAAGGGAGTGGTCTCGGGCTGAAGTGGGTGGTCTCAGGCTGAAATGGGTGGTCTCAGGCTGAAGGGGCTGGTCTTGGGCTGAAGGGGGTGGTCTCGGGCTGAATGGGGTGGTCTCGGGCTGAATGGAGTGGTCTCTGGTCATAGACGTATAGCTGGCCACAGTTTGAATCAGATCTCAGATGCTGGTGGTCTTTTAAACTTTTGACACCAAGAGGGATCTCAAGGAGAGAGGCAAAATAACATGAGCCACTCTGCAACCAGAGCGATCATTGTGTGTGCCATTGGTCTTTATAAAGTGCCTGGACCAATCAGGTGACACTCTTCCATATACCTGTTTAGGTTGTTAAAACTGAAGTTGTACAAGAAAAGATGGTTGACTGGAATCAATCCATGACGTCCTGTAACCCCACTGCCAGAATTAATGTTTCAACTAACGACGTGCCCAAAGGCTCAAAAAGTTGGCCGACTAATTTTAGAACATCAGGCTGTTCATTTGCATAAAGAAAAAGTTAAAGACTGTTGGAAATGAAATAAAGCTGTGTGAATTAAAATTGCATGAAAAATCTCGCAAAGCAGATAGCTCCAGTTTAGCTGAATCATAGAATCCCTACAATGCATAGGGAGGCCATTAAGACCATCAAGTCTACACCAACCCTCCGAAAGAACACCCTTCCTAGGCCCACTCCCCTGCCCTATCCCCATAACCCCACCTAACCGTTGGATACTAAGGGGAAATTCAGCATGGCCAATCCACCTGACCAGCACATATTGGACTGTGGGAGGAGAAAGTGCAAACCGCACACAGACAGTTACCCAAGGCCGGAATTGAACCCGGGTCCCTGGCACTGTGAGGCAGCAGTGCTAACCACTGTGCCACCATGCCGTACTCAAAGTGAATGGCGGAACAAAGAAGAGGAATTCTTTGAAGGAAAGTGGCACAGCTGTATTCAATATTGGTCCAATTGAGCTCTGAGGGAGGAGAGGTGTTCCTGAATGTAAATTAAAACTTCAATGTGACAAAGCAGTCACTCTTGCTCGAGAGGAATCAGACAAAGCTCGAATGCAATAGGGGGACAAAAAGCAAAAATAAATCAACAAAGTACTCATGAACTAAATAGAAAGGTGTATCCTTGGCTGAATACAGACTAAGAAGTGAATGACAGGAATTTCTCCTTGGATTCCAGTTCACAGCCGCCAGCATCCATATTCCAGCTGGTGTGACAGCAGTCATCCAAGAACAAAGAACAAAGAAGTGTACAGCACAGGAACAGGCCCTTCGGCCCTCCAAGCCCGTGCCGACCATACTGCCCGACTAAACTACAATCTTCTACACTTCCTGGGTCCGTATCCTTCTATTCCCATCCTATTCATATATTTGTCAAGATGCCCCTTAAATGTCCCTATCGTCCCTGCCTCCACTACCTCCTCCGGTAGTGAGTTCCAGGCACCCACTACCCTCTGCGTAAAAAACTTGCCTCGTACATCTACTCTAAACTTTGCCCCTCTCACCTTAAACCTATGCCCCCTAGTAATTGACCCCTCTACCCTGGGGAAAAGCCTCTGACTATCCACTCTGTCTATGCCCCTCATAATTTTGTATACCTCTATCAGGTCGCCCCTCAACCTCCTTCGTTCCAGTGAGAACAAACCGAGTTTATTCAATCGCTCCTCATAGCTTATGCCCTCCATACCAGGCAACATTCTGGTAAATCTCTTCTGCACCCTCTCTAAAGCCTCCACATCCTTCTGGTAGTGTGGCGACCAGAATTGAACACTATACTCCAAGTGTGGCCTAACTAAAGTTCTATACAGCTGCAACATGACTTGCCAATTCTTATACTCAATGCCCCGGCCAATGAAGGCAAGCATGCCGTATGCCTTCTTGACTACCTTCTCCACCTGTGTAGCCCCTTTCAGTGATCTGTGGACCTGTACTCCTAGATCCCTTTGACTTTCAATACTCTTGAGGGTTCTGCCATTCACTGTATATTCCCTACCTGCATTAGCCCTTCCAAAATGCATTACCTCACATTTGTCCAGGTTAAACTCCATCTACCATCTCTCCGCCCAAGTCTCCAGACAATCTAAATCCTGCTGTATCCTCAGACAGTCCTCATCGCTATCCGCAATTCCACCAACCTTTGTGTCGTCTGCAAACTTACTAATCAGACCAGTTACATTTTCCTCCAAATCATTTATATATACTACAAAGAGCAAAGGTCCCAGCACTGATCCCTGTGGAACACCACTGGTCACAGCCCTCCAATTAGAAAAGCATCCCTCCATTGCTACCCTCTGCCTTCTATGGCCTAGCCAGTTCTGTATCCACCTTGCCAGTTCACCCCTGATCCCGTGTGACTTCACCTTTTGTACTAGTCTACCATGAGGGACCTTGTCAAAGGCCTTACTGAAGTCCATATAGACAACATCTACTGCCCTACCTGCATCAATCATCTTAGTGACCTCCTCGAAAAACTCTATCAAGTTAGTGAGACACGACCTCCCCTTCACAAAACCGTGCTGCCTCTCACTAATACGTCCATTTGCTTCCAAATGGGAGTAGATCCTGTCTCGAAGAATTCTCTCCAGTAATTTCCCTACCACTGAAGTAAGGCTCACCGGCCTGTACTTCCCGGGATTATCCCTGCCACCCTTCTTAAACAGAGGAACAACATTGGCTATTCTCCAGTCCTCCGGGACATCCCCTGAAGACAGCGAGGATCCAAAGATTTCTGTCAAGGCCTCAGCAATTTCCTCTCCAGCCTCCTTCAGTATTCTGGGGTAGATCCCATCCGGCCCTGGGGACTTATCTACCTTAATATTTTTTAAGACACCCAACACCTCGTCTTTTTGGATCACAATGTGACCCAGGCTATCTACACCCCCTTCTCCAGACTCAACATCTACCAATTCCTTCTCTTTGGTGAATACTGATGCAAAGTATTCATTTAGTACCTCGCCCATTTCCTCTGGCTCCACACATAGATTCCCTTGCCTATCCTTCAGTGGGCCAACCCTTTCCCTGGCTACCCTCTTGCTTTTTATGTAAGTGTAAAAAACCTTGGGATTTTCCTTAACCCTATTTGCCAATGACTTTTCATGGCCCCTTCTAGCCCTCCTGACTCCTTGCTTAAGTTCCTTCCTACTTTCCTTATATGCCACACAGGCTTCGTCTGTTCCCAGCCTTTTAGCCCTGACAAATGCCTCCTTTTTCTTTTTGACGAGGCCTACAATATCCCTCGTCATCCAAGGTTCCCGAAAATTGCCGTATTTATCTTTCTTCCTCACAGGAACATGCCTGTCCTGTATTCCTTTCAACTGACACTTGAAAGCCTCCCACATGTCAGATGTTGATTTGCCCTCAAACATCCGCCCCCAATCTATGTTCTTCAGTTCCCGCCTAATATTGTTATAATTAGCCTTCCCCCAATTTAGCACATTCATCCTAGGACCACTCTTATCCTTGTCCACCAGTACTTTAAAACTTACTGAATTGTGGTCACTGTTACCGAAATGCTCCCCTACTGAAACATCTACCACCTGGCCGGGCTCATTCCCCAATACCAGGTCCAGTACCGCCCCTTCCCTAGTTGGACTGTTTACATATTGTTTTAAGAAGCCCTCCTGGATGCTCCTTACAAACTCTGCCCCGTCTAAGCCCCTGGCACTAAGTGAGTCCCAGTCAATATTGGGGAAGTTGAAGTCTCCCATCACCACAACCCTGTTGTTTTTACTCTTTTCCAAAATCTGTCTACCTATCTGTTCCTCTATCTCCCGCTGGCTGTTGGGAGGCCTGTAGTATACCCCCAACATTGTGACTGCACCCTTCTTATTCCTGATCTCTACCCATATAGCCTCACTGCCCTCTGAGGTGTCCTCTCGCTGTATAGCTGTGATACTCTCCTGAACAAGTAGCGCAACTCCGCCTCCCCTTTTACATCCCCCTCTATCCCGCCTGAAACATCTAAATCCTGGAACGTTTAGCTGCCAATCCTGCCCTTCCCTCAACCAGGTCTCTGTAATGGCAACAACATCATAGTTCCAAGTAGTAATCCAAGCTCTAAGTTCATCTGCCTTACCCGTAATGCTCCTTGCATTAAAACATATGCACTTCAGGCCACCAGACCCGCTGTGTTCAGCAACTTCTCCCCGTCTGCTCTGCCTCAGAGCCACACTGTCCCTATTCCCTAGTTCTCCCTCAATGCTCTCACCTTCTGACCTATTGCTCCCGTGCCCACCCCCCTGCCATACTAGTTTAAACCCTCCCGTGTGACACTAGCAAATCTCGCGGCCAGGATATTTATGCCTCTCCGGTTTAGATGCAACCCGTCCATCTTATACAGGTCACACCTGCCCCGGAAGAGCTCCCAGTGGTCCAGATAACAGAAACCCTCCCTCCTACACCAGCTGTTTAGCCACGTGTTTGTCTGCTCTATCTTCCTATTTCTAGCCTCACTGGCACGTGGCACAGGGAGTAATCCCGAGATTACAACCCTCGATGTCCTGTCTTTTAACTTTCTGCCTAGCTCCCTGAACTCCTGCTGCAGGACCTCATGCCCCTTCCTGCCTATGTCGTTAGTACCAATATGTACAACGACCTCTGCCTGTTTGCCCTCCCCCTTCAGGATTCCCTCTACCCGTTCGGAGACATCCTGGACCCTGGCACCAGGGAGGCAACATACCATCCTGGAGTCTCTTTCACGTCCACAGAAGCGCCTATCTGTGCCCCTGACTATAGAGTCCCCTATAACTATTACTCTTCTGCGCTTTGACCCTCCCTTCTGAACATCAGAGCCAGCCGTGGTGCCACTGCTCTGGCTGCTGCTGTTTTCCCCTGATAGGCTATCCCCCCCGACAGTATCCAAAGGGGTATATCTGTTCGAGAGGGGGACAACCACAGGGGATTCCTGCACTGACTGCCTGCCCTTTCTGGTGGTCACCCATTTCTCTGCCTGCACCTTGGGTGTGACCACACTTACATAACTGCGATCTATGACGCTTTCCGCCATCTGCATGCTCCTAAGTGCATCCAATTGCTGCTCCAACCGAACCATGCGGTCTGTGAGGAGCTGCAGTTGGGTGCACTTTCTGCAGATGAAGCCATCCGGGACGCTGGAAGCCTCCCGGACCTGCCACATCTCACAGTCAGAGCACAGCACCCCTCTAACTGACATTGCGTCAATTAATTAAAATTAAAATTTGTCTTTTTTTTTTTTTAAATACTTTTTTTTTAAATTACAAAGTTACTGTCAACTATCTGTTTCCTAGCACTAGATTTCTAATAGAAATGCGATAGCTAACTATAATATTCTCCGATCTCTGGCTTAGATATCCTCTAAATTATAATTAAGTTATCATGTTTAATTAGTTCCCAAATACTCAAAAAAATTTAGGTTAGAATCCCAACCAGCCACTCAGGTCACAGCTTTTCTGTGATGTCACTTCAGTTTCCCCCCGGCACACACAATTTGAAAAAAAAGGTATAAAAGTAAAAATCACTTGCTTACCTTCTGAGGTGTTCTCAGGTTCTCTCGCTGACAGAGACTGCTCCTCCACCTCCAATCCTTGACCTGCACAATGCTAATAATATAATAATATAATATGGCACTTACCTTAAACCAATGGGTCTTATTATTAGGTTAGAGGAGGAGGGTGGGTGGGAGACACTACACGTGTAGTGTCTCGGGTTTCCTCTCCACCAGAATTTATTGGTTGGGGGGGGGGGGAACTTGCCAGAGGTCGAACTTCCGGTTCCCGCCGAAATCCAAAGGGCTGCTCCTGTAAAGGTAAGTGGTTTTAAACTCACTACTCACCTCCAAGAAGGCCCCTGCGCACCGCTGCCGCCGAAATCCAAAGGGCTGCTCCTGTAAAGGTAAGGTTTTTAAACACACTACTCACCTCCCAGAAGGCCCCTGCGCACCGCTGCCGCCGAAATCCAAAGGGCTGCTCCTGTAAAGGTAAGTGGTTTTAAACTCACTACTCACCTCCAAGAAGGCCCCTGCGCACCGCTGCCGCCGAAATCCAAAGGGCTGCTCCTGTAAAGGTAAGGTTTTTAAACACACTACTCACCTCCCAGAAGGCCCCTGCGCACCGCTGCCGCCGAAATCCAAAGGGCTGCTCCTGTAAAGGTAAGTGGTTTTAAACTCACTACTCACCTCCAAGAAGGCCCCTGCGCACCGCTGCCGCCGAAATCCAAAGGGCTGCTCCTGTAAAGGTAAGGTTTTTAAACACACTACTCACCTCCCAGAAGGCCCCTGCGCACCGCTGCCGCCGAAATCCAAAGGGCTGCTCCTGTAAAGGTAAGTGGTTTTAAACTCACTACTCACCTCCAAGAAGGCCCCTGCGCACCGCTGCCGCCGAAATCCAAAGGGCTGCTCCTGTAAAGGTAAGGTTTTTAAACACACTACTCACCTCCCAGAAGGAGGAATATTGTTTTTGACAAAGTTATCGAGAACCAACAAATAACCTTTGGGCCCATTATATAAACTATCCCAGCGTCCAGATTGCACAATCCAGTGCAGGTTTCAAAAGTAACATAACCAAGATTAAGGCTGCAATCTAACGGAATAAATTCTAAGTGTCATTTCAGGCGTGATTGATGGGGCATTCCCTCTCACCTTGATACTGTTCCCTTGAACTCAGGGACAAGGCAATCGCATACAGTCAGCATGCTTTCTCCACTGGTTAGTATGCTGGATTGGGTTCTCCACAGGGGTCACCAATCTCTCACTGAAGGAAGCCATGTGTGCAGACACGAGAAAGTTTACAGCCCTCGGGGCCTGAAGAGAATCCTCCAATGCTAGAGCCAGAGTGCAGATGTGCAGATACGTGCAGATACTCTCTGGAAACTCCACCACATCTTCATGCAACTCATGTTGGACTGCCAACATCTGCTGCTTCATATACAACTGCAGAGGCTCGGGGATCATCACAGGGATTATACACTGGCCTCCCATACACCTGAGAGTCAGAGCCTCAGTTATCACAGTATCTGACAGGTACAATGCACACTCACAGAGGTGAGCGTATCTGAGCTCTTGACGGGTGTGGGGCAATACTGCAGCCTTTGAGGCCTCCCCCACTCAGACGTGGACCAGTATTCCCTGTGATGGCAGCTCTCTGTGTCCTGTGGTTGACCTGTGAGAGGGAACAGGATGATTAGAACTTCTTGCCTCCTCCATAACAGGAGCTGCAGAATTGGCTACAGCTCACATAGATGTCTGCCCATTGGATGACATGACCATCCTTTATGCTTGCCTACCACCCTTGCACCCAGTTCTGAGGCGACAAACACTTCCTGCCTCCTCCTAATGACTGAACTCCAACCTCCCCATCTGGAATTGTCTACTAACTGGAATTTCTGCTTCCCTAATACGAATCGTTTCTTTATCAGCCAGAAGCGATTACAAAGTTATCCAGAAACCATTGAGGTATATTATTTTATTTAATACTTTATGTTTCACTATACTGCTGATGATTTGAAGCAAAAAGAATACTGTTCTTTACTCCCTAAGTACTTGCATATTGGTTTATACTCCAAGTATTGTGCTGTATTCCATTGGTAAATAAAACTCTCTGGTAACCAGCATTTTGATTAACCGGCACCGCCCATTCCCCATGCATGGTGGATAATAAAAATGTCACTGTGTAAATTCCAGTGAGCATAAGTGAACTACATCACTACATCTACTCATACATAGGGACCTGTCCTCTGCAGGTCAAAGGAACATGTCCAGGCATTGCTCCTTTTCTGAATTAAACAAAGATGTGGAGGAAAATAGTTCCTTGGGTAATTATCCATGGCAACACCTTGATCAATCAGAGCTGACTTGCCAGCTAGGCAGCTATCATGCAGTATAAATTGTTGCTGCATTTGAAATTTGGCCTTCTTATATCTGCCCTGGTGAATGCAAGATGAAAAGCTTCAACAACATGTCTCTGTATTCAACAATACTCCAGTTGTGTATTACATTTTACCATGTTAACTGCGCCATATAAATGCAAGTTGTTGTTATTGTTGTTACTTTAAGAACCGGAGCTGCTGCTGAAGCCCCACTTTCCCTGAGCTTTTTATAATACAGGACATACTGGAGAGATACCGAGAACAGCCTCCTTCCTATGTGTTACAAGTATGAGGCCATCTCCATGCTTGATTGTACTCTGTATGCACTTTGCACTCTGTACTCCACAGGATCAGGGAACTCATGCAGGCAACTCTCTTCCCCCAAACATTATGGCAATAAACAACTTAAAAGGGAGGTGATATTTTCGCAGGCACAATGTGAACCTTGTCAGGAGTAAGAAAGAGTGAATGCAGAGAAGGTGACTCAGTCAGAATGGTTGGAAATCTCACGAACGTGGCATACCTTTCCCTCTCTGCTGATGTTGATTTGGGCATCTTGAGGGCAACCTGAAGAAAAGATTGAAAGATCACAAACTCAGTTTATCATTGCACCACATTCCTCTCGATGGACACACACATTGAGAAATAAGGGGGTTGGAGGAGAACATAGGTCTAGGGATAATGCAAAGCCAACCCTTTGTTGTACAGATAAAGTTTCCAACATTTTTAAAAGGATCAAAAAACATTGAAAAGCTCAAGCAAGCAGAGCGTCTTCAACAATCGCTGTCCCTCAGAGCAACACAGCGGCACAGTGGTTAGCACTGCTGCCTCACAGCACCAGGGACCCGAGTTCAATGCCAGCCTTGGGTGACTGTGTGGTGTTTGCAGGTTTTGCCCGTGTCTGCGTGGGTTTCCTCAGGGTGTTGCGGTTTACATTGTGTACCTTGCGTTGCCCTATTGTCATGAAAATGGCACTTTAAGAAATGTTTGGCTGCTCATGTTACTGCAGTGATATCAGAATGTGGGTGGAGCTGAGCTCTGGCTCTGTTTTTTAATTTCACTTTGAGAAAAGCTTGGGTGTGTCTGTGTCTTTTTGGTTTCGTTTTCAGTGTTGGAGCTGAAGCCAGACAAAGCAGGTGAACTGTTGATCTCTCTGCCATGAATAGACTATCTCTTGCTCATTTGGTGAATTCAGATTTATAAATGTTTTCAGTAGTGAATGTAAACCTGATGTGCTTCTGTTAAAAAGTGTTTCTTTTGTCTTCTGGATGTTGTTTGGGAAGTTATTAAGGATTACTTAGTGTTGTATTCTTTGGGGGTTGTATTTGAATTGATGGTTGCTAAGATGTTCACTGTATGTTTTAAAAAGGTTAACTTGAGTTCATAGAATAAACATTGTTTTGCTTTAAAAAATACTTAGCCATTTCTGCTGTACCACACCTGTAGAGTGGGCTGTATGCTCCCCATACCACACTCTATCAAAAGTTGTGGGTCAGGTGAACTCCATGATACACTTTGGGGTTTTCTAACCCTGGCCCATAATACTATTATGTATTTTCTTTTCATGTACTAAATGATCTTCTTGAGCTGCTCGGAGAAAAATACGTTTCACTGTACCTCAGTACACGTGACAATAAATGAATCCAATCTTTAAAAATACATAGGATTTACAGCACGGACATGGATCAACTGGTCTTTACCAGGGTTAATTGATTCAATCCACCCAGCATAACCTTCTATTAATTTCTCCTTTGCATGTTTATTTAGTTTACTCTTACATGCCTTTATGCAATTTGCCTCAAGTAGTCCACATGGCATCTAGTTTTACATCCTTACTTCTCTAAGATTAAAGAAGGTACCAGGTACGTGGCACATACTTGTGCGACTCGGCCAACGTTGTCTACCTCATACGCTGCAGGAAAGGATGTCCTGAAGCGTGGTACATTGGCGAGACCATGCAGACGCTGTGACAACGAATGAATGGACATCATGCGACAATCACCAGGCAGGAATGTTCCCTTCCAATCGGGGAACACTTCAGCAGTCAAGGGCATTCAGCTTCTGATATCCGGGTAAGCGTTCTCCAAGGCGGCCTTCAGGACGCGCGACAACGCAGAATCACCGAGCAGAAACTTATAGCCAAGTTCTGCACACATGAGTGCAGCCTCAACCGGGACCTGGGATTCATGTTGCATTACATTCATCCCCCACCATCTGGCCTAGGCTTGCGAAATCCTACCAACTGACCTGGCTTGAGACAAATCACACCTCTTTAACCTGGGGTTCTCTGGATCTGTAAACACTTAATTAACTGCAAATGCTCGCATTCTATGCATTATCTTGCATCTTTGAATTTGTCTATATATATGTTTCTGGAACATACCTCTTCATTCACCTGAGGAAGGAGCAGTGCTCCAAAAGCTAGTATTGGAAAGATCAGTGTTGGGCCCATAACTGTTCACAATTTACATAGATGATTTGGAGTTGGGGACCAAGGGCAATGTGTCCAAGTTTGCAGACGACACTAAGATAAGTGGTAAAGAAAAAAGTACAGAGGATACTGGAAGTCTGCAGAGGGATTTGGATAGGCTAAGTGAATGGGCTAGGGTCTGGCAGATGGAATACAATGTTGACAAATGTGAGGTTATCCATTTTGGTAGGAATAACAGCAAAAGGGATTATTATTTAAATGATAAAATATTAAAACATGCTGCTGTACAGAGAGACCTGGGTGTGCTAGTGCATGAGTCGCAAAAAGTTGGTTTACAGGTGCAACAGGTGATTAAGAAGGCAAATGGAATTTTGTCCTTCATTGCTAGAGGAATGGAGTTGAAGACTAGGGGGGTTATGCTGCAATTGTATAAGGTGTTAGTGAGGCCACACCTGGAGTATTGTGTTCAGTTTTGGTCTCCTTACTTGAGAAAGGACGTACTGGCACTGGAGGGTGTGCAGAGGAGATTCACTAGGTTAATCCCAGAGCTGAAGGGGTTGGATTACAAGGAGAGGTTGAGTAGACTGGGACTGTACTCGTTGGAATTTAGAAGGATGAGGGGGGATCTTATAGAAACATATACAATTATGAAGGGAATAGATAGGATAGATGTGGGCAGGTTGTTTCCACTGGCGGGTGAAAGCAGAACTAGGGGGCATAGCCTCAAAATAAGGGGAAGTAGATTTAGGACTGAGTTTAGGAGGAACTTCTTCACCCAAAGGGTTGTGAATCTATGGAATTCCTTGCCCAGTGAAGCAGTAGAAGCTCCTTCATTAAATGTTTTTAAGATAAAGATAGACAGTTTTTTGAAGAATCAAGGGATTAAGGGTTATGGTGTTCGGGCCGGAAAGTGGAGCTGAGTCCACAAAAGATCAGCCATGATCTCATTGAATGGTGGAGCAGGCTCGAGGGGCCAGATGGCCTACTCCTGCTCCGAGTTCTTATGTTTGAAACAAACTTGTTGGACTTTAACCTGGTGTTGTAAGACGTCTTACTAAGATTAAAGAAGTTTTCTTTTTTTTTTAATTTAGAGAACCCAATTATTTTATTCCAATGAAGGAAACATAGTGTGGCCAATCCACCTAATCTGCACATCTTTGGGTTGTGGGGGCGAAACCCACGCAGACACGGGGAGAATGTGCAAACTCCACACGGACAGTGCTAACCACTGCACCACCGTGCCGCTTTGAGTAAAGAAGTTTGCTGTTAGATTTACAAGTGACTATCACACTGACAATTTCTAGTTCTAAATTCCCAACAATTGGAAACATTTTCTTACTCTATGTTTATCTTATTAAATACGTCCATAATTTTAAAGTCTGCTATCAGGTTAACCTTCTCTTTCCTAAGCCTTTCATTGCTTTATAAAAGCCCGAGAAGCTAAATCCAAAACATGTTCAATTCGACAACAAGAGTAAAGGCCACGGCGCAGATTACAGCTCCAAGGTCCCAAACAGGATGCCCATTCTAGCCAGTCCCAGTCCGGGCCGGCTTGTATAGGATGATTTCCACAAGCCCCAGCTGATGAGCCTCCACCCACTGGCGGGGATGATCATATTCCATGAATCCCACAGGGAAATCAATTGGGGTGGACCTGTGGATCTTGAGAGGTTGCAGCTTGCAACAAGCAATTAGGAAGGCAAGTTGGCTTTCATTGCCTTGAGATTGGAGTACACGAATAAAGATGTCTTGCTGCAATTTTATAGCATCTTGGCCAGACCGCAACTGGAGTGTGTGCACAATTTTGGTCTCCTTATCTAAGGATGGATATAGTCATCATAGAGAGAGTGGAACAGAGGTTGACCAGATTAATCACTGACATGGCGGGATTGTTTTATGAAGAGCAATTGAGGAAACTGAGCCTATGTTCTCTAAAGTTTAGAAGAATGGGAAGTGATTTAATTGAAGCTTACAAAATTCTTATGGGAGTGACAGTGTCGATGTGGATAGGATATTTTCCCCCTGGCTGGCGAGTCTACAATCAGGGGCAGAGTCTCAGAATAAGGGGCAGGGCCTTTAAGACCAAGATGATTTCTTCCCTCAGAAGGGGATGAATTCTTTACCCCAGGGACCTGTGGAAGCTCCATCACTGAGCATGCTCAAGACAGAAATGAAATGAAAATGAAATGAAAATTGCTTATTGTCACAAGTAGGCTTCAAATGAAGTTACTGTGAAAAGCCCCTAGTCGCCACATTCCGGCACCTGTTCGGGGAGGCTGGTATGGGAATCGAACCGTGCTGCTGGCCTGCCTTGCGCTAAACAACCCCTAGAAATTGATGGATTACTGGATACTAATGACATCAGGGGATAGGGAGAGAGTGCGGGAAAGTGACATTGAGGTAGAAGATCAATCATGCTCTAATTGAATGGTGGAACAGGCTAGATGGGCAGAATGTCCTACTCCTGTTCCGATGTTGCTATGTTGAATTGTGCTCTCTCAGTTTGAGTATTATTCATGCCAATTTGATTTGGCTGGCAACTCGGGAACCTCAGAAGATGGGCCAAAGATAATTTCAAAAAACATTTAAATGATCTTGACGGAGGGGGAATGTTCTGAAGTTATCAGAGTCTGCCCGCCAGCAATACGCTGTGGATGGGATTGGATTTGTTTATTGTCACGTGTACCGAGGTACAGTGAAACGTATTTTTCTGTGTGTAGCTCAAACAGATCATTTAGTACATGAAAAGAAAATATATGAAAGGGCAACACAAGGTACAGAATGTAAATACATAGCATGGAACTCAGGCCTGCCATTTGTTTCAACTAAGTGCCGCAAAGGGCAGCACGGTGGCGCAGTGGTAGCACTGCAGTCTCACGGTGCCGAGGTCCCGGCTCTGGGTCACTGTCCGTGTGGAGTTTGCACATTCTCCCCGTGTTTGCGTGGGTTTCGCCCCCACAACCCAAAGATGTGCAGGGTAGGTGGATTGAACACGTTAAATTGCCCCTTAAATTGGAAAAAATGAATTGGGTACTCTAAATTTTTTTTTTAAAAACAACTAAGTGCCGCACAATATGGCAGAAAAAGCCATTATTACAATCGGCGGACTCAATGCTACTTTTCCTGCCTGACATGGACTTTGCCGATATCGGAGATGATTCTGTCCTATGTTAGCTCTTTGTAGAACAATCGAATCAGTTCCTTCACCACAATCTATCTCCACAGTTCTGCAAGTGTCTTCACTTCCACCACCCTTGTAGACAGTGAGCTTTAGGCCATTACCACTCACTGCGTTAAAAAGTTCTTCCCCACATCCTCCTTACATCTTGCACCCAAAACAAATCCATGCCTCCCAATCAGCTTTGAACCATCTGCTAATGGGCACAGCCTGTCTTTGTCAACCTGTCATAATTTTGTTTACCTCTAACAAATCTCTCTCAATCACCTTTGCTTCAAGATGAACAACACCAGTTTCTCCAACCTAACCTTGCTAAAAATCCCTCATCCTTAGAACCATTCTGGTAAATCTCCCCTGCACCCTCTCAAGGGCCTTCCTATCCTTCTCAATGTTGAGAGACCAGGGCAAAATTCTCCGTAATCAGCGCGATGTCCGCCGACCGGCGCCAAAAATGGCGCGAATCAGTCCGGCATCGCGCCGCCCCAAAGGTGCGGAATCCTCCGCATCTTGAGCGGCCGAGCCCAAACCTTGAGGGGCTAGGCCCGCGCCGGACTGATTTCCGCCCCGCCAGCTGGCGGGAAAGGCCTTTGGTGCCCCGCCAGCTGGCGCGGAAATGACATTGCCGGGCGGCGCATGCGCGGGAGCGTCAGTGGCCGCTCATGGCATCCCCGCGCATGCGCAGTGGAGGGGGTCTCTTCTGCCTCCGCCATGGTGGAGACCGTGGCGAAGGCGGAAGGGAAAGAGTGCCCCCACGGCACAGGCCCGCCCGCGGATCGGTGGGCCCCGATCGCTGGGCCAGGCCCCGCGCCCCCCCCCAGGACCCCGGAGCCCGCCCGCGCCGCCTTGTCCCGCCGGTAAGATAGGTGGTTTAATCCACGCCGGCGGGACAGGCATTCTAGCAGCAGGACTTTGGCCCATCCGGGCCGGAGAATCGCCGGGGGGGGCCCGCCAACCGGCGCAGCGCGATTCCCGCCCCCGCCGAATCTCTGGTGCCGGAGAATTCGGCAACCGGCGGGGGCGGGATTCACGCCAGCCCCCGGCGATTCTCCAACCCGAGTAAATGCCAGTTATTCATATGTCACTCACCATGTAGCTGTTGAATGCATTGGAGTCATCATCCACCATTGCGATAAGGTCTTTCATCGTTTCATGGAATGGAGTGATCAGTCTCCTCATTTGACCGTCCAGATGATCAAACTGCCGCTTCCCATAGGTCATTAGTCCAACCATTGACCCCAAGGCTGCACCCTAGCAAATTAATACAGATTAAGCAAGCAATACAATCACAGAAACTTATTGGAGTGGGGTGGCACAGTTAGCACTGCTGCTTCACAGCACCAGGGACCTGGGTTCCAGTCCGGCCTTGGGTGACTGTCTGTGTGGAGTTTGCTTGTTCCCCCCTGTCTGTGTGGGTTTCCTCTGGATGCTTCGGTTTCTTCCCACAGTCCAAAGGTGTGCAGGTTAGATGGATTGGCCATGCTAAATTTCCCCTTAGTGTCCAAAGATGTGCAGGTTAGATGGGGTTACGGGAACAGGGCAGGGAAGTAGGCCTAGGTAGAGTGCCCTTTTGGAGGGTCGGTGCAGACTCAATGGGCCAAATGGCCTCCTTCTCCCTATAGGAATTCTATGGTTCTATGGAGAGGCAGACAAGAGCACAACCCAGCACCAGTCAATGAAATTGGATTGTGGGTATTTCTAGGTATATCTGAAACCTTAATGTACAAACCATGGCAGCCACGGCTGCACTGACAGATCCTCCCCCGGGGGCTGCAGATCGTGCTCCAACACTTCGGATAAACTCCAGCAAAGGCATAGAAACCAGGCAGTTCCCCTCTTTCTCATCCTGCACCATGTGTCTGATAAAATAAAGACACCATACATGTAACAACCTTCCTAAAAACATTGGTAAAACCCATGTGGGTCATATATTTTAGATCTTTGTATATAGTATAATAAAAGATAAAATATATAGCTGATTGAAGAAAACCTGCCTATTTCTGGAGTTGCAAACATTTTTCTCTCATTCACAAATTACCACTGGGTGTACAATACGTTAATGCTATTTGTGTTAGTCCAGACATTCATATCAGTTGCATTGATCATCCTGGTGTATTATTTCTAAAGATTGGTGAAACAAATAACATCATATAGGTCAAATAGTCAAATTATTACAGAATCAATGGAAGTGATGAAGGATGGAGTAAGATCATAGTTGGCAAGATCTCAGAATGCTCAGGCTCAACCCAAGTTAGCCTCCATTCATCACTGACATTCTTTTCCAAAATTCTTTCTGCTTTGTGACAGGTCAGCTTTCACTCTCCCCACCAAGCTAGAAATGTTGTACCTGTGGAGCTCCTCCCCCCCCCCCCCACCACTCCCGGGCAACCTGCACCCCCAGGTACCTAAAGTGAGTCCCTGCCCTACGGAATGGCAGCCCCCCCCCCACCCCCGGCCGAGACACCACAAAATACTCACTCTAATCTAGATTTAGTTTGTACCCCGAGAAAGACCCAAATACTCGCAGTAGCTCCAATATTCCCCCTATCGACACACTCGGTTTCGACACATATAACATCAAGTCATCGGCAGATAAGGACACCCTATGCTCTATCGCCCCCCACCCACCCCCGCACTATTCCTTTACATACCCCCGAACTTCTTAACGCGATGGCCAACGGCTCAATCGCGAGTGCAAACAGCAGGGGGGACATAGGACATCCCTGCCTCGTCCCACGGTGGAGAGAAAAGTATCTCGAGCTGATATTATTTGTGCGGACACTCGCCCTCGGCTCCTTATACAGTAGCTTTACCCAGTTCACAAATCTTGGTCCAATCCCAAACAGCTCCAGAACTGCCATCAAATACCCCCATTCCACCCGGTCAAACGCCTTCTCAGCGTCCAATGCCGCAACCACCTCTGTTTCCTTCCCCTCTGCCGGTGCCATAACGACGTTCAAAACCCTCCTAATGTTCGAAAAGAGCTGCCTCCCTCTCACGAACCCCGTCTGATCCTCACCTATCACCTTCGGGAGGCACTCCTCCAGCTTACCCGCCAGTACCTTCGCCAATACTTTTGCATCCACATTCAGAAGTGATATGGGCCTATACGACCCACACTCGTCGGATCCTTATCTTTTTTTAGCAGCAGGGAAATCGATGCCTGCCCCAAGGTTTGTGGCAACACCCACTTCCCTATCACCTCTTCAAACATCCCCACCATCAGGGGTGCCAGCTTATCCATGAATTTTCTATAATATTCCACCGGAAACCCATCCGGTCCTGCTACCTTCCCTGACTGCATCCTCCCAATCGCATCCTTTATCTCCTGCTCCACTATCGCTCCTTCTTATGTAGCCCTGTCCCCCTTCCCTAACCGCAGGTACTCCAGCCCATCTAGAAATTCCTGTATCTCATGGTCTCCCCCAGGTGGCTCTGACCTGTACAACCTCTCATAAAATTCCTCAAAGACCTTGTTAATCAGATCCGTAGCCACCACCAACTTCCCTGCCCTATCCCTCACCTGAACAATTTCCCTTACCGCTGCTTCCCTCCAGAGATGACCTGCTAACATACGCCCTGCCTTATCTCCATGTTCGTAAACTGCACCCCTTGCTCGTCTCAGTTGGCGCACCGTCTTCCTGGTGGACAGTCGGTCGAAGCTCGCCTGTAGTTCCTTCCTCTTTTCCAGCTTCGCCGGGTCCCCATCCTCTGCATAACTCCTATCTACCTCCAACATCTCATCTATTACCCTCTGCCACTCCAACCTCTCCTCTTTGTCCACCCTGGCCTTAAACAAAATCACCTCACCCTTCACCACTGCCTTTAGAGCCTCCCAGACAACTAAGTTCGACACCTCACCCGTACAGTTGAAACCTACATATTCCTTAATTACCTTTTCAATTTTGTCACAGAACACTTGGTTCCCCAAAAGTCCCAGACATAATTTCCACCCCGGCCTCTGCGCTACCCCCTTCTCCAGCACCATATCCACCCAATGCGGAGCATGATCTGACACTGCAATTGCCGAGTATTCCGACCCCTTGACTCCAGCCAGCAAAGCCTTCCCCACCACAAAAAAGTCGATCCGCGAGTATACCTTATGGACCGCTGAGAAAAACGAGTACTCCCGTTCCCTTGGGTGCAGGAACCTCCAAGGGTCCACCCCTCCCATTTCCACCATTAGCCCAGCCAGCGCCTTCGCCTCCCCTGATGGGACCAGCGAGCGCGGTCGTGACCTAGAACATAGAACATAGAACATAGAAAATACAGCACAGAACAGGCCCTTCGGCCCACGATGTTGTGCCGAACCTTTGTCCTAGATTAATCATAGATTATCATTGAATTTACAGTGCAGAAGGAGGCCATTCGGCCCTTTGAGTCTGCACCGGCTCTTGGAAAGAGCACCATACCCAAACTCAACACCTCCACCCAACACCAAGGGCAATTTGGACATTAAGGGCAATTTATCATTGGCCAATTCACCTAACCCGCATATCTTTGGACTGTGGGAGGAAACCGGAGCACCCGGAGGAAACCCACGCAGACACGGGGAGGACGTGCAGACTCCGCACAGACAATGACCCAAGCCGGAATCGAACCTGGGACCATGGAGCTGCGAAGCAATTGTGCTATCCACAATGCTACCGTGCTGCCCTTAAGAACAAATAAATCTACACTATATCATTTTACCGTCATCCATGTACCTATCCAATAGCTGCTTGAAGGTCCCTAATGTTTCCGACTCAACTACTTCCACAGGCAGTGCATTCCATGCCCCCACTACTCTCTGGGTAAAGAACCTACCTCTGATATCCCTCCTATATCTTCCACCTTTCACCTTAAATTTATGTCCCCTTGTAATGGTGTGTTCCACCCGGGGAAAAAGTCTCTGACTGTCTACTCTATCTATTCCCCTGATCATCTTATAAACCTCTATCAAGTCGCCCCTCATCCTTCTCCGCTCTAATGAGAAAAGGCCTAGCACCCTCAACCTTTCCTCGTAAGACCTACTCTCCATTCCAGGCAACATCCTGGTAAATCTTCTTTGCACCTTTTCCAGAGCTTCCACATCCTTCCTAAAATGAGGCGACCAGAACTGTACACAGTACTCCAAATGTAAAACCAAAGTTTTGTACAGCTGCATCATCACCTCACGGCTCTTAAATTCAATCCCTCTGTTAATGAACGCGAGCACACCATAGGCCTTCTTCACAGCTCTATCCACTTGAGTGGCAACTTTCAAAGATGTATGAACATAGACCCCAAGATCTCTCTGCTCCTCCACATTGCCAAGAACTCTACCGTTAACCCTGTATTCCGCATTCATATTTGTCCTTCCAAAATGGACAACCTCACACTTTTCAGGGTTAAACTCCATCTGCCACTTCTCAGCCCAGCTCTGCATCCTATCTATGTCTCTTTGCAGCCGACAACAGCCCTCCTTACTATCCACAACTCCACCAATCTTCGTATCGTCTGCAAATTTACTGACCCACCCTTCAACTCCCTCATCCAAGTCATTAATGAAAATCACAAACAGCAGAGGACCCAGAACTGATCCCTGCGGTACGCCACTGGTAACTGGGATCCAGGCTGAATATTTGCCATCCACCACCACTCTCTGACTTCTATCGGTTAGCCAGTTCGTTATCCAACTGGCCAAATTTCCCACTATCCCATGCCTCCTTACTTTCTGCATAAGCCTACCATGGGGAACTTTATCAAATGCCTTACTAAAATCCATGTACACTACATCCACTGCTTTACCTTCATCCACATGCTTGGTCACCTCCTCAAAGTATTCAATAAGATTTGTAAGGCAAGACCTACCCCTCACAAATCCGTGCTGACTATCCCTAATCAAGCAGTGTCTTTCCAGATGCTCAGAAATCCTATCCTTCAGTACCCTTTCCATTACTTTGCCTACCACCGAAGTAAGACTAACTGGCCTGTAATTCCCAGGGTTATCCCTAGTTCCTTTTTTGAACAGGGGCACGACATTCGCCACTCTCCAATCCCCTGGTACCACCCCTGTTGACAGTGAGGACGAAAAGATCATTGCCAACGGCTCTGCAATTTCATCTCTTGCTTCCCATAGAATCCTTGGATATATCCCGTCAGGCCCGGGGGACTTGTCTATCCTCAAGTTTTTCAAAATGCCCAACACATCTTCCTTCCTGACAAGTATTTCCTCGAGCTTACCAATCTGTTTCACACTGTCCTCTCCAACAATATCGCCCCTCTCATTTGTAAATACAGAAGAAAAATACTCATTCAAGACCTCTCCTATCTCTTCAGACTCAATACACAATCTCCCGCTACTGTCCTTGATCGGACCTACCCTCGCTCTAGTCATTCTCATATTTCTCACCTATGTGTAAAAGGCCTTGGGGTTTTCCTTGATCCTACCCGCCAAAGATTGTTCATGCCCTCTCTTAGCTCTCCTAATCCCTTTCTTCAGTTCCCTCCTGGCTATCTTGTATCCCTCCAATGCCCTGTCTGAACCTTGTTTCCTCAGCCTTACATAAGTCACCTTTTTCCTCTTAACAAGACATTCAACCTCTCTTGTCAACCATGGTTCCCTCACTCGACCATCTCTTCCCTGCCTGACAGGGACATACATATCAAGGACACGTAGCACCTGTTCCTTGAACAAGTTCCACATTTCACTTGTGTCCTTCCCTGCCAGCCTATGTTCCCAACTTATGCACTTCAATTCTTGTCTGACAACATCGTATTTACCCTTCCCCCAATTGTAAACCTTGCCCTGTTGCACGTACCTATCCCTCTCCATTACTAAAGTGAAAGTCACAGAATTGTGGTCACTATCTCCAAAATGCTCCCCCACTAACAAATCTATCACTTGCCCTGGTTCATTACCCAGTACTAAATCCAATATTGCCCCTCCTCTGGTCGGACAATCTACATACTGTGTTAGAAAAGCTTCCTGGACACACTGCACAAACACCACCCCATCCAAACTATTTGATCTAAAGAGTTTCCACTCAATATTTGGGAAGTTAAAGTCGCCCATGACTACTACCCTATGACTTCTGCACCTTTCCAAAATCTGTTTCCCAATCTGTTCCTCCACATCTCTGTTATTATTGGGGGGCCTATAGAAAACTCCTAACAAGGTGACTGCTCCTTTCCTATTTCTGACTTCAACCCATACTACCTCAATAGGGTAATACTCCTCGAATTGCCTTTCTGCAGCTGTTATACTATCTCTAATTAATAATGCCACCCCCCCCCCCACCTCTTTTACCACCCTCCCTAATCTTATTGAAACATCTATAACCAGAGACCTCCAACAACCATTTCTGCCCCTCTTCTATCCAAGTTTCCGTGATGGCCACCACATCGTAGTCCCAAGTACCGATCCATGCCTTAAGTTCACCCACCTTATTCCTGATGCTTCTTGCGTTGAAGTATACACACTTCAACCCATCTCCGTGCCTGCAAGTACTCTCCTTTGTCAGTGTTCCCTTCCCCACTGCCTCATTACATGCTTTGGCGTCCTGAATATCGGCTACCTTAGTTGCTGGACTACAAATCCGGTTCACATTCCCCTGCCAAATTAGTTTAAACCCTCCCGAAGAGTACTAGCAAACGTCCCTCCCAGGATATTGGTGCCCCTCTGGTTCAGATGCAACCCGTCCTGCTTGTACAGGTCCCACCTTCCCCAGAATGCGCTCCAATTATCCAAATACCTGAAGCCCTCCCTCCTACACCATTCCTGCAGCCACGTGTTCAACTGCACTCTCTCCCTATTCCTAGCCTCGCTAACACGTGGCACCGGCAACAAACCAGAGATGACAACTCTGTCTGTCCTGGCTTTCAACTTCCAGCCTAACTCCCTAAACTTGTTTATTACCTCCACACCCCTTTTCCTACCTATGTCATTGGTACCAATGTGCACCACGACTTCTGGCTGCTCCCCCTCCCCCTTAAGGATCCTGAAGACACGATCCGAGACATCCCTGGCCCTGGCACCCGGGAGGCAACATACCTTCCGGGAGTCTCGCTCGCGACCACAGAATCTCCTATCGATTCCCCTAACCATTGAATCTCCTACAACTATTGCTTTTCTATTCTCCCCCCTTCCCTTCTGAGCCCCAGAGCCAGTCTCCGTGCCAGAGACCTGACCGCTAGGGCCTTCCCCCGGTAGGTCATCCCCCCCAACAGCATCCAAAACGGTATACTTGTTTTGAAGGGGAACGGCCACGAGGGATCCCTGCACTGTCTGCCTGTTTGTTTTTTTCCCCCTGACTGTAACCCAGCTATTCTTGTCCTGTACCTTGGGTGTGGTTACCTCCCTGTAACTCTTCTCAATCACCCCCTCTGCCTCCCGGATGATCCGAAGTTCATCCAGCTTCAGCTCCAGTTCCCTAACACGGTCTTTGAGGAGCTGAAGTTGGGTGCACTTCCCGCAGGTATAGTCAGTGGGGACACCGGTGGTATCCCTCACCACCCACATCCTACAAGAGGAGCATGTAACTGGCCTAGCCTCCATCCCCTCTTACCTTAAAGAATATAGCTGCTGTGTGGACTAACTAGATCTCCGCCCTCCGACTCTGCTCCCAGTCAGCTACACTTCCTGTAAACTCCTGGCTCTCTTCGCACTCTTTGCGGAAATGTCGGAAACAAAATGAAAGGAGCACCTTACTCCCTCCTCACCTAACTCCCTCAGTCACCAAACTCTCACTATCGCACTCAAATGCACCAAATTCAGCACTCCCTCAGTCACCAAACTCTCACTATCGCACTCAAATGCACCAAATTCAGCACTCCCTCGGTCACCAAACTCTCACTATCGCACTCAAAAAACACCAAATTCAGCACTCAGGACAGACCTGTCCAACCTTGGCTCCTGCACCAAGTTCCAGTCCCCCCCCCCCCCATTATCAGTTTGTGTGTCCAAGTCGGGGATGGCCTTAAACACCTTATTTGCGAATCCCACATCATCGCAATTGGGACCGTATACACTTAACAGCGCTACTAACCTCCCCTCCAGCGCCTCTGTCACAATCACACATCTGCCACCACCTTCTCCATCTGGAAGCGTACTCTTTTGCTGACCAACACCGCTACCCCTCGAGCCTTTCCGTCAAATCCAGAGTGAAACACCTGACTAACCAGCCCTTTTTAAGTGCTAACCAGGCTCCAATGTCCGCAGCCCTCCTCTCACGTCACCTCCGTTCACTAGCCGACTTTAGTTAGCTAGCGCGGGTGGCTCCCCCCGCCAAGATATACCGTCCCCTCCCACCCAGTCCCAGAGAAAGAAAAAACAGAAACACCAATCCAACCCATACAATTCACTACAATAAGGTATAACCGTCGCAACACAGAATGCCAATCAACCCAACTAATCACTTTGTTACAGAGTTCAAGTTAAGAGAGGTAAATTACAATACACATCAGTAAAAAGAAAGTTGTAGCATTTATACATTTTCCAGCTGTCCAATCACAGTCCACAGTCTCTCTTCCAGCACCGCTCCCCGCGTCTGTCCCAAGCCTTCTGCCCTCGAACTCCTCAGCCGCCTCCACTGTCGCGAAATAAAAGTCTTTGGCATCATACATCACCCTCAGCTTCGCCGGGTATACCACACCAAATCGCACCCCCTTCTTTACAAAGCCGCCTTCACTTGCCCAAACGCCGCTCGTCTTTTTGCCAACTCCACCGTCAAGTCCTGGTAGATCCGAACTCCAGCACCATCCCACTGCACCTCACGCTTGTACTTCACCCAGCTTAACACCTTCGCCTTCATGCAGTACTTATGAAGCAGATAATTACTGCTCTTGCGGCTCATTCACCTCGGGCTTCAGCCTTAATGACCGATGAGCTCGGTCCAGCTCGTACCGGGAGGGGTTCTCACCCTCCCCCATCAGCTCCGCCAACTTCTCAGCGAAGTACTCTGTTGGCCTTGGACCCACTGCCCCTTCGGGCAAGCCCACAATTCTCTGATTGTGCCGCCTCGAGCGGTTCTCCAAGTCCTCGAGCTTTGCTCGGAGTCCTCTGTTGACCTGCACCACTCTCCGCAGCTCGTCCCCCATCGAGGTGAGCTGGTCACTGTGCTGCGACACGGCCTCTTCCACTTCCTTCACCTTCTCGCTCTGCTCTCTCACCTCAGCCGATGTCTTTGCCACAGCTACCATCGCCAGGACGATTGCCTCCTCCACCAATGATTTCAATGCGCCCGCCGTCTCCTTCCTCAAAGCCTTCATGTGCCTCGCAAACTGCTTTTCCAGCTCCACCGCCATCACCTCGGTCATCTTCTCCACCGTAAGCAGTGCGGCCCCACCATACAATCTGGCATCTGCCATCTTGTCAGTGCTTTTGCTGGCCTTCTCATTCAACGGCGAACCCGGGTTTTCTTCCTTCTTCCTAGCTGCTTTTCACATCCTCTAACGACTTATTATTTTTTTGTTTCTTTCTTCAATCCGAAAATAAATAAATAATTATTTTCAAACAACATTTTCCCCCAAAATTCCAAAATCAAAAAATCTCTTCCCCTGGGACCAGACTTCAAACGCCTCAAAAATCCATTTTCAGTGGGAGCCACCCAATGTGCTCTACTCCCCCTCTACATCGCGTTCTGGACTCGTGCTTGCCACCTCGATTGCCTCGCCTCGTGTCAAGCTCCGCCCACGCACCCAACCTCTGGATCGATGCCCCCGCTCTGGATGCAAACTCAATGGGCCAAATGGCCTCCTTCTAGAATGTTTTTTTTTCCTCAAGGGTGGCATGGTGGTACAGTGGTTAGCATTGCTGCCTCACAGTGCCAGGAACCCGGGTTCAATTCTGTTCTTGGGTAACTGTCTATGTAGCGTTTGGACTTCCTCACCATGTCTGCGTGGGTTTCCTCCGGGTGCTCTGGTTTTCTTCCACAGTCCAAAGATGGGCAGGTTAGGTGGATTGGTCATGATAAATTGTCCCTTAGTATCCAAAGTTAAGGTGGAGTTACAGGATTGCGGGGGATTGGGCATAGCTAGGCTGCTCTTTCAGAGGATCAGTGCGGGTTCGATGGGCCAAATGGCCTCCTTTTGCACTGTATCAATTCTATGATTATAATAATGAAAAAATTGACAGTTTAATTGTGAGTGTGAACATAAGAGGCAACATACAGAAGTAACAAATCAGAAATGAGGAAGGACCTGGGAGGCATTTGCAGAAGAGTAGGTTACCTGTCCAGGCAAAGGTGTGAGGGCAGCCACTCGCCCAGTGGGCTAGCAAATGAGCTATCCTTTCTCCCTGACATGGCTGCAGCCTACTCGTGGCCGCATGACTCATGCCACATGCTAATCGCAACCCTCTACTTGCCTTCAAAGTACATGCAGTGCCAGTATATGAGCTGGTGGATGCGAGCGTCAGATCGTGTGACAGGACCTCTTCATTAATGTTGTGCTGTTGCTCTCTCTCTTCCTCCATGGGCTGCTGTGACTGGGAAACAGACAACTCTTGGGTTTCTGAAAGCAGGAACTCAGAATGGGGAAGATTGAGGTGACAGAAGTGGGTTGAGGTGGGAAGCACGGGGCCCATGTTCACACCATCAGCAGCTGGCACATCATACCAGATAGCAAAATGAGACAGTGCTCGGAGCTGAAGAGTGGCATAAGGCAGAAACATAACGTCATCTTCAATGTTCTCAGTGACATTGGATGTCCAATGTCCTATTATATCTAGCTCCATGATGTAGTGAGCCATCTCCTCAGGGTGGCCCACGGGCTGCTGAGGTCCTTGCCTCCTGCTGCTTCTGTTCTGTTCCTTTCTATTGTATGTCACCTTGTCCTTGGAGAAGTGTGTACGAGTGAGGTGAAATATCCGGATGTAGGTGTCAGTCCTGAAAGCTAGGATGCACTGTTGGAGGAGTGATTGATTTGTGGTGTATTGAGCAGTGTGAAAGGTTGGTGCTGTGCCGGCTCAGAAATTTGAGGTGAATATACATTCACTGCCTTTCACTATCCTGTAAGGTGATTAAAATGATTGTGGTCAAGAATTGACCTCCTGGACAATTCAGCTCCCTTTCCCTTCTGAGGGTCCTCAAGGGCATCCTGGACCCCATGGAACCACGGCATCTCTCCTCCTGCTCACTTCTGCCAATAATGCCTCCAGTGCCATATCCTTCACCCTGGGACACACTTTCTGCCCCGGCGTTTACCTTGCCATCATTTAAATTGTCACAATATTCTTCAGTGCAGGTTCCCTTTCAGAAGAGCAGGCTGACTGTGCCCCTTCTTGATTTGTGAACAATACTACTGGGTTCCCCTGCTGAGCACAAAGGCGGCAAGCAGTGTTGAGAAGAAGGCAGTAGTGCAGGCCCCACTCATCCAGAAACTACAATCATCCAGATGAAATGGGCATCAACCACATTTAACTTGTGGCCTACCTTGATCTGAGTGCGCATAGGCATGAATCAAAATCCCTCATGCCCAATTTCTAGCTCATAGACTTCAAGGAGATTTGATTGAAATGTTGAAAATAATGAAAGGATTAGGTTCAGTCCAAAATAGACAGGCTGTTTGAGTTGGATAAGTTATTGGGGGAAACAGAGGATATGTATGGTTAGAAAACCATGGAGCAATTAGATTGTGGTAGGTTAGGCTGTTCTTCTTTCTCCGAGTATGGAGTAGATGGAACAGTCTCTCAACACAAAAATCTAATGTCCTAATAAATTAGTTCAAAAAATATCTTGATAAAGTGATTTTATAGCTTCACTCTTACTTTCGAGGTCTTCATTTTTAGATTGTCATGTTGAGCCACGCCAAGATCTGTGAAGATCATATTGCATGATGTATCTGTGAAGATCATATTGCATGATGTATCTGTGAAGATCATATTGCATGATGTATCTGTGAAGATCATATTGCATGATGTATCTGTGAAGATCATATTGCATGATGTGTCTGTGAAGATCATATTGCATGATGTATCTGTGAAGATCATATTGCATGATGTATCTGTGAAGATCATATTGCATGATGTATCTGTGAAGATCATATTGCATGATGTATCAGGGTCTATCTGACACTTCTTGTTCACTTGATTCTCTCCTTCTGTGATCATCATTGTAACAGTCACAAAGCATTGTATTTGCTTGCCTTCTTATGTGTTTTCTTTTGCCCTATTATGTATTTTCTTTTATTTTCCTTTCTTTTCGTGTACCTAATGATCTGTTGAGCTGCTCGCAGAAAAATACTTTTCACTGTATCTTGGTACACGTGACAATAAACAAAATCCAACAAAATCCAATCCATTTTTCTCCGAAAGACTTGACTGAACCAACCTGTTGACTGAACCAACCTGAATCATCATCAGACCCATCTGCTGATGCCTCTCCTGTGGTCATCTGTATAGACTTGTTATTGCTTTTTTCTGGCCAAACACTTGAGTGAAAACTTATTCTGCTTCTTGCAATTAAAACACTGCTTTCCCCATGCCAGACAATCCTTCTTTTCCTCTGCAGTATTTGCATCCTGCCCTTTATCTGTGATTCCTCCACTCCTTTTGTTTGGATTGTCACTCAGCATAATGAATCACCTGGTCTCCCGGTCATACATATGCTGTAACTGATGTTTTAAAAAAATATATTTTTATTCACCTCCTTTTTCACATTTTCATCCAAATTTGCACCCACCAACAAACAATCAACGGTAACAAATACAATGTCAATCCCCTGGCCAAACATCCCTTCATCACCATGCCCCAAACAACCCTCAACATTTTAAATACAAACATCAAAGAAAAGGAATCAGGAATCCATCATCACCCCATACATAGTCACCAACAACGTACACAATCCAACCCCCACAAGTTCAATGTCATCCAATTCTTGAAAGTGCATAATAAACAAAGCCCATGAATTGTAGAACCCTTCCATTCGAGTGTTAAAAACTCCAACAGGTCCCCCCGCCACACCAGGGCACAGGGTGCAGAAATTGACCTCCACCCCAACAGGATCCGCCTTCAGGCGATCAGCGAGGCGAAGGTTAAAACATCTGCTTCCGCTTCCAACTTCCAGCTTCCGCTTCCAACCCCAGCCGATCCGATTCCCCGAATATGGCCTCCAGAGGACCTGGCTCAAGCCTCACATGTACCACCTTCAAAACTACCCTGAACACCTCCTTCCAATACCCCTCCAGCTTTGGTCAGGACCAAAACATATGAACGTGGTTTGCGGGGCCTCCTTCCACAACGCTCACAAACATCCTCTACCCCCTCAAACAGTGGGCTCATCCTCGCCTTTGTGAGGTGCGCTCTATACACCACCTTCAGCTGTATCAGCCCCAACCTCGTGCATGAAGTTGAGGCATTCACCCTCCGGAGCGCATCATACCACAAACCCTCCATGCCCTCTCCCAACTCTTCCTCCCACTTTGTCTTATCCCCTCCAGCGGTGCCTTTCCTTCTCCCAGAATCGTCCCATAAATCACTGACACCACCCCTTACCCACTCCCCCTGTGGTCAGCACCTCCTCCAACAGTATGGAGGCCGGCGCCACCGGAAAGCTTAGTATCTCCTTCTTAGTGAAATCTCAGACCTGCACATACCAAAACATTTCCCCCTGCCCCAACCAATATTTCACCCCCAGCTCCTTCAATCCCGTAAAACGCCCCCCGAGAGACAAATCCTTTAATGCCCTGACTCCCGTCTCCCATTTCTGAAAATTCCCATCCCACTTCCTGTCTCAAATCTGTGATTGTCCTGAATCGGCATTTCCCTTGACCCCCGCTCCCCAGTCTAAAGTGCTGGCGCAACTGTCTCCAGATTTTCAACGTCGCTACTACCACCGGACTCCCCGAGTATTTCCCCGGGGCCTTCGGGAGCTGTTACCAATGCCCTCAGCCCCGCCCCCCTACACAGACTCTCCTCCTTTCTATCCCACTGGGAGTCTCCCCCTCTAACCCAGCTCCTCACCTTCTCAGCATTCACCGCCCAGGAATAATATAGTAAATTCGGAAGACCCAACCCCCCTGACTGCTGTCCTCTCTGCAACAGCACCTTCCTAATCCTGGCCACCCCCCCCCCCCCCCAATATAAACGAGGTAATCATCTCTTCAACCTCCTTGAAAAATGCCTTTGACAGGAAGATCAGCGGGCACTGAAAAATACACAAAAACCGCGGCAACACGTTCATTTTAATAGCTTGCACCCGACCTGCCAGCGACAGTGGGAGACCATCCCACCTTGTCAGAACCGCTTTCACCCTCCCCACCAAACTAGGAATGTTATACCTACGGAGCCCCCCCAAATCCCGTGCCACCTGCACCCCGAGATATCTAAAGTGAGTCCCCGATGCTGTAACTGATGTTTCACAACTTCCACATTGCAACACAGGTGTACCTTTCTTTAGTGTCAGTTTCTCATCTTTCAACAAACTTGCTCCCACTGAGGGACCTCTCACGCGTAATACTAATCTGTCTTTAATCAGATCATCTTTCAGCTGTCTGAATTCACATCATACGTACCATTCACTGGTCTTGTGCTCACCCTGAACTCTAGGGCGCGATCTTCCCAAAAGGAAACAAAGTCCCCAGAGAGTGCGTTTAGCCACGTTTCTCCTGGCACTCGTAGTTCCAAGAAACATGTGGCTATTCTAACATGACCCGCGTTGAATAAGGGGTCTAAACGGGGAATGCACGGCCGAGGTCTGCTCACCGGAATTCTCTGTTATAGCGAGAGATCGGGGACCCCATTTAAAAATGGCGTCTCGCTCTCTGAGGCCCACAGAAAAATTCCCGACCACTGGAGGAGAAGTTTGAGCTACCCCCGGGAAATGCATTCAGATATATGCAGGTGAGGGCTTTTGTGAGGCGACAGGTCAGGGAATTCCCGCTGCTCCCGACACAAGAAATTCAAGACAGGGTGATCTCGGGTGTATGGGTCGGGGAGGGCAAGGTTTCGGCAATACACCAAGAGATGAAAGAAGAGGGGGAAGCGCTAGCAGAAGAGTTGAAGGGTAAATGGGAGGAGGAGCTGGGGGAGGAGATCGAGGAAGGTTTGTGGGCTGACGCCCTGGGTAGGGTTAATTCCTCCTCCTCATGTGCCAGGCTCAGCCTGATACAATTTAAGGTGGTTCACAGAGCGCACTTGATGGGGGCAAGGTTGAGTAGGTTCTTTGGGGTAGAGGACAGATGCGGAAGATTTTCAGGGAGCCCGGCGAACCATGCCCACATGTTCTGGACATGTCCGCACTGGAGGGGTTCTGGAGAGGAGTGGCGGGAGCAATATCTCAGGTGGTGAAAGTCCGGGTCAAGCCAAGCTGGGGGCTAGCAATATTTGGAGTGGTGGGCGAGCCGGGAGTGCAGGAGGCGAAAGAGGCCGGCATTCTGGCCTTTGCGTCCCTGGTAGCCCGGCGAGGATCTTGCTAATGTGGAAGGAGGCAAAGCCCCCTCGCGTGGAGGCCTGGACAAACGACATGGCTGGGTTCATAAAGTTGGAGAGGATTAAGTTTGCCTTAAGGGGGTCTGCGCAGGGGTTCTACAGGCGATGGCAACCGTTCCTAGACTACCTCGCGGAGCATTAGAGGAAGGTCGGTCAGCAGCAGCAGCAACCCTTGGGGGGGGGGGGGGGGGGGAAGGGGGATCGAGAGATTGCTTGAGGGGACGGATGAACGGGGGATAACATGGAGGGTGGGGGAAACTGGCATGAATGGGCGAGAGCCAGTGTATAAAGTTATGTAAATATATCATCTTACCATGTATATATCTTGCTCAGGGCGACTTTGTGTTATTTTGTTACGGGGGGGGGTTATTGTTTGTAAGGGGAAAAAATTGTTTTGTTTTGTTAAAAAACTTTAATAAATATATTTTTTTTAAAAAAGAAAAATTCCCGACCGCCCCCCAGCTCAAAAGCAACATGGGAGGGACCCCCCACCCCCATGGGCATCCCCAGTCCAATCGCGTGCACGCACAAAATGTCAGCTTGGCACCTTGGCAGTGCTAACCTAGCACTGTGGCAGCGCCCCTACCAGCTGGCAGTGCCAGGCTGTCATCCAATTGGCACTGCCAGGCTGACACTGCCAGTGTACCCAGGTGGCACCAGAAGTGCCAGGACACCACCCTGCCCAAAGGGCACGCAGCCTGGGGGCCTCCGATCCCTTTCGAGACCCCCACGAATGTCGTTCCATCTGGTCCCCAGAGGCTGATTTGCTAAAAAATCCCGTTGAATCTCACGAGACGTTGCGAGTTAGGTAGATCCCGGGAGCGGGATCCCCCAGCTTTCATCAGCCATGCTGCACCGCAGCAAGATGCTTTACCAGTACAGCGTGGCTGGAAGATCGTGCCCCCCAATGTTGAATATGTATTGTTCATATGTAGCATTCTTTGTCGTCTTTTTTCTTTGCTGGTCTGTTAGATTTAGAGTGGTATACACTTTGTAGCAGTCCTTCCCCCACAGTGTTAGATGTGTGTCTACTCTTATCATTTCAGGCTTAATCATTAAGTTTGTTGCAATTTCATAGTTTTGCCATTGTAAGTGGAAAAACTACCAGTTTTGCCACATATCACCATTCAATGTTACACAGTAACTTTTCACAGTAACTTCATTACAGCGTTAACGTAAGCCTACTTGTGACACTAATAGTAAAGATTATTATTGGAGATGGGATTGGAAAATTTGCTGCAGGCATTTTTGCTCACTTGGCTATTTTCTTTTTATTCACTTAGTTATTTTCTTGCAGCCTCTCTTCGTGGTCTTTTTGTGTCTGCATTCCCTTTGTCCTTTTCTCTGCAACCTGTCATTTCCCTTGCAGTCTGTGTGTGCTTTTTTTTGTCCTTTTTTCAGCATATTTTTTGCAAATTTGTATATTTCTGTGTGTCTTTCTGAGCTGTGTCTCATTTTGTAGCCTTTGTCTGTTTGTATTGTTCTTTCCAGCAACCTTTTTTTGCAGCTTTGAACCTGTGTTCCTGGGTTCTCTGCGTCTTCTCTGCACGTTTTCCAGGGTTCAAAAATCTATTTTCTCTGCACTTCTGTCCACGTTTCAAGCATAAGGACAACTGTCTTCTTTAGTGTCTGTCTCCATGAGAGGGTTTAATCTACTGGTCTTAAGATGTCTGCCTCCAGAGGCAGCCACATGGTATAGTCATATGACTATAGAAAGCCAGATCGCACCATTCGCAAGGGTTGCATTCCTGTGAAATCTCGCATGTCCAACCACGAGTCCAGGAGCAGATATGGGGGTCATGTTAATTAATCACAATAAGATTTTGTATGATAATGTACACCGTGAGCTGGTACCCACAGGCCTAAACATCACAGACATAGCCCTGCCCCAGTGGTGTTCAACATGCATCCGCGAACGTTATCTGGCCCTAATGGATCGATTAATGACTGAAGCAGCCCAATGTGATGGCAGGGCATAGTAAATAGCTGTACCTAAAACAGGATAAAACACAGCTTGATGAATGATACCACTACAGCACTTAATACCGCAACTACAATAATTAATGCTATTGATCCAGTAACTGTCGACCAGAAGGTCTGAACTTTACGCGTGCAACTTAAAAGGATTCTAGGTAAGGAGCAAGGAATTCAGCACACTCAACCGGATCTGGACTAAGACATGACACGGATAATTTAAAACTTGGCCCCTCTATTAGGAAGTCATGCAGTCACCATTAATAAATTCATGGAGATAGGGAAAGATATTTGATCATGGACACTTGACCACGCGTGAGAAAATCTGAGATCAAATTAGCGGGAATAGTTCCACTGTGGGTTATAAATGAACATCTATTTAACCCGTCATAGGTTGACCAGAGGTCAGCTCAGAAAATTAACATGTATATAGCACTAATGTTAAATGTGTTATGAACAACAATATGTTAATGGCCATTGTTTAATGATAGTTAACTATGTCAACACTTGGCAGAGTATTATATAGAGTTCCAATATTTAATTATCGGGGAGAATATTGGGGTAATTCGAGGAAGTCATTATATCAGATTATATATTATTTTACAGTGTTATGGGTGAGGCGTTTTCAGAACCCCAAAATGTATCATGGAGTTCAACCAACCTCGCCCTTTAATGTATTGTTTGCTTTTCCGAGCACACGGCTTGTTCCCTAGGTGTGGGATTACAATTATGGACATGTGGGTTTTTAAACACAAAACAATGTTTATTCCATGAACTCAACTTAACATCTTAAATAAACATTGGATCTCTTAACACCCCTTGCTTCAAAGATAACTCAGAAAATATTGCAACAGTAAATAATTCCTCAAAATGTTCCTTCAAACTTCCAAGAGACTTAACACTTTTAAACAGAATCACATCAGGTTAAAGGCTTTACTATTATGAGTTTAAATCACCCAAATGATCCAGAGATAGTCTTTCATGGCAGAGATCCAGCTCACTGCAAACACAGACACCCCCCAAGCTCTTTTTCTCGAAACTGCAGCTCTCTGGAAACACACACACACAAGCTGCTTTTTAAAACTGCAGCTCTCTGGAAACACCCAGACACACACAAGCTCTTTTTCAAACTGCAAAACTAAACTGCAAAATGGCTGATCTAAAGCCCAGCTCCACCCACTCTCTGACATCACTGTTTTCTTAAGGGTACATTGCTTAAACATCCATGTCTTAAAGGTACTCTCACATAACAATAGTAATAGAAGGTAATACAGTTAGTGCAACATTAAAGGGGTATAAGATAGTAGCTACTTCTGTAGTCTGTACACATCTAATTTATGACAATGAAAAAGCAAGGTGTGGATTTAGTGCCACAACCAACCGTACAATGGAAATGGTATGCGCTTAAAAAGATCCAATTCATATTGCATACATGGGTGATGGAAGGTATTGTATAACCTCAGGACAATGAGAATTCCAACGGCAACAACCAGGTATGCCCCCCGTTCAACCATTTGGTGCGTTTACACCCACAGATGCCAGCAGGAGTAGGGAAAGTAGAACTGGTTGAAATATATATGAGAGAAACAGCTGATATCCAAATTATGGACAACACAGAAGATAACCTAACACAATTCTTGAATCATCTTGCTTATACAATCTCACAATCACCATAGGGCCTGATCGGAATTTGGATGCAAACCCAACGAGTGTACAGATCATACTATATATTCCAATAATGAACCAAGGCTTTAACGAACAATATTGCACAAACAGACCCTTCTACAGTGTGGAAGGACCTGTGGGATTGGGCATAAACATACAAATACGCCAATGGATTTGCATCATCTCTCATGTCCTAGTTATTATGCAAGTAATATTTATTATATATTTATTATATATCTAATGTATCTCATCTTCAGACTTAGAAGACACATAAGAATTTTCAATGGGGAATTAGACTTAGTACTTGGAGTAACAAGGTAAGAGACGGGACCATATAATACTGATGGTCTGAACACATGCCTTTATGAACCTAAGCTAAATACCTAGCCAATATCAATGGTGGCGGATAGTAAAGGAAGCAATCGGCATCTGTAAGTTGGCCATTTTAAATTAGGCCAAGGGCTAAAAGGGTGGACAGTTGTGGGGAGGCAAATGATTAGGATTTATTAACAACAATCTATTACGGCAATTGACAATTAATTTTTGAATTTATATGGTGTATGGTATCCTAAAGCAGTATAAGGACAATTTTACAAATATGTCAAGCAAAAGCTGATATTGCAGCGGTCAGCATAATGGTCCAGCAATATCCTTCCAGTTTAACTGGTTCTCAATTACTTTATCAGCTTGTTCTTGAGACAAGTATTCAGGATAAAGGTTAACAACATGTTTTCCTAACGCGATCTAAGGACCTGACAAATCCATTGGGCCGAGCACAAAGTAGGGAAGTTGGGGAGAAAACCATAGAAAGATGAAGGGCAGATAAAAGTAGATAACTCTCATTCTGCTTGGGATCGGCACAATCGCGTTTTGCACGGCGCGCGCGGTACAGTGAATCGCCCGAGACAGCCAAAGTGGCGATTCACCGGTACCCCCGTGATTCTCAGTGCCGGATGGGCCGAGCGGCCTGCCCAAAATGACGGGTTCCCCCCGGCGCCATCCACACCTGGTCGCTGCCGGCGGGAACGCTGGGGGGGCAGCCTGCGGGGGGATCCTGCACCGGGGGGGGGCCTCAAATGGGGTGTGGCCCGTGATCGGTGCCCACCGATCGTCGGGCCGGCCTCTCTGAAGGAGGACCTCCTTTCTTCCACAGCCCCGCAAGATCCGTCAGACATCTTCTTGCGGGGCAGACTCGGAGAGGACGGCAACCACGCATGCGCGGGTGACGGCAGTTATGCGGCGCCGGCCGCGTCATCATAGATCGTAGATCATAGAATTTACAGTGCAGAAGGAGGCCATTCGGCCCAAAGAGTCTGCACCGCCTCTTGTAAAGAGCACCCTACCCAAGGTCAACACCTCCACCCTATCCCCATAACCCAGTAACCCCACCCAACACTAAGGGCAATTTTGGACGCTAAGGGCAATTTATCACGGCCAATCCACCTAACCTGCACATCTTTGGACTGTGGGAGGAAACCGGAGCACCCGGAGGAAACCCACGCACACACGGGGAGGATGCGCAGACTCCGCACAGACAGTGACCCAAGCCGGAATCGAACCTGGGACCCTGGAGCTGTGAAGCAATTGTGCTATCCATAATGCTACTGTGCTGCCCAATGTATGTCATGTATGCGGCGCCGCCTTTACGCGGCGCCAAGGCCTGGCGCGTGTAAATGACGCGGCGCCGCTTCTAGCCCATTATCGGGCCCTGAATCGGTCGGAATAGGGGCCGTTTCGCGCCGTCATGAACCTCGACGGCGTTCACGACGGCACGAACACTCTGCCTCCATTTCGGAGAATCCCGCCCCCTGCTTAACACTGACTTCTGCATCCACGGCCTCACCTTATCTGCATTGTTTATGGCCAAGGTATTTACAAGAAGTTTTATTAGCCCTCCTCAGACTTTGATTGAAGTTTCAGGTGCCTCAGGATGGAGCCACTAGCTTAAGTGTCAAAGCAAAATAAATCCAATGGCTGGAAACCCCCCTCAGAGTCCACTGTTTTAACATTGATGGAGTGGGAGTGGTTCTGAAGAAACTCCTAACCATGGTATTTGCTCTAAAACCATTGCTTATGTCACTTCAAAAGTCACCATCGTACAACAATGTTAGTATTGCTTTGAAATAGCAATTTTAGCAGCACTAAGAAATCCTTACTAAGAGGTGCTAGACCATCACTTACTCAATTATTCTTTCTTTCGCATTAAAAGGAGCAAGAGAATCCAGTCCCAGGCGGCTTATAACCTGCAGTCAAGTGGATAGAGTAGCACAATTAGGAATATAGAAATAAAGGAACAGGAGCAGACCATTCAGCCCCTCAAATCTTTTTGGCTATTTAAATAGATCAAGGCTGGCCTCCACCTTAACTTTATGAACCACCATGGTTCCATAATGTTTAACACTTTTGCCTAATGAAAATTAAAGGAGGAAGTGACATTTCAGAATAGCAAGGTGTTATGAAAAACATAAGCATCTTAAATTAATGCTCACTGATTACCTACGCAGCTGGTACTGTAGAATGGAGCTAACTTACATATACCGAATATGGTCCTGTAAAAGGTATTATCTGCATTTGTGAATACTGCAGCTTAATTCTTGCTCTTTAAGTTAGGGAGTTGCGTCAGTGTCAGAGCTAAGAATATTACACACTAACTGGATAAGCTTTTTTATACAAGTCTTTAGTTCATTTTGTTTATTGAGAAGATAATTTCTCTGGGAGGTGCAGCCAGAGCCAAGTCCAAGGGGGGGTGGAGGAGAGAGATTGGGAAAGTGACTGAGAATTCTATACCTGGAATAACAGAAAGAAGTAGAGCCGCAGATGTGAATCCAGGAAGCTTTGTTACCTCCCTGGTACCAGAGTAAAAGATATCACTGAGTGGCTGCAGTGCATTCTGAGGATGGAGAGTAGACAGTCAGAGGCCATGGTCCATATCAGTACCAATGACAGAGGTAGAAAGAGGGATGAGATCCTGCAGGCAGATTTTAGGGAGTTAGGAAGGGGACTTGTAAGCAGGACCTCAAAAGTAGCAATTCCTATATTACCAGTGTCACATGTCAGTGATCATGGAAATAGGAGGGCAGAGACGATGAATGCATGGCTGGAGAGATGGCGAAGGAGTGAGAACTTTAGATTATTTGGAAGTTGGGGCCAGTTCTGGTCAAGGTGCGACCCGTACAGACAAGGCAGGTTGCACCTCAGCAAAGTTGAAACACCTCAACAACACTTGGTGGGGCGGTATGCTGGTGCTGTTGGGAAGGATTTAAAACTAACTTAGCAGGGTGATAGGAAGCATAATGTAGAATTAGGAAGGCTAAACAATGTGCATAAAGGATTTGGAGAGATAAATAACACTGGAGTAATAAGATGCTGGATGGGGTCAGACTAAGAGGACTTACAGTAGGATCCTTCTAAGGTTAACAATACATATACAGGGCAGCACGGTGGCGCAGTGGTTAGCATTGCTGCCTCACGGCGCCGAGATCCCAGGTTCGATCCTGGCTCTGGGCCACTGTCCGTGTGGAGTTTGCACATTCTCCCCGTGTTTGCGTGGGTTTCGCCCCCACAACCCAAAGATCTGCAGGTTAGGTGGATTGGCCACGCTAAATTGCCCCTTAATTGGAAAAAATTAATTGGGTACTCTAAATTTAAAAAAAATAAAACAATGCGTATACAGCATGCTATCCAAGGCTAGTGAATTGCAAGCACATATAGCCGCATGGGAATATGATGTTTCAGTGACACCAGAAAGGGACAGAACTGAAGGTTCTTGCACACAAGGTGTTCAGAAAAGAAAGTTGATGGGGACATGCAGTGGCAGTATTGATTATGGAGGATATTGCAATGCTGGGAAGAAAAGATGTCTGCAGCAGTCAAGGACAGAATCTATTGTATTCAAGTTAAAAATAAGATGTGAGGTACCTTTGCACTGCTGAGTGTTTGCATTTATATACCAATGGGAAAGATATAAAGGGACACATTTTTTAGATCAGAACATTTCTAACTAATCGGGGAAGGAGGTTGAATCTGGTTCTGGAGAATGTGGCGGCTGAAATGTCAATATGGGGAACAGTTAGGGAACGGTGATCATTGGCTCATAAGATTCAGATTAGCTATGGAAAAGGACAAGGAGTAATCTAGAGTAAAACCAATTAATTGGAGGAGGGCCCATTTCAGTGGAGGACCAGTCCTGGGTTAATTAGAATCTGGGTAAAACTGTAATCAAGCAACTGGCCGCCTTTAAGGAGGAAATGGTTCGGATATAATTCAGGTACATTGTCAAAAGGGGAAAATGTAGGGCAGTCAAACCAGAACTTTTTGGATGAAGAAAAAGAGATCATAGATGCAGAAAAAGGCGAATACTACAAGTGAGAATCAGGTTGAAACTCAAATGTTCAAAGGGATCAGTACTAGAACCACTTATTTTTTTGATATAAATACTAATGATCAAGAGTTGGATGTACAGGACAGCGTGGAAATAGCAGGATATATCAGATTAATATGTGGCTGAAGGGATGGTGCGAGGCGGAGGGTTTCAGTTTCCTCAGATATTGGGACTGATTCTGGGGAGGTTGGACCAGTACAAACTGGATGGGTTACACCCGGGCAGGACCGGGACTGATGTCCTCGGGTGAGTATTTGCTACTGTGGCTGGGGAGGGTTTAAACTAGAATGGCAGAGGGATGGGAACCCAAGCAGGGTGACGAGGGAAAGAGAAACAAGGACAGTAATAAAACAAAGTACAGTAAAATACAAAAACAGTAATCAAGGCAATGAGACAAAGCAAGTACAGTACAAAGAAAGGTTAGGATGATTAAAAATGGCAAAAAGGCAAGCCTAAAGACTTTGTATCTTAATGCAGAAAACATTCAGAATAAGGTAGACAAACTGATGGCAAAAATAATGGTAAATGGATATGATTTCCTAGCCATATGGAAACATGGTTACAAGGAGATCAAATCTGGGAACTTAATATTCAGGGATATTTCACCTTTTGGAAAGACAGGAGGGAAGAGAAAGGCAGTGGGGTAGTACTGTTAATAAGAGATGAAATGAGGATAGTTGTGAGAGACAATCTAGACTTAGATGATGTAGAACCCATTTGGATGGATTTAAAAAACAGCAAGGCAAAGGAGACATTGGGAGAAGTAGTGTATCGACCGCAAAACAGTCGCCACACTGTAGGAAAGGGTATAAATCAACAAATAATAGGAGTGTGTGAAATGAATGGAGCAATAATTATGGATGACTTTAATCTTCAAGCTGGAAAGGATAGCTGCAACAACAAATTCACAGAGTGCATTAAGGATAGTTTCCTAGAGAAATATTTCATGGAGCCAACCAGGGGGCAGGCTATCTTGGGTCTAGTAATAGGTAATATGGCAGATTTAATAAATGAATTCTGAGTAAAAGATCCCTTTGGGAGTAGTGATCATAACATGACATAATTTAATATTCAGTTTGAGTGAGAAACTGGGGTCGGAAACAATTGTGTTTAACTTAAATAAAGGTAATTACAATGAAATGAGAATAGAGTTAGCTAAAGTGAACTGGGCAGATAGAGTAGCAGTAAAAATGGGAACGAAGGAATGGCAGACATTTAAGGAGCTAATTCATGACTCAGTAAAAATAAATCCTAGTAAGGAGGAAAAATTTGGAGAGGGCTGAATCAACCTTGGCTAACAAAGGATGTTAAGGAGAGTATTAAGTTGAAAGAAAAAACATAGAGGCGCAAAATTCAGTGATAGGCCCAGTAATTAGGATAAATTCAGAATCCAGCAAAGGAGGTCTAAAAAGATATTAAAGAGAGAGAAAATAAACTATGAGGGCAAAAGAGCGAGGAATATAAAAACTGATAATGAGATCTTCTTTAAATATATAAAAAGGAAGAGAGAGGTCAAAGTGAACATAGGCCCCTTAGAAAATGAATCTGGGGAGATAGTTATGGGGAACAAGAAAATGGCAGAGGAGTTAAACAGATATTTTGCATTGGTCTTTATGGTGGAAGATACTTTGAATATCGCTAAAGAATATGGGGGAGGAATTAAGTACCATCAGCATCACAGAGAAGTAGTATTTTACAAACTAAAGGGACCAAAGGCAGATAAGTCCCTGGTCCTGATGGCTTCATAAACGAAGTTGCTACAGAGATAGTGGATGCATAAAAACATAAGAACGCAAGAACTAGGAGGAGTAAGCCATCTGATCTGGCCCCTCAAGCCTTCTCCGCCATTCAATAAGATAATGGCTGATCTTTTTGTGGACTCAGCTCCACTTACCCGCCCGCTCACCATAACCTTTTATTCCTTTACTGTTCAAAAATCTATCTACCTTTATCTTAAAAACATTTAACAAGTTAGCCCCAACTGCTTCACTGGGCAGGGAATTCCACAGATTCACAACCCTTTGGGTGGAGAAGTTCCTCCTCAACTTTCCAGTCCTGCCCAGGTGTAACCCGTCCAGTTTGTACTGGTCCTCCGAATGTGTTTCTCCTCAACTCAGTTCTAAATCTGCTCTCCCTTATTTTGAGGCTATGCCCCCTAGTTCTAGTTTCACCCACCAGTGGAAACAACCTCCCTGCTTCTATCCTATCTTTTCCCTTCATAATTTTATGTTTCTATTAGATCCTTCCTCATTTTTCTAAATTCCATTGAGTATAGTCCCAGTCTACTTAGTCTCTCCTCATAAGCCAATCCTCTCAACTCCGGAATCAACCTAGTGAATCTCCTCTGCACCCCCACCAGTGCCAGTACATCCTTTCTCAAGTAAGGAAACTAAAACTGTACACAGTACCCCTTGCTCTTGTACTCTATTCCGCTATTAACAAACCCCAGAATACTATATGTTTTCTTAACTTCAGACTGCATCTGTCCTGTCACCTTCAATAATAGTATCATAGAATCCCTACAGTGCAGAATGAGTCCATTCGGCCCATCAGTCTATACCAACCCCCCATAAGAGCACCCTCCTCCGCCCTATCTCCATAAACCCACCTAACATTTGGAAACAAATGGGCAATTTAGCATGACCAATCCACCTAACCTGCACATCTTTGGACTGTGGGAGGAAACCAGAGCATCCAGAGGAAACCCACTCAGACAAGGGGAGAATGTGCAAACTCCACACAGGCAGTCATCCAAGGTCGGAATTAAACCCGGGTCCCTGGCGCTGTGAAGCAGCAGCAATGATCTATGCACAGATACACGAAGGTCCCTCTGCCCCTGCATCCCTTTAAGAATTTTACTCCTTATTTGAGTATGTGGCCCATGAATATGTGGCTGAACAGATGGTGTGAGGGGAAGGGTTTCAGATTCCTGGGGCATTTGAACCGGTTCTGGGGGAGGTGGGACCAGTACAAACTGGACGGGTTACACCTGGTCAGTATCAGGACTGATGTCCTAGGGGGTATTTGCTCGAGTGGTTGGGGAGGGTTGAAACTGAAATGGCAAGAGGATGGGAACCTAGGCAAGGAGTCAGAGGAGGAGGAAACACGGACAAAAACAAAAGGCAGAAGGGGGAATAAGAAAAGTCATAGACAGAGAAACCAAGGGCCAGATTCAAACAGGGCCACAGTGAAAAATATTGGGACCGAGACAAGCAATGTTAAAAAGACAAGCTTAAAGGCTTCGTGCCTTAACGCGCAGAGAATTCGCAACAACGCGAATTAATTAATTGCGCGATTAAACAGGCAGGTTATGTTGCTCTTGCTCATGTATTGCTTTGTTTGGCCCTTATTCCGCACTGTAACCAATCACTATTTTTTATGTACCATTTGTCAATGTTCTCTGTCGATTATTCTTTTGTCTACAGTGTACGTACTGTGTACGTTCCCTTGGCCACAGAAAAATACTTTTCACTGTATTTCGGTACATGTGACAATAAATATCAATCAATCAATCAAAAGCGTAAATGGGTATGATATAATCGGGATTACGGAGACATGTCTGCGGGGTGACCAGGGATGGGAATTGAATGTCATGGGGTATTCAGTATTTAGGAAGGACAGGCAAAAAAGAGAAGGCAGTGGAGTGGCAGTGTTGTTTAAAGAGGAAATTAATGCAATGGTGAGGAAGGATATTAGCTGTCACAATGTGGAATCTGTATGGGTAGAGCTCAGAAACACCAAGGAGTAAAAAACATTAGTGGGCACTGTGTGTTGACCTCTAAACTGCAGTGGTAATATTGGGAATGGCATTAAACAGGAAATTAGAGATGCATGCGATAAAGGAACACCTGTAATTTTGATTTTAATCTGCATATAGATTGGGCATATCTCATTCGTCACAATACTGTAGAGGAGGAATTCCGGGAGTGTTTACAGGATGATTTTCTGGACCAATACTTTGAAACATAGAAAATAGAAGCAGAAGGTGGCCATTCGGCCCTTTGAGCCTGCTCAGCCTCATGGCTGATCATCAAGTTCAACACTCTGATCCTGCCTTTTCCCTATATTCCTTGGTCCCTTTAGCTCCAAGAGCTATATCTAATTCCTTCTTGAAATTATGCAATGTTTTGGCCTCAACTACTTCCTGTGGTGGTGAAGTCCACAGATTCACTACTCTCTGGGTAAAGAAATTTCTCCTCACCTCAGTCCTAAAAGGTTTACCCCTTATCCTCAAACTATGACCCCTAGTTCTGGACTCCCCGATCATCAGGAACATTCTTTCTGAATCTATCCTGTTAGAATTTTGTAAGTTTCTATGAGATCGCCTCTCACTCGTCTAAACTCCACTGGATATAATAATAATAATAATCGCTTATTGTCACAAGTAGGCTTCAATGAAGTTACTGTGAAAAGCCCCTAGTCACCACATTCCAGTGCCTGTTCGGGGAGGCCGGTACGGAAATTGAACCCGCGCTGCTGGCCTTGTTCTGCATTACAAGCCAGCTGTTTAGCCCGCTGTGCTAAACCAGCCCCTAATCATAACTGATTTAGTCTCTCCTCATATGACAGTCCCGCCATCCCAGGAATCAGCCTGGTAAACCTTCGCTGCACAACCTCCATAACAAGAACATACTCTCTCAGGTAAGGGAAGGAACCAACTAGAAAACAGGCCATCCTAGACTGGGTACCAAGAAATGAGAATGGAATCATTGGCAATCTAGTTGTGTGAGACCACTTGGGGATGAGCGACCATAATAGGATAGATGTTTTCATCAAGATGGAGAGTGAAGTAGTTGATTCTGAGACTAGGGTCCTGAATCTTTTTTTAAAATAAATTTAGAGTACCCAATTATTTTTCTCCAATTAAGGGGCAATTTAGAGTGGCCAATCCACCTAACCTGCACATCTTTGGGTTGTGGGGGTGAAACCCACGCAGACATGGGGAGAATATGCAAACTCCACACAGACAGTGTCCCAGAGCCGGGATTCAAACCCGGGTCCTCAGCGCCGTAGTCCCAGTGCTAATCACTGCGCCACATGCCACCCCTCTAGGGTGCTGAATCTTAATAAAGGAAACTACAATGATATGAGACATGAGTTTGTTTTGGTCAATTGAGGAATGTTATTTAAAGGGATGACTGCGGACAGGCAATGGCAATCATTCAAAGAGCGCATGGGGGAACTGTACCAATTGTTTATTCCTGTCTGGCACAAAAGTAAAACAGAAAATGTGGCCAATTCATGGCTTACAAGGGAAATTAGAGATAGTATTCGATCCAAGGAGGCAGCTTACAAATTGACCAAGAAAAACAACAGGTCTGAGGTTTGGGAGCAGTTTAGAATTCAGCAAAGGACCAAAGGATTGATTAAGAAGGGGGAAATAGAGTACGAGAATAAGCTTGCAGGGAACATAGAAAATGACTGTAAGATTGGTAAAGACAACAAAGGTAATAACGAGATGTTAATGCCTGTTACATTATGGTATGAGTTATTGCCTTCAGTCGAGGAAGAGAAAAATATGCCAATTTAACTCAACCTCTTTCCAAATGGTTTGAGGAGGACTGTTTTACCATCTCCTTCATTATTCTAGCCTATTAACCTATTCCCAATTAACCAAAAATGTCCAAGTGACTGCTAATTCTATCCCAAACAATGTTTTCTAGAAGCTTGCCCACCACTGATATTAAACTGACTGGTCCTTAATTGCTGGGGTTATCCTTACAATCTTCTTTGAACAGGCAGATAGTGCAGGGATCTCCTGAGGCTAACTCGCTAACAGCTTTTTCCAGTATGGATACAGGTGAGCGCGTTGGTTCCTGCGAGAACTGTAGCAAGAGCTAAGTTCATGGCACCACGGTTGGCACAAGTTCTATAGTGGTAGGGGATTCCATAGTTAGGGGAACAGACGGTTGTTTCTGCGGCTGTGGACGTGACCCTAGGTATGTTGTCTCCCTGGTACCAGGGTCAAGGATGTCACAGAGCGGCTGCAAGACATTCTTTTAGGGGAGGGCGAACAGAAAACTTGGAGAGTTTGATAAAACTAGAGTAGGTTATATATAGTAAGTCATTAGATGGGGTCAGAGTATATAGGAAAGTAAAAAAGCCGAAATCATGATTAATGTGCATGTGTGTGAATGTGGTTAATATGATTAATGAGCTCCAGGCACAGGTTGTCAAATGGAACGATGATATTATTGCCACAACAGAGACCTGCTTCAAAGAAGGGCAGGACTGGGTATTAAATATTCCTGGACACCAAGTATTTAGGAGAGACATGAAAGGAAGAAAGGGGGATAGGGAAAGGTGAAACGTGACAGTGCTGATTAAAGATGGTGTTAGTACTGGAGAGAGAATGTTCCAGATGCCGGGATTCTCCCTTACCACGTCCAAGTTCCAACGCCAGCGTCGAAATCGGCACAAACAACTCCGGCGTCGGACCCAGCAAAAGTGCGCGAATTCTGCGCAACGGAAGAGGCCAGCACGGGCGTCACAGGAAGGGTGACAGGCACAAGCCGGAACGGCGCCACTGACCCGCGTGGCGTAATTGACGCCGCACAGCGTCGCTGTTAAATTGACGCCATCAGCAGAGAAACGGCAACACGGGAAGATGCCGTCCGCCACGCAGCGCCGAGGTTCCAGGAGCGGGACATCGAAGCGCTCCTGGAAGCCGTGGAGCGGAGGAGGGAGGCCCTGTACCCTGGACATGACCACAGGGTCGCTGCCAACACCAGGCGGTGCCTGTGGAGGGAGGTGGGAGAAGCCGTCAGCGCCGTGGGAATGGCCCCCAGGACCGGCAACCAGTGCCAAAAGAAGGTCAATGACTTGGTCAGGGCAGCCAAGGTGAGTACCCCCCCACTGTGCCCATGGCACCAACCCCCTAACCCCCCCACACACACATGTGGCACTGCGCCACCCCCCACCCAAATGGTGGGCATAGCTGAGCTTCTCACCCCCTTCTCCCCTGCCCTCACCCTCCTTCCCCCCTGCCCTCACACCCCCTTCCCCCTGCCCTCACCCCCCCTTCTCCCCTGCCCTCACCCTCCTCCCCCCCTGTCCTCACACCCCCTTCTCCCCTGCCCTCGCACCCCCTTCCCCCCTGCCCTCACCCCCCTTCCCCTGCCCTCAACCTCCTTCCCCCTTCCTCCCTGCCCTCATCCCTTCCCACCGGCCCCCTTCCCCCAGCCCTCACCCCCCCCTTCCCCCTGCCCTCACACCCCCTTCCCCCTGCCCTCACCCCCCCTTCTCCCCTGCCCTCACCCTCCTCCCCCCCTGTCCTCACACCCCCTTCCTCCCTGCCCTCATCCCTTCCCACCGGCCCCCTTCCCCTTCCCCCAGCCCTCACCCCCCCTTCCCCCTGCCCCCACACCCCCTTCCCCCCTGCCCTCATCCCCCCTCCCCCTGCTCTCAACCCCCCCTTCCCCCACCACCCCCTCAGCCCCGTCTGCGTGTCTAACCATGCATGCTGTCTTGTGTATTGCAGGACCACCCGGCGATCCATCTGAACCTACGGATGCAGACCGCCCCCAGGCCATGCCAGGGTGACCTCAGGCCAGGAATCAACCCGGGTCCTCAGGTGTAGGCCGCCCCCAGGCTGTGGCGGGGCCAGCACGACGTAGGAGTTCATCCAGCGACGGGGAGGGCAACCAAACCAACAGCCCCCCATCCCAGTCGACCCAAGACACGATGACCCTGTCATAATATACACCAGTATATCATGGTGCAGACACACACTGATGGACACACAGTGGGACCAATCAACACACACAATACCGCAGCCAATCACCAGTTAGAGCACACGCACTATAAAGACAGGGGGCATCAGAGTTCCCGCTCATTCGAGCTGCAGCTAGCTAGGAGCACAGAGCTCACGGCCTGCAACACAGACATTCACCGTGTGCTGAGTGCATCGACTGGTTAGGACAAGGCAAAGGTCTTTAGTTAAAGCTAGTATTGTATTAACCCACAGTCTGAGTATGTTAAACAGTTAATGATTCAATAAAATAGTGTTGCACTATTTCAAGTGTTGGTGACCTGTCTGTGATCCAGAACACCCAACACATCATGATACCAGGAGTTGTGGGATATTAGCACTTCTTAGACCTACCTGCAAGTGATCTGCCTTCCGCCAGCATTCCGTCATCCTGCAACATGGACAACATCAGCCCGCCGCCGCCGCTCCGCACCGCCGGCAACCTCGGGGCCAACTGGAAGATTTTCAAACAACGCTTCCAGCTCTACCTCGAAGCCACGGACAGGGAGAGCGCCTCGGATACCAGAAAGATCGCTCTTCTCCTCTCCACGGCCGGAGACCATGCCATCCACATCCACATTTTCAACTCTCTCACCTTTGCAGATGACGAAGATAAGGCGAAGTTCAAGATGGTTCTCCTCAAATTTGACACTCACTGCAGCGTGGAGCTGAATTAAAGTTTTGAACGCTGCGTGTTCCAACAGCGTTTGCAGGGTAAGGACGAACCTTTCCAATCCTTTCACATGCACCTCCGCATCCTTGCGCAATCTTGCAGCTACGGGCCCACCTCCGACTCCATGATACGCGACCAGATCGCTTTCGGTGTTCAGTTGGACCCCCTAGGTCAGCAGCTCCTCAAAGTAAAGCAACTCACCCTAGCGACCACCATCGAGACCTGTGCCTTACATGAAAACGCCACGAGTCGGTATTCCCATATACAAGCGGCTGAAACGGCGCGGCAACGTTTCCACGAGGCGGAACGGGTCCAAGTGATTGAGCACTTCCAGGGCCTCAGCCTGGATGAGGGTGGCCATTTTGCGCGCTTTTCGCGGACTCCCGCGCTTGTACGCACCAAACGAGGGGACGGCGACGTTGAGGAACGTAATGCGTAGGCGGGCACCACGCACGACCGCACCGCACATGCGCAGTGGCGCAACGAACGTGCTGACGTCACGGCGTGCGGCAACTGTGGCTCCGCCCACTTAAAGCGGCAATGCCCCGCAAAATCTCGACAATACCTACGATGTGGAAGACTTGGCCACTATGCTGCCTTCTGTCGAGCAGCTCAGCCTGCCAATTCATCTCGCTTCAGCCAGCCTCGCAGGAATGTCCGGGCAATTCAACCCAAGGTCACCGAGTCTGATGCGGACCTCCCACACAGCAGTGACACCGAGGAACGAAGGCGCCTTTTCGAGTCGGTGTCATAACGAAAAACAGGCTGTCCCCGAAGCAGACACCAGCCGCTGTCGGTATACAGCATCGATCCAGACGATAAGTGGTGTGCCACCCTAACGGTCAACCGGTCCCAAATACGATTCCACCTGGACACTGGTGCCTCCGCCAATCTCATGGCGTGGTCTGCTTACCAAAGCCTTCATGTCAAACCAGCCATCCTTCCATCAGCCTGCCAGCTATTGGACTACAATGGCAACATCATTCCTGCTACCGGCTCGTGCCAACATGAAGTGACGCACAAGTCACGGAAAGCCATCCTTCCTTTCGAGATCATGAGCTCCTCAAAGGACTCCCTGCTTGGCGCACAAGCATGCAATCTGCTAAACCTCATTCAAAGAGTTCACTCTCTCTCTCCTGATGACACGTCTGCCTTTCAGGACACCGACTTCAGGGTGCAACTCGACGCCATCATCGACCAGCACCGCGACGTCTTCGAAGGCATGGGCACGCTCCCATATACGTACAAGATCCTACTCAAACAGAATGCCACGCCTGTGGTGCATGCACCTCGCAGAGTCCCAGCACCCCTGAAGGACCGCCTCAAGCAGCAGCTGCAGGATCTCCAAGACCAAGGAGTGATCTCCAGAGTTACGGAACCAACCGACTGGGTCAGTTCCATGGTGTGCGTAAAAAAGCCTTCCGGCGAGCTCAGAATTTGCATTGATCCCACGGATCTGAATCGCAATATCATGAGGGAGCATTATCCGATTCCCAAGCGCGAAGAGATCACATGCGAGATGGCTCGCGCCAAGCTCTTCACCAAACTTGACGCCTCAAAAGGTTTCTGGCAAATCCAACTCGACAAATCCAGCAGGAAGCGGTGTACCTTTAACACCCCCTTCGGCAGATATTGTTACAACAGGATGCCGTTTCGGATCATATCGGCTACAGAAGTGTTCCACAGGATCATGGAACAAATGATGGAAGGCATTGAAGGTGTTCGCGTCTATGTCGATGACATAATCATTTGGTCCACCACCCCGCAGGAGCATGTCAGTCGTCTCCAGCGTGTATTCAAACGTATACGTGAGCAGGGCCTCCGCCTCAACAGGGCCAAATGCTCCTTTGGTCAGACGGAACTCAAGTTCCTAGGGGACCACATCTCCCAGTTGGGTGTGCGGCCGGATGCGGACAAGGTGGCTGCTATCACAGCCATGAAAACGCGAGAGGACAAGAGGGCGGTCCTCCGATTTCTGGGCATGGTCAACTTCCTAGGGCAGTTCATCCCTAACCTCGCCTCTCATACCACAGCTCTCAGGAACCTGGTCAGGAAGACGGCAGACTTCCAATGGCTTCCTGCCCACGAGCGCGAATGGAGAGAACTGAATAACAAACTCACCACGGCCCCGGTCTTAGCTATTTTTGATCCAGCGAAAGAGACAAAAATTTTGACCGATGCCAGCCAGTCTGGCATTGGGGCAGTGCTCCTGCAACGCGATGAGACCTCATCATGAGTCCCCGTTGCATATGCGTCACACACCATGACCCCCACGGAACAGCGCTACGCGCAGATAGAAAAGGACTGCCTGGGCCTTTTGACCGGTGTCGTCAAGTTTCATGGCTATGTGTATGGCCTTCCCCAATTCACCGTCGAGGCCGACCATCGCCTGCTGGTCAATATAATACAGAAAGACTTGAACGACATGACGCCTCGCCTCCAGCGTATTCTGCTCAAACTCCGGCGATACGACTTCCAGCTGGTATACACCCCGGGCAAAGACCTGATCATAGCCGACGCTCTGTCCAGGGCAGTCAACACCCCGTGTGACCCAGCGGGATTGGTCTGTCAGGTGTCAGGTTGACGCCCATGTGGCCTTTGTGGCCTCCAATCTACCTGCCACGGATGAACGCCTCGTCCAGATTTGCCGCGAGACGGCGGCTGACCCTTTGCTGCAGCGTGTCATGCGCCACCTAACAGACGGGTGGCTCAAGGGCCAATGTCCACAGTTCTACATCAGAGATGATCTGGCGGTAGTCGATGGTGTCCTCCTGAAACTGGACCGCATTGTCATCCCGCATAGCATGCGCCAGCTCGTCTTGGAACAGCTACACGAGGGCCACCTTGGCGTGGAGAAGTGCCGCCGACGGGCCCGAGAGGCAGTGTACTGGCCCGGCATTAATGAGTACATAGCCAACACAGTGCTCAACTGCCCCACTTGTCTGCGCTTCCAGCTGGCCCAACCACGTGAGACCCTACAGCCCCATGAGTTGGTCACGTCCCCTTCCCTTGGTCCAAGGTCAGCATCGACCTGTTCCACACACTGGGCAGGGACTATGTCTTGATTGTCTTTTCCAACTACCCGGAGGTGGTACGTTTACACGACATCACATCGTCTGCAGTCATCCGTGCCTGTAAGGACACCTTTGCTCGACACAGCATCCCACTCACTGTGATGTCGGACAATGGCCCCTGCTTCGCAAGCCAGGAATGGTCCAACTTTGCCAGGAGGTACAACTTTGTGCATGTGCCATCCAGTCCCCTGCACCCCCAATCCAACGGCAAAGCGGAGAAGGGCGTCCACATAGTCAAACGGCTCCTCTGCAAGGCTGCCGATGCTGGGTCCGATTTCTAGCTCGCCCTGCTGGCCCATCGCTCGGCCCCACTGTCCACTGTCCTGTCGCCAGCCCAGCTGCTCAGGGGTCGCACCCTGAGGACGACGGTGCCGTCCATTCATGTCCCAGACCTCGACCACGTTCCGGTCCTTCAACGAATGCAACTGTCTCGTGCACAGCACAAGGCGGCTCATGGCTCCCGTGCAGCTGATCTCCCTGCTCCAGATGACAACGTCCGCATCCATCTTCCGGATGGTGGCTGGTCTGCAACCACTGTGGTTCTTCGGCAGGTGGCTCCCCGCTCGTTCCTGGTTCGTCTACCGGATGGTTCCATTCTGCACCGTAATCGGCGTGCCCTTCGTCTCGTTCCGCGCTCACTACGTGATCCACCACCATTGCCACGTCCTCCTGTTGACCCTGACCTGGACTATGCAGAGATTCTGGTCACTCTGCATCCTCCTCACTCTGACGCAGTCCAGCCCGCTCCTCAGCCGGACACACACACCCAGGACACACACACCCAGGACACACTCACCCAGGACACACACACCCAGGACACACACACCCAGGACACACACACCCAGGACACACGAACACAGGACACCCAGGACACACACACCCAGGACACACACACCCAGGGCACACACACCCAGGACACACGAACACAGGACACCCAGGACACACACACCCAGGACACACACACCCAGGACGGACACACACACCCAGGACGGACACACACACCCAGGACGGACACACACACCCAGGACGGACACACACACCCAGGACAGACACACACACCCAGGACAGACACACACACCCAGGACGGACACACACACCCAGGACGGACACACACACCCAGGACGGACACACACACCCAGGACGGACACACACACCCAGGACGGACACACACACCCAGGACGGACACACACACCCAGGACGGACACACACACCCAGGACGGACACACACACCCAGGACGGACACACACACCCAGGACGGACACACACACCCAGGACGGACACACACACCCAGGACGGACACACACACCCAGGACGGACACACACACCCAGGACACACACACACCCAGGACACACACACACCCAGGACACACACACACCCAGGACGAACACACACACCCAGGACGAACACACACACCCAGGACGAACACACACACCCAGGACGGACACACACACCCAGGACGGACACACACACCCAGGACACACACACACCCAGGACACACACACACCCAGGACACACACACACCCAGGACACACACACACCCAGGACACACACACACCCAGGACACACACACACACCCAGGACGAACACACACACCCAGGACGGACACACACACCCAGGACACACACACACCCAGGACACACACACACCCAGGACACACACACACCCAGGACACACACACACCCAGGACACACACACACCCAGGACACACACACACCCAGGACACACACACACCCAGGACGAACACACACACCCAGGACGGACACACACACACCCAGGACGGACACACACACCCAGGACGGACACACACACCCAGGACGGACACACACACCCAGGACGGACACGCACACCCAGGACGGACACACACACCCAGGACGGACACACACACCCAAGACGGACACACCCAGGACACCCGGGACACATGAACACAGCAACACTACCCCAGAGGACCCCGGACCTCGGCCCAGGCGAGGACATCCACGGAATACCACTGCTATCTCCTCCACCCTCCACCATCGCAGAGACTATCACCTCGGTTGGGCTCTTCAGTGAGGAGGTTTCTGGGACACTCACTGGTGCGCATAACACAGCCGTCCCGGTACAGCAGGTGGAGGCAGGAGCAGCTGAGGGGCCGGGCGGTCGGAGTGCAGCCCGGCCCCAGCAACCAGCTGCCGCCCAGATGTGTCCCGGGTTCCTGGAGTTCCCACACCCGCCCATAGACCCGATGCAGTCAGGGACCCTGGGACAAGTGATGGGAATGACGGCCGGCTTACAAGAGCTGCAGATGCAAGTGGAAGAGTCCACCCGCGTGCAGGAGCAGCGAGTGGTGCCGGTCAATGCTGCCACCCAGGCGGACACCGCACGGGTGGCGTCCGCAGTGGAGTCAATGGGGGCGGCGGTGTCAGACATGGGTCGCAGTATGCAAGGTATGGGGCTTTCTGTGCAGGCGGCGTCCGTGGCCCAGGACATGGCTGCCCTCTCACAGGCAGCCATGAGCGAGAGCCAACTGCAGATTGCAGAGGCGCTCAATGGTGTGGCCCGGTCCCAGCGGGCCATCACGGAGGGCATCGGTGCCATTGCCCAGGTGCTGGCCGGCGTCCCCAGACACCGACAGGGATGGCCAACTCCCTGAGCTCCATGGCTGCAAACTTGCAGACCCTTGTCGATACCAGGGCGGTATGCCTCGGTGCCAGGGGGTGCCTCGGGTGCTGGATCTTTTCGTATCCCTGTCGCATGGAGAGCCCCGGGCACCATCGGGCAGCCCGAGGGAGGAGGAGGTGCTGGTGCCCGTTCCGGGTCCCCCTGTAGGAGAGATCCCAGAACACCGCGACACCTCCGACACCCCCCTTCCGTCCCAGGTGCATCTGGTGGGCAACAGGCAGAACAGGCTGGCAGCTCACCATCCCAGTCGCCCGAGCAGCAGCCTGGCCCATCCAGGCCGGGCCGCCCCAGGAAACGGCCGCCAAAGGGGACCCTAGTCACAGGGCAGGAATCACAGGAGTCCACCTCCAGTTCTGCTGTACCGTCTGGGGAAGCACCTAGAAGTACTCATCGGGCCCGTAAGGCCAGAAAATTAGACACGGAGTAAGTTGGCATGGGTGCAGGGCACAGACTAGTTACAAAGGCTAGGGCATGTGGCTGATCCATTTGTAATTAAAATCACTTTCACACCTACAGAAGCTGCCTCTGTGCTCTGTCCAATGCGTGCGGGGGTGGGGTGGGAAGCGAGCGCCAGTGTGTGTGATGGGTGATAGGAGGTCGAACTCAGGTGAGTGTGGCGTGTGCACCCCCCAACTCCCCGGGTTGCCCTCGCCACTCCGTCCCCTGCCAGACGACAGGTCCGTGCGCTGCAGTGTCCAGGCCGCATGCAGGGACCACCCAGGTGGAGGGTGTTACTGTGGCCATGAGTCAGACATTGTCTAACGATGTAGAGCTCGGAGCTTATCGCAGAGCAGGTTGTCATCATCCTCCATGCCATGCAATGTACCCGCTTCCACTGGCGACCATGTGAGCCCTGCCCAGTGTGCCACAGGTGAGGGCTGGTGTGCATGCGGGTGGTTGGTGGTGGGCGGGGGAGGGGTGGTGCGGTACTGTGCTGTCTGTGCCCATGCTCAGCGATCCCCCCCTCCCCCCAGTCTGTGAACCGTGCAGCTATCAACTCGTCCCGTGCCCGATGGCCCACCCGGTATCGGTGGGCAGCCTCCCGTCCCTGTCCAGCCCGTATGTCCCGTGCATTCCCCCCATCATCTGGGGAGACGAGCCCATCGGCGTCTTCCCCCTCCTCCTCCTCCTCTGCCTCCAGCACATTGCCCCTCTGCTGGGTTTTATTGTGCAGGACGCAGCAGACCACAACGATGCGGCCGACCCGCTCCAATGGATACTGGAGGGCCCCTCCAGAGCGGTCCAGGCACCTGAAGCGCATCTTCAGCAGCGCAAAGCACCTTTCGACCACACCCCGGGTCTCTGCATGAGCATCGTTGTAGCAGTTCCCCGTGTCGGTCCGTGGCCTTCGTATCTTATAGGCGTCATCAGCCACGACTGCAACGGGTAACCCGTCACCCAGCAACCAGCCCCGCAGCCTGGGGGGTTGTCCCTCGAACATGGTGGGGATGAACAATTGTGCCAATGTGAACGAGTCATGCACACTGTCCAGGTACCGGGCGCACACTTGCAGGATCCTCATCCGGTGGTCACAGACCACCTGCACGTTCACGGAGTAGGTCCCCTTCCTGTTTGTGAACACGGCTCTGTTATCCGCTGGTGGCCACAGGGCGACGTGCACCCCATCGATTGCCCCCTGGAGCCTGGGTATCCTGGCCACGGCAGCCAAGCCTGATGCCGGGGCACCCTGGTGGGCGCGGTCCACAGGGAACTGGATGTAGCGCTCCGCGATGTCATACAGAGCATCCATCACTGCACGGATGCACCAGTGCACCGATGTCTGGGAGATGCCGGAGAGGTCCCCACTTGGTGACTGGAAAGACCCCGTGGTGTAGAAGTTGAGGGCGACTGTCACATTGACGGCCACCGGGAGAGGGTGTCCACCCCCAGTCCCATGCGGTGCCAGGTATGCCATCAGGTGGCAGGTATGGGTGATGGTTTCCAGCCTCATCCGGTGTCTCCTCCTGCATGCCCTGTCCGTGAGGTCCTGGTAGGACATGCGGCGCCGGTACACATGGGGCCTCTTTGGGTGCCTCCGTCACGTTGGCACCACCTCCTCCTCCTCCTCCTCCTGCCCACAGACACCAGCCCCGACACTCCCCACTGCACCCCCACCCTCCCCAGACACCAACCCCGGCACCCCCGGCCCTGGTCAGCCTCCGCCCCCGCCAAATGCAACCCCCTCCCCCCAGCCACGGCCAAGCCGTCTCGACATGTGGCGGCCCTCCCACATGTTTGATTTACGCCGGAGACTCGCAGCAAGCCCAGGGACCAGCACATCGCGCCAGGTCTGCCGATTCTGTGGGCCGGGCAGCGCAATCCCCGTCGGCGAGCCTTTTCCCACTTCGGAGCATCGCAGTCCCGGCGTGGCGGGACTTCAATTATCCGAATATGGGACCGGAAGAGTGCAAAAGGAACAGGAAGGATGAGAGTTCCTGGAATGTGTTCAAGATTACTTTCTGCAGTGCTATGTTTTTGGTCCAACGAGAGGGCAGCTGTTGGACCTGGTTCTAGGGAATGAAGTGGATTAAATACCAGTGGGAGAGCATTTAGGGGACAGTGACCATTGTATCATAAGGTTTAGGTTGGCCGTGGAAAAGAACAAGGAGCAATCCAGTTCAAGGACAATTGGGGGGGATATCAACTTTGATGGGCTGAGAATGCATCTGAGTTGATGGGAGTCGGAATCAAATGTTGGTAGAACAGACAGTGGCAACATTCAAAGAGATAGTATTGCAGGTAATGCCGATTCATATTCCCTTGAAGGTGAAAGGTAGGACAAATACATCTAGAACACACTAGATAACGAGAGATAAGGTAGGGGGAAGGGCTAAATCACAAGATAATAGTTAAAAGCAGGAGTAGGCCATCAGGCCCTTCAAGCCTGCCCCATCATTCAATACAATAATGGCTGATCTCTGCCGGCCTCAACTCCTTTTCGGTGCCATTTCCACATAGCCCTCTATTCCTCAATCTATCACATCTATCCACCTCCACTTTAAATACTTCTAATCATCCAACCTCCTCGGCAGAAAATTCCAGAGATTCACCACCCTCTGCGAGAAGAAATTACCATTTATTCCAACTCTCTGCTTTCTATGTGACAGCCAGTTTCAATCTATGCTAACACACTTCCTCCAATTCCATGTGCTTTTACATTATGCACCAGCCTCTTATGTGGCACCTTGTCGAATGCTTTTTGGAAATCTAAATACACTACATCTACAGGTTCCCTCTACTTAGTCTGTCTGTTACATCCTCAAAGAACGATAGAGTACTCTATAATCCTCAAAGAATTTGAGCAAATTTGTCAAACCTTTCAAAAAAACCATGTTGACTAGGTTTGATTATATTCAGTTTTCCTAAATGATTAGCTATTTTCTTTTTGATTATTGCCAATAATAGATGTTAAACTGAAACAGAAAATACTGGACAATCACAGCAGGTCTGACAGCATCTGTGGAGAGAGAAGGGTGCTAACATTTCGAGTCTGAGTCATCAAAGCTCAAAACATTAGCTCCCTTCTCTCTCCATAGATGCTGTCAGATCTGCTGTGATTGTCCAGTATTTTCTGTTTTTGCTTCAGATTCCAGCATCCTCAGTAATTTACTTTTATAATATAGATGTTAAACTAACTGCCTTACTCTCTTGTTTAATTAAGGGAGTCACATTGGCTACTTTCCAATCTTCCAATACCCTCCCGGAATTTAGCGTGTTATGCAAAATTTTAACCAATGGATCCACTATCTCTGAAGCCACTTCCATTAAAACCCCAGTGTGCAGTTCATCGGGTCCTGGCAGCTTGTCAGCCTTTAGCCCCTTGAGTTTCTCTAATATCCTATCCCCTGTGATTGGGATTTCTGTAATTCCTACCATGTTATATGAAATCAGCCCATCTGATACGTTAGGGTTATTTGCAATGTCTTCCATGGTGAAGACTGATGCAAAAAATGTATTTCGCATATCCGCCATTTCTTTGGTGGCTGTTATTAATTCACCAACCTTGTTCAGTAGAGGTCCCACATTTACCTTAGCCGTCTGCTTCCCATTTATATATCCATGGAAACTCTTACTGTTTGTTTATATACTGCATGCAAGTTTTCTCTCAAAATTAATTTTCTCCCTTCTTACGAGCTTTTTAGTCTTTTGCTGTTGGATCCTAAAAGATTCCCAATCCTCTGGTCCAACATTATCCCTTAGCTTATTTTCCCAGTTCACCTTAGGCAACTCCTCCCTCATATCATTATAATTTCCCTTATTTAAGTTGAAGACACGGGCAGTTGTATCGCGAGCAGCAGGGGGATGGGAAATCCACTTTCACGCCGTAATTGGGCATGGTGCTGGTTTGGCGATTCTCCCGGCCCCGAACACTGGCGGGACCGCGGAGTACGCCGCGCTGCCAGGGGGCCAGAGGCCCGCCCAGCAATCCTACACTCCCAACCGGCCAAGTTCCCGGCGGCTTCGAACTAACCAGCTATTGCCGGTCGTGATGCTGGTGTAGCAGCTGCGGACTCAGTCCGCGGCCGCCCTGGTCGGGGGTGGCGTACCGTAGGCCGGGGGGGGGGGGGGGGCTTATAGGTGGCTGGGGATTAAATCTGCGCGGTTTCAGGTTCGGGTGTGCGGCCAATCTGGGGGTCTCTTTTCTCGGTGTGACTCCGTGGTCCGAGTCCGCCATGGAGTACGGCGCGGCCGCGCGCATGCGCAGACTCTGAACCGGAAGTGCGGGGGCCCGTATCCACAGCAAAAGCTGTGAGATCCACTACGGGTCCCTGCTAGGCCCCTGCAGGGCATTGAATTTGTTCAACTTTTTGTAAGGAATTTCTGGAGTAAAACTCCACTGTTTTTACGCCGGCATGGGGACCTTGGGCGACATTCTCCGAGGATGGCGTGAATCCCGCCCCCGCCGGTTGCCGAAGTCTCCGGCACCAGAGATTCGGCGGGGGTGGGAATCGCGCTGCGCCGGTTGGCGGGACCCCCCTCTTGATTCTCTGGCCCGGATGGGCCGAAGTCCCACCGATAAATTGCCTGTCCCGCCGGCGTAGATTAAATCACCTACCTTACCGGCGGGACAAGGCGGCGCGGGCGGGCACCGGGGTCCTGGGGGGGGGGGGGGCGCGGGGCGATCTGGCCCCGGGGGGTGCCCCCACGGTGGCCTGGCCCGCGATCGGGGCCCACCGATCCGCGGGCGGGCCTGTGCCGTGGGGGCACTCTTTCCCTTCCGCCTCCGCCACAGTCTCCACCATGGCGGAGGCGGAAGAGACTCCCTCCACTGCGCATGCGTGGGAAACTGTCAGCGGCCGCTGACGCTCCCGCGCATGCGCCGCCCCGAGATGTAATTTCCGCGCCAGCTGGCGGGGCAACAAAGGCCGTTTCCACCAGCTGATGGGGCGGAAATTCCTCCGGCGTCGGCCTAGCCCCTCAATGTTAGGGCTCGGCCCCCAAAGGTGCGGAGCATTCCGCAATTATTTATAGCAACGACCTATACATATTATACATATATATTAACAACCCTTGAGCCGATCCCCTTAGGATGAACTTAATCCGTTCCAGCTTTATAAACCCTGCCATGTCATTTATCCAGGTCTCCACCCCCGGGGGCTTGGCTTCCTTCCACATCAACAGTATCCTGCGCCGGGCTACTAGGGACGCAAAGGCCAAAACATCGGCCTCTCTCGCCTCCTGCACTCCCGGCTCTTGTGCAACCCCAAATATAGCCAACCCCCAGCTTGGTTCGACCTGGACCCCCACTACATTCGAAAGCACCTTTGTCACCCCCACCCAGAACCCCTGTAGTGCCGGACATGACCAAAACATGTGGGTGTGATTCGCTGGGCTTCTCGAGCATATCACACACCTATCCTCTACCCCAAAAAATTTACTGAGCCGTGCTCCAGTCATATGCGCCCTGTGTAACACCTTAAATTGAATCAGGCTTAGCCTGGCACACGAGGACGATGAGTTTACCCTGCTTAGGGCATCCGCCCACAGCCCCTCCTCAATCTCCTCCCCCAGCTCTTCTTCCCATTTCCCTTTCAGCTCATCTACCATAATCTCCCCCTCGTCCCTCATTTCCCTATATATATCTGACACCATACCGTCCCCCACCCATGTCTTTGAGATCACTCTGTCCTGCACCTCATGCGTCTGGAGCTGCGGGAATTCCCTCACCTGTTGCCTCGCAAAAGCCCTCAGTTGCATATACCGGAATGCATTCCCTTGGGGCAACCCATATTTCTCGGTCAGCGCTCCCAGACTTGCGAACTTCCCATCCACAAACAGATCTTTCAGTTGCGTTACTCCTGCTCTTTGCCATATTCCATATCCCCCATCCATTCCCCCCGGGGCAAACCTATGGTTATTTCTTATCGGGGACCCCACCAAGGCTCCCGTCTTTCCCCTATGCCGTCTCCACTGTCCCCAAATTTTCAAAGTCGCCACCACCACCGGGCTTGTGGTGTATTTCTTCGGTGAGAACGGCAATGGGGCCGTCACCATAGCTTGTAGGCTAGTCCCCCTACAGGACGCCCTCTCTAATCTCTTCCACGCCGCTCCCTCCTCTTCTCCCATCCACTTACTCACCATTGAGATATTGGCGGCCCAATAATACTCACTTAGGCTCGGTAGTGCCAGCCCCCCCAGATTTCCTTTCCTGAAGGACATTAGTGGAACAGATGGGTTTTTACAACAATCAACAATGGTCATCATTAGACTTCTAATTCCAAATTTTTATTGAATTCAAATTTCACCATCTGCAGTGGCGGGATTTGAACCATCAGTCCCCAGAGCATTACTCTGGGTTTCTGGTTTACTAGTCCAGTGACAACACCACTACGCTACCCCCTCCCCAGATGGAAGTCTTTGATTCTCTGTGATGAATATTCCTCCCCAGAAGGGGAATCAATCATCCCCATTTCCAGTTAACACACTTACCAATCGGATTTTGTGTTCTTCCTCAAGAATAAATAAGTTTTCCTTTTTCATGTAAAATTCTGCAGCATCCATCACGGCTTTCAATGGGAGGAGGCCTACAATCTGTGAGCCCACTACGGGCAAGTCCAAATCCTGTGAAGGGAATAGCATATTACCATGGCAACAATGGAGTACCAACTACATTCGCAAATTAAGAGTATTCAGAATGGCAAATAAGCTAAATCCCATTTGTTAGTTGGGATCATCTTCTTCCCAAAAGGTTGACTTGCCATGGATCTCCACCTCTGCTCGTCTGCCTGCCTTCACGCAATCCGCATAAGTCAACAATATCCAGTCCATTATATCCATCATCCATTTTCTCTTCGGCTTACTTTTCCTTTGTTTTCTGTTGATCTTCCTCTCCAACAACTGTCCCCATCCACCATCTGCTCTGCCAATGTGACCAAAGTGTTGTTTGTCACTCCAATGTCTTTTCCATCGGGCATAATGCTCGTTCGGAGAGCTGGTGCCGGCATGCTGGGCCAAATGGCCTCTTTCTGCTCCAAATTAATTCAGTGATTTTCTTTGATGTTCTTCATTCTGACAAAGATGGTCTTGATCACCTCAATTCTCCTTCGCATCTCATAATCACACCTCTGTCACATTCTGTGAAACTTCTACTTGTTCCAGGACATGTTAAATTTGTTTCAATTTTCACTTCTGGGGTTAGGTCTCTGCTTATCACAATTGCCTTGGTCTTCTTCACATTCATTTTTGATCCATATCCTTCACTCTTTGCTTTCACTTTATTTACAATTTTCTGTAATGCCTCATCTGACTCATAAGGACATAAGAACTAGGAGCTGGAGTAGGCAATTCAGCCCCTCGAGCCCGCTTCGCCATTCAATACCATCATGGTCGATCTCATCTCGGCCTCCCCATAACCCTTCATCCCACAAATAATCAGGAACCTATCTATCTCCTCCTTAAATCTGTGTACTTTTCTGGTGTCCATTGCACTCTGGGGTAGAGAATTCCACAGATTCGCCAACCTTTTCAATGAAGTGATTCCTCCTCATTTCTGTTTGAAATCTGCTACCCCTTAGCCTAAAATTATGACCTCTTGTTCTGGAATGTCCAGCAGGGGACATTCTACATCTACCCTGTCAATCCCCTTCAGCATCTTATATATCTCACTTAGATCTACGCACATTCTTCTGAACTCCAGCGAGTATGGGCCTAAACTGCTCAATCTTTCTTCATGAGGCAAGTTCTTCATCCCTGGAATCAATCTTGTGAACCTTCCCTGAACTGCCTCAAATGCATTCACATCCTTCCTCAAGTAAGGGGACCAAAACTGTGCACATTACAAACAATGCAGCGTTTTCTCCTCATATATTTTTTAAAAATGAATTTACAGGATGTGAATATCGCCGGCTGGGCCCTGGAGTCACATGCAGGCCAGATCGGATAAAGGCGTCAGATTTCCTTCCCTAACGGGCATTAGAGGACCAGATGGGTATTTACAACAATGGTATTGTGGTCATTATTAGACTTTTCATGACAGATTTTTACTAAATTCAATGGTTACCATCTGCCATGGTGGGATTCAAACCCAGGTCCCCGTGTCCTGGGTCTCTGGATTACTAATCCAGTGGCAATACCACAACACCACTACCTCCCCCTCTCGAGTTGTTGACATTCAACACCCTCCAACTGCAGTGTACTGGTTGAACGTAACACATTTCTAATGCACTATTTCTTTGATTGGGATGCTGTCTGACATACTGCTATGAAGTCTTATTACAGTGGATTGATTCCAGTATAGATTTGGAATTATCATGTTACCGTTGCTGTCAATTTCTAGTCCTCTTATTTTCTAATGGTACACTGCCTTCTTATAGTTTATAGCATATATACAGGTTTTTGCACTTCCAGGTGTCTTTCAATCACTACTCTCAAGTTAAAGATGCTCTCTCGTTTTCATTTCTTCGGTCTGATTCCTGACTAGTTATCTACCTCTGTTTCTGCAGACTGGATTATTAGAATAATTTTAATCACATGGCTCTGAACACTCTTTCCCTTTCTTTGAAAGTTTAATAAACACTGCAAAAGATTCTCAGGTGGGAACGATGTTTCAGAGGTCTGTCAAAATCCCAACATTGACATTCAGGGATTTCAGACAGCCTGTTGATCTCATCAGTTCCTTTGCTTTCATTTTTTTGATTGCTCTAATGATTTCTGCCTCAATTATCTCTGGTCCTTCTCCACTCTCAGATGATGTCATTTCATAGAACCATAAAGTGCAGAAGGTGGCCATTCGGCCCATTGAGCGTGCACCAACCCTCTGAAAGAGCACCCCACCTAGGCCCACTCCCCCACCCTATCCCCAATAACCTCACCAAACCTGCACATTTTTGGACACTAAGGGCAATTTAGCATGGCCAATCCACCTAACCTGCACATCTTTGGACTGTGGGAGGAAACCGGAGCACCCGGAGGAAACCCACGCGGACATGGGGAGAAAAGGCAAACTCCACACAGTCACCCAAGGCTGGAATTGAACCTGGGTCCCTGGCGCTGTGAGACAGAACTGCTAAACATTGTGCCACCCTGCCACCCTTCTGTCTTAATTTTATATAGTGCTCTGATGTACTCCACCCGTCATCTCCCTACACTTTATTTTTAAAGAGAATTTACCTCTTTATACAGCCACTATTTGTAATTTTACTTCCTATCTGTTAGTGCTTCAACTTCTCATGCAATAATCTCATCTTGTGCCTTTTCTCCAGCTCTTCTAAATCCTTGCAGTGATCTTCATAACACTTTCCTCGGCCTCTCCTCACACTTTTCATATCTGTTTTTCTGCACACTTCATACTTTCATATTCTTCTTTATTGTTCTTTTCTGACTCCTTTTCTCCATCATCTGTCATCCACCGTTGATGTTGCCTTCTCTTTTTTTTAGGGATGCCTCAGTTACAGAGTGTTTCATACTGTTTCAACGTTGTCTGATGCATTCCTGCCATTTCCTCCTCCCTAAGGTCTTGATTCCTGATTCTAAGTTTCATACTTTTAGTGACCTCTGCCGAACACTCCATCATCACATTTTCCCCATCAGCCTGTCTAGGTTGAACTTGCTCTTTCATGGGATTTCCATTTGGGACTTTTCAGCTTATAATATCCACAGGAGTCCCGAGAAGTTTTAAACTCAAAGGTTTATTCAGTTAAAGAAATGCAAGGGGGCAAAGCAGCAAGCAGTACATCCAGTCCCAGCTGGGATCATCCGAAAAAGCTGGTTCCAAAGATTGCTGGCTGTTATCTGTCTGATTTAACGAGCCTCGCTGTTCGGCCTCCGCCCCTCAGTGGGGGAGCTCGTATTCCACGAGTCCCATAGGGAGATCAATTGGGTCATCGTGAGGGTTACTACACAGTTTCATTAAAAGCAGGCAGCAATCAAAATTGATGTCTGCACCAGGGCTTCGATGCTGTTCTTATCTCTCTCACTGATCATCAGGTTTGATTTCTGTAGACATCCCCTGGACTCCTCCAGGAGTCTCCTTGGATGATGATCGAATAGCAAATAATTTCAACTTCGAGCAATAAGTCCCATCAATTTAAGTTTAAAATGTTATTTGAAGCTGAAGGATACAATTCCTGTTGCTACCATTTCCTGGCCTTACAGCAAGCAGCCTGCAGTACATAAATGATGAAGATAAGCCATTAAATAGCGGAGCTGGCAACAGAAGCTATATAATACAAACTGCAATGTACATTACCTTGGCATCCTTACAGACTTCTTCAAATACTGTGTGCAACGCAGTCACCTCAAAATCAAGAAGATTAATAGACACCTGGGCAAAATTGGCCTCTTCTAAGTACCAACCGATAGCCTGTACTTTGTTCAGACGTCCAGGCTGCAGAATACAAAGAATGAGTCACTGAGACACTTTCCAAATGGTTCCAAAACATTACTTTACAAGTTGCTCTCAGTCAGGGGAGGCAGTAGTGTAGTGGTATCAGTCAGGGGAGGCAGTAGTGTAGTGGTATCAGTCAGGGGAGGCAGTAGTGTAGTGGTATCAGTCAGGGGAGGCAGTAGTGTAGTGGTATCAGTCAGGGGAGGCAGTAGTGTAGTGGTATCAGTCAGGGGAGGCAGTAGTGTAGTGGTATCGTCACTGGACTGGTATTCCAAAGACCCAGGGCACTGGCCTGGGGACCCGGGTTCAAATCCTGCTACAGCAGATGGTAAAATTTGAATTCAATAAAAATCTGCAATGAAAAGTCTAATGATGCTGATTGGTGTAATAACCATCAGGTTCAGTAATGTCCTTCCTTAAGAGAAGGAAATCTGCCATCTTTCTCTGGTCTGGTCTACATGTGACTCCAGACCCACAGTTACCTTCCACTCAGTTCAAGGGCAATTAGGGTTTGGCACCAAGGCTGGCCTAGTCAGCAATGTCCAAATCCCCGGAAATAATTTTTTTAAAGCCCTTCACCAAAATGAGTTTCGGGCTCAGGTGTGATGGCTACCACCTCAATCTTACCAACACCAGTGACCCAGCTACCCCCAGGATCTCAATTCCCAACAATGCGATCTCCAAAAACCCTCTTCTATCCCTCATCATTGCATCGTTCTACCCCCTTTCAACTCCACCTCCTTCTGCTTCCACTCCAAATAACTTTATCAGCAAATCTATTGGGAATTTGAAAGAGCAATTATAAAATACGTGTTTGTGTAAAAAGGCTTCATTCTTATGCTGGGAGGTTACATTGACAAATTTGGAATGGTCATCGACATTGTGTCGTTTTGTACGTCTGATCTGTTATTCCTCACCCTCCTCCCCTTTCCTGTTATTCCTCATTCTCCTCCCCATTCCGGATATTCCTCATCCTCCTCCCCATTCCTGTTATTCCTCATCCTCCTCCCCACTCCTGTTCTCCTCACCCTCCTCTCCAGTTCCTGTTATTCCTCATCCTCCTCCCCTTTCCTGTTATTCCTCATTCTCCTCCCCTTTCCTGTTATTCCTCCTCCTCCTCCCCACTCCTGTTCTCCTCATCCTCCTCCCCATTCCTGTTATTCCTCATCCTCCTCCCCACTCCTGTTATTCCTCATCCTCCTCCCCATTCCTGTTATTCCTCATCCTCCTCCCCACTCCTGTTATTCCTCATCCTCCTCCCCATTCCTGTTATTCCTCATCCTCCTCCCCACTCCTGTTATTCCTCATCCTGCTCCCCATTCCTGTTATCCCTCACCCTCCTCCCCTTTCCTGTTATTCCTCATCCTCCTCCCCTTTCCTGTTATTCCTCACCCTCCTCCCCTTTCCTGTTATTCCTCATCCTCCTCCCCACTCCTGTTATTCCTCATCCTCCTCCCCTTTCCTGTTATTCCTCACCCTCCTCCCCTTTCCTGTTATTCCTCATCCTCCTCCCACTCCTGTTATTCCTCATCCTGCTCCCCATTCCTGTTATTCCTCATCCTCCTCCCCTTTCCTGTTATTCCTCCTCCTCCTCCCCACTCCTGTTATTCCTCATCCTGCTCCCCATTCCTGTTATTCCTCATCCTCCTCCCCTTTCCTGTTATTCCTCATCCTCCTCCCCTTTCCTGTTATTCCTCATCCTCATCCACATTCCTGTAATTCTTCATCCTCCTCCCCTTTCCTGTTATTCCTCATCCTCCTCCCCACTCCTGTTATTCCTCACCCTCCTCCGCTTTCCTGTTATTCCTCATCCTCCTCCCCTTTCCTGTTATTCCTCACCGTCCTCCCCTTTCCTGTTATCCCTCATCCTCCTCCCCACTCCTGTTATTCCTCATCCTGCTCCCCATTCCTGTTATTCCTCATCCTCCTCCCCTTTCCTGTTATTCCTCCTCCTCCTCCCCACTCCTGTTATTCCTCATCCTGCTCCCCATTCCTGTTATTCCTCATCCTGCTCCCCATTCCTGTTATTCCTCATCCTCCTCCCCTTTCCTGTTATTCCTCATCCTCCTCCCCTTTCCTGTTATTCCTCATCCTCATCCACATTCCTGTTATTCCTCATCCTCCTCCCCTTTCCTGTTATTCCTCATCCTCCTCCCCACTCCTGTTATTCCTCACCCTCCTCCCCTTTCCTGTTATTCCTCATCCTCCTCCCCTTTCCTGTTATTCCTCACCCTCCTCCCCTTTCCTGTTTTTCCTCATCCTCCTCCCCACTCCTGTTATTCCTCATCCTGCTCCTCATTCCTGTTATTCCTCATCCTCCTCCCCTTTCCTGTTATTCCTCATCCTCCTCCCACTCCTGTTATTCCTCATCCTGCTCCCCATTCCTGTTATTCCTCATCCTCCTCCCCACTCCTGTTATTCCTCATCCTCCTCCCCTTTCCTGTTATTCCTCATCCTCCTCCCCTTTCCTGTTATTCCTCATCCTTGGGCAGCAAGGTAGCATAGTGGTTAGCACAATTGCTTTACAGCTCCAGGGTCCCAGGTTCGATTCCCGGCTTGGGTCACTGTCTGTGCGGAGTCTGCACGTTCTCCCCGTGTCTGCGTGGGTTTCCTCCGGGTGCTCCGGTTTCCTCCCACAGTCCAAAGATGTGCAGGTTAGGTGGATTGGCCATGATAAATTGCCCTTGGTGTCCAAAATTGCCCTTAGTGTTGGGTGGGGTTACTGGGTTATGGGGATAGGGTGGAGGTGTTGACCTTGGGTAGGGTGCTCTTTCCAAGAGCCAGTGCAGACTCGATGGGCCAAGTGGCCTCCTTCTGCACTGTAAATTCTATGATCCTGCTCCCCTTTCCTGTTATTCCTCATCCTCCTCCCCTTCAGCTCCTGTTATTCCTCATCCTCCTCCCCACTCCTGTTATTCCTCATCCTCCTCCCCTTTCCTGTTATTCCTCATCCTCCTCCCCATTCCTGTTATTCCTCATCCTCCTCTGCATTCCTGTTATTCCTCATCCTCCTCCCCTTTCCTGTTATTCCTCATCCTCCTCCCCACTCCTGTTATTCCTCATCCTCCTCCCACTCCTGTTATTCCTCATCCTCCTCCCCACTCCTGTTATTCCTCATCCTCCTCCCCACTCCTGTTATTCCTCATCCTCCTCCCACTCCTGTTATTCCTCATCCTCCTCCCCTTTCCTGTTATTCTTCATCCTCCTCCCCATTCCTGTTATTCCTCATCCTCCTCCGCATTCCTGTTATTCCTCATCCTCCTCCCCTTTCCTGTTATTCCTCATCCTCCTCCCCACTCCTGTTATTCCTCATCCTGCTCCCCATTCCTGTTATTCCTCACCCTCCTCCCCTTTCCTGTTATTCCTCATTCTCCTCCCCATTCCGGATATTCCTCATCCTCCTCCCCATTCCTGTTATTCCTCATCCTCCTCCCCACTCCTGTTCTCCTCACCCTCCTCTCCAGTTCCTGTTATTCCTCATCCTCCTCCCCTTTCCTGTTATTCCTCATTCTCCTCCCCTTTCCTGTTATTCCTCCTCCTCCTCCCCACTCCTGTTCTCCTCATCCTCCTCCCCATTCCTGTTATTCCTCATCCTCCTCCCCACTCCTGTTATTCCTCATCCTCCTCCCCATTCCTGTTATTCCTCATCCTCCTCCCCACTCCTGTTATTCCTCATCCTCCTCCCCATTCCTGTTATTCCTCATCCTCCTCCCCACTCCTGTTATTCCTCATCCTGCTCCCCATTCCTGTTATCCCTCACCCTCCTCCCCTTTCCTGTTATTCCTCATCCTCCTCCCCTTTCCTGTTATTCCTCACCCTCCTCCCCTTTCCTGTTATTCCTCATCCTCCTCCCCACTCCTGTTATTCCTCATCCTCCTCCCCTTTCCTGTTATTCCTCACCCTCCTCCCCTTTCCTGTTATTCCTCATCCTCCTCCCACTCCTGTTATTCCTCATCCTGCTCCCCATTCCTGTTATTCCTCATCCTCCTCCCCTTTCCTGTTATTCCTCCTCCTCCTCCCCACTCCTGTTATTCCTCATCCTGCTCCCCATTCCTGTTATTCCTCATCCTCCTCCCCTTTCCTGTTATTCCTCATCCTCCTCCCCTTTCCTGTTATTCCTCATCCTCATCCACATTCCTGTAATTCTTCATCCTCCTCCCCTTTCCTGTTATTCCTCATCCTCCTCCCCACTCCTGTTATTCCTCACCCTCCTCCGCTTTCCTGTTATTCCTCATCCTCCTCCCCTTTCCTGTTATTCCTCACCGTCCTCCCCTTTCCTGTTATCCCTCATCCTCCTCCCCACTCCTGTTATTCCTCATCCTGCTCCCCATTCCTGTTATTCCTCATCCTCCTCCCCTTTCCTGTTATTCCTCCTCCTCCTCCCCACTCCTGTTATTCCTCATCCTGCTCCCCATTCCTGTTATTCCTCATCCTGCTCCCCATTCCTGTTATTCCTCATCCTCCTCCCCTTTCCTGTTATTCCTCATCCTCCTCCCCTTTCCTGTTATTCCTCATCCTCATCCACATTCCTGTTATTCCTCATCCTCCTCCCCTTTCCTGTTATTCCTCATCCTCCTCCCCACTCCTGTTATTCCTCACCCTCCTCCCCTTTCCTGTTATTCCTCATCCTCCTCCCCTTTCCTGTTATTCCTCACCCTCCTCCCCTTTCCTGTTTTTCCTCATCCTCCTCCCCACTCCTGTTATTCCTCATCCTGCTCCCCATTCCTGTTATTCCTCATCCTCCTCCCCTTTCCTGTTATTCCTCATCCTCCTCCCACTCCTGTTATTCCTCATCCTGCTCCCCATTCCTGTTATTCCTCATCCTCCTCCCCACTCCTGTTATTCCTCATCCTCCTCCCCTTTCCTGTTATTCCTCATCCTCCTCCCCTTTCCTGTTATTCCTCATCCTTGGGCAGCAAGGTAGCATAGTGGTTAGCACAATTGCTTTACAGCTCCAGGGTCCCAGGTTCGATTCCCGGCTTGGGTCACTGTCTGTGCGGAGTCTGCACGTTCTCCCCGTGTCTGCGTGGGTTTCCTCCGGGTGCTCCGGTTTCCTCCCACAGTCCAAAGATGTGCAGGTTAGGTGGATTGGCCATGATAAATTGCCCTTGGTGTCCAAAATTGCCCTTAGTGTTGGGTGGGGTTACTGGGTTATGGGGATAGGGTGGAGGTGTTGACCTTGGGTAGGGTGCTCTTTCCAAGAGCCAGTGCAGACTCGATGGGCCAAGTGGCCTCCTTCTGCACTGTAAATTCTATGATCCTGCTCCCCTTTCCTGTTATTCCTCATCCTCCTCCCCTTCAGCTCCTGTTATTCCTCATCCTCCTCCCCACTCCTGTTATTCCTCATCCTCCTCCCCTTTCCTGTTATTCCTCATCCTCCTCCCCATTCCTGTTATTCCTCATCCTCCTCTGCATTCCTGTTATTCCTCATCCTCCTCCCCTTTCCTGTTATTCCTCATCCTCCTCCCCACTCCTGTTATTCCTCATCCTCCTCCCACTCCTGTTATTCCTCATCCTCCTCCCCACTCCTGTTATTCCTCATCCTCCTCCCCACTCCTGTTATTCCTCATCCTCCTCCCACTCCTGTTATTCCTCATCCTCCTCCCCTTTCCTGTTATTCTTCATCCTCCTCCCCATTCCTGTTATTCCTCATCCTCCTCCGCATTCCTGTTATTCCTCATCCTCCTCCCCTTTCCTGTTATTCCTCATCCTCCTCCCCACTCCTGTTATTCCTCATCCTGCTCCCCATTCCTGTTATTCCTCATCCTCCTCCCCTTTCCTGTTATTCCTCACCCTCCTTCCCTTTCCTGTTATTCCTCATTCTGCTCCCCACTCCTGTTATTCCTCATCCTGCTCCTCATTCCTGTTATTCCTCATCCTCCTCCCCTTTTCTGTTATTCCTCACCCTCCTCCCCTTTCCTGTTATTTCACATCCTCCTCCCCACTCCTGTTATTCCTCATCTTCCTCCCCACTCCTGTTATTCCTCATCCTGCTCCCCATTCCTGTTATTCCTCATCCTCCTCCCCATTCCTGTTATTCCTCATCCTCCTCCCCTTTCCTGTTATTTCTCATCCTTGGGCAGCACGGTAGCATAGTGGTTAGCACAATTGCTTTACAGCTCCAGGGTCCCAGGTTCGATTCCCAGCTTGGGTTACTGTCTGTGCGGAGTCTGCACATCCTCCCCGTGTGTGCGTGGGTTTCCTCCGGGTGCTCCGGTTTCCTCCCACAGTCCAAAGATGTGCAGGTTAGGTGGATTGGCCATGCTAAATTGCCCTTAGTGTCCAAAATTGCCCTTAGTGTTGGGTGGGGTTACTGGGTTATGGGGATAGGGTGGGGGTATGGGCTTGGGTTGGGTGCTCTTTCCAAGAGCCGGTGCAGACTCGATGGGCCAAATGGCCTCGTTCTGCACTGTAAATTCTATGATCCTGCTCCCCTTTCCTGTTATTCCTCCCCCTCCTCTCCAGCTCCTGTTATTCCTCATCCTCCTCCCCTTTCCTGTTATTCCTCATCCTCCTCCCCTTTCCTGTTATTCCTCATCCTCCTCCCCTTTCCTGTTATTCCTCCCCCTCCTCTCCAGCTCCTGTTATTCCTCATCCTCCTCCCCTTTCCTGTTATTCTTCATCCTCCTCCCCTTTCCTGTTATTCCTCATCCTCCTCCCCAGCTCCTGTTATTCCTCACCGTCCTCCCCATTCCTATTATTCCTCCCCCCCCCCCCCCCCCCCCCGCCCCGCCATTCTCAATTTGCCCTTTCAATCTCTTCAGGCATGTGCAGGATTCCATGTGTTCCACCGCGGTTATCTGATGCCAATTGGCCAGTGACACCTGCCGCTAACATAGAAGTATGTTGACGTAATGCGGAGAATGCAGTGCTATTGTGACCTGGGGTTAAGCATCCCACCTGATGTGACTCTCCTTTGAAGTCAATGAACAGCAACATGCCCCATCTTCTTATTCCCTCCTTGCATGTTGGGTTAAAATAACTCAGGTAATCTGTTAGAAGCTGGGGATTGGTTGAAGGACAGATTTGTTAGGCGACCCCTGCTACAGCACAATGTCTGTCAGGGCTTTTCAGGCTGGGTGGATTATTCTGGATATGATTTGGAGTCAATTTTGAGGAAACCCATACCTAATGGGTTGTTTTTAAAGGGTACACTGATTATGATCCTATACCAGACCCCAAGAATGCCAGAATACTGCCTAGAAACCCCAATATTTTATTTCATTTTTGTAAGACTGTGGGGGAAGGACATCTCACTCCAGAAGTGATTACACAAAGAAAATATGTTAAAACAAACTTTATTACTAACACAGTATTAAAATCTCTGTAACATCACACAAGAAAATAGCTTACAATTACCCTTCAAATAACGATAATCAATACAGTGAAACAATAACCCTTAACTGCTATCTTTATTCCCACTCAAACAACAGAACCATCTCAGCTCTCAATCCACTTTCAAATACAGTTAGCACTCAGGAATACATGCTGTACAGAAATGTCTGGATACTCTACCTTGAGAAAGAAAGATCTTTTGACTGCTTTAAAGAGACCTGGTCCTATCAAGACAATGCAGGATCTGTAGCTCAAGTCTGCAGAAATTCTGGCTGTTATCTTCAGAAGCTGCTTCTCAGCTGGTTTCAACTCACCTTCCAGCCGCACAATTCTGAACTGCTGAGAAATAAACTGCTAATATCTTCAACTGGACTGCAGTGAGAGCAGATGCTTGACTTCTGCTCCGATCCTAATCTAAAATTCAACTAAATTGCTTTTCTGCAAAATGCTTGGTACCTTAGCTCCTCCCATTAATTACATCATCTTACCAAGCTGAAACACAAGCGGCGGGATTGTCCATTCCTGAGACTAAGTGTTGACTCCGGCGCAGGATGCGTGGAGTTCCACGACAGCAAAACTGGTGCCGCACCTGTACCAATTCAGCTACTGTTGAGGGGCGAGCACTGGCACCATGCGGAACACAATCAATTCCAAGGAGAAATGGTGTTGGATTCGCCGGGTCCGAGATTGACACTCGGGAGGCAGACAAGCTGCAGCCGTATATATACACTTAACCTCTCTCTCTCTCCCCCCCCCCCCCACACACCACACCCCATCCCAGCTAACAAGATGGCAGCGAGGAGAGCGATATCCTGTTTTACAGACGCCGAGCTGGAGACGATCCCGGACACGGGGGAGAAGAGGCGGGAAGGAGGCTGTACCCTGTACCCTGGATAGGAAGGAGGCTGCCAGTAACCGCCATTCAACTTGCCTGGACGCAGGTGGCAGAGGTGGTCAGCGCCAGGAGCAACACTGTCCGGACCTACCGACAATGCCATAAAATACTGCACAACCTCCTGAGGGCAGCCAAGGTGAGTAGTCAACACTGTGCCCTGGCACTAACCCCCACTCCCAACACACCCGTACCCCGACATGCCCCCCACCCGGAGGCCGTCCTCACCCCACATGCCGGCACCCATACCGACCACCATGGCCGAATGCCCTGCCCACTGAGGCCACCAGCTACCCACTCCTTGGGCTGCATGCGTCGGACTGTCTAACACTGACATTTACTGTCTCATAAAATCTCATAAAATCTCATAAACCAAAACCCCTTTTTAAGGACGTGGCTGAGCACTCTGCATTCTCACTTGAATAAAACTGGCTTTGCCGGAGATTCTGGCACCATCTCACCAGTAGGTTTCCCCTTCCGGAAAGCAAACTATATCTTTTAAGTTACTAAAGCAGGTAGCTACAATCAATGGGTTTTTGCTGGAACAGATATTTAAATGAAAATATAGAAAGACAGGGGAAAAAACATTTCTTCCTCCGAGTCCACAGCAATCAAATCTGAAAGTGAAACCAAAAACAGCTCACAGAGCCACAGCCCAGCTCCACCCACACAATGACATCACTGAAGCCATGTGATAAGACAAAAACCTTTCTTAAAGGGACACTCCCATGACATTCTAAACACCTGCACAATGTTACAACTTGCCTCGGTGCTCTGTCAGAACAGTGTGAAGGGTGGGCTGGTTTGGGCTGGCCGGGGGGTGGGGGGAGGGATGCGGAGCGGGTGGGGTGGGGGAATAGGCAGACATTGTGAGCGGCCTGGGCTCCCCACCCTCCCTGGGCTCCCGATCACCCCCTCTCCCTCTTCCTCCCCACCGCCGCCACCACAGTCACCCCAAGGGTTCAATGGGACCGTGTGATGGAATGACCAGATCACATGAAGGGATCACCCAAGTGGACGGTGGAAAGTGCTACCATGGGCAGAAGTCAGATGTTGTCAAACAATGCGGAGCACAAGAGCTCATCGCAGAGCGGGTTGTCATCATCCTCCACTCCAGGGACCAGACCCAGTGTTCCTGCCAACCCCGTAGTGTGGCAGGTATGTATCATGGAGGGGGTTGCAGGCGGGGGCTGGCCGAGGGGGGGGTGGGATGCGGTGTCCATGCCGCTGGCCATTCCCCCCCCCACCCCCTCCGCTAGTCGTAGAACCTTGAGGCGATCAGTGTCCCATGCACGTTGGTCCTGGCACACACGTCGTGCGGCCTCCCGGGCTCCATGTCCTGCCCACCCTACCCCTCCCCGCATCCTCCACGAGGCCTGGTGTTCATCCTCCTCCTCTAGCAAGTCACCATCACCTCTGCTGCACAATGTTGTGCAGAATGCCATGATGCGGGCGACCCTCCAGAGTGCCCTCCAGAGTGGTCCACGCACCTGAACCGCATCTTCAAGGGGCTGAAGTACCACTCGATCACAATCATGGTCGCTGCAAGGACATCGTTGAAGCGGGTCTCCGCGTCGGTCTGTGGCCTCCAGATAGGTGTCATCAGCCACGGCCGCAGTGGATAATCCTTGTCCCCCAGGAGCCAGTCCCCAGCCGGGGGTGCATCTCAAACATTTCAGGAAACATCGAGTGTGCCAGGATGAAGGCGTTGTGCACACTGCCCAGGTATTGGGTGCAGCTGTGTATGATGCACAGCTGATGGTCACATATCAGCTGCACGTTCATCGAGTGGAACCCCTTTCGGTTGCGTACAGCAGCCTGTCATCTGCAAGTTCCCCGTTGGGGACATGCATCCCATCAATCACCCCCTGGACCTGGGGCATGTCTGCGATGGCGGCGAATCCCGCTACCCGGGCATCCTGGTGGGCTCGGTCCACATTGAAATGGATGTATTGAGCCAACTGGGCATACAGGGCCTCCGTGATGGTACGGATGCACCAGTGCACTGAGATCTGTGGGATCCCAGACAGGTCCCCACTTGGCGCATGGTAGGACCTCGTCACGTAAACGTTTAGGGTGACTGTCACAGTGATTGCAACCGGGAGCGGGTGTCCTCACCCATACCCCCGCAGTGCCAGGTGCGCCATCATCTGGCAGATATATCGCACTGTCTCTCCGCTCAGCCGGAGTCATCGATGACATGCCCGGCCCGGTAGGTTCTCGAATGACAGGCGCTGCCAGTACACAAGGCCTCATGCGGCGCCTCCTTCGCACCCCTTCTCATCTGCCTGTTAGGTGGCTGGTTCTCCATCCTGGGTGACTGCCTCCTGTTCCTCTGAGGCACGCTCCACTGCTGCAGCTCCCTCCTCCTCTTTGAGCAGCTCCAGCTCGTACAGCCACAGGGCATTCCCCAGGACTGTGGCGACCAGCAGGAAGGCCACCATTGTTGGTTGTTTACCAAAATCCATTGTCTGCAGTGGTATAAGGCCGACATGTTAGCATGGTGAATATCCCTGTGCCCAACCAAGACCACCGGGCTACATGGTGGCCCCGGTTGGCACTGCGGGCTCTGCCCCTGCCTGTCCCCTCCCTATCTCCACACCCCTAGCCTCATCATTGCCCAGCACTGTGGGGCCTCTGGCCCTGGTGCCCGTCACCCGTCACTGCTTGATGGCGCTGCCCTTGCCAGTGGCCCCACCCGGCGCTCCCGCAGGTGCTATTGTGGGTGTTGCCCTTGAATGGGCTGCGTGATGCCCCACCGGTGGATGGCAGCCAGGTTTGTTGGGGAGGGGGGGTCTGGGGGAGGGGGGCTCCAATACGGCCGGTGTCACTCTGCAGAGCCAGGGACCAAGATGGGTGGTCAGTGGGATGTGCAGCAAGATGCCTTGCAGCCCGCGGCAGTGGCGGTCTGTGACCGAACACCACCCTAGTCCCATGGGGGGTCTCCCTCGTCAGCCACCACGCCGGGTTTTACGATTTTTAAAAGCACAAGTGAACCGCGGCGTCGGGAACTCGGCCCATTGGAGGCGTAGAATCGCGGATGTCCTAGAGAATACCTGGTCGGGCCCACTAACGACATGCAAACAATGATTCCTATACCTGCATTCTAGACCGCATTGACACCGCTGTCGAGGTGACGGAGAATTGCGATTTGACGTCAATTCGGTACCTGCTGCGATTTCGGCGTCAGAACCAATTCTCCGCCCAATCGCGTTTCCTGATTTCGGCGTCGGCCAATGGAGAATCCCACCCAATGTATCTAATTAACTTCACATGGAAGTGTCCATTTATCATCCTGAGACACTTCCCTTTATTTCAAATAAAACTCCATTAGCCCAAGCTTTTATGGTACCTTAATTGCATCTCTGGCTCCCAAAACCTTTCAAACCATGATCCTTTAAAAACACTGCTGCAGTGGTCAAACACACGCTATCCAAGGGTGGGGTTCTCCGTCCCATCGCACCAGATGTCCGGTGCTGCACGCCCCAGGGATTCTCCGTTTCGCCAGCCAATGAGGTTTCCCATTCTGAGCAGCCCCACGTCGTCGGTAAATCCCTGGTCTGCCGGCGCAACAGCGGCGAATCAAGCCCCCAGGCTTTCAACCTTTACTGCACCAAATACATATAGTACAATATCTGAACTTTCTACATGAATCACACTTCCAGCTGAGTTTACATTGAATAACACTAACCCGCTCCTTCCCTCGGCCCTGTTCTCGGAGGTTGAGAGCGATACGATGAGCTTGCTCCTTGGTGCTCAGCAGGTTAACATTGTACGCAATGAGGAAATTTCGCGCTCCTGTTACGGTGGCCCCCCAACGTGGAACAAAAGTTGCCGGACCAAAATCCGGAGCCCATTCGGGATTCTGCAGCTGCAATGGGATAGGGTGAAATATTATACATAACCCACAGGTCAGAAGGCACTGAAGTGTTGCTGAGGCCCCATGTTTATCCTCTTGAATGGGCCGTCAAGTGACATTTTCCTAATTAAGCCAATCAAGGTCCATTTATCACCCTGAGATACTTCTCTACAGAAACACACCATGCAGGTGAGTGGACCAGGAACATCTCACACAACAACAGCAAGTATCAGGATCTGGCTAAAGAGCTTCGGGACTTGAGAAAATATTCAATCACTTTTCTCTCAAGGTTATGTTAAATTTGTCACAAAAAATAGTTCTCCAAACAAAAATATTACAAAAAGCTGTGATTATGTCAATCAGCCATTTGAGGATGTTCTGAGGGTGGGGTTGCCAACGCTCCAGGATGAGCCTGGAGTGTAGGAAAGGAGGCCTCCAGCCACAAAGGCCGGCCCGCCGATCAGTACGGGGGGCCGGACAGGAGGGGTAGGTCAGTCTGGGAGTGGGGGGGGCTGGACAGGAGGGGTAGGTCAGTCTGGGAGTGGGGGGGCTGGACAGGAGGGGTAGGTCAGTCTGGGAGTGGGGGGGCTGGACAGGAGGGGTAGGTCAGTACGGGAGTGGGGGGTCGGACAGGAGGGGTAGGTCAGTACGGGAGTGGGGGGTCGGACAGGAGGGGTAAGTCAGTCTGGGAGTGGGGGGGGGGGCTGGACAGGAGGGGTAGGTCAGTACGAGAGAAGGGGTCGGATAGGAGGGGTAGGTCAGTCTGGGAATGGGGGGGCCGGAGATAGGAGGGGTAGGTCAGTACGGGAGTGGGGTGGTCGGACAGGAGGGGTAGGTCAGTACGGGAGTGGGGCGGTCGGACAGGAGGGGTAGGTCAGTCTGGGAGTGGGGGGGGCTGGACAGGAGGGGTAGGTCAGTACGAGAGAAGGGGGTCGGACAGGAGGGATAGGTCAGTCTGGGAGTGGGGGGCCGGACAGGACGGGTAGGTCAGTACGGGAGTGGGGCGGTCGGACAGGAGGGGTAGGTCAACACAGGAGAAGGGGAGTCAGTCCGGGGAGAGGATGAGGGTTAGTCCTGGAGGTGGGTGGGGTCATTCGGGGAGAGCAGAGGGTCGGACCACACCGGATTGGGGGGAGGGGAGGAGGGGGCAGAGGGGTAGGGAGTCTGGGAGAATGGGGGCGGTCAATCCCAGGAGAGGAGGGGGACGGACCAGAGGGGGGAGATCAGTCCAAGAGGAGGAGGAGGTCAGTCGTAGGAGGTGTGGTTGGTCTGGGTCCGGGAGAGGGGTGTCGGAATAGGGGGGGGGGGGATCAGTTCGGGAGGGGGTTGTTCGACCAGAGCGGGGGGGGAGGGGGGGTCAGTCTGGGAGGGGGTGGTCAGTCTGGGAGGAGGGGTCAGTCTGGGAGGGGGTGGTCAGTCTGGGAGGAGGGGTCAGTCTGGGAGGGGGGGGGAGTCAGTCTGGGAGGATGGGGGTCAGTCAGGGCAGGCAGAGGGATCAGACCGGGAGTGAGGAGGGGTCAGAACAGGAATGAGGGGGGGGGGCTCAGACCGGGAGTGAAGGGGGGTTAGGGAGAGTCAGACCAGGAGTATGGGGGGGGGGGGGGGGTTCAGACCAGGTGTGCGGGGGGGGGGGGGGTCGGTCCAGGCCGGAGTGGGGGGGGGGCTCAGACAGGGAGTGAGGGGGGGGTTCAAACCTGGAGTGAGGGAGGGGGATGTCAGACCGGGACTGAGGGTGGGGGGGGTCAGACACTGAGTGTGGGGGGAGGGCGGGGTGTGGTTGGTATTGTGGGTCCCCTTTGGGGTTGTGTGCAAGGTTGGGTCTGGGTAAAGAAATAGTTACTCTGGAGTTGGAAGTGATTTATTTCCTTCAGGGTAAAAGTGGCAGAGCCATCCGGTTACCGATTTAAATCACTTCTGTCGGTTGGTTCCCAGCGCAGCGCAATTGTCCAGAGGAAGTTCGCACTTCAGGGCAGTTGCCAGGTAAAGCCTTACGTGGGCTCCTATGAGTGCACCATTGGAGTTACCCCTAAATGTGATGTTCTGCAATCAGGAAGTTATGATTATCAGAGTTCCACTTACCCATTCCTTAAGGGTCTCAAATATTTGAGAAAGGTTAGCGCCTTCTTTGAATGATATGATAGTGTTTTAACCTCAACCCAAGCCTCCAGAACAGATGTTTTGACCTCTGTTTAGGGTTGTACCTTGGGAACAGTATCTGTGATAATGCAGCCGCACTATTGCACTGGGATGTCAGCCTAGTGGGGGAGGGCGAGGTTGGAGCCACAGCCTTCTGATTTGAAAACAAGAGTTTTCAAGGGATGTGGAAGTTGCTGGTTAGACCCGCATTTATTGTCCATCCCTAATTGGCCTTGAGAAGAGAGGATCAAAAAGTGAGGTAGACAGAACCAGAATTAGATTCCAAACTGCACTAAACTAAAAGGTAACAAATCTCTAAAATGTGCGGGAGGATGGAATAAGATTGAATGGTTTTCCTCCTCCCTCCTATACTCAGGGTAATGTGTTGCCTTCAATCATCCCCCTTTTCTGTACCTTCTCTTGCAGTCCTTCATATTCACCAACTCGAATATTGGGCAATGTTCGGCGACGCTCATTACGAGCTGCTTCTCCATATAAGTACACTGTGGGAAGAGAGACAGTGGTATTGGGATAAACATAAGTTAGCATGAACAAACAGGCCGTGAGCTTGATTTTTCTTTAGGCTTCCCCGGTTCCGGTGGCAGCTTCTTGCAGCCTTCCTGCACCATCCACTAGCCCTGACTGTGGCCCACAACTTGGAACCTTGCTGCAAACTGTGGGGTACAATCCCCACTGATCCACAGCAGCAGCCTCCTTACTGCTCCCAGCCAGGTAGACAATCTGGCCACCTGTTGGGCAGGAGTCAGGTCCAAAATTAGTCAAATTAGACTTTGCTGTTATGATCAGCAGGCCTCCCCATGTCCCTGGCCTTGTGCATATTTTACCTGCAATCGAGCTGTCAGCATCCTCACTGTGTCCCTATTCATATCGGGGTCAATGTGTCAGCACACAGCGAATGGATCACTGATTTTAATCTCCAGGGCTGGATACAAAGGCAAGGAAACGATGTCACTTTGAGCCTGAATAAGATGAGATCAGCAGCTGTGCCTGGAAAAGGAGCACACAGTGCCCACCAGGGCGATCGAGGTGTTCCATGCCCAGTGAGTACCAGGGGGACTGGCGTGTTTTATCAGCTCCTTGTATTATATTTTGTTTTGATGTTTTATATTTCCTTTGAGATTCTGTTTACTTTGATGCAGTTTCCCTTTAAGGGACTGCCTTTTGATTTATCCCTAAATTTGTTGATTTTGTTTGTTTGGTTACCCAGAAGAAGCACAGCTATATGTGTGGGCCGGCATTTACCCTCATTGGGTCCAAACATTCCCCCTTACAATCCTTTCAACTTTTTTCAAATGCACTCACCAGGCACTTCCAGTTTCTCTGCAAGCCGTTTCCCAAACTCGTTGGCACACTGGACACAATCTTGCATACCAACATTCCGGACTGGGATGAAGGGACAAACATCCAAAGCACCAATTCTGGGATGTTCACCTGACAGCAAAAATGACCAAATTCAAATCAAAGCAGCGTAATCTTCCCAAACTGTCAGAATTGTAAAACAAACAGAGTGAAAACAAAGCATTACAATTAGTCCAAAGATTCCAAGTTAGGGAGAAGAATATTCAACTATTGCACTCCTAGGCCAAAATTTTCCAGCCATTCCTGCTGGGATCTTCCGGTCCCTCCAAAAATGATCTCCCCCCCCCTCCCCTCCTCACCTTCATGGGTTCCCTGGCTGTAGAGGGTGCGATCAATTGAAAAATTCATGGGAACGATAGGGCTGGAAGATCCTGTTGCTGGTCTCATTGGTGGGAGCAGAAGTGGGAGTGATCCACTGAAGGCAGGATGGCGGTGTGGCTGACCATGCTCTCCAGGACCATCTCTCTCCCAACATCCTTGTCCAGAAAACCCCTCCCCCACCCAGTCACGAGACCACCAGATTCAACATGCAACGCCCTTCCCCTCCATCCCATGTGGCTGCACCCTAGCATTCCAACGCTGCCTTGATCCCTTCTTTGGAGAGTGCCTTCCTGACCTGGTCAGCCTCCCCTCTTCCCTCCTTCACCTGCCTCCAATATCCCACCACCACTCCACCTTTCCACCCTACCTCCTTCCACCCCTCGCCTGCTTGTCCAATTGGCGCCTGATACAGTATTTTAATGAGCGCGAATGAAATGCTCATGCTGAAAAGGAGGTTCCTGTCATTGTTCGTTAGGAAGCTTATCCCGCCTTCAACCCACCTTCAAAGTCCTGAAACTAGAATTCCTAAACATTATCCTCACATCGGAAAACTGATTTTTGGCCCCACGCCAAATTAAGTTCCTTTCCCCACTGCTGGTGGAACCTCTGCCCCAAATCACTATCTCATGATGCTGCTCCAACAAGAGTGAATCTAACCATCTCCCTTTCACATTGAGTGGTATTACTATTGACATCTTGGGAGATGCACTGAACAGAAACCTGCCAGACCCACAATATAAATAATGTGGCATACAACAACAGATCAGAGAGTGGGATTTTTCCAGAGGTAACTCGCCTCCTGACTCATAGAAACATAGAAAACAGGAACCACGTAACTAGGGGCTTTTCACAGTAACTTCATTTGAAGCCTACTTGTGATTTTCATTTCATTTCATTTCATTTGGGCCATCGAACCTGCTGCACCATTCAATGTGATCATGGCTGATCCTCTAGCTCAACGCCTAACCGTCCCTCTTTCCCCATACCCCTTGTTATGGGCCAGGGTTTAGAGAACCCCAAAGTGTATCATGGAGTTCACCTGACCCATAACGTTTACTAGATTGTGGAATGGGGAGCACGCGACCCACTCTACAGTGTGGTACAACGGAAATGGAAAAGTATTTTTTAAAAGCAAAACAATGTTTATTCTATGAACTCAAGTTAATCTTTTTAAAACATGCAGTGAACATCTTAGCAACCATAAATTCAAATACAACCCCCAAAGACTACAACACGAAGTAATCCTTGAGCTTTTCTTTTAACATCCATAAGACTTAAAAACACCTTAACTTCACTACTGAGAACAGTTACCACGTTGAAATCAGCAAATGGACATTCAGAAGCTTGCAGAGATTCTCACACATCCTGCTGCGATTGCAGCTTCTCCAAAACATAAAACCAAACCAAACCCACCCTGCAGCAAAAAGTCTAAAGCGAAAGTAAAAATCGGACAGACAGTCCAGCTCCACCCACTCTCTGACATCACTGCAGTAATAAACACCCATTTCTTAAAGGTACACCCAGTACAGTTATTCTATAAAAACACCCATTTCTTAAAGGTACTCTCACATGACACCCTTGACACCTTTAATGTCCTGAAATCTGTCTATCTCCTTCTTAAATGCATTTAATGACTTGGCCTCCACAACTTTATGAGAATTCCACAGGTTGACCACCCTCTAAAGTGAAGTAATTTCTCCTCATCTCAGTCCTAAATGGCCTTCCCTACATCCTGTGACAGTGTCCCCTTGATTTAGACCACCAGCCAGAGGAAACAGGACAAATGATTTCGATTGGACATCATTTATGGGCAGCATGGTAGCACAGTGGTTAGCACAGTCACTTCACAGCTCCAGGGTCTCAGGATCGATTCCGGCTTGGGTCACTGTCTGTGTGGAGTCTGCACGTTCTCCCAGTGTCTGCGTGGGTTTCCTCCGGGTGCCCCGGTTTCCTCCCACAGTCCAAAGATGTGCAAGTTAGGTGGATTCTAAATTGCCCTTAGTGTCCAAAAAGGTCAAATGAGTACAGGTCCACAGGGCACTGAAAGGGGCAACACAGGTGGAGAAGGTAGTCAAGAAGGCATACGGCATGCTTGCCTTCATTGGCCGGGGCATTGAGTATAAGAATTGGCAAGTCATGTTGCAGCTGTATAGAACCTTAGTTAGGCCACACTTGGAGTATAGTGTTCAATTCTGGTCGCCACACTACCAGAAGGGTGTGGAGGCTTTAGAGAGGTGCAGAAGAGATTTACCAGAATGTTGCCTGGTATGGAGGGCATTAGCTATGAGGAGCGGTTGAATAAACTCGGTTTTTCTCACTGGAACGAAGGAGGTTGAGGGGTGACCTGATAGTGGTCTACAAAATTATGAGGGGCATAGACAGAGTGGATAGTCAGAGGCTTTTCCCCGGGGTAGAGGGGTCAATTACTCGGGGGCATAGGTTTAAGGTGAGAGGGGCAAGGTTTAAAATTATGAGGGGCCCACGCTGCCTGGTCTCCACCATGGCAGAGGCGGAAGAGACTCCCTACACTGCGCATGCGCGGGAATGCCGTCAGCGGCCGCTAATGCTCCCGCGCATGCGCCGCCCGGAGATGTCATTTCCGTGCCAGCTGGCGGGGCACCAAAGGCCTTTTCCGCCAGTTGGCGGGGCGGAAATTCGTCCGGCGCGGGCCTAGCCCCTTAAGGTTGGGGCTCGGCCCCCAAAGATGCGGAGCATTCTGCACCTTTGGGGCGGCGCGATGCCCGACTGATTTGCGCCGTTTTGGGCGCCAGTCGGCGGACATCGTGCTGATTCCGGAGAATTTTGCCCCTAGTGTGGGAAAAAGCCCGCGCTTTCCACCAAGCCGGCCCCCCCCCTTTGGCGCTGCTCCCTTTCGCGGCCTGACCGCAGCTCCCCCACCTCGGGCCTCCCCTCTCCCCTCCCCCCCCAATGGGGCCCCTCTTCCAACCACCGACACCCACACTCTCACCAAACCCCCACTACGAACCATTTCACCCTACCCCACCCAGCACCCAAAAACAAAAGTACCAAACAGAACAGAACATCCCCCCAAAACACAACAATCACATCAATCCCCCCTCGACATCCCCTCGCAATCAACCCTCAATCCGAGTCCAACTTTTCGGCCTGGAAAAAGGTCCACGCCTCCTCCGGCGTCTCCAAGTAGTGGTGACGGTCCTTGAAAGTGACCCACAGTCGCGCCGGCTGCAACATTCCAAATTTCACCCCCTTCCAATGCAGAGCCTTAGCCCGATTGTACCCGGCCCTGTTCTTGGCCACCTCCGCCCTCCAGTCCTGGTATATCCGGACCTCTGCATTCTCCCACCTGCTGCTCCGCTCCTTCTTTGCCCACCTTAGGACACACTCCCTGTCCACGAAGTGGTGGAACCGCACCAGCACCGCCCGCGGCGGCTTATTGGGCTTGGCCTTCTCGCCAGGACTCGGTGGGCCCCCTCCAGCTCCAGGGGCCTTGGGAAGGCCCTTGCGCCCATCAACATGTTCAGCATCGTGACCACGTATGCTCCAACATCCAACCCCTCCACTCCCTCTGGGAGACCCAGAATCCGCAGGTTCTTCCTCCTCGACCGATTCTCCATGTCCTCGAACTTCTCCTGCCATTTCTTATGCATCGCCTCGTGCGCCTCTACCTTCACCGCCAGGCCCAAGATCTCGTCCTCGTTCTCCGAGGCCTTTTGCCGCACCTCCCGGATCGCCGCCCCTTGGGCCTTCTGGGTCTCGAGCAGCTTGTCTATCGAAGCCTTCATCGGCTCCAACAGCTCTGCCTCCAATTCCGTGAAGCAGCGCTGGAGAAACTCCTGCTGTTCCTGCGACCACGCTGCCTGGCCTCCACCCGCCGCCATCTTGATTTTCCTCCCTCGCACTTTTCGCTGCTCCAAAACTACTTTTTTCACCGCTCCACTCCTGGTCCAATCCATACAGTGCCGGGGAAATGTTACTGTCACCTTCCCACACTGGGAACCGTCGAACAAATGCCGCTGGGGGCCCTAAAAAGAGCCCAAAAGTCCGTTTCTGGCTGGAGCTGCCGAACGTGCGACTTAGCTCCGCACATCCGCAACCAGAAGTCTGAAACTCCCTCTCTAACAGCACAGTGGGTGTACCTACATCTGAAGGACTGCAGTGGTTCAAGAAGGCAACTCACCACCACCTTCTGAAAGGCAACTAGAGTTTGGCAATAAATGCTGGCCTAACCAGCGACACCCACATCCCATAAATGAATGAAAAACAACATTCCTGCATCCAGTCTGTCCAGCCCTGGTTTTAATTCTTCAACCTTTTTCTGAGTAACTATTAGCATAACCGTGGTGGAGCCAACCAAATGTATTAAATAATTCACTTTGTCAGACGGTGCTCAGCGCAGCGTAATCATTCAGAGGAAGTTAGCCTTTTTGGACAATTATTGGGTAAATCCTTATCTGGAAACTTACGAGACGGATTCCCCTGCACATATTTGGGGAATCCTGCAAAATATGATGCTGGGAAGCCTGGAGATTGTGGTAAACCACTGTGTTCCTATATTAAGGGTTGTACGGTAGAACCTGCACTACAGGTTCACCTGGGCCCCTGCATGCTTGCTCCGCCCAGGAGCCGGGTTATAAATATGCGTGGCCTTCAGCTCGCAGCCATTTCATCAGCTGCTGTAGGAGGCCACACTTCAGATACTAATAAAGCCTCAGTTTGAATTCAACTTCGTCTCCAGCCAAATTGATCGTGGCTCAGAGATTACGGCCCATAGTGAATAGTTACCGCCCATGCACTAATCCCTGTGCTACCCCAAGGGACGGTTCCCCTCCGTGCTTTATTCTGTTGCTTTATTGAGAGAATATGCTCTTTCTGTTTATAAAGAGCAGGGCCTTGTGTGTGAATATATTTCCATGTCGGTGGCTCTATCAATCAGAGCCCTCTTGCCAACCAATCAACGTCCTCTTCTCGTGCAGTATAAATTGTTTTGCTCTTTAGATTTGGTAATTTTTGCAAATCTGTCCTGATGAGTGTTAGATAAAAAAACTTCAACAGCACGTATCTTTTTTAGTGAAACATGATTACATTTATTAAATATATTAGAGGTATCATCCTCATCAAATCAGCAGATTTTAAAGGCGAAACCAAAGGCAATCTGACCTTTCTATTCATGAATATCATTGCCCTTCACTGGGGTAAGGGAAAGAAATTCAACAGGAGCACAATAGAACAGTGCATTAAAACAGAGATTTTATGATGAAAAAGAACCTCGAACCATCTAGATTACTGTCTGCCATCCTGGTCACACCATAACATAATAATAACGGAGTTGTTGGCTAATTATAGATATCAACCTCTATCAATTAGTTGACAACAAACTCAGACATGGGTGGAATAATTTGGGCTGGTGGAGGGTGGGGGTGGGGGGGGGGGGCCATATTGGAGTGGAGCCATGCTGAGCCCACCTTGCAGTGTACGCGCACAGACATATACATGCACAAGCACACACACACGGACACACACATGCACAAATGCACAGGCAGACACATGCAGACAGACACACAGGTTGACACATGCACAGGCACACGCATAGACAAGCACAGGCAGATACAGACACACACGTATGGACACGTGTACAGACACAGGCTCAGGCAGACACATGTGCACAGACACAGGCAGACACATGCACACAGACAGAGACAGACAGACAGACAGACACATATAGATACAGACACAGGCAGACACATTTACACAAACATACTCAGACACACAGAACTGCACACACACCTGTCCCTACTCCACTCCGAGGTCCCCACCTGCTTCAAGAAGACCACCATCATACCAGTGCCAAAGAAGACTCAGGCAACGTGCCTCAAGGACTACCGTCCGGTGGCCCTGACTTCAGTCGTAATGAAGTGCTTCGAGAGGTTGATCATGAAACCTATCACCTCCATACTCCCAGAACACCTTGATCCACTGCAATTCACATACCGTCGCAACCGGTCCACAGCAGACGCCATCTCCCTGGCCCTACACTCATCCCCGGAGCATCTTGACAACATGAACTCCTACATTGAACTCCTACAGCAGACTCCTATTTATTGACTACAGCTCCGCCTTCAACACCATTATCCCAGCCAAGCTCATATCAAAGCTCCAAAACCTAGGACTTGGCTCCTCCCTCTGCAACTGGATCCTCGACTTTCTGACCAACAGACCACAATCAGTAAGAATGAACAACAACACCTCCTCCACAATAGTCCTCAATACTGGGGCCCCGCAAGGCTGCGTACTTAGCCCCCTACTGTACTCCCTGTACACACACGACTGCATGGCAAAATTTGGTTCCAACTCCATCTACAGGTTTGCTGACGATACGACCATAGTGGGCCGGATCTCGAATAACGAGTCAGAATACAGGAGGGAGATAGAGAACCTAGTGGAGTGGTGCAGCGACAACAATCTCTCCCTCAATGCCAGCAAAACTAAAGAGCTGGTCATTGACTTCAGGAAGCAAAGTACTGTACACACCCCTGTCAGCATTGGGCAGCACGATAGCACTGTGGATAGCACAATTGCTTCACAGCTCCAGAGTCCCAGGTTCGATTCCGGCTTGGGTCACTGTCTGTGGGGAGTCTGCACGTTCTCCCCGTGTGTGCGTGGGTTTCCTCCGGGTGCTCCGGTTTCCTCCCACAGTCCAAAGATGTGCAGGTTAGGTGGATTAGCCATGCTAAATTGCCCTTAGTGTCCAAAATTGCTCTTAGTGTTGGGTGGGGTTATTGGGTTATGGGGATAGGGTGGAGGTGTTGACCTTGGGTAGGGTGCTCTTTCCAAGAGCAGGTGCAGACTCGATGGGCCGAATGGCCTCCTTCTGCACTGTAAATTCTATGATAATCTATGAAGCATCAACGGGGCCGAGGTGGAGATGGTTAGCAGTTTGAAATTCCGAGGGGTACACATCTCCAAAAATCTGTCCTGGTCCACCCACGTCGACGCTGCCACCAAGAAAGCACAACAGCACCTATACTTCCTCAGGAAACTAAGGAAATTCGGCATGTCCACGTTAACCTTTGTAGCGCAACAATTACTCACTCAAGTCGAGAGGTGATGAAGTCAATAGAGGCTTTATTAAGCAAGATTTGTTCCCCAGCAGCTCAGTTACAGAATACGGCTGCTGGGAGAACTCGGGCTCTTATACTCCGCCTTTCTGGGTGGAGCCATCAGGCGGCAGATCCAACCAGGACCCGGGACCTGTCAGCCAATAGCCTCTTGGCTTCACAGGTACCGTACTACCCCTAATATATACCACCACATTCACCCCTTGTTAAAAAAGAACCCGGCGGGGTAGTGGTTCGCATGGTGGTAGGGGTTTACAAGGCTGGTCCTGGAACTAATTTTGTACAGTGGCTATGCATTTAGCCCAACAGTTAACTATGTACAGGTTTTGTCAGAATTATTTACAGATTTTTGTCACGCAGATTCCACGAGTCGAGCGGGTGCCCTGGTCGATCGCCTCAGCAGGTGCAGGTGCTGGCTTGGGCACTGTCGTCTCTGGGAGTGTTGCGCTGCTCGTCCCTGTTTCTTTACTCCTGGGCGGGCACGGGAGGAGGACCGATCCACCTGGGAAGGGAGCGGTCGTGGGGTGCGCCGGTGGGAGGGAGGGGGTGATTGGTGTCGGGAGTGTGTGTGTGTTTCCGGCGGGTGCCAGGTCCCGCAGGGAGACCGTGTCCTGTCGGCCGTCGGGGTAGGCGTACTGAGGGTTTGCGTGGAGAAGGTGAACCCTCTCGACCAACGGGTCCGATTTGTGCGCCCGCACATGCTTTCGGACCAAGATGGGTCCTGGGGCTGCCAGCCAGGTCGGCAGCGACGTTCCGGAGGAGGACTTCCTAGGGAAGACAAGGAGGCACTCGTGAGGCATTTGGTTAGTGGTGGTACACAGCAGCGACCGGATGGGGTGGAGGGCATCCGGGAGGACTTCCTGCCACCGGGAAACTGGGAGATTTCTGGACCATAGGGCCAGTAGGACAGTCTTCCAGACCGTATCGTTCTCCCTCTCTACCTGACCGTTCCCCCGAGGGTTGTAGCTGGTCGTCCTGCTCGAGGCAATGCCCTTGCTGAGCAGGAACTGACGCAGTTCGTCGCTCATGAAGGAGGACCCCCTGTCGCTATGGATGTACGCGGGGAACCAAACAGTGTAAAGATGGTGCCGAGGGCTTTAATGACTGTGGCCGCTGTCATGTCGGGGCAGGGGATGGCGAAGGGGAAACGGGAGTACTCGTCCACCACGTTTAGGAAGTATGCGTTGCAGTCGGTGGAGGGGAGGGGGCCTTTGAAATCCAAACTGAGGCGTTCAAAGGGACGGGAAGCCTTTATCAGGTGCGCTCTATCTGGCCTGAAAAAGTGCGGTTTGCACTCTGCGCAAATTTGGCAGTTCCTGGTGGCTGTACGGACCTCCTCAACAGAGTTGGTAGAATCGAGTGACCCCCGGGTGGCAGAGGTCCTCGTGGAGGGCTTGGAGGCGGTCTACTTGTACATTGGCACATGTGCCGCGGGATAGGGCATTGGACGGCTCGTTCAGCTTTCCGGGACGATACAAGATCTCATAGTTATAGGTGGAGAGCTCAATCCTCCACCTCAAGATCTTGTCATTCTTGATTTTGCCCCGCTGTGCATTATCGAACAGAAAGGCTACCGACCGTTGGTCAGTGAGGAGAGTGAATCTCCTGCCAGCCAGGTAATGCCTCCAATGTCGCACAACTTCCACTATGGCTTGGGCTTCCTTTTCCACTGAGGAGTGGCGGATTTCTGAGGCGTGGAGGGTCGGGGAGAAAAAGGCCACGGGTCTGCCCGCTTGGTTGAGAGTGGCCGCCAGAGCTACGTCGGACGCGTCGCTCTCGACTTGGAAGGGGAGGGACTCGTCGATTGCGTGCATCGTGGCCTTTGCGATATCCGCTTTGATGCGGCTGAAGGCCTGGCGAGCCTCTGTCGACAGGGGGAAGGTAGTGGACTGGATTAACGGGCGGGCCTTGTCTGCGTACTGGGGAACCCACTGGGCGTAATACGAAAAGAAGCCCAGGCAGCGTTTCAGGGCTTTGGAGCAGTGGGGGAGGGGAAATTCCATAAGGTGGCGCATGCGTTCGGGGTCGGGGCCTATCACTCCATTGCGCACTACGTATCCCAGGATGGCCAGACGGTTGGTGCTAAAAACGCATTTTTCCTCGTTATAGGTGAGGTTCAGGGTGTTAGTGGTCTGGAGGAATTTGCGGAGGTTGGCGTCGTGGTCCTGCTGGTCATGGCCGCAGATGGTTACATTGTCGAGATATGGGAACGTGGCCCGCAAACTGTGCTGGTCAACCATTCAATCCATCTCCCGTTGGAAGACCGAGACTCCGTTCATGATGCTAAATGGGACCCTTAAAAAATGGTAGAGCCGCCCGTCTGCCTCGAAGGCCGTGTACTTGCGGTCACTCGGGCGGATGGGGAGCTGGTGGTATGCGGACTTGAGGTCCACGGTGGAAAAGACCTTGTACTGTGCAATCCGATTGACCATGTTGGATATGGGGGGGGGCGGGGGAGAGGGTACGCATCGAGCTGCGTGTACCTATTGATGGTCTGACTATAGTCTACGACCATCCTCTGCTTCTCCCCGGTCTTCACAACAAGCACCTGGGCTCTCCAGGGACTATTGCTGGCCTGGATTATGTCTTCCTTCAGCAGCCGCTGGACTTCAGACCGGATAAACGTCCGATCCTGAGCGCTGTATTGTCTGCTCCTAGTGGCGACGGGTTTGCAATCCGGGGTGAGGTTCGCAAACAAGGAAGGCGGTTCAACCTTGAGGGTCGCGAGGCTGCAGATAGTGAGTGGGGGTATTGGTCCGCCGAATTGGAACGTTAGCACTGAGTGCTGAATTTGGTGCATTTTGAGTGCTATAGTAAGTGTTTGGTGACCAAGGGAGTATAAGGCTTCATTTTTACCTAAAGTTTAGTCTTCCTTTTATTTAGTTAATTAACTTAAAAGTTGCTGTTTGGTTTAGAAGAAGGTGAATTTTCAATCAGCTTTAAACAGGCTTCTACTTGTAGGCACTTGCAGCTGGAGCTTGTTAATTAGTTAATTGGATTAGGCCAGTTTTCAGAGGCTAGATTCACAGTATAAAAGTGAACCCCTACCTTGCAGACTTTGTTTGCACTGAGTGCTGAATTTGGTGCTTTTTGAGTGCTATAGTAAGAGTTTGGTGACCGAGGGAGTTAGGTGAGGAGGGAGTAAGGTGCTCCTTTCATTTTGTTTCCGACATTTCCGCAAAGAGTGCGAAGAGAGCCAGGAGTTTACAGAAAGTGTAGCTGACTGGGAGCAGAGTCGGAGGGCGGAGATCTAGTTAGTCCACAGGGCAGCTATATTCTGTCAGGTAAGAAGGGATGGAGGCTAGGCCAGTTGCATGCTCCTCCTGTAGGATGTGGGTGGTGAGGGATACCACCGGTGTCCCCGCTGACTATACCTGTGGGAAGTGCACCCAACTTCAGCTCCTCAAAGACCGTGTTAGGGAACTGGAGCTGAAGCTGGATGAACTTCGGATCATCCGGGAGGCAGAGGGGGTGATTGAGAAGAGTTACAAGGAGGTAACCACACCCAAGGTACAGGACAAGAATAGCTGGGTTACAGTCAGGGGGAAAAAAACAAACAGGCAGACAGTGCAGGGATCCCTCGTGGCCGTTCCCCTTCAAAACAAGTATACCATTTTGGATGCTGTTGGGGGGGATGACCTACCGGGGGAAGGCCCTAGCGGCCAGGTCTCTGGCACTGAGTCTGGCTCTGGGGCTCAGAAGGGAAGGGGGGAGAATAGAAAAGCAATAGTTGTAGGAGATTCAATGGTTAGGGGAATAGATAGGAGATTCTGTGGTCGCGAGCGAGACTCCCGGAAGGTATGTTGCCTCCCGGGTGCCAGGGCCAGGGATGTCTCGGATCGTGTCTTCAGGATCCTTAAGGGGGAGGGTGAGCAGCCAGAAGTTGTGGTGCACATTGGTACCAACGACATAGGTAGGAAAAGGGGTGTGGAGGTAATAAACAAGTTTAGGGAGCTAGGCTGGAAGTTAAAAGCCAGGACAGACAGAGTTGTCATCTCTGGTTTGTTGCCGGTGCCACGTGATAGCGAGGCTAGGAATAGGGAGAGAGTGCAGTTGAACACATGGCTGCAGGAATGGTGTAGGAGGGAGGGCTTCAGGTATTTGGATAATTGGAGCGCATTCTGGGGAAGGTGGGACCTGTACAAGCAGGACGGGTTGCATCTGAACCAGAGGGGCACCAATATCCTGGGAGGGAGGTTTTCTAGTACTCTTCGGGAGGGTTTAAACAAATTTGGCAGGGGAATGGGAACCGGATTTGTAGTCCAGCAACTAAGGTAGCCGATATTCAGGACGCCAAAGCATGTAGTGAGGCAGTGGGGAAGGGAACACTGACAAAGGAGAGTACTTGCAGGCACGGAGATGGGTTGAAGTGTGTATACTTCAACGCAAGAAGCATCAGGAATAAGGTGGGTGAACTTAAGGCATGGATCGGTACTTGGGACTACGATGTGGTGGCCATCACGGAAACTTGGATAGAAGAGGGGCAGAAATGGTTGTTGGAGGTCCCTGGTTATAGATGTTTCAATAAGATTAGGGAGGGTGGTAAAAGAGGGGGGGGGGGGGGGGTGGCATTATTAATTAGAGATAGTATAACAGCTGCAGAAAGGCAATTCGAGGAGTATCACCCTATTGAGGTAGTATGGGTTGAAGTCAGAAATAGGAAAGGAGCAGTCACCTTGTTAGGAGTTTTCTATAGGCCCCCCAATAGTAGCAGAGATGTGGAGGAACAGATTGGGAAACAGATTTTGGAAAGGTGCAGAAGTCATAGGGTAGTAGTCATGGGCGACTTTAACTTCCCAAATATTGAGTGGAAACTCTTTAGATCAAATAGTTTGGATGGGGTGGTGTTTGTGCAGTGTGTCCAGGAAGCTTTTCTAACACAGTATGTAGATTGTCCGACCAGAGGAGGGGCAATATTGGATTTAGTACTGGGTAATGAACCAGGGCAAGTGATAGATTTGTTAGTGGGGGAGCATTTTGGAGATAGTGACCACAATTCTGTGACTTTCACTTTAGTAATGGAGAGGGATAGGTACGTGCAACAGGGCAAGGTTTACAATTGGGGGAAGGGTAAATACGATGTTGTCAGACAAGAATTGAAGTGCATAAGTTGGGAACATAGGCTGGCAGGGAAGACACAAGTGAAATGTGGAACTTGTTCAAGGAACAGGTGCTACGTGTCCTTGATATGTATGTCCCTGTCAGGCAGGGAAGAGATGGTCGAGTGAGGGAACCATGGTTGACAAGAGAGGTTGAATGTCTTGTTAAGAGGAAAAAGATGACTTATGTAAGGCTGAGGAAACAAGGTTCAGACAGGGCATTGGAGGGATACAAGATAGCCAGGAGGGAACTGAAGAAAGGGATTAGGAGAGCTAAGAGAGGGCATGAACAATCTTTGGCGGGTAGGATCAAGGAAAACCCAAAGGCCTTTTACACATATGTGAGAAATATGAGAATGACTAGAGCGAGGGTAGGTCCGATCAAGGACAGTAGCGGGAGATTGCGTATTGAGTCTGAAGAGATAGGAGAGGTCTTGAACGAGTACTTTTCTTCTGTATTTACAAATGAGAGGGGCGATATTGTTGGAGAGGACAGTGTGAAACAGATTGGTAAGCTCGAGGAAATACTTGTTAGGAAGGAAGATGTGTTGGGCATTTTGAAAAACTTGAGGATAGACAAGTCCCCCGGGCCTGACGGCATATATCCAAGGATTCTATGGGAAGCAAGAGATGAAATTGCAGAGCCGTCCTCACTGTCAACAGGGGTGGTACCAGGGGATTGGAGAGTGGCGAATGTCGTGCCCCTGTTCAAAAAAGGGACTAGGGATAACCCTGGGAATTACAGGCCAGTTAGTCTTACTTCGGTGGTAGGCAAAGTAATGGAAAGGGTACTGAAGGATAGGATTTCTGAGCATCTGGAAAGACACTGCTTGATTAGGGATAGTCAGCACGGATTTGTGAGGGGTAGGTCTTGCCTTACAAGTCTTATTGAATTCTTTGAGGAGGTGAGCAAGCATGTGGATGAAGGTAAAGCAGTGGATGTAGTGTACATGGATTTTAGTAAGGCATTTGATAAGGTTCCCCATGGTAGGCTTATGCAGAAAGTAAGGAGGCATGGGATAGTGGGAAATTTGGCCAGTTGGATAACGAACTGGCTAACCGATAGAAGTCAGAGAGTGGTGGTGGATGGTAAATATTCAGCCTGGATCCCAGTTACCAGTGGCGTACCGCAGGGATCAGTTCTGGGTCCTCTGCTGTTTGTGATTTTCATTAATGACTTGGATGAGGGAGTTGAAGGGTGGGTCAGTAAATTTGCAGACGATACGAAGATTGGTGGAGTTGTGGATAGTGAGGAGGGCTGTTGTCGGCTGCAAAGAGACATAGATAGGATGCAGAGCTGGGCTGAGAAGTGGCAGATGGAGTTTAACCCTGAAAAGTGTGAGGTTGTCCATTTTGGAAGGACAAATATGAATGCGGAATACAGGGTTAACGGTAGAGTTCTTGGCAATGTGGAGGAGCAGAGAGATCTTGGGGTCTATGTTCATACATCTTTGAAAGTTGCCACTCAAGTGGATAGAGCTGTGAAGAAGGCCTATGGTGTGCTCGTGTTCATTAACAGAGGGATTGAATTTAAGAGCCTTGAGGTGATGATGCAGCTGTACAAAACTTTGGTAAGGCCACATTTGGAGTACTGTGTACAGTTCTGGTCGCCTCATTTTAGGAAGGATGTGGAAGCTTTGGAAAAGGTGCAAAGAAGATTTACCAGGATGTTGCCTGGAATGGAGAGTAGGTCTTACGAGGAAAGGTTGAGGGTGCTAGGCCTTTTCTCATTAGAACGGAGAAGGATGAGGGGCGACTTGATAGAGGTTTATAAGATGATCAGGGGAATAGATAGAGTAGACAGTCAGAGACTTTTTCCCCTGGTGGAACAAACCATTACAAGGGGACATAAATTTAAGGTGAAAGGTGGAAGATATAGGAGGGATATCAGAGGTAGGTTCTTTACCCAGAGAATAGTGGGGGCATGGAATGCACTGCCTGTGGAAGTAGTTGAGTCGGAAACATTAGGGACCTTCAAGCAGCTATTGGATAGGTACATGGATTATGGTAAAATGATATAGTGTAGATTTATTTGTTCTTAAGGGCAGCACGGTAGCATTGTGGATTGCACAATGCTTCACAGCTCCAGGGTCCCAGGTTCGATTCCGGCTTGGGTCACTGTCTGTGCGGAGTCTGCACGTCCTCCCCGTGTCTGCGTGGGTTTCCTCCGGGTGCTCCGGTTTCCTCCCACAGTCCAAAGATGTGCAGGTTAGGTGAATTGGCCAATGATAAATTGTCCTTCATGTCCAAAATTGCCCTTGGTGTTGGGTGGAGGTGTTGAGTTTGGGTAGGGTGCTCTTTCCAGGAGCCAGTGCAGACTCAAAGGGCCAAATGGCCTCCTTCTGCACTGTAAATTCAATGATAATCTATGATTAATCTAGGACAACGGTTCGGCACAACATCGTGGGCCGAAGGGCCTGTTCTGTGCTGTATTTTCTATGTTCTATGTTCTATGTTAGGCTCTGGAGGTTACACTGGAAATCTAACCCTAAGAGAGTGGGAGTGCAGAGTTGGGGAAGGACATAAAGCCTATAATTCTTAAACTCCCTCCCTTGCACCGTTAGGTTCACGATGCAGAACCCCTTGATCTCTACGGAATGGGATCCCGCTGCCAATCTTTTGGGTGCTCGGACGAATGGAAAGAAAACAGCGTCTTACCGTATCCGGGTGGATAAAACTTTCCGTGCTCCCAGAGTCGATTAGGCATGGCGTTGCGTACCCATTGACTAGCACCGTTGTTGTTGCCGTTTGGAGCGTCCGGGGCCGCGATTATTCCAGGGTCACCGAAGCCAGTCTAGGTTGCTGCACCGTGGCGTTTTCTTCCGGCCCCGTGGAGCCGTCTATGCTGGGGTCCTTGGCAATCAGCCAAGATGGCGGCGTCCATGGATCGCACACGGTCGGGGGTGGACAAAATGGCCGCCCCCATGGGTCGCACGTAGCCGAGGGGGGTCACAAGATGGCGGCACCCATCCTCCCCGCGGTGTGTCCGGGACCCAAAATGGTGGCGCCCGCGGGCCGCACATGGATCACTGGGGGGGGTTGAGTCTACTGTCCCCGTTCTCCCCTGGAGATTACGGCGACCCCCCGGGACTGGCACACCACTGCGTAATGCCCCTTTTTGCCGCAGCTCTTACAAATAGCTGAGCGGGCCGGGCAGCGCTGCCGGGGGTGTTTCGCCTGCCCACCGGGATGGTCTGGTGCTCTAGCCGCGCAGGCATGCGGGGGGGTGGGGGGTGCCGGGGAGTCGGTCGCAACGGGGGTCCACGGAGCCCAAGGGGCTGCCGCGCGGTCGGGGCCGTAGGCGCGGGCATTTATGAGGCCACGTCGAGGGAGGCCGCAAGGGCCCGTTCCTCTGTGAGTCCTAACGAGTCTCTCTCTAACAGTCTTTGGCGAATTTGAGAAGAAGACATGCCTGCCACAAAAGCATCCCTGATTAGGAGCTCCGTGTGCTCGATCGCGCTCACCGTCGGGCAGTTGCAGTTCCTTCCCAAAATCAACAGTGCGCTGTAGAACACGTTGAGCGATTCTCCGGGGATTTGCCGTCTCGTCGCGAGTTGGTGGCGTGCGTAGACCTGGTTTATGGGCCGAATGTAGACTCCTTTCAGCATGGAGAGCGCCGTCAGGAAATCTTCCGTGTCTTCGATGAGCGTGTAGATCTCCGGGCTCACCCTGGAATGCTGGACCTGCATTTTCTGATCTTCCGTGGTCCGGCCGGGGGCCGTTCGAAGGTAACCTTCGAAGCATGCTAGCCAGTGTTTAAACACGGCCGCTGAGTTTGCTGCATGGGGGCTGATTCGCAGACACTCCGGGGCGATCCGGAGCTCCATAGTCTTTTTAAACTTGCTTAATAAATTGTCGCGCAACAATTACTCACTCAAGTCGAGAAGTGATGAAGTCACTCGAGGCTTTATTAAGCAAGACTTGTTCCCCAGCAGCTCAGTTACAGAATGCGGCTGCTGGGAGAACTCGGGCTCTTATACTCCGTCTTTCTGGGCGGAGCCATCAGGCGGCAGATCCAACCAGGACCCGGGACCTGTCAGCCAATAGCCTCTCGGCTTCACAGGTACCGTACTACCCCTAATACATACCACCACAACCCTTACCAACTTTTACAAATGCACCATAGAAAGCATCCTATCTGGCTGCATCACAGCCTGGTATGGCAACTGCTCGGCCCAGGACCGCAAGAAACTTCAGAGAGTCGTGAACACTGCCCAGTCCATCACATGAACCTGCCTCCCATCCATTGACTCCATTTACACCTCCCGCTGCCTGGAGAAAGCGGGCAGCATAATCAAAGACCCCTCCCACCCGGCTTACTCACTCTTCCAACTTCTTCCATCGGGCAGGAGATACAGAAGTCTGAGAACACGCACGAACAGACTCAAAAACAGCTTCTTCCCCACTGTTACCAGACTCCTAAATGTCCCTCTTATGGACTGACCTAATTAACACTACACCCTGTGTGCTTCATCCGATGCCGGTGCTTATGTAATTACATTGTATATGTTGTGTTGCCCTATTATGTATTTTCTTTTCTTCCCTTTTCTTCCCATGTACTTAATGATCTGTTGAGCTGCTCGCAGAAAAATACTTTTCACTGTACCTCGGTACACGTGACAATTAACAATCCAATCCAATCCAACACAGACAGACACACACACACACAGACATGCACAGACAGACATGCACAGATGCACACAGGCACACAAACAGGCACGCACAGACACAGGCAGCCAAACGCACACAGGCACACAGAGTCACATACGGAAAAACACATACACACTGACAGACACACACACATAGACACACGCACAGAGACACGCACAATTTGGCAGAATGTGGATTTAGGCCCACAGATCTACGGAACAGGTGTGCTGATGGACATAGTTGGGAGAGAGAGGAGGAAAACTTTGGATCCGGAGTCAAATTGTAAACACCGCTATAGATGGTTCAGATTGCGACCGTTCCATTGAAAGTCACAAAACTGACCTTTTCATTTCCTTTAGCATCAATGTACCAATAAAGCAGATATCACCATTTGTCTAATCTCCCCACAGTAACCCAGCTACTAGCTCACCTCTGTGTGTTGTCATGTCAATGAGTTGAAAGGCCACCTGTGCAGCCCTCAATGCTCCTTCCACAGCAGCCTCTGGAGAACCAACAAACGTATAAACAGTCCGATTGGTGGAGGGACCAGGATCCACGTCCAATAATGAACAGCCATCAGTCTGTGAAATGGCGTCAGCAATGGCATCAATAACCTACCGGGGAGAATTAATGAAACCCATTCATTCTGAGGCACAAGGAGAACCAGTTACAGGTAAAATAGTGCAAAAACAATGTGGAACTTTCAAACGCAAGGTGACCTGGATACAAGCTAGCAATACGCTCCACAGAAATCCAGGAGAGTCCTTGCCCTCCCCTGCCATCTTCCCGCCTCCACATCGTTTAAACCTGTAGAAGGCCACCCCACCCTGTTGCCAATTGAGAACTTTAAGTGGGAAATTAGTACTCACTTAAGGGCTTCATCCCACTGCCACTGGTATTAACCCAGTGACCTGTAAAATAAAATAAAAATTAACGTAATGAGAGGTGGGGGAGGGGGTTCACCATGTGGACAGAACAATAAGCAAACCCTTGTGTGTGGCACTGCTTGAGGGCTTCATTGAGTGTTCCCTTGTTCAAAGACACTCAGTGTCTGGCTGAGGGACCTGGCATTGGATTTGGTGGGGTTGGGGGGTGTATAAAAGCGACTCTCCTGCCCTTACTGCCACGCCTGAATCGTTGCTATGGACTTGAAATGATCCTGAATCTGTAAAGTATACAACCTTGCCAGAGAAAACCATCTGCAACTCAGGATGAAGAAGTACCAAAACAAAACCCTGAATTTCAGAAAGACATTAACTAGACGTCATCCCCGTGTATCAAAGATCCTTTATCTTTTTATTTTATTAATATGTACTCGCCCTCTCAACCAACCTTTCCCCTCTGTACTGTTTGTCTTTGTGTGTATAGACAGTGGGGGTAGGTGGAAGGGGGTGTTGGGAAAGGGGTATTAGATGGTTAGTTACATTTTCTGTCAGTTTAATTATAATACTGCATTTAATAAAAGGTTACATGTGCTAAAGTGTCTGCAGTTTTTTGGGCTCAACCAATGACCTCAGATATTTAAAATAAAATCTCATTTCACCTGTGCTGTGACCCTGGGGCCCGTGGGGCTGGATTGTGACACCTGTCCTCCCCATGTAATCACTTTAGCTCATTATTGATCTATGTTTTTTTTTAAATATTTTTATTCAAAATTTTAAAATATTACCATTTAAAGCATACAACAGTACAAAATGAAACCAACACAAACCCCCAATCCGCACCCCCCCCCCCCGACACCCTAACCAACCCCCTCCTTACTCCCTCCTTTCCCCCCCACCTCCCCCCGAAGCAGTTGACGGTAACAGGAGGCGGGATTCTCCCCTACCCGGCGGGGCGGGGGGGTCCTGGCGGAATGGAGTGGCGGGAACCACTCCGGCGTCGGGCCGCCCCAAAGGTACGGATTTCTCCGCACCTTTAGGGGCCAAGCCCTCACCTTGAGGGGCTAGCCCCCGCTGGAGTGGTTGGCGTGCCGCCAGCCGGCGGGAAAGGCCTTTGGCGCCACGCCAGATGGGGCCGAAAGAAATTCGTCGGGCGGCGGACGTCCTCGCATGCGCGGGAGCGTCAGCGGCTGCTGATGTCATCACCGCGCATGTGCAGGGGGGCCATGGTGAAGGCCGTGGTCGAGGCGGAGGGAAAAGAGTGCAACCAAGGCACAGGCCCGTCTGCGGATCGGTGGGCCCCGATCGCGGGCCAGGCCACCGTGGGGGCACCCCCTGGGGCCAGATCGGCCCGCGCCCCCCCCAGGACCCCGGAGCCCGCCGGCGCCGGCTAGTCCCGCCGATAAGAGAGGTGGTTTGATCCTCGGCGGCGGGACAGGCATTCCAGCAGCGGGACTTCGGCCCATCGCAGGCCGGAAAATCGCCAGGTGGGGGGGGCCCGCCGACCAGCGCGGTGCGATTCCCGCCGCCGCCGAATATCCGGTGCCGGAGCTGAGGCGGGATTCTCTGACCCCCCCCCCCCCCCCCGCCCCCCCGCCGGGTCGGAGAATCGCCGGGGGCTGGCGTGAATCCCGCCCCCGCCGGTTGCAAAATTCTCCGGCACCGGATATTCAAAAACAAACCCGATCTCTTATGGAACTCCTCACTCACCCCGCTCAGGGCAAATGTCACCTTTTCCAAGTGCAAGAACTCCATTAATCCCCCAGCGACACCGAGGCACAGGGTGGAGAAACTGACTTCCACCCCAACAGGACTTGCCTGCGAGTGATCAACGAGGCAAAGGCTAAAACATCTGCCCCTGCTCTCGTCTGCAACTCCGGCAAGTCCGAAACCCCGAATGTGGCCCCCAGGGTACTGAGCTCTAAATCCACATGCACGATCGCCGACCTGGTGCTGAAGAACGACCCCCAAAACGTCTCCAACTTCAGGCAGGACAAAAACATATGTATCTGATTAGCTGGGCCCCTCCCACACTGCTCACAAATATCCTCCACCCCTCGCACAACCGGCTCATCCTCGACTTTATCGGATGCGCCCTATGCATTACCTTAGCTTTATCAACTCCACCTCGCACACGCGATTGAGGCATTCACCTTCCGCAACACCTGACACCACAGCCCATCCTCCGGGGCCATCCCATCTCCTCCTGCCACTTGACCTTAACCCCCTCCAGAGACGCCATATCCTCCCCCCAAATCCTCTCAAAATTTGCCGAGATGCCCCCCCCCCCCCCATCCCCCACAGTCTCAGCACCGACAGCACCCCGTCCAACAATGAGGAAGGCGGTGCCATCGGATAAGTCAGAAAACCTTTTTCACAAAATCCCCCACTTATATGTACCTGAAAGCTTCCCTGGGCGGGATCCCAAACTCGCAAAGCACCCTTCTAAAAACAAGTCCTTCAGTTCCATCACCCCTCATTCCTCCCATCCCATTGTGGGGCAGCCCCACGCCGTCGGGAAACCCCCGGGCACCGGCCTAATGGAGAATCCCGCCGGCGGAGAATCCCGGTCAATGTGTCCAGTCCCCAGTTTTAACACCCCGTATTTCAATTAACACAAATTTGGAAAGCAAAGCTCAATCCACCATTGTCAGCATGGTTTTATAAAGGGTAAGTCATGCTTGACAAACTTGTTTGAATTCTTTGAGGGCGTAACCAGCAACTCACCACCACCTGCTGAAGGGCAATTAGGGATGGGCAATAAATGCTGGCCTAACCAGCGATGCCCATATCCCGTAAATGAATAATAAATAAAAAGGTGGATAATGGGGAACCTGTGGATGTGGTATATCCAGACTTCCAGAAAGCATTTGCCACATCCAGAAGTGGGATCGCAAGGGATTGGAGGTGAAGTACTGGATTGGTTTGAGGATTGGCTGACTGACAGAAAGCAGAGGGCTGGGATAAATTAGTCCTTCTCTGGCTGGCAAACTGTAACTAGCGGGGCAGAGGTCAGTCCTCGGACATCAACTGTTTACTATCTATATAAATTATCTGCAAATGGGACAGAGCACAACTTAGAAAAATTTGTGGATGATACTAAAATAGGTGGGAAAGCAGGCAGTGAAGAAGATAAAGATTTTACAGACAGATATAGATGGCAGATGGAGTTTAATCTGGATAAGTGCGAGGTTATCCATTTTGGTGAAAAAATAGAAAGGCAAGTTATTATCTGAATGGAAAGCAGATTCAAAATGCGTCTGGGCCGAGGAATCTGGGTGTCTTTGTTCATGAATCGCAGAAAATCGATATGCAGAACATGGTAATAAAAAAGGCAAATGGCATTTGCAAAGGACTGGAGTATAAAAGTAGAGAAGTGTTGTATAGGGTGTTGGTGAGACCTGGGGCTGGATTCTCCGATTTTGAGGCTATGTCCGGAGGATCCATGGTGCGGCACCGATCCTCCGACCAGTGAGGTGTTAGCAACCGCGCCACGTAAAACGCGACCTGGCAGCGGTCGTGCCATACATCTTGGCACTGGCCGCGCGCGGACCCAACCTGCCAAATAGTGCCCCACTGGACATCTCCTGGCCACTCCCCACCAGTCTCTGCCCAGCTCTCGTCGAAGCTCACCCCCCCCCCCCCACCCCCCCCCCCCGCTCCGGCTAGCAACACGGCTCCCGCCTCACTGTGGCGGCACTGGACACAATCCGCAGCCGCCATGCTGGGTTCCCAACCGCTGAGACCACACTTCAACCGCGCGGCCGGGAACTTCGGCCATCGGGGGCGGAGCATCAGGAGACGGCCTTCAGGTGTCGTCCTGAGACCATCCCAATGGCATGGGGAGCGCAACGCAATGACACTGCTTTGGAGTGGGCGTAGCATACGCAACCCGCGTAAAACAGGCACCACACCCGATTCAGTCGTAAAAATGGATTGTCCACCCGATTGCCAATTACGAAATCGGTGTTGGGAAACGGAGAATTCTGCCCCACATCTGGAGTATTATGTACAGTTTTGGTCCCCTTATTTGAGGAAGGATGTGGTGGCATTGGAGGCAGTTCAGAGGAGGTTCACCAGATTGATTCCGGGGGTGAAAGGATTCTTTTTTTAGAAGATATTTAATTCAGGCATTTATAATTTTATCACTTTTAAACAGAAAAATCCAAAAAAGACCAAAAACCCACAATGACAAAGCCCCCCCGCCACCCCACCCCCGCAAACACAGACCCCAACCACTATGGCTGATCTCTTCCTGGTCTCAAATCCACCTTCCCAACTGGTCCCCATATCTCCAAAACGTCGGCCTCTCTTCCCCCATTGGGCGCCCAGATCTTCCAACACTCCGAATATCGCCACCTCTGGACTCGGAGTCACCCTCCCTTCCAGGACCTCAGACATGACATCCGCAAATCCCTTTCAAACGCCCCTCAACCTCGGACACGCCCAGAACATGTGCACATGGTTCATAGGACATCCCCCACAACGCCCACACCTGTCCTCCACCTCCTCAAAAAACCTGCTCACCTGGGCCACAGTCATATGAGCCCTGTGGACGACCTTGAACTGGACCAGGCTGAGCCTGGAACACGACAAGGCGCATTCCCTCTCCGCAGGTCCTCCTCCCATAACCCAGCCTCCAGCTCTGCACCCAGGTCCTGGTATACATGAATCTCGCCACCTTCTCAGGCCTGGCACACCTCATGATACGCTTCTTATCAAGGAACTGATGCAACCGCATCGCCATCACCCTCAGCCGCTCGCCCCCCTGGGGCTTGCGCATCGGCGCCCTGTGGGCTCGATCCACCTCCAACGGCCTGTCGAACGCACCTTCCCCAAGCAGCTTCTCCAGCACCTTCCCCACGCACGCACCAGCATCCGCTCCTTTGCACCCCTCCGGCAGACCCATGATCCGAATGTTCTGTCTGCGTGACCGGTTCTCCAGATCCTCCACCTTCTCCTGCAGTCGCTTCTGCTGGTCCCGCATCAGTCCCATCTCCACTGCCATCGAGGCAAACTGATCTTCATGATTCCCCCACCAGCCCCTGGGCTGCCACTCTCATCTCAACGTGGTCAACCACCGCCTTGATCGAGTCCAACGCCTGGGCCAGGTCCTCCAAACGTTCCTTCCGTTGCTGGGTGAACTTCCCGTTCAAGAAGTTCACCAGCTGCTCCGTCAACCACTGAGCCGGCAGGGCTGAACCCTGCCCCTCCGCCATCTCCGCGTGTGTTGCCAGCACCATACCCGCTCCAACCAACTAATTTCCTCTTTTTTAGGCACTTCTGTCCGCAACTCCATAAACTACAAAGATATGGGGAACAGTTGTGGAGGTGGATTTGAGACCAGGAAGAGATCAGCCATGATGTGATTGAATGGTGGAGCAGGCTCGAAGGGGGGGGGGGGTACCAGTTCCATCAGCTCAGTAAACAAGTTGCACAACTTGGCCCGCGGCAGAAAACAAGCAATATCTATGAGTCTGAGTTTTCACAGCAGTGTCGCCACACTCCAGATAGCCTGGTCAAGGAGGTTCGTTCATTTTAACCTATTATGGCACTCGCCAACATTGAGGGCATTTAAAAGTTTATTGGATAAGCATATGGATGATAATGGCATAGTGTAGGTTAGATGGCTTTTGTTTCGGTGCAACATTGTGGGCCGAAGGGCCTGTACTGCGCTGTATCGTTCTATGTTCTATATGTTCTATGTTCAATCTGTTTACTGTATAAGAAACATTTACAGATGAACTTTCAGATTCTTCAATTCCCGATTAATAACTGCACATTCTGTCAGGCACTTTTCCACCATTAATTATTAACCAACAATCTATGAGGTATGTGTATTTCTGATGTATAATCCCAGTTTCCTAGGATTCCTGTGTATCCATTATTACTTAACATTCCTCCTCCAAAATGTGTGCTTGTGATTTGCATCATGTCCTTATAAATCTCTGTTTTGTTATGCTCTTGACATAGCATAAGCTGCTTCCTTGATGTGCACTCTGACAAAGGAAGGTTCAGACTTGGAGATAGCTGTAACACGTTTATTAAACTATTAATGATTCTCCTACTTGGATTCGATGCTACTGTTAATCCTTCTATAGCTACTCAGACTGTCGAACCAGTCTGCTACAATCCACGTGGTGGGTGTGATGTTCAATCAACCCTGTGTCTGTACTCACTGAGTATCTCCACTGGAAAGAGACTGAGCATGTGTGCTGTGTCCTTTTATATGGGTTGGTGTAATGCCCTCCTGTGGTAGTGTCACCTCTATGTGTATCGTGAATGCCCATTGGTCGTGTCCTATCTTACTGACCTATTGGTTGACTGTCTGTGTGTCATGTCTCTGGTGCTCCCTCTAGTGTCTAGCTAGGTGTAGTGTATTTACATTAACCCTTTGTGTACTTACAGTGATGTATATCACCACAACCTCCTCTGGTAAACTTTATGTGCGTTGTGATAATGGATACTCGTGTTGGGGAATTCAGGCATCACTATCAACGCCATCCACAGTTCTGAGACAGAGGGTGAGTTCTCTGCCCACCACCCCCCGGCCGGATGTTTCTTGGCAGTGGCAGGCGGCAGGCCCTTCGCAGGCAGCGGGATTCTCTGCTTCTGCCACTGTCAATGGGAATTCCCATTGAAGCCACCCCATGCTGCCGGGAAACCCGCAGGCGGGGTTGCACTACCGATGAGACCAGAACATTCTGCCACCAGCAAGCCATCGGAGAATTATGGCCAGACTGTGAGCCAGTTAGAGTAAAGCAACCTACCAAACATTCCAAGAGGAAGTGCAGCATAGGTTGCAGCTCCTCCAGACTGCCCCATCACTTTTTCCATGTCCACTTTGGCAGGAAAAATAGAGATTGAAAATCTCAGTGGTACAGAGGGATCTGTGTACAGTTTGGTCTCTTTATTTGAAGGATATAATTGCATCAGCAGCAGTTCAGGGGCGGCACAGGAGCACAGTGGTTAGCACTGTTGCTTCACAACTCCAGGGTCCCAGGTTCGATTCCCAGCTGGGTCACTGTCTGTGCGGAGTCTGCACGTTCTCCCCGTGTCTGCGTGGGTTTCCTCCGAGTGCTCCGGTTTCCTCCCAAAATCCAAAGACCTGCAGGTTAGGTAGATTGATCATGCTAAATTGCCCTTAGTGTCCAAAAAGGTTAGGTGAGGTTACTGGGTTACGGGGATAGTGTGGAGGCGTGGGCTTAAGTAGGGTGCTCTTTCCAAGGGCCGGTGCAAACTCGATGGGACGAATGACCTCCTTCTGCACTGTAAATTCTATGATTCTATGAGAAAGTTCACTTGACTCATTCCTGGGATTAAGGGCTTATTTTATGATGAAGGATTGAACAAGTTGGGCCATTACCTAGTGGGGTTTAGAAGAACGAGAGGTAATCTTATTGAAACATACAATCCTGAGGGGACTTTGATAAGATGGAGGCTAGAATGAGGAGACACAATTGAAGAATCAGGAAAAGATGGAGATGAGGACGCTTTGCTCTCAGAGGGTCATTAGTCTGTGGAACTCTCTTCCCCAGAAAGCAGTGGAGGCTGGGTCATTGAAATCCTTCAAAGCTGAGTTTGATAGATCTTTGATGTGGAAATAGAACATAGAACGTAGAACATACAGTGCAGAAGGAGGCCGTTCGGCCCATCGAGTCTGCACCGACCCACTTAAGCCTATCCCCGTAACCCAATAATCCCTCCTAACCTTTAAGATGCCGGTTTTGGACTGGGATGAGCACAGTAAGAAGTCTCACAACACCAGGTTAAAGTCCAACAGGTTTATTTGAAATCACGAGCTTTCGGAGCACTGCTCCTTCATCAAGGGAAATCAGGGGAAATCCATCTGATCAGGTGACTTCACCTGAGGAAGGAGCAGCGCTCTGAAAGCTTGTGATTTCAAATAAACCTGTTGGACTTTAACCTAGTGTTGTGAGACATCTTACGATACACAATGAGTCAAGGGCTATGGGGATAGGCAGGAAAGTGGAGTTGAGATCACAACCAGACCATCCATCATCTTACTGAATGACAGAGCATGTTCAACGGACTGAATAGTTTACACCTGCTCCTAAATCCTATGTCCTAGTCCCTAAGTTCTATCAAACCTTCTCAGGACAGATGCATCACAGATTAGATATATAGTAAAGCTTTCTCCACACTGTTCCATCCAACTCTCTCAGGGCACTTACAGCATGTGTTAGATACAGAATAAATCTCCTTGACACAGACTACTTCAGTTTCTTTCCTCTCTTAACTAGTAATTTTCTCCCTCTAACCTGCGTTCCTGAAGATATTGGTTCATTGCTGAGGGAATTAGCGGAGTCCTGATATTCTGCCAAGTGGTTATTTGTGTGCTGAGAGTCACTGTTCAGATGCCCTCAGTCTGATCTCAATTCGGCTCATATTACAAGAATGGTTTGTTGCCAAAGACACAAATGGCAACTGCTGTCTCCGCGGTGTGTCAAATCTTTCTGGTCTATTCTTAACCTCTCTACAGTCTTAGATATGGTGAACCACATCATCATCTGCCTAACCTCCATTGTCCATCTGGGATTGCTCTTATCTGCTTTCACCCTTCACAGTCAGATTACAGTCACTGCTTCTCCATCAATGGCCTTTCTTTCCGATTGCTACTTCTGTAGGACATCTCAGCCAAGGATTTATCCTCGTTTCCCTCATTCACACACTGTTCCCCAACAACAGCAACCACAGGACTGGTATAAATGCAACATTGTCCACTTGCAGCTTTAACTTAAACCCTCCAGCTGTTAAATCTTTAAATATCAATTACATTTCCTCCAGACTCCCTTCCAGGCCTCCCATGTCCATAAAACCAATGTGCCCAAATCTCTGCCTCACATACCCTCTCCTATAATAAATCATACACTATAACATTGCAGAGTCTGGTCTAAATATTCAGAAGCCTGGAGCGGGTCCCTGGCTTTGCCAAAATGGTGCCAGAGGTTCGAGTCTGGAAGTCCTGCTCCGGAACAACGCATCCGGCACAGAGAGAGCGTTGTGGGAATGTTGTCATATTGTACTTCGCACATTCATTGACAGAGGCAAATGCAGCTGCCTTCTGTCAAATCGATTTTTGCTAGTGGTATGTCCAAACATGACTTTTGGTGAGGCGATCTACCGGCTGCATCACGCCCTCGTTCAGGCGAACGGGGTGCAAAACAGCCGGTAGATGCCAGGAAAGACCTTTTCCGGGATCTACCCGGCTTGAAGCGCCTTGCAAAATCTAATGCGAACTTGCAAGATTTTGCGATCTGGATCCCGCCCATTATGGGCAGGATCAGTATTTGGCAAATCTGTATATTAGAGTGAGTATTATATGCTCTCTAATATGCACTTGCCTGATCTACTCGAGGTGTTAAGATCTAACCCCTTCGCTTCGGAGACCTTAGGTGAGCACCGGTCAGTACTATTCCTCACAAATGGGAACCAGGCGGAATGGCACTTGTGGGGGGGGGGGGGGTCTCCCAGGGGATTGGAGGTACTGGGTGGTTGGCCTCCGGCAAGGTGGCACCCTGGCATGGCTGGTGCCACTTGGGCACCTTGGCTTTGCCACCCTGGCAATGCCACATGAGTGCCAGGCTGGCAGTGCCAACATGCCAGGCTGTCATTGTGCCTACGTTGGGGATCAGGCCTGGGAGTGCCGTGCCCATCTAAAGTGGCATGGGGGGGCCCCGAGGACCCTCTTATAAGTGAGTTGGGGCTTGGGGGGGGGTCCAAGGGTCGGATTGGGGGGGGAAAGAGATAAGGGTGCCATTTTTAAAATGACGTCCTCCTGCACTGAGGAGTTCTGGCGAGCTGAGCTCCTCAGTGCATGAGACGCGACGATGTGCGGCCTCGGCGTGGCATTCCCCGGAGACCTCAGAGTGCAACAGAGTCCCATTCGATAGCGTGGTTTTTCTTGGCGTTGCGAGCGCGGAGAAATACTCGGCTAAATGTGCTGAATGCGGAACTCTGTTACAATTCGGTTAGATCATGCCCATCAACATTCAACCTATTCGGGGAATGTCTAAAGCTGCCTGAGGTAGGATGCCGTTTTGGAAAGGTCAAGGAACACTTTGGGAGAGATTAGGTGCCTGTTGTGAGAAGTAAATTGCCTCTTTGAAGAGATCAAGTGCCCTTTGAGATTGTTAAAAGTAGACATGAATGTGCAGCAAAAAGTGGATCAACTCATTGGATTGCCAAGCTGTTACGGCAGCTGCCAAGCTGTCAAGGGAACTGTCAAGGCAGCTGTGACAGGAATTGTCAAGGGAATAGTTAAGCTATTAAGGATTTTCCTTCCCTTCCCTTCAGCAGCTCCACCCTCTCCCGCAGCTCTTCCAGACTTGTCAACCTCTCCTCCAGATATAAATCCCTCGCCATCACCATCCCCACCTCTCTCCACCTCCTGTACATGCCATCCGTCTCCCCCGGCTTAAACCCATGGTTCCCACACAGCGGTGTCAGCACAGACACATCTTAAAGTGTCTCCTCAACTGGTTCCATGCCCTAATCGTGAACTGTACCACTGGGCTCACTGTGTACCTCCTTGGTGCCAGCGGAAGTGCCACTGTCACCATGGCCCTCAGGCGAGACCCCCTACAGGACTCCTCCTCCATCCTAACCCACTCTAACTCTTCTCCTGCCCACCACCTCACCTTCTCCGCATTTGTTGCCCAATAGTACTGCAACAGGTTTGGTAGTGTCAACCCCCTTTCATTCAGAAGGTGAGGAGGCATGGGATACAGGGAAATTTAGCTTACTGGATACAGAATTGGCTGGCCGAAAGAAGATAGCGAGTGGTAGTGGATGGAAAGTATTCCGCCTGGAGGTCGGTGACCAGTGGGGTCAAGGTCCCGCAGGGATCAGTTCTGGGACCTCTGCTCTTTGTGGTTTTTATAAATGATTTGGATGAGTAAGTGGAAGGGTGGGTTAGTACGTTTGCCAATGACACAAAGGTTGGTGGAGTTGTAGATGGTGTCGAGGGCTGTTGCAGGTTACAACAGGACATTGACAGGATGCAGAGCTGGGCTGAGGAAGTGGCAGATGAAGTTCAACCTAGATAAATGTGAAGTGATTCATTTTCGAAGGTCGAATTTGAATGCTGAATACAGGGTTACAGGAAGGATTCTTAAGTGTGGAGGAACAGAGGGATCTTGGAGTCCACGTGCATAGATCCCTCAAAGTTGCCACCCAGGTTGATAGGGTTGTTAAGAAGGCGTATGGTGTGTTGGCTTTCATTAACAGGGGGATTGACTTTAAGAGCTGCGACATTTTGCTGCAGCTTTATAAAACCCTGGTTACACCACACTTGGAATAGTGTGTCCAGTTCAGGTTGCCTCATTATAGGAAGGATGTGGATGTTTTGGAGAGGGTACAGAGGAGATTTACCAGGATGCTGCATGGACTAGAGGGCATGTCTTATGAAGAAAGGTTGAGGGACCTAGGGCTTTTTTATGAAGAAGGAAGAGAGGTGACATGATAGAGGCATGGATAGAGTGGATAGCCACAGACCTTTCCCCAGGGTGGAAATGGCTGTCATGAGGGGACATAATTTTAAGGTGATTGGAGGAAGGTATAGGGGAGATGTCAGAGGTAGGTTCTTTACAGAGAGAGTGGTGGGTGTGTGGAATGCACTTCCAGCAGAGGTGGTGGAGTCAGAGTCATTAGGGACATTTAAGCGACTCTTGGACAGGCACATGGATAGCGGTTATCAGCTTTGCTCTTGTGAGCTGGCTAACCATACACATGTTCTGGTTAGGTGTAGGTTAGGTTGATCTTAGATTAGGATAAATGGTTGGCACAACATCGTGGGCCGAAGGGCCTGTATTGTGCTATACTGTACTATGTTCAAACCCCCCTTTCTGCCTCTGCAGCAGGGCCCTCTTCACCCTAGGTACATTCCCGACCCATATGAACTCCAAAATCTGCTGCATCCAGTTTCCGGAAAAAGGCCTTCAGGATGAAGATCGGGAGGATCTGGAATACAATCAGGAACCTTGGCAGAACGTTCATTTTTACCACCTTGACCCTCCCCGCCAATGTCAGGTGTAGCCAATCCCATCTCCTAAAGTCCCCCCTAAACTCTACCACCAATGTTGTCAGGTTCCACTTATGCATTGTCAACCACCCCTCCATTCACCTGAACCCCAAATACCTGAATCTGTCTCTGGCTACCCTAAATTGCAACACTGGAAAGTTCAACTGCCTGCTTCCAGTCTTTTCAGGTATTTTCAAATTTGCCATTTTTCGTGCAAAGCTTTTTCATCTTTTCCTCTGGCGCCACGCTTTTCCCTGGTGAAGAAGATTCTGTCTCTGGCTAGACCTGATTGGGGTGGGTACGGGGGATGTATTTCGGGTATATATGGCCATTTCCTGTCAATGGATTCTGCTCTATTTAGTGAGATGAGGACAAATTGGGAGGGGGAATTGGGTCCCATTCTTAATGGTGAGGTGTGGAGTGAGGCTGAGTCTGATTTCAAGGCTTTGCATTGTACGCACTTGACCAGGGCTAGGATGAATGTTTTACCCCCTGGGTGTGAGTTTTGCTCTTGTGGGCTGGCTAACCATACACATGTTCTGGTCCTGTTCCAAGTTGATGAGCTCTGGGGCCTCTTTCTTTAACACCATGGCAACAATACTCTGTGTAGACTTGGATCCGTGTCTGCTGGTGGCCATATTTGGGGTGTTAGATTCGCCGGCTGCTCAGTTTACGGTGAAGGCAGATGTCCCCCCTCCCCTCCTTTGCCGCGTTGATAGCCCAAAGGTGAATTCTGCCTGGGTGGAGGTCTCCTGCACCACCAAATGCCTCAGCTTGGCTGGGTGGTCTCAGTTCATTTCTGCATTTGGAGAAGGTCAGGTTCACCATTGGGGTCGGTGGAGAGGTTCTACCTAAGATGGCAACAATTCTGGACATTGAGTTCAGCTTACCAGTGATGAAGATAGATCTAAGTGTGGGCTTGACTGAGGCGAAACTAAATGTGGATAGATCGCGGTGGGGAACTTGCCGACAGAACTCACGGCAAAACCCGCCACAAACGGCACTTAGGAACTTTTCAATTTGATTGCAGCCTCAGTGTAGATGCTGGGATTGAATTGCATGCTGTTCGCGTTCCCGTTGGGGGGACTATTAAGGGGAGCAATTCAGGTCATGCTAATGGGCCAGCACTCTGTCCACGTGAATTTAGAGCAATTATCATTCAGATTCGCTGAGGCTGGAACTGGCACTGGAGAGCTTGACAAGCTGGAGCTACTTATAAGCACTCCATTCCCCCACACTCTCATTTAAGCCAAGAAGATGGCACAGAGAAGAGAAGCCCCTCACTGTGAGGAGGTTCTTTCATTACGATTTGGAATACACTGCCTGATCTAGGGTGATAGAATGAGATTTGCTAGTAGCCTTCAAAAGGAAATTGGATAGAAACACTGAGGAGATTGCAGCGATATGGGAAGGAGCAGGGGGAGTAGGACTAACTGTATCGCTCTTCAAAAAGAGTTGGCACAGAGATGATGGGCTGAATGGTCGCCTTTACTGCTATTCTACTCTATGATACTCCAGTACAGGGATATCAGAACACCCGTCACTAAATAGAGAGGGAATTCCGGTCATTTTACTTTTCCCTGACCCAGGAAACAAATTATCTGAATCATCCAACCCAACTTCCATGGGAAATTGAAGCTGGGATCTCCTTTCTGTGCCCTGTACTTGCCATCTTAATCTAATGTGAGGTTTCTGCATCTTCCGTCTAATCTGCTGCTTCTAGTCTTGGCATGATATCTTGTCAATTACTGTCCAGCCACTGAAAAAAGTTCATTGAGAGCCTCACCTCCTTATTTTGCCCATTGGAAAAATTTGGCACACATTCCACAAGCTGGGCCATGGTTTTCCGAGGAACCGTCACTTCCTGCAAATAAGCAGATTGTAATAAAATCTCCTCAGAGCAAAGTTACCTGCTTCACATTGCACTCACATGTATTCATTATTGCAACTCTTACCTTTAACGTGTCCGTGTTCAGACTGCAACCTCACTGGACTTTTCCCAGTCTGTCAATCAGTTATGAAGAGGACGGCCTCCTGACATCGCCACCTGATAAATCAGAATTGGAGGCACCAACTCTTAAAGGTGCAGCCTCATCTCTAAAGAAACAACTCCAAACAGCACACTCCTAGAGCAAGAATACACATTTACTTCACTTTGGAGTTTACCTTCTATTCATTTTTACCTTTGCTCTTAATCTTGGCACCGAGCAGAGCATCACAGTCTGTGAACTTTGCACAGGTTTGTCCTTTATCTCAAGTTGCAGGAGAATATCCCAACTGTGCCCATACCACACTTCCATCTCTCAATCCAACCGTACAGGATATCTGAATAGGATTGTCAATTTAATGTCAAATTAATGGGTGGCACGGTGGCACAGTGGTTAGCACTGCTGCCTCACAGGGAACTGGGTTCAATTCCGGCCTTGGGTCACTGTCTGTGTGGACTTTGCACATTCTCCCCGTGTCTGCGTGGATTTCCTCCGGGTGCTCCGGTTTCCTCCCACAGTCCAAAGATGTGCAGGTTAGGTGGATTGGCCATGCTAAATTGCCCATTAGTGTACCAAGGTTGGGCAGGTTCAGTTATGGGGATTGGGCGGGGGAGGGGGGTCTAGGTAGGGTGCTTTTTCGGAGGGTCGGTTCATATTCGATGAGCCAAATGGCCGCCTCTGAACTGTAAGGATTGTATGATAATGGAAATTGGGGTTTTATTCCATTTTATCTGAACTTTTTCCGTTACTTTTGTTTGTTGCAAATTAAGTTGAGGTTGGCAGTATTTTGATTGGTAAGCCCAGGAGTCCGGTTTTCTTTTTAAACAGGGTCTGGTCCCTCTGCTGACATTAATCTGATTTACCAACTTGGCTTCTGGAGGAGCAGCAGGGCGAACAGCAGAAGCACGGAGACGAACTGCAGATTCTAAAATCAGATCCAATTTGTGGTGAACCACTCTACTCCTGTATTAGGGGATGTAAGGTAGGACCTGTACTACAGGTTCGCCGGTAGCCCCTGCCGGCTGGCTCCGCCCAGTAAGAGGAGTATAAATATGCGTGTCCTTCATTCAGCTGCCATTTTGCCAGCTGCAGGAGGAGGCCACGCATCTGACTGCAATAAAGACACAGTTGTACCCAACCATAGTCTTTGTGCAATTGATAGTGCATCACAATTAAAATGTATTTTCTCTCCCAATCCTTTCTACCAAAGTGCATCACCTCACACTTCTTTGTATTAAATTCCATCTGCCACTTGTCTGCCCACTCTGCCAGTCTATCTATATTCTGATGTAGTCGCTTGACATCATACACACTGTCTGCCACGCTTCCAAATTTGGTATTATCGGTAAATTTTGAAACGTTACTCTATATTCCAATATCTAAGTGATTATCAAGAAAAGCAATTTTCCTGGCACAGGTCCTTGGGCTCTGACCTCTGTCTACAAATCCTCCAGTCCCAAAAATCAACCTTTCACCACAACCCCGCTGTTATTAGTTTTTAAGCCAATTTTCTAACCAAACTCCCAATGACTCACCTCTGTCTATCTAGCCTCCTCCAGTCCTACACCCCTCTGAGATCTCTGCAATTGGTCAATTCTCACCTCTTGCACATCTCTTTAGCTCCATCACTGGGGGAACTCTATCCAAAATCTAACCTCTGGAATTCCCCCCCTAAATCACTCTGTCCCTCTACTTGCCTGCCCTCCTTAAATCCCGCCCCATCTTTTCATCACCTGTCTGAACATCCCCTCATGTGGCTGTGTTTCAGACACTTTGTGAGAACATCATCACACTCCTGTCAAACACCTTGGAGCATTTGATGACATTGAAGGTGCAAAATGCTTCTGTTTAAATGTCCTTCCTCTGTGCCAAATAACTCCTGTCTAGCAGTCTATGGGCGGGATTCTCCGCCGGCGGGATACTCCGTTTTGCCGGCGCCTGGGGGTTTCCCGACGACGTGGGGCTGCCCCACAATGGGAAACCTCATTGACCGGCCGGCGTAAGGGAGAATCCCGCCGGCGGGTCGAGGCTGAAAAGTGGCGTGGCGGGGCGGAGAACCCAACCCTATATTTCTTCTCAAGTAACTAACTGCAAATGAAAGCCCAGTGACCAGGTTAATATATTTTCCTGAGAGCACACTGTCCAGTAAATAATTGTTAATTTAAAACCACAAAAGGACAAGCTGTTGACCTTTGTTCTGTGATGTTTAGCCCAAGAGTTAATAATGGATTAAAGACTAATCATATTAACGAAATAGTCATCTTTATTTCAAAAATGGGGAAAATCACTGCAATGTTCATTGTTGGCTTCCAAGTTTTAACTTTCAGCATTCACACAGCTACACACTGCACATTTGAATATCCCCGTGTGTGAATTAGCTGCAGTCGTTTGGAGCAGTGACATCTTCCGCAGCAGATTAGGAGGGTGATGTCCTTCATTTACCGAAATGAATGAAAGCTCTGTCATCCACAATTCAATCCTTGTCCATGATTGTGAAGTTAATTTCAAACTCTGGCCTGAAACTGAATCCAGTGCCTTGGTAGATGTTCAAACGTTCATGGTTAAAGATTTACGTTTGACTGTTTCTTCTTGACAAAGAAGCAAGACAGCTAAAACACCATGGCCACCAAGCTCTCCTGCTCCTGCCAATATTACAAATTGAAGTGTTGATTGGAGCAGGAGTTGTTACTCTTATTCAGGCAGGATAAGACTGGCCAGCAGAAGCTATATAAACAGCTAAAAGCTGGACAGTGGCCAACAGCTTGTGAAGCAGCTGAATGAACCTGTGGTCTCAGTGGTAGATTGCATTTCCAGCAATGGACCACGTGTTTCCTTATTACCAATAATTGTAGCTTGGGCATTACACGATCACACACAGGGGAAAGCTACAGTTTCACAATTTACAGTTTCTTATTCACACAGGATAATACAGGAGTCCTATCCAACAACAGCTTCCACCTCCAAGTTTCACTGGTATGACCATCATCAATAAGGCACATTTCTACGAACCCTCTCTTCCTCGGGTGATGACAGTCTTGGTGGTGTGGCTTTGCAGAAGCAGTCACTTATAAAGGCACAGGTTAATCAAGGACAGTCAGCATAAATTTGTTAAGGGAAGGTCATATCTGACTGAATGTTTTGAGGAAGTAACAAGGAGGATTGATGAGGGTAGTGCAGTTGATGTGGTCTACATGGATATAAGCAAGGCTTTTGACAAGGTTTCACATGGCGGACTGTTAAAAAATAAAAGCTCATGAGATCTGGGAAATGTAGTAAGCTGGATACAGTTTTGGCTCAATGGCAGGAAACAAAAGGGTAATTGTTGATGGATGTTTTTGTGACTGGAGGAAGTGTTTTCAGTGGGGTTCTACAAGGCTCAGTACCAGGTCCCCTCCGTCTGGTATATATTAATAATTTGGACATAAATGTAGGGGAAATAATCAAGACGTTTGCAGATGTCACAAACATTGTGCAGTAGATAATGAGGATTGCTGTGGAGCGTAGAAAGGCATCATTGGAAGGTCATGAGGGCAGAAAAGTGGCAAATGGAATCCAATCCAGAGTAGTGTGAGGTGATGCATTTGGGGAGGTCAAACAAGGCAAGGAATTGGGAGAACACTGAGAGGTGTAGAGGAAGTGAAGGACCTTGAAGTAAGTGTCCACAGATCCCAGAAGGTACCAGGACAGGTCAGGAAGGTAGGTAATGCAGCACAGTGGCGCAGTGGTAGCACTGAAGTCTCACAGCGCCGAGGTCCCAGGTTCGATCCCGGCTCTGGGTCACTGTCCGTGTGGAGTTTGCACATTCTCCTCGTGTTTGCGTGGGTTTCCCCCCCACAACCCAAAAATGTGCAGTGTAGGTGGATTTGCCACACTAAATTGCCCCTTAATTGGAAAAATGAATTGGGTACTCTAAAGTTATTTTAAAAAAAGGAAGGTAGGTAATGTTGTGTATTCATAGTGATTTTAGATTTTCCTCACAGGCAGTTTTGTAGCTGAACAGGGTCACTTTAAGAGAACGATTGTGTGACGTCATCTCCATTTGCGTGGGCAAACTGGTAGACTAACATCGCAGCCTGTATTGTTAAAATCTTCCAAATAAAGCTCAACATTTTGGTTGAACCGCCAAAGCCTAAACATAAAAACTGGCCATGATGTGGAGATGCCGGCGTTGGACTGGGGTGAACACAGTACGAAGTCTTACAACACCAGGTTAAAGTCCAACAGGTTTGTTTCAATGTCACTAGCGTTCGGAGCGCTGCTCCTTCCTTCACCTGAGGAAGGAGTTGCGCTCCGAAAGCTAGTGACATCGAAACAAACCTGTTGGACTTTAACCTGTTGTTGTAAGACTTCGTACTGTCAAAACTGGCGACAAGGTAAGCAAACAGCATTTGTAGGTACCCGAAGAAATAATAAATCATCGAAATTGTCGCCACATGAGAGCTGGCGACACAGGAGCGAGTAACCCAGAAACCACCGAAACATCTGAAGGTAACAACGTTGGAGAGAACCCCTCCTTGCGCTCCGCCCTAAACAAAGTCTGTAGCCTTTCGTAGCAAGTACCCTGCAACAACAACTTTTGAGCTGGGAGTGTTGCAAAACACAGAGAGAAACAGGCCGAGCTCAGGTTTGCCTTGTTTTGGGGAGAAAGAAAGCAAGATAGTGCTAAGAATTCTCGTCACATTGTGCACACACAGGTCATTCCATAGTGAAAAACGGTGGGAGCTTTCGGCACTGTGGGACCGTTTGATGAGAATATTGGAGCTCATATGCAGAGAGATTCAACGATTTTGTTCAAACTATCAAGATAGCACCAGATGGCACTTCCGGTTGCGGCGATGACCAGCTAAGCCGCACGTTTCGGCGGCTCCAGCTTAGATGGACCTTTGGGCTCTTTTAAGAGCCCTAACGGGAATTTTTTTTCCGACGAAACCCGGTGTGGGGTGAAGCGACAGGGAGTCCCGTCCCCCCAGTGGGAAAGAAAAAGATCGGTGGCGGCAGCCAGATCTCGGAGAATCCTCGAGGGCAGCGGCAGAGGAAAGAAAGGAGCAAGATGGCGTCGGAGGGAGCCCAGGCGACATGGGGACCGAACCAGGATGAATTTTTAAGACGGTGTGTGGAGCTGCTAAAAAAGGAGGTGCAGGCCCCGATGCTACAGGCAATCGAGGGGCTTAAAGAGACACAAAAGGCCCAGGACATAGAGCTCCATGTGGTGGAGCAGAAGGTAACGGACAACGAGGACGAGATCCTGGGCCTAGCGGTCAAAATGCAGACGCACGGGGACTTCCGGGTGCGGCGATGACCAGCTAAGTCGCACGTTTCGGCACCTCCCGTTTCAACGGACTTTTAGGCTCTTATCGGGAGCCCCAACGGAAATTTTCAAAGGCTAGACCCAGTGTGAGGCGACATAGGAAGGAGTCCCCCCGGGTGTGGATGGAAAGAAATGATAGTAGTGGCCAGATTGTGGAGGATACTCTGGAGCAGTGGCAGAGAAGGGAAAGGAGAAGCAAAATGGCGGCTGAGGGAGCCCAGTTGGTATGGGGCCTGGAACAGCAGGAGTTCCTCCGGCGATGTGTGGAGGAGCTCAAGAAGGAGGTGCTGGCGCCAATGCTGCAGGCGATTGAGGGGCTGAAGGAGACACAAAAGACCCAAGAGATGGAGCTCCGTGGAGTGAAGGCAAAGGCAGCCGAAAATGAAGACGAGATACAGGGCTTGGTGGTGAAGACGGAGACGCACGAGGCGCTACACAAGAGGTGTATGGAGAGATTGGAAGCCCTGGAAAATAGCTCGAGGAGGAAGAACTTAAGGATTTTGGGTCTTCCCAAAGGGGCAGAGGGAGCGGACGTTGGGGCATACGTGAGTGTGATGCTCCATATCTTAATGGGAGCTGAGGCCCCGACGGGCCCCCTGGAAGTGGAGGGAGCGTACCGGGTCCTCGTGAGAAGACCAAAGGCAGGGGAGATACCGCGAGCAATAGTGGTGAGATTCCACCGCTACAAGGACAGGGAGATGGTCCTGAGATGGGCTAAGACGACACGGAGCAGCAGATGGGAGAACGCGGTGATCCGCGTCTACCAAGATTGGAGTGCGGAGGTGGTGAGAAGGAGGGCAAGTTTCAATCGGGCCAAGGCGGTGCTCCACAGGAAGAAAGTGAAATTCGGAATGTTGCAGTCGGCAAGACTGTGGGTTACACACCAGGGCAAATACCACTACTTCGAGACGGCAGAGGAGGCGTGGACATTCATTCAAGAGGAGAAGTGGGACTAGATTTGGGAAAGGGTGTTTGGAATGAAGTAGCGAGGTGGTGGCAAGAAATTGTAAATCAGATAGGGGAATTTTTTCCCCTCGAAGAGGGGGGACACGAAGAAATGTGGGCGCCGGGGGGTAAGGAGATGGGGAAGGAGAGAGGGAGCTGCGCCATTAGGGGCGGGGCCGAGAGAGAAGCGCGGGCTCTGTTCCCGTGCTATGGGAACTGTGGCGGGAAAAGGGGGCGTAGGAACGAGGGGGCCTCACACGCAGGGAGGCTAAGGATAAACGGGGGAAGCCGAGGTCAGCCAGAGTTTGCTGACTCCGGGAAGCAATATGGGGGGTGCAATCAAGCTAGAGCGGGATCTAGCGTTGGGGGGGGGGGGGATTAACTGGGTTGCTGCTGCTAAGGGGAAGGGGGAGCAGTTACGAGATGGGATGGTCGGGACGGGAGGGCGCCGTCTGGGGGACAAACGGGTGCGTGGGACCCGGGTGAGGAGCTGGTTTAAAAAAGGGGATGGCTAGTCGACAAGGGGGGGGGGGGGGGGGTAAAGGGTTGATCACGTGGAACGTGAGAGGGCTGAATGGACCGATTAAGAGGGCAAGGGTATTTGCGCACCTAAAGAAGCTAAAGGCAGACGTGGTTATGCTTCAGGAGACGCACCTGAAACTAGCGGATCAGGTTAGATTAAGAAAAGGATGGGTGGGACAGGTATTCCACTTGGGCTTGGATGCGAAAAATAGAGGGGTGGCAATACTGGTGGGGAAAAGGGTATCGTTTGAGGCGAAGACCATAGTGGCGGACAGTGGGAGTAGGTACGTGATGGTGAGTGGCAGATTGCAAGGTGAAGAGGTGGTGCTGGTGAACGTATATGCCCCAAACTGGGATGATGCGAACTTTATGAAGCGTATGTTGGGGCGCATCCTGGACCTGGAGATGGGAAAGTTGGTAATGGGGGGGGGACTTCAACACGGTTCTGGACCCAGGGCTGGACCGGTCCAGATCTAGGACCGGGAGGAGGCCGGCAGCGGCCAAGGTGCTTAAGGGCTTTATGGAGCAGATGGGAGGAGTGGATCCCTGGAGATTTACTAGACCGAGGAGTAAAGAGTTTCCCTTCTTCTCCCACATCCATAGAGTGTACTCCCGGATAGATTTCTTTGTCCTGGGAAGGGCGCTGATCCCGAAGGTGGCAGGAGCGGAGTACTCGGCTATAGCCATTTCAGATCATGCCCCACATTGGGTAGATCTGGAACTAGGTGAGGAAAAGGAGCAACGCCCACTTTGGAGATTGGACATGGGACTGTTGGCGGACGAGGGGGCATGCGGAAGGGTGAGGGGATGTATTGAAAGATACCTAGAGGTTAATGATGATGGAGAGGTCCAGGTGGGAGTAATATGGGAGGCGCTGAAGGCGGTGGTTAGAGGGGAGCTGATCTCCATAAGGGCCCATAAGGGGAAACAAGAGGGTAAAGAAAGGGAGAGACTGATTGGGGAGATCTTGAGGGTGGATAGGCAATATGCGGAGGCTCCAGATGAAGGGCTATACAGGGAAAGACGGAGACTACACACGGACTTTGACTTGTTGACCACGGGTAAGGCGGAGACGCAGTGGAGGAAGGCACAGGGAGTACAGTATGAATACGGAGAGAAGGCGAGCCGACTGCTGGCCCAACAACTTAGGAAGAGGGGGGCGGCGAGAGAGATCGGAGGAGTTAGAGACGAGGAGGGAAGGATGGAACAGAGAGCGGAGAGGGTGAACGGGGTATTTAAGGTATTCTACGACAGGCTGTATAAGGCCCAACCCCCGGAAGGGAAAGAGGGAATGATGCATTTCCTAGACCAGTTGGAGTTCCCGAAGGTTGAGGAGCAGGAGAGGACAGGACTGGGAGCGCAGATTGAGGTAGAGGAGGTGGTAAAAGGAATCGGGAGCATGCAGGCAGGGAAGGCCCCGGGACCAGATGGGTTCCCGGTGGAATTTTATAGGAAATATGTGGACCTGCTGGCCCCACTCCTGACGAGAACCTTCAATGAGGCTAAGGAAAGGGGGACACTACCCCCGACGATGTCGGAGGCGACGATATCGCTGATCCTGAAAAGAGACAAAGACCCGCTGCAGTGCGGGTCATACAGGCCTATCTCCCTCCTGAACGTAGATGCCAAGTTATTGGCCAAAGTGATGGCGACAAGGATAGAGGACTGTGTCCCTGGGGTGGTGCATGGTGACCAAACAGGATTTGTCAAAGGGAGGCAATTGAATACCAATATACGGAGGTTGTTAGGGGTGATGATGATGCCCCCACCGTAGGGGGAGTCAGAGATAGTGGTGCCTATGGATGCAGAGAAGGCATTTGATAGAGTGGAGTGGGACTATCTGTGGGAGGTACTGAAGAGATTTGGATTTGGAGAGGGGTTCATTAGATGGGTTCGGCTCCTACACAGGGCCCCGGTGGCAAGTGTGATTACGAACAGGCAACGATCCGACTACATCCGACTATATAGGGGCACAAGAGAGGGGTGCCCCCTGTCCCCGGTACTGTTTGCGTTGGCAATTGAGCCATTGGCCATAGCGCTGAGGGGCTCTAGGAAGTGGAGAGGGGTACTTAGAGGAGGAGAAGACCATCGGGTGTCATTATACGCGGATGATCTGCTGTTATATGTCACGGACCCAGTGGAGGGGATGCCTGAGATAATGCAGACACTCAGGGAGTTTGGAGAGTTTTCGGGATACAAACTGAATATGGGGAAGAGTGAACTGTTTGTGATGCACCCCGGGGAACAGGGCAGGGGAATAGACGAGCTGCCGCTGAGGAGGGTAACAAGAAATTTCCGGTATTTAGGGATCCAGGTGGCCAGGGACTGGGGAACCTTGCATAAGCTTAACTTGACGCGACTGGTAGTGCAGATGGAGGAGGACTTTAAGAGGTGGGATATGGTGCCCCTGTCATTGGCGGGCAGGGTGCAGGCGGTTAAAATGGTGGTCCTCCCGAGGTTTCTTTTTGTGTTTCAGTGCCTCCCTGTACTGATTACAAAGGCCTTTTTTAAGAAGGTGGACAGGAGCATCATGAGCTTTGTGTGGGCCGGAAAGACCCCAAGGGTAAAGAGGGGGTTCCTGCAGCGCAGTAGAGATAGAGGGGGATTGGCACTGCCGAGTCTGAGTAATTATTATTGGGCCGCTAACGTGTCTGTGATATGTAAGTGGATGAGGGAAGAAGGAGGAGCGGCGTGGAAAAGGCTGGAGATGGCATCCTGTAGGGGAACTAGCTTAAAAGCACTGGCAACGGCGCCGCTGCCGTTCCCCCCGAAAAGGTACACCACAAACCCAGTGGTGGTGGCGACTCTGAAGATTTGGGGGCAGTGGAGACGACATAGGGAAGTGACGGGGGCCTCAGTGTGGTCCCCGATAAGGAACAACCACAGGTTCATCCCGGGAAGGATAGACGGGGGATTTCAATCTTGGCAGCGAGCAGGAATTGCGAGACTGAAGGACTTGTTCTTGGACGGGATGTTCGCGAGTCTGGGAGCACTAACAGAAAAATATGGGTTGCCACCTGGGAATGCATTTCGTTATATGCAAGTGAGGGCATTTGTGAGGCAACAGGTGAGGGAATTTCCACAGATCCCGGCGCAAGGGATCCAGGACAGAGTGATTTCGGGGGCATGGGTGGGTGACGGTAAGGTGTCCGATATATATATATAGGGAAATGAGAGACGAGGGGGAGACGATGATAGAGGAACTGAAAGGAAAATGGGAGGAGGAGCTGGGGGAAGAGATTGAGGAGGGGCTGTGGGCAGATGCCCTAAGTAGGGTAAATTCCTCGTCCTCGTGTGCCAGACTCAGCCTGATCCAATTCAAGGTACTACACAGGGCGCATATGACGGGAGCAAGATTGAGCAGGTTTTTTGGGGTGGAGGATAGGTGCGGGAGGTGCGCGGCAAGCCCTGCGAACCACACCCACATGTTCTGGTCATGTCCGGCACTACAGGGGTTTTGGGTGGGGGTGACAAAGGTGCTTTCGAAGGTGGTGGGGGTCCAGGTCGAACCAAGCTGGGGGTTGGCTATATTCGGGGTTGCAGATGAGCCGGGAGTGCAGGAGGCGAGAGAGGCCGATGTTTTGGCCTTTGCGTCCCTAGTAGCCCGGCGAAGGATTCTACTTCTGTGGAAGGAAGCTAAACCCCCGGGCGTGGAGGCCTGGATAAACGACATGGCACGGTTTATAAAATTGGAGCGGATAAAGTACGCACTAAGAGGTTCGGCTCAGGGGTTCACCAGGCGGTGGCAACCGTTCCTCGACTATCTCGCAGAACGATAAGGGAAAACAGGAAAGACAACAGCAGCAACCCAGGAGGGAAGGGGGGACCCGTGCATTCGGGTCTCTGGGGTTTCTTTTTGTGTGTGTTGTTATATAATTGTTGTTCATATTTATCTTTTCAATGTTACTATTTCTTTTTGTTTTTTTATTTGTGTTGGCACTTGCCGCTAGTTAATATATTATTTTAAAAACGATCAATGTATATACTGTTACAAAGTTGTAAAAATTTAAAATTTTTGGTTGATCGAAAAACTTTAATAAAATATATATATATTTTTTTAATGCAGGCGCACGAGGCGCTGCATAAGAAGTGCATCGAAAGAATTGAAGTGCTGGAAAATAGATCAAGGAGAAAGAACCTTCGGATCCTGGGTCTCCCCGAGGGAGTGGAAGGAGCTGACGGCGGGGCTTATGCGAGCACGATGCTACACTCGCTAATGGGAGCTGAGGGCCCCTTGGAAGTGGAAGGGGCCCATCGGGTCCCTGCGAGGAGACCAAAGGCTGAAGAACCACCTAGGGCGATGATCGTGCGATTCCACCGCTTCAATGACAGAGAGGTGGTTCTGAGATGGGCTAAGAAGGTACGAAGTAGCAGATGGGAGAATGCGGTGTATCAGGATTGGAGTGCGGAGGTAGCGAGAAGGAAGGCGAGTTTCAATCGAGCCAAGGAGGTGCTGCATAAGAAGAAAGTGAAGTTCGGGATGTTGCAGCCGGCGCGATTATGGGTTACGCACCAGGATAGACATTACTATTTTGAAACGTCGGAAGAAGCATGGACCTTCATTCAAAAAGAGAAACTGGACCAGAACTGAGGGACTGATGTTGGAGGGGAAACGACAATGCTGATGTATAGAGGTGTAAATTGGGGAGGGGGACACACTGAGAAATGTGGGCGCCGGTGGGGGGGAAGAAGAGACACAGGCGGGGGACGGGGAATGGGAGCGGGGCGGTAGGGGGAGCTGCGCCATGGGGGGTGGGATGGTTCTAGGAAGCGCGGGGTTTCTTTTTCTTTTCCCGCGCCAGAGAGATGATGGCGGGAAGATAGGCGCAAGGAGGTTGGGAGTTCCTCACACGGGGGGGTCAAGGAGAGAGCGGGAGAAGCCGGGGTCAGTTGAAGTCAGCTAACTTTCGGAAGCAATATGGGGGGGGGGGGGAGTAACCATGCTAGATGGGGATCTAGCGGGGGGGAGGGGGGGAGGGAGGGGGGAGGGAGGGGGGGAGGGGAGGGAGGGGGGACAACTGGGTTGCTGCTGCTGAGATCAAAAGGGAGCTGGTAAGAGAAACGGTGGTCGAGGCGGGAATGCGCCGCCTGGGGGACGGGTGGGTGGGCGGAACCGGGACGTGGGACTGGCCAAGAGATGCTGGTGGCTAGTCGACAGGGGAGGGGGGCGGGCAGCCCCCCAGTCCGGCTGATCACGTGGAATGTGAGAGGCCTAAATGGGCCGATTAAGAGGGCCCGAGTGTTCGCGCACTTAAAAGGACTGAAGGCAGACGTGGCCATGCTTCAAGAGACGCATCTGAAGGTGGCGGACCAGGTTAGGTTAAGGAAAGGATGGGTGGGACAGGTGTTCCACTCAGGGCTGAACGCAAAGAATAATGGGGTGGCCATATTGGTGGGGAAACGGGTGTCGTTCGAGGCTAGGAACATTGTAGCGGACAGCGGGGGCAGATATGTGATGGTGAATGGCAGACTGCAGGGAATGGAGGTCGTGCTGGTAAATGTATATGCCCCGAACTGGGATGATGCGAGATTTATGAAGCGGATGCTGGGACGCATCCCGGACCTGGAGGTAGGAAACCTGGTAATGGGGGGGGACTTCAACACCATGCTAGACCCAGGGTTAGATAGATCTAGATCCAGGACCGGAAGAAGGCCGGCAGCGGCCAAGGTGCTTAGGGGGCTTATGGACCAAATGGGGGGAGTGGATCCGTGGAGATTTGCTAGGCCGCTGGCCAAAGAGTTCTCCTTTTTCTCCCATGTCCATAAAGGTATACTCCCGGATAGATTTCTTTGTTTTGGGAAGGTCACTGATTTCGAGGGTGGAAGGAACGGAGTACTCGGCCATAGCTGTTTCAGACCATGCCCCACATTGGGTGGATCTGGAACTAGGAGAGGAGAGGAAACAGCGTCCACTCTGGCGACTGGATGTGGGATTATTGGCGGATAAGGGAGTCTGCGGAAGGGTGCGGGGATGTATCGAAAGGTACCTGGAGGCCAACGATGATGGGGAGGTCCGAGTGGGGGTAGTATGGGAAGCGCTGAAGGCGGTGGTCAGGGGAGAGTTGATCTCCATCAGGGCTCACAAGGGGAAAACAGAGGCCAAAGAGAGGGAAAGATTACTGGGGGAGATTTTGAGTGTGGATAAAAGATATGCGGAGGCCCCAGACGAAGGACTATATAGGGAGAGGCGACGACTCCAGACGGAGTTTGACCTGCTGACCACAGGGAGGGCAGAGGCACAGTGGAGGAAGGCACAGGGGATGAGATATGAATATGGGGAAAAGGCAAGTCGCCTGTTGGCCCACCAGCTTCGTAAAAGGACAGCGGCGAGGGAAATAGGGGGAGTTAGGGATGAAACGGGAACCACGGTGCGGAGAGCAGGGAAGGTAAATGAGGTGTTCAAGACCTTTTATGAGAGGTTATATAGGTCCCAACCCCCGGAGGGAAAAGAGGGGATGCAGCAGTGTCTGGACCAACTAAGGTTCCCGAGGGTGGAGGAGCAGGAGGTGGAAGGCCTGGGGGCACCAATTGGGGTGGACGAGGTGACCAAAGGGCTGGGGAACATGCAGGCAGGGAAGGCCCCGGGACCTGACGGGTTCCCGGTGGAATTTTAAAGGAAATACGTGGACTTGTTGGCCCCACTGCTGGTAAGAACCTTTAATGAGGTCAGAGAAGGGGGGACCCTACCCCCGACAATGTCGGAGGCGACGATATCACTAATCCTGAAGCGAGATAAAGACCTGCTGCAATGCGGGTCTTATAGGCCTATCTCACTCCTAAGTGTGGACGCCAAGTTGCTGGCAAAAGTGCTGACAATGAGGATAGAGGATTGTGTCCCTGGGGTGGTGCACGAAGATCAGACAGGGTTCGTAAAGGGGAGACAATTGAATGTCAACGTGTGACGGCTATTGGGGGTGATAATGATGCCCCTAGCAGAGGGGGAGGCAGAGATAGTGGCGGCAATGGATGCAGAGAAGGCATTTGATAGGGTAGAGTGGGAGTACCTATGGGAGGTGCTGAGGAGATTCGGGGAGGGGTTTGTCAGCTGGGTTAAACTCCTCCATGGGGCCCCAATGGCAAGTGTAGTCACAAATCGGCAAAGGTCGGAGTATTTTCGACTACATAGGGGAACAAGACAGGGATGCCCGCTGTCCCAATTACTGTTCGCGCTGGCAATTGAACCACTGGCCATAGCGCTGAGAGACTCCAGGAAATGGAGAGGGGTGGTTAGAGGGGGAGAGGAACACAGAGTGTCACTCTACGCAGACGATCTACTGCTGTATGTGGCGGATCCAGTGGGGGGGGATGACAGAGGTTATGCAGATATTGAGGGAGTTTGGAGATTTCTCGGGATATAGGCTGAACATGGGAAAGAGTGAGCTTTTCGTGATACACCCTGGGGACCAGAGTAGAGGGATAGATGGCCTGCCGCTAAGGAGAGTGGAAAGAAACTTCCGATACCTGGGGATTCAGATAGCCAGGAGCTGAGGAACCTTACACAGACTCAATCTGACTCGGCTGGTGGAGCAAACGGAAGAGGATTTCAAAAGGTGGGATATGCAGCCGCTGTCACTGGCGGGCAGAGTGCAGGCGATTAAGATGATGGTCCTCCCGAGGTTCCTATTTGTGTTTCAATGTCTCCCTATATTGATCACTAAGGCCTTTTTCAAAAAAATAGATAGACGCATCATGAGCTTTGTGTGGGCAGGGAAGGCCCCGAGGGTAAGGAGGGGGTTCCTGCAACGTAGCAGGGACAGAGGGGGACTGGCGTTGCCAAATTTGGGTGACTATTACTGGGCCGCCAATGTGGTGATGATCCGTAAGTGGATGATAGAGGGAGAGGGGGCGGCGTGGAAAAGGCTGGAGGAGATGGCGTCCTGTAAAGGAACGAGCTTAAAAGCGCTGGTGACGGCGCCACTAACGCTCTCCCCGAAAAGGTTTACTACGAACCCAGTGGTGGCGGCAACATTAAGTATCTGGGGGCAATGGAGGCGACAGAGGGGTGTGCTGGGAGCCTCGGTGTGGTCCCCGATCAGGAACAACCATAGGATTGCCCCAAGGAGGTTGGACGGAGGGTTCCAGAGCTGGCACCGGGCAGGAATTAGGAGAGTGGGAGACTTATTTATAGGTGGGACGTTTGCGAGCTTGGGAGTGCTAGAGGAAAACTATGAGCTGCCTCCGGGGAATATCTTTAGGTATATGCAGGTGAGGGCGTTCACGAGACAACAGGTGAGGGAATTTCCGCTGCTCCCGACACAGGGGATCCAGGATAGAGTGCTTTCGGGGGGGTGGGTCGGGGAGGGCAAAGTGTCCGAAATATACCAGGAGATGAGAGAAGAGGGAGAGGAACAGGTAGAAGAACTGAAAGGAAAATGGGAAGAAGAGCTCGGGGAGGAGATTGAGGAGGGTTTGTGGGCTGATGCCCTAAGTCGGGTAAATTCCTTTTCCTCGTGTGCCAGGCTTAGCCTGATCCAATTCAAGGTGCTACATAGAGCACACATAACGGGAGCGAGGTTGAGCAGGTTCTTCGGAGTGGAGGACAAGTGCGGGAGGTGCGGGGGAAGCCCGGCGAACCACACACATATGTTTTGGTCGTGTCCGGCACTGGAGGGGAGTGGCGGAAGTGATCTCGAAGGTGGTAAAGGTCCGGGTCAAGCCAAGCTGGGGGTTAGCTATATTTGGGGTAGCGGATGAGCCGGGAGTGCAGGAGGCGAAAGAGGCCGATATTGTGGCCTTTGCGTACCTAGTAGCCCGGTGTAGGATTTTACTCATGTGGAAGGAAGCGAAACCCCCCGGCGTGGAGGCCTAGAGAAACAATATGGCAGGGTTCATAAAACTGGAGCGGATGAAGTTTGCGCTGAGAGGGTCGGCTCAGGGGTTCACCAGGCGGTGGCAACCGTTCCTCGACTATCTAGCGGAACGTTAGGGGAAAAATAGATAGCCAGCAGCAGCAACCCAGAGGGGGGGGGGTGGGAGGGGTAAATTGTTTGTGTTCTAGATGGGGTGAAGGGGCGGGGGGGGGGGAGCACTATTTTGTGTTATTTTGTTAGTTCACTATTTTATTTAAACAATGTTATCTATCAGTTATCATGTTACCGTTTTTGTTGATTTGTAAGGGGGAAAAATTGTGTTTGAAAACTTTAATAAAATACATATTTTTCAAAAAAGATAGCACCAGATGTAAAAGTCCCAACATAGTCATCGCAGAAAGGTTTACATTTCTTCAGCACAACCAAGAAGACGATGAATTGATTACGCAGCGTGTAGCTACCCTGAAAACACTGCCTAAACACTGCAAATTCGGGGATGTGTTAAACTATACCATCAGAGATAGATTAGGTCTCTGGTTTAAGAAGAAAAACTATTCAAAAGTGGTTGGTAACCCAAAAAAAACTGATCTTAAAGAAAATTAAAGAAATTGCTGCATCCATGGAATTAGCAGCCAAAGAAGCTCAACAGTTGAGTTGAGTAAGAAAAAAAAAAAAAAAATGGTTGAGTGTATTCAGGAGGAATTTCTCATTCAGTATGTGGATGGACCGACTAGAGAGGGGGCAAAACTTGACCTCGTCTTGGGAAATAAGGAAGGGCAAGTGACAGAAGTGTTAGTGAGGGATCACTTTGGGACAAGTGACCATAACTCCATTAGTTTTAAGATAGCTATGGAGAATGATAGGTCTGGCCCAAGAGTTAAAATTCTTAATTGGGGCAAGGCCAATTTTGATGGTATCAGACAGGAACTTTCAGAGGTAGATTGGGGGAGACTGTTGGCAGGCAAAGGGACGGCTGGTAAATGGGAGGCTTTTAAAAATGTGTTAACCAGGGTTTAGGGTAAGTACATTCCCTTTAGAGTGAAGGGCAAGGCTGGTAGAAGTAGGGAACCCTGGATGACTCGAGATATTGAGATTCTGGTCAAAAAAAAGAAGGAGGCATATGACGTACATAAACAACTGGGATCAAGTGGATCCCTTGAAGAGTATAAAGATTGTCGAAATAGAGTTAAGAGGGAAATCAGGAGGGCAAAAAGGGGACATGAAATTGCTTTGGCAAATAATGCAAAGGAGAATCCAAAGAGCTTCTACAGATCCATAAAGGGAAAAAGAGTAACTAGGGACAGAGTAGGACCTCTTAAGGATCAACAAGGACATCTATGTACAGAGCCACAAGAGTTGGGTGAGATCCTGAATGAATATTTCTCATCGGTATTCACGGTGGAGAAAGGCATGGATGTTAGGAAACTAAGGGAAATAAATAGTGATGTCTTGAGAAGTGTGCATATTACAGAGGAGGAGGTGCTGTAAGTCTTAAAGCGCATCAAGGTAGATAAATCCCCGGGACCTGATGAAATGTATCCCAGGATGTTGAGGGAGGCTAGGGAGGAAATTGCGGGTCCCCTAACAGAGATATTTGAATCATCGGCAGCCACAGGTGAGGTGCCTGAAGATTGGAGAGTGGCGAATGTTGTGCCCTTGTTTAAGAAGGGCAGCAGGGAAAAGCCTGGGAACTACAGACCGGTGAGCCTAACGTCTGTAGTAGGTACGTTGCTAGAAGGTATTCTGAGAGACAGGATCTACAAGCATTTAGAGAGGCAAGGACTGATTCGGGGCAGTCAGCATGGCTTTGTGCGTGGAAAATCATGTCTCACAAATTTGATTGAGTTTTTTGAGGGGGTGACCAGGAAGGTAGATGAGGGCAGTGCAGTAGACTTTGTCTACATGGACTTTAGCAAAGCCTTTGACAAGGTACCGCATGGTAGGTTGTTGCAGAAGGTTAAAGCTCACGGGATCCAGGGTGAGGTTGCCAATTGGATTCAAAATTGGCTGGACGACAGAAGACAGAGGGTGGTTGTAGAGGGTTGTTTTTCAAACTGGAGGCCTGTGACCAGTGGTGTGCCTCAGGGATCGGTGCTGGGTCCACTGTTATTTGTGATTTATATTAATGATTTGGATGAGAATTTAGGAGGCATGGTTAGTAAGTTTGCAGATGACACCAAGATTGGTGGCACAGTGGATAGTGAAGAAGGTTATCTAGGATTGCAACGGGATCTTGATCAATTAGGCCAGTGGGCCGACGAATGGCAGATGGAGTTTAATTTAGATAAATGTGAGGTGATGCATTTTGGCAGATCGAATCAGGCCAGGACCTACTCAGTTAATGGTATGGCATTGGGGAGAGTTATAGAACAAAGAGATCTAGGAGTACAGGTTCATAGCTCCTTGAAGGTGGAGTCGCAGGTGGACAGGGTGGTGAAGAAGGCATTCGGCATGCTTGGTTTCATTGGTCAGAACATTGAATACAGGAGTTGGGACATCTTGTTGAAGTTGTAAAAGACATTGGTACGGCCACACTTGGAATACTGTGTGCAGTTCTGGTCACCCTATTATAGAAAGGATATTATTAAACTAGAAAGAGAGCAGAAAAGATTTACTAGGATGTTACCGGGACTTGATGGTTTGAGTTATAAGGAGAGGCTGGATAGACTGGGACCTTTTTCCCTGGAGCGTAGGAGGCTTAGGGGTGATCTTATAGAGGTCTATAAAATAATGAGGGGCATAGATAAGGTAGATAGTCAACATCTTTTCCCAAAGGTAGGGGAGTCTAAAACTAGAGGGCATAGGTTTAAGGTGAGAGGGGAGAGATTCAGAAGGGCCCAGAGGGGCAATTTTTTCACTCAGAGGGTAGTGAGTGTCTGGAATGTGCTGCCAGAGGTAGTAGTAGAGGCGGGTACAATTGTGTCTTTTAAAAAGCATTTAGATAGTTACATGGGTAAGATGGGTATAGAGGGTTACGGGCCAAGTGCGGGCAACTGGGACTAGATTAATGGTAAAAACTGGGCGGCATGGACTGGTTGGGCCGAAGGGCCTGTTTCCATGCTGTAAACTTCTATGATTCTAACTTCTATGATTCAAGCACAAGAATCCACAAGGTGTTGCTTGAAACTCGAACACATTTTCCATAGGTGTGCAAAAACTGGGCAAACTCCACATGAACAGTGATCCGGACTCAGGATCGAACCTGGGTCCTCGGCACTGTGAGGCATCAGTGCTAACCACTGCACCACCGTGCCACCCTCAGCCCCGGCATACCCATACGGCGCTCACACCTAGCCATCAACACACTGTTCACGACTCCACCAATCAGAAACTGTTTTATTCTCCTTCATTTGCCGCTGATTTGCTCACGAGTCAGGCTATCAGTAGCAAACCCGGATAGAAAAAGCATCTGATTGGAGGAGGCCACATGGAGGGCCTTTGGGGCCCCCGGGTTGTAACTTTGGACAACAAGCCTGAACAAGACATTTCCCACAAGAGGGTGGAAGCTGTAACAATCGATGATTTCCTCAGGAAATTGAATGGGAATTTGAAGGGAATGAGCAGCAGGGCTACAGGAAACATGCTGGGGAGTGGGACTGTCTGGTTGCTGCACGGAGAGCTGGGTGGCCTTGATGGGCCGAATGGCCTTCTCTGTCATAAATATTTCCATGACACTTTGACTTATGGAGAATACCAGAACTTGGGGTCAAAACTCTGAAATTTATTGAATCCTCTAATAAGAGGAAAAGATTCTTCCTATCTACTTATGTCCCTCATAATTATATACACCTCAATCAGCCTTCTCTGCTCCAAGGAAACAAACCCCAGCCTCTCTTTATAGCTGAAACGCTCCAGCCCCGACACCACCCTGATTGGGTGGTGGAAGGAGTATAGAGACTGGAGTGGGAGGAATGGAGATAATGGGGGGTGGGGGGGGGGGGCAACACAATGCAGCAGCCTGCTTTCACAGTGGACCAAAGCTGGCCAGTACAGTATGGCTGACTGTCACAGGATGAATGCATCATGACAACTGCCAGAATAACTGGTGTTCACTGCGAAGATCGCTTGAGGTTTGGTCCCACACTGTTAGTGGAGTTGTAGCCATTATGGTCCTGTATCTCTCCCTGTTAATATATGAGGCCCCGGAGTAGGCCGTGTTCCCTGCATCATTGGGAATTCCTCCAGACTGGCCGGCTGACCTGCTCTTTCTGCCTCGTTTCTCTTTGTTCAGCGAGAAGAAACAAAGTCCATTCTTCTGGACAGGCATTCCGTCACTTCCCTGGTCCAATGATGGTGAGATGTTGCTCATTTCGCCTTCTCTCAGATGGAGGGATTCCCTGACACGGAGCGAGCTGGGTGGTCTGCAGCCTCTGCTACCCACCTCTGCTACCCACCTCTGCACCTGGAGGAGACAAAAACTAGAATGGTTTCTGTGACCCGGTCACAGAGACCTGCTTAATCATCGCTTCCCTTTCTTCCAGTATGTAGGTGATGGAGTGGATAGGGAAATTTATCTGAAATAAAAACAGAAAATGCTGGGTTAAGAGAGAACAGAGTTACCGTTTCGAGTCCGTATTACTCTCATGCAGAGTTTATCCAGAATTTTCTGTTCTTTATCAGATTTACAGCATCAGCAATATTTCACTTTTATGGGGGAAATGTATCTGCCTTGATCCAGTTTCTAACTCTGAGCGGTGTCAGCTCTTAAGATGGCGATGATCCCACATTTTATCCCAGAACATGGCCTTCGATCAGATTGGCCCATGGCTCCCTGTTAAACCTGGTGTCCTGGATTCCCATTCTGGGATTGGTCATCAGAATAATCTCAGATCATGGGATACTGATGATAGAATGGACAGTCCCATGGCCTTGGACTGTCTTCACCTTTCCTGGGCATGTGGTTGTTGCGATACCAATCCATTTATTTCAGCAACTGGACCTCATATGTACAAGGTTTCAAAAGCCCCGACTCAGGTGTAGTTCCTTACCATGAACATGTAGGCTCAGGGCTTGAGCCAGGCTTTTCAGAACTAAAATGGCTTCTGCTGACATTGCAGGTCACAAGGCCATAGGACCAAAAAGGCATTTGCTGACCTGGCAGGTCATAAGGTTGAACAATACAAGGTCGTGAGACACCAGATAAGACATTACATCAAACTCTGATCAGAGGAAGTAGTCCAAAAGGACGGAGGCTGGACTTCCGGTGACGGCGGGCGGGAGGCGGCCGCACAATGGAGGGCTTCCATTCGGGAACGGCATTTTTGGGGCTTTAAGCCCGGTCCCAGTGTCCACGGAGGCGGCAAAAGCAGGGAGAAGGCACAGAGGCGGCAGAGTGAAGGCATAGTGAAGAAAAATGTCGAGGGTGAGCAAAAGAACGTCCGTAAGGAAAACAGCTGAAGGTCCGTCGGGGAGTGGAAAGGTCACCACGGGGTGACCAAGGAAAATGGAGGCTGGAGCACCAGGGGAGGCCGCATTGCTTATGGCTGAAGAAATAACTAAGGTAATGGCTGCCGAATTCGAAAGGCAGTTTACAAAATACATGGAGACAATGAGGAAGGAGATGAGAGAGGTTTTGAGTGTGCTGGTGGAGGAGACGATTTCCCTGGTGATGACGGCGGTGGCGAGCGCAGGTGCGGGAGCAAGGGGAGGTGCTGAAGGAAGTGGAGGAGACGTTATTGCAGCACGGTGATCAACTTGCCTCGATGGGGAAGGAGATGTGGAAGGTGATGGACATTAACAAGGATCTGCGAGGAAAAATGGAAGACCTGGAAAACAGATCCAGGCGACAGAATTTGAGGATTGTGGGGCTGCCCAAAGGAGTTGAAGGACCGAAGCCGACTGAGTATTTTGCCGCGATGCTGGCAAAACTATTGGAGGAGGGGGAGGATCCCTCCCGATATGAACTGGATCGGGCTCATCGGTCGTGGAGGCCTGTACCAAAGGCGAGTGAGCCGCCAAGGGTAGTGACTCTGTGCTTCGTAGGTACAGTGTGAAGGAGAAGGTCCTGAGCTGGGCCAAGCAGAAGCGGGTGGTGCAGTGGGCTGGAGCTGGTATACGTGTATACCAGGACTTTACGGTGGAGCTGGCGAGGAGGTGGGCTGCCTTCAACCGGGTGAAGAGGGCACTGTACATTAGCAAGGTGCAGTGCTTCATTGTATATCCAGCGAAGCTGAGGGTGACTTACAAGCTCAAGGACTTTTATTTTGGAATGGCGGAAGCAGCGGAGGAGTTTGCGAAGGCAGAAGGACTGTGGCAGAACTGAGAAATTGAGAAATGGCCATGTGCCGATGTAACCTCATGACTGTATTTTCTTCTTTTTTGTTTCACTGCGCGCGGGTGTAGAGATTAAAGGAGCCAAGGTGGTATATATTTGGACAAGGGAAGTGATGGGACTTTCACTCGAAATGAGGGCTCTTTGGGGTGGAGGTGGATATGCGGGGTTTGTGTGCTTAAAGGGGATTTCTGGGCTTTCCTAGGGCCGGGCAAGTGGGAAAGGGACCCGGGTGGGGGCCTCCACGCCGGCGGGTTTAAGCCGGCCAGTGAACGGGAGTGAGGTGGGGGGAGGGGCTGCCGCCATCGGAGCCTGGCAGAACAGGGTCCGAGTGGTCTAGCCGAGGTGGAAAGTTGGGGGAAGTAACCGAGGTTGGGAGGAGGAGTTTTACAAGAGGCAGTGGACAGGAGGAGTTGGAGACACCGAAAGACAAACAGAAATCTTGGAAAATGTTAGAAAAATTGGCCTTTATGACCCGCATTGCTCCCGATCCTTCTCCCGCTTCAGGATCAATGAAATCGAGGCCTGCGACATTGTTGGGGGGAGGACTCCCTTCTCTCTTGCTTCATTAAATGTCCTCACCAGCAGTGGGCTCAATATCTCTGAAAACGTCTTATAGAATTCCACCGGGTAGCCGTCAGGCTCCGGGGCCTTGCCCGACTGCATACCCACCAGCCCCTCGATTATTTCCTCAATCTCAATTGGGGTTCCCAGCCCTTCCACCAGATCCTCATCTACCCTCAAACCTCAACTGAAACAAAAACTGCTTCATCCCCTCCACCCCAGCCGGGGGTTCCGACTCATATAATTTACTATAGAAGTCCTTAAACACCTCGTTCACCCCCGCTGGGTCCAGGACAGTATTCCCACCTCTACTCTTTACCTATCTCCCTGGCCGCTTCGCTTTTCCTGAGCTGAAATGAAATGAAAATCGCTTATTCACAAGTAGGCTTCAAATGAAGTTACTGTGAAAAGCCCCTAGTCGCCACATTCTGGCGCCTGTTCAGGGAAGTTGGTACGTGAATTGCACCGTGCTGCTTGCCTGCCTTGGTCTGCTTTAAAAGCCAGCGATTTAGACCTGTGCTAAACCAGCCCCTTAGCTGGTGCGGCAACATTCTGCTTGCCTTTTCCCCGTACTCATAAAGCGCCTTGCCTTCCTCAACTGTTCCACTGCTTTCCCGGTGGTCAACAGCCCAAACTCCACCTGTAACCTCCCTCAATAGCCCCACAAACGGGGCCTCCGAGTATCTCCTGTCCACCTGGAGTATCTCCTCCACTAACCTGCCCCTCTCAGCCGGTTCCACCTTTTCTCTGTGGGCCCGTATCAAGATTAATTCCCCTCTGACCACTGCCTTCAGAGCTTCCCAAACCGTCGCTGCGGAGACCTCCCCCGTATCATTTGTTTCCAGGTAGTTCTGGATGGACTTGTTAACGCGTCCACAGACCACTTCGTCCGCTAGCAACCCCACATCCAGTCTCCACAGTGGGCGTTGCCATCTCTCCACACTAACCCGTAGATCCACCTAATGAGGGGCATGATCCGACACTGCGATTGCTGAGTACTCGGTATCCACCACCCCCGGTATTAGCGCCCTGCTCAGAACAAAAAAGTCAATGCGAGAGTATACCTTGCGGACATGTGAGAAAAAGGAAAACTCCTTCGCCCTCGGCCGTGCAAACCTCCATGGGTCTACTCCCCCCATCTGTTCCATAAACCCCTTCAATTCCTTTGCCGCAGCCGGCCTGTCTTGGATTTTGACCAGTCCAATTCCGGATCAATGACTGTGTTAAAATCTCCTCCCACAATGAGGTAATGTGACTCTAAGTCTGGGATCTTACCCAACACTCACCTCATAAATTCCACATGGTCCCAATTCGGAGCATACATGTTCACGAGTACCACCCGCACCCCCTCCAGCTTCCCACTCACCATTATGTACCTACCCCCCCTTGTCTGACACGATTCTCCCTGCCTCCAATGCCACTCGTTTGTTGATCAAGATCGCCACCCCGCTGGTCCAGCCCTGAGTGGAACACTTGGCTAACCCACCCCTTTCTCAATCTCGTCTGGTCTGTAACCTTTAGGTGTGTCTCTTGTAGCATTGCCACGTCCGCCTTCAGCCCCCTCAAATGTGCAAACACGTGAGCCCTCTCGACCGGCCCATTCAACCCTCTGATGGTCCATGTAATCAGCCTGGTTGGAGGGTTTACTCCCCCCCCCCCCCCCCAACCCCCTGCCGACTAGTCATCACCCTTTTTCAGCCAGCCTCTGGCTCGCGCCCTCCGCCTCCTCGACCTCCCATTTGTCCCCTAGTAACAGTTCCTCCCCTGTCAGCAAAGCAGCTCCTCCTCTCCCCCCCCCCCCCCCCCCGCCCCAGCAACAACACTAGAAACCCAACCCCCCAAGTCAAGCTCCAGCTTAACACCTGCTCGCCTCCCTCTGTGCTTCCGAGAGTCAGCTGACCCATGCTGACTTGATAGCGCCCGCCCCTGGCACCAAGCAGTCTGTCTCCCATTGTTCTCTCCCCTCGCCCCCCACTTGGACAAATATATTAAAAGCATCACATTCCCCAGTAAACAAACATCAGAATAAAAAACAGTGAAGAAACAGCCACTTTAGAAAAAAAAAACACCCAAAAAACAGAACCAACCCCAAAGACCATCCCCCTCTAACCAGCTCCCTGCAAGACAAAGTTAACTTTAGCCATCCAAACAGCCCCTTATTACACATAGCACTACTTATACTTATACAGCCCAGCACAACAAATCGCCATCACAGTACTTCTCCAAGGCTTCAATGTCTTTTAATTCGCCTCCAGCCTCTTTTCTTTAATAAAAGTCCATACTTTGTCTGGTGTTTCGAAGTAGAAGTCCCGTTCCTCATGTGTGACCCACAGACGGGCTGGGTACAGCATCCCAAACTTCACCCCCTTCTTAAAGAGGGCCGTTTTTTCCCAATTAAAGCCAGCTCGCCTATTGGCCAAATCCGCGCCCAGGTCCTGATAAATGCGCAGCTCACAATTCTCCCACTTGCTACTCTGTTCCTTCTTGGCCCACCGCAGAACGTGCTCCTTGTCCAGGAATCGGTGAAACGTACCACAATCGCCCTTGACGGCTCGTTCGCTCGGGGCTTCTTCGCGAGGGCTCTGTGCGCTCTATCCACTTCCAGGGGCTGAGGGAACGCCTCAGCCCCCATCAACTTCTCGAACATGTCCGTCACACAAGTCCTTGCATCCGATCCCTCACTGCCTTCAGGGAGGCCGACAATTCTAAGATTCTGCCTCCTGGACCTGTTCTTCAGGTCCTCCAACTTCTTCTGCATTCTTCTCTGGCAGTCGTTCATCATCTCCACCTTCGTCTCCAGCACGGTTATGTACTCCTCGAGCTTGGACACCTTTTTCTCCACCTCCTGGATCGCTCTCCCATGGGTCTCTTGATTCTGCACAACTTGATCAATTGAAGCCTTAATCGGGTCCAGCGTGTCCTTCTTCAGCTTGGCGAAGCAATCTTCAAAAAACTCCACCAGCTGCTCCGTCGACCACTGTGCCGTCTCCCCGCGGCCCTTGCTCTCCGCCATGCTTTCCCGCGTTACCAGCTCGGCTTGCGTCTTCCTTATAGGACTATGTCTTCTCACACAGACACTTCTGGTCCAATTCTCTATACAGCAGAGGGGGATTTCTCCTCACTGTCTCACTCCTCACCGATTTATCCCATAAAATCCAGAAAAAAATGGGGGAAAAGGTCCAAAAGTCCGTCACAGGTGGGAGCTATCAAATGTGCGACCTCCTCCTCCATGGTCGCCACCGGAAGTCCGGCTTTGGTATTTCTATAACAAAACTTTATTATAAATACGATACTAAAGTTTTTAAATTCACACCCGAAAAGAACCATTACCCATTACTGCAATGAGAAAATTTCCCATTAAATAACAAGAAACAAACCATACTGTTCTTAATGCAGCTTAAAATTAGCAGGTCACAGATTAATACTTGCGGGACAGAACAAATTCTGGCTCTGGTTGGAACCCCTTCAGACTCTGGCTGAATATCTTCAAATAGCTACATCAGCTCGGTTGTTTCAGCCTCTTTCTAGTTTCAGCCAAAACTGCTCTGCTTTAAAATATTACTCTTTTCTTTTAACTATTCCATTGCGAAGGAATTGAGGACTCAAGAGTCAGGCAGATAGAACTCAGTTCCTGTCTCTCTCAAAGCTTCTCCAAACTCACCCCGGCTCTGCCTTTCTGAGCTCCACACAGCAATGGCCTCATCTCCCCAAGCTAAAAATCAAATTATCGCTGCAGGCTGCAAAAGCATATGGACTCCCCAGGGACCTTCCAAGTCAAACCACACAGTCCATTAGCAGAGACTGAAAAATACATTCCTACGTGAATGTCACCTTCTGTTTCCTAGAAGCCAAACAAAATAATTTTTAAAGCACACTATAACCCCAGGTTTTTAACTCTTAATTTGTCCCAATATTTAGAAGCCAATGTTCCTAAAGTCCTCTAATCGTCACACCAACATCCCACACTTGTGGTTTCAGAGATTCCAAGAGCATCCACTCCCTGCTTGTTGTTTTCTGAGCAACAGCACCCCAATTACAACTTTCCATTGATCCTTTACATACTGGGCCTTGATCACACCTCCCAACAGACTTTGGGCAAGAGTGGGGATCAGTAGATGGGTTGGGCTCCTCATTTATTGCCGTCACCAGTTTATGTGGTGAATAGCCCTTTGAAGGAGTGGCTTGGTTGTTCCCTTTAACTCCCCAAAACTTCAAGGTTGACCTGTTCGGTGCAGTAAGGCAACCTTAGCTGGAGAACCACTACTTTCACTAAAACCAGGTCAGTGTCGGATTTAAGTGGAAATTTCATAGATTATCATAGAATTTACAGTGCAGAAGGAGGCCATTCGGCCCATCGAGTCTGTGTAGCCACGTAAAATGGCTGCGTTCTGATTAATCTGGCCAAAACCCAGTTTGAAACGGCTAACCCGAAAGACTGCTGGGAAAAGCAGCTAACAAGACACAAGCAGGCAGCTGCAGACAGTATTGCATATTCGGCTCTGGGGAAGTTAGCCCAGATCGATACTCAGGGCTATCAACAGCCCATCAACCCAGGTATTTGCAGTTACATTCAGGACTGTTTGCAGCCCATCTATTCAGACATCCACAGTTAAATCGGTTATCCCCGGGAACAATTGCAACATATTAGCAATTGAATACCGGGCCAGACCTGTCGGCGCCTGCAGTGGCCGAAACAAAGACAGGTGAACGACCATCCCCCGATCAAGGAATCGCCTCACCATTGGACACATCGACCCCAGGGATTGGGAACAAATCCAATCACTTGGGACTCAGGGTCAAGGGCCGCCCCGGGAGGCGGGAAGCCCCTGGGCCCTATAAAAGTGAGGGGCCAAGTTCAGATCGCTCTCTCTCTCCTCTTCGCCTGCTCGAGACCTTCGCAAGAACAGCAACCGGCAACAGTAAGTTTGAATCCAGTGATCGCTATCCGGTAGAGACACCTAGCCACCGACCTGTAGCAGCCTTTTGAATCCCGCGGGCCAGATCTGATTGGACAAGCCATTTGTTTCCCTGACCTGGTGGGCTCTTCCTAAGTTAAGTATTGGCCAGTAGTAATAGGTTTATTATATAGAAAGTAGTATTAGGGTATTAATATTGCTTGTTGTATATAATAAATGACCGTTGTTTTAATCCTTACTAAGCGGTGTGCTGTGTTATTAATCATAACCTGAACTTGAACCACGTGGCGGTATCATAAAGATACCTGGCGACTCGTGAGCAAAGGTGACGTAATCAGAGCAAATAGACTAAGGTTAAAAAGAGCAACATCTGCACCGGCTACCGGCAAGAGCACCCTACCCAAGGTCAACACCTCCACCCTATCCCCATAACCCAGTAACCCCACCCAACACTAAGGGCAATTTTGGACACTAAGGGCAATTTATCATGGCCAATCCACCTAACCTGCACATGTTTGGATTGTGGGAGGAAACCGGAGCACCCGGAGGAAACCCACACACACACGGGGAGGATGTGCAGACTCCGCACAGACAGTGACCCAAGCCGGAATCGAACCTGGGACCCTGGAGCTGTGAAGCAATTGTGCTATCCACAATGCTACCGTGCTGCCTCCCTCCATGCCTCCCTCCATTCAGAAAAGACTTCAAGCAGTGCTTACTCTCCCGAAATGTGGTTAGCAGTGGTCCAAGAAAATCAATTTCTACTCAGTGCTAAAGTGCTATGGGCCGACTGCCTTTCCTATGAGGCCGAATGGAGCTTCTACCCTTGTGTGGATCGGTCTTGTCAGGAGTGCACATAAGACAGTTTTCACAGAAATCTACCACATCCTCTCCCACATGTGGCCACATTACTACTTCCTCTATTTTACTCATAATCACTTCTGGTTCCGTATGACCAGCCCTTGGGCCTTCATGTGCTAACCCTCATGAACTCCTCTCTGGTACGACGCACTTGCCCCTTTAAATGGCATCCATTATTTTACTGTCACATCCATAGCCCTGAATAGACCTTCGATTGGAGTTCCTTCTTGCTTTTTTTTAAACAATTATTGTTTTAAATTTTTTTTTTTTTAAATAATATTTTATTGAAAATTTTTGGTCAACCAACACAGTACATTGTGCATCCTTTACACAACATTGTAACAATACAGATAATAATGACCTTTTTTAAATTTAAACAAAAACAACAACAAATAAATAAATATTAAATAACAAAAAATAAAAACTAGCCCTAATTGGCAACTGCCTTGTCTCAGGCCACACACCCCCCCCCATCCCCCCCCCATCCCTCCCCCCCCCCCAAAGTCCTGGGCCGCTGCTGCTGCCTTCTTTGTTCTCCCCTATCTATCTTTCCGCAAGATATTCGACGAACGGTTGCCACCGCCTAGTAAACCCTTGAGCCGACCCCCTTAGGACGAACTTAATCCGCTCTAACTTTATGAACCCCGCCATATCATTTATCCAGGTCTCCACCCCCGGGGGCTTGGCTTCTTTCCACATTAGCAATATTCTGCGCCGGGCTACTAGGGACGCAAAGGCCAAAACATCGGCCTCTTTCGCCTCCTGCACTCCCGGCTCTTGTGCAACCCCAAATATAGCCAACCCCCAGCTTGGTTCGACCCGGACTCCTACTACTTTCGAAAGCACCTTTGTCACCCCCATCCAAAACCCCTGTAGTGCCGGGCATGACCAAAACATATGGGTATGATTCGCTGGGCTTCTCGAGCACCTCGCACACCTATCCTCCACCCCAAAAAATTTACTGAGCCGTGTTCCAGTCATATGTGCCCTGTGTAATACCTTAAACTGAATCAGGCTTAGCCTGGCGCACGAGGACGACGAGTTTACCCTGTTTAGGGCATCTACCCACATCCCCTCCTCAATCTCCTCCCCTAGCTCTTCTTCCCATTTCCCTTTTAGTTCGTCCATCATAGTCTCCCCTTCGTCTCTCATTTCCCTATATATATCCGACACCTTACCGTCCCCCACCCATTTCTTTGAGATGACTGTCCTGCACCTCTTGTGTCGGGAGCTGCGGGAATTCCCTCACCTGCTGCCTCGCAAAAGCCCTCAATTGCATGTACCTGAATGCATTCCCTTGGGGCAACCCATATTTCTCGGTCAGCGCTCCCAGACTCGCAAACTTCCCATCCACAAATAGATCTTTCAATTGCGTTATACCTGCTCTTTGCCACATTCCATATCCCCCATCCATTCCCCCCGGGGCAAACCTATGGTTGTTTCTTATCGGGGACCCCCCCAGTGCTCCGGTCTTTCCCCTATGTCGTCTCCACTGTCCCCAAATCTTCAGTGTAGCTACCACCACCGGACTCGTGGTATAGTTCCTTGGTGAGAACGGCAATGGGGCTGTCACCATAGCCTGCAGGCTGGTCCCCCTACAGGACGCCCTCTCTAATCTCTTCCACGCCGCTCCTTCCTCCTCTCCCATCCACTTACTCACCATTGAAATATTAGCGGCCCAATAATACTCACTTAGGCTCGGTAGTGCCAGCCCCCCCCTATCCCTACTACGCTGTAAGAATCCCTTCCTCACTCTCGGAGTCTTCCCGGCCCAAACAAAACCCATGATACTCTTTTCTATCCTTTTGAAAAAAGCCTTCGTGATCACCACCGGGAGACACTGAAACACAAAAAGGAATCTCGGGAGGACCACCATCTTAACTGCCTGCACCCTCCCTGCCATTGACAATGCTACCATATCCCATCTCTTGAAATCTTCCTCCATCTGTTCCACCAACCGCGTCAAATTTAGCCTGTGCAATGTGCCCCAATTCTTAGCTATCTGGATCCCCAGGTAACGAAAGTCTCTTGTTACCTTCCTCAACGGTAGGTCTTCTATTTCTCTACTCTGCTCCCCTGGATGCACCACAAACAGCTCACTCTTTCCCATGTTCAATTTATACCCTGAAAAATCCCCAAACTCCCCAAGTATCCGCATTATTTCTGGCATCCCCTCCGCTGGATCCGCCACATATAGTAGCAGATCATCCGCATATAAAGATACCCGGTGTTCTTCTCCTCCCCTAAGTATTCCCCTCCATCCCTTGGAACCTCTCAGCGCTATCGCCAGGGGCTCAATCGCCAGTGCAAACAGCAATGGGGACAGAGGACATCCCTGCCTTGTCCCTCTATGGAGCCGAAAATATGCCGATCCCCGTCCATTCGTGACCACACTCGCCACTGGGGCCCGAGACAACAGCTGCACCCATCTAACATACCCCTCTCCGAACCCAAATCTCCTCAACACCTCCCACAGATAATCCCACTCCACTCTATCAAATGCTTTCTCGGCATCCATCGCCACTACTATCTCCGTTTCACCCTCTGGTGGGGCCATCATCATTACCCCTAACAACCTCCGTATGTTCGTGTTCAGCTGTCTCCCCTTCACAAACCCAGTTTGGTCCTCATGAACCACCCCCGGGACACATTCCTCTATTCTCATTGCCATTACCTTGGCCAAGACCTTGGCATCTACATTGATGAGGGAGATTGGTCTGTAGGACCCGCATTGTAGCGGATCCTTTTCCTTCTTTAAAAGAAGCGATATCGTTGCTTCTGACATAGTCGGGGGCAGTTGTCCCCTTTCCTTTGCCTCGTTGAAGGTCCTCGTCAGTAGCGGGGCGAGCAAGTCCAAATATTTTCTGTAAAATTCAACTGGGAATCCGTCCGGTCCCGGGGCCTTTCCCGTCTGCATGTTCCTAATTCCTTTCACCACTTCTTCTACCGTGATCTGTGCTCCCAATCCCATCCTTTCCTGCTCTTCCACCTTGGGAATTTCCAGCCGATCCAAAAACTCCATCATTCTCTCCCTCCCATCCGGGGGTTGAGCTTCATACAATTTTTTATAAAATGTCTTAAACACTTCATTCACTCTCTCCGCTCCCCGCTCCGTCTCTCCATCTTCGTCTCTCACCCCCCCTATTTCCCTCGCTGCTCCCCTTTTCCTCAATTGGTGTGCCAGCAATCTGCTCGCCTTCTCTCCATATTCATACTGTACACCCTGCGCCTTCCTCCACTGTGCCTCTGCAGTGCCTGTGGTCAGCAAGTCAAATTCCACATGCAGCCTTTGCCTTTCCCTATACAGTCCCTCCTCCGGTGCTTCCGCATACTGTCTGTCCACCCTCAAAAGTTCTTGCAACAACCACTCCCGTTCCTTACTCTCCTGCTTCCCTTTATGTGTCCTTATTGATATCAGCTCCCCCCTAACCACCGCCTTCAACGCCTCCCAGACCACTCCCACCTGAACCTCCCCATTGTCATTGAGTTCCAAGTACTTTTCAATGCATCCCCTCACCCTTAAGCACACCCCCTCATCCGCCATTAGTCCCATGTCCATTCTCCAGGGTGGACGCCCTCTTGTTTCCTCCCCTATCTCCAAGTCTACCCAGTGTGGGGCATGATCCGAAATGGCTATAGCCGTATATTCCGTTCCCCTCACCCTCGGGATCAATGCCCTACCCAACACAAAAAAGTCTATGCGTGAATAGACTTTATGGACATAGGAGAAAAACGAGAACTCCTTACTCCTAGGTCTACTGAATCTCCACGGGTCCACCCCTCCCATCTGCTCCATAAAATCCTTAAGCACCTTGGCTGCTGCCGGCCTCCTACCAGTCCTGGACTTCGACCTATCCAGCCTTGGTTCCAACACCGTGTTAAAGTCTCCCCCCATTATCAGCTTTCCGGTCTCTAGGTCTGGGATGCGTCCTAGCATTCGCCTCATAAAATTGGCATCGTCCCAATTCGGGGCATACACGTTTACCAACACCACCATCTCTCCCTGTAATTTGCCACTCACCATCACGTATCTGCCCCCGTTATCCGCCACTATAGTCTTTGCCTCGAACATTACCCGCTTCCCCACTAATATAGCCACCCCCCTGTTTTTCGCATCCAGCCCCGAATGGAACACCTGCCCTACCCATCCTTTGCGCAACCTAACCTGATCTATCAGTTTCAGGTGCGTTTCCTGTAACATGACCACATCTGCTTTAAGTTTCTTAAGGTGTGCGAGTACTCGTGCCCTCTTTATCGGGCCCGTTAAGCCCCCTCACGTTCCACGTGATCAGCCGAGTTGGGGGGCTTCCCACCCCCCTTGCCGGTTAGCCATCATCTTTTTCCAGCTTCTCGCCCAGTTCCCACGCGGCTGTATTTCTCCCAGACGGTGCCCCCCCGCCCATCCTTTCCCGCACCCACTCCCCCCTTTCCCCAGCAGCAGCAACCCAGTAATTCCCCCCTCCCCCCCCCCCCCCCCCCCCCCGCTAGACCCCCCGCTAGCGTAATTAATCCCCCCATGTTGCTCCCAGAAGTCAGCAAACTCTGGCTGACCTCGGCTTCCCCCCGTGATCACGGCTCGCCCCGTGCGGCGCCCCCTCCTTCCTGCTTCTCTATTCCCGCCATAATTATCATAGCGCGGGAACCAAGCCCGCGCCTCTCCCTCGGCCCCGCCTCCCATGGCCAACGCCCCATCTCCTCTCCCTCCCCACCTCCCCCCATCACCACCTGTGGGAGAAAGAAAAGTTACCATACCGCAGGATTAATCATACAATCCCTCTTCGCCACCCCCCCCCCCCACTCGTCCCACCACTTTGTCCAAACGTTCATTTTCGTAGTCCAATCATTCCAATTTTTCTTCTACAATAAAAGTCCACGCTTCATCCGCCGTCTCAAAGTAGTGGTGCCTCCCTTGATATGTGACCCACAGTCTTGCCGGTTGCAGCATTCCAAACCTTTATCTTTTTTTTGTGAAATACCACTTTGGCCCGATTAAAGCTCGCCCTCCTTCTCGCCACCTCCGCACTCCAATCTTGATAGACGCGGATCACCGCGTTCTCCCATTTACTACACCGAGTTTTCTTCGCCCATCTAAGGACCATTTCTCTATCCTTAAAACGGAGAAATCTCACCACTATGGCTCTGGGAGCTTCTCCTGCTCTCGGTCCTCGCACCATAACTCGGTATGCTCCCTCCACCTCCAACGGACCCGTCGGGGCCTCCACTCCCATTAACGAGTGCAGCATCGTGCTCACATATGCCCCGACGTCCGCCCCCTCCACACCTTCAGGAAGGCCAAGAATCCTCAAGTTGTTCCTCCTTGCGTTATTTTCCAGTGCCTCCAACCTCTCCACAGATCGTTTCTGGTGTGCCTCCTGTATCTCCGACTTCACCACCAGGCCCTGTATGTCGTTTTCATTCTCTGCTGCTTTCGCCTTCACGACCCGAAGCCTCCTGCTCCTGGGTCTTTTGTCCTCTTTCAGCCCTTCAATCGCCTGTAATATCGGGGCCAACAACTCTTTCTTCATTTCCTTTTTATCTCCTCCACGCAGCATTTCAAAAACTCTTGTTGTTCAGGGCCCCATATGAAACTGCCACCTTCCGACGCCATCTTGGTTTCTGCTTGCCTTCCTTGCCGTTGTTCCAAAGGATCCGCTGCAATCCGGCCACTTTCCTCTCCTTTTCCATCCGTGTCCAGGGGGAACCCCTTCTGGTTTACCGCACGGTGTTTTCAGCCGTTAAAATTGCCGTTGGGACTCCTATCAAGAGCCCAAAAGTCCGTTTCACAGGGAGCTGCCGAAACGTGCGACTCAGCTGGTCATCGCCGCACCCGGAAGTCATTAAATTAACATAACAACCCTATCCTTGGCTTGTACCTCCTTTAAATCTGGGAACAAAGGGAATCCCTTCTGCTGATCCCTTTCACTGGGTCATGGCTGCTACATCCCTGATTTGAACGGATCTCACTCTCGATGTGTCCCAGATTTATTATTTCATTGGTCTTCTTATTGCCTTTCCATTGGGGCTCTACCTTGAAGTGGGCCTTTATCTTGCAAATAAAATACTGATCCTGCTTACTATTAATGGCTTGAGAATTGCAGTCAATATGGGGCTGTTAACTTCCGGTGGCGGCCATGGAGGAGTACGTCGCACATTTGATAGCTCCCATGTGACGACTTTTGGACCTTTTTCTCCCGTTTTTCCCCGGATTTTATTGGATGAATCGGTGGAGAGTGAGCCTGTGAAGAGAAGTCCCCCTTCAGTGCTTGGAAATTGGACCAAAAGTGGCCGTGCGAGAAGACAAAGTTTTACAGAAAAACGCGAGCAGAGCTGATAACGCGGGAAAGCATGGCGGAGAAGCAGCGCCGCGGGGAGGCGGCACAGTGGTCGACGGAGCAGCTGGTGAAGTTTTTTTTGACGAATGCTTTGCCAAGCTGAAGAGGATACGCTGGACCCGATCAAGGCTTTGATTGATCAGGTGGTGCAGGATCAAGAAATCCACGGACGCGCGATCCAGAAGGTGAAGAAAAAGGTCTCCGAGCACGAGGAATACATAATCGTGTTGAGACCAAGGTGGAGATGATGAATGACCGCCAGAAAAGAATGCAGAAGAAGCTGGAGGACTTGGAGAACAGATCAGGAGGCAGAACCTGAGAATCGTTGGCCTCCCGGAGGCAGTGAGGGATCGGATGCGAGGGCCTCTGTGACGAACATGATGGAGAAGTTGATGGGGGCTGAGGCATTCCTCGGCCCCCTGGAAGTGGATAGAGTGCATAGAGCCTTCCGCGAAGAAGTCCCGAGCGAACGACCCGCTGAGGGCGATGGTGGTATGTATGCGCCGGTTCCTGGACACGGAACACATTCTGTGGTGGGCCAAGAAAGAGTGAAGCAGCAGGTGGGCGAATTGTGAGCTGCGCATTTATTAAGACCTGGGCGCGGATTTGGCCAAGAGGTGAGCCGGGTTTAATCGGGCAAAATCGGCCCGCTTTAAGAAGGGCGTGAAGTTCGGGATGTTGTACCCAGAGTGTCTGTGGTCACATATGAGGACCGGGAATTCTACTTGAAACACCGGACGATGCATGGATGTGAACTAAAGACACTGGAGCTTTAGGGAGAGTTTTGCGATGGCGATTTGTTGATAATCACTTTTGTGCTGGTTTGACTAAGTAGTGTTATGTGCAATATGGGCTGTTTCAGGGTCTAAAGTTAACTTTGTTTTACTGGGAGCTGGATGGCGGGGGGGGGGGGGGGGTCTGTGGTTGTTTTTCCCACTGTTTTATCTACTGTTTGTTTACTGTGAGGAATGTGATGTTTTGTCCAAGCAACAATGGGGAGACAGTCAGTTTGGTGCCATGGGCAGGAGCTATCAGGTCAGCTAGTTCAGCTGGCTCACCGAAGCACAGTGGGGAGCGAGCAGGTGATGAGCTTGAGCTTGATATGGAAGGTTGGGTTTCTGGTGCTGTTACCAGGGGGGTGGGAGGGAGGGAGCTGTTTTGCTGACAGGGGAGAAATGTTACTAGGGGACAAATGGGAGGTCGAGGTCGGCGGATGCCCGAGGGCGGGCTGGAGGAGGCTGGGGACGCTCGCTGGAGGCTGGCCTAAAAGGGTGATGGGTAGTTAGCGGGGGGGGGGGGGGGGGGGGGGTGGGGGGGGGGTGGGGGGGGGGGGGGGGGGGGGGGGGGGGGGGGGGGTCATAGTCCCCCGACCAGGCTGATTACATGGAACGTTAGTGGGCTTGAATGGGCCGGTCAAGAGGGCTTGCGTGTTCACGCACCTGAGGGTGCTGAAGGCGGACGTGGCAATGTTACAAGCGACACACCTAAAGATTACAGACCAGACTAGATTGAGGAAGGGGTGGGTTGGCCAAGTATTCCACTCAGTGCTGGACTCAAGACCAGGGGGTAGCGATTCTGATTTATAAACGGGTGGCATTTGAGACAGGGAGAATAGTGTCAGATACGGGGCCAGGTACATAATCGTGACTGGGAAACTGGAGGGGGTGCGGGTGGTACTCATGAACGTATAAGCTCCGAACCGGGATGGTGTGAATTTATGAGGCGGGTGTTAGGTAAGAACCCAGACTTAGAGTCACATAACTTGATCATGGGGGAGATTTTAACGCAGTCATTGTTCCGGAATTGGACCAGTCAAAATCCAGGACAGGGAGGGTGCCAGCCGCGGCAAAGGAATTGAAGGGGTTTATGAAACAGATGGGGGGTGGAGTAGACCCATGGAGGTTTGGACAGCCAAGAACGAAGGAGTTTTCATTTTTTCCCCATGTCCACAAGGTACACTCTCGCATCGACTTTTTTGTTCTGAGCCAGGCTCCTACTACCGGGGGTGGCGGATACGGTGCACTCGGCAATCGCAGTATCGGATCATGCAACGCACTGGGTGGATCTACGGGTTAGTTTGGAGAGAGGACAACGTCCACTATGGAGGCTGGATGTGGGGTTGTTAACAGACGGAAGCGGTCTGTGGGGCAGGTGAACAGGTCCACCCAGAACTACCTGGAAATAAATGATACGGGGTGGTCTCTGCAGCGGACGGTTTGGGAAGCTC